>NC_056733.1:896660434-897296017 GCF_019279795.1 Protopterus annectens
GGAACACCCAGAGGAAACCCACACAAATGCAGGGAGGACATGCAGACTCCACACAGAAGGAACTCCAGCCGAGATAATTGAATTTTCAGTTCAGAGATCTTACTTATTGAGCGTTTTTGATTTTCAGTTTAGGAGGAATTAACACTAATTTGTTAGCATTTATTCCTCCTGCACTCCCAGTCAGCTCACCATTTTGTGTAATGGTGTTGCTGCTTTCTCTACTTAGTCTTAAAACTGCTCAAGTGATCTCTAGCAGTTCTAATGTTAATTAGAGTTAGCATTTTATCAGGGCTTCAGATATGTGCATTTAGCTGTCTGAAGCTATTTAGCATTGGCTTGTTCCATTTCTGTGCCCATAGACAAGGAAAACGACTCAGGGGTTATGTAAGTCATCAAGTGTGGGTAACAAGATTCTCCCACATGGCACACACACTCTTTGTGTGGCCAAGATTCTCCCACATGACACACACACACACACACACACACACACACACACACACACACACACACACACACACACACACACAGTGTGGCCAAGATTCTCCCACATGGCACACACACTCTTTGTGCGGCCAAGATTCTCCCACATGGCACACACACTCTTTGTGTGGCCAAGATTCTCCCACAAGACACATATACACTTTGTGTGGGCAAGAGTCTCCCACATGGCACACACACTCTTTGTGTGGCCAAGATTCTCCCACATGTCACACACACACTTTGTGTGGCCAAGATGCTCCCACATGGCACAAACACTCTTTGTGCAGTGTGCTTAGGTTGGAACATATTGAGGTTAATTGTTATACTTCTGTCAAATTTGCAGGATAAGTTTAACAGGTTAACTCTTAAAGATTTGTTAGTTTCTGAGTCTGATATCTAAACCAAGGAAAGAGAAAAGAAAGCTGAATAAGGGTAGGGCTACAAAGGAATTAAGCAAAACTTCTCTGTCTGCTCTGAAGTTGCCTCATTTGAAGGCTTCCTCTTCTGAGACCACACCCACAGTACGTACCTCTCAGGAGCAGTCTTCTACTGTACATGGTCTCTCAGTTGGAGGTATACTTTATTCCAGAGCCACTGGCAAAATTCAGTAGTTTTTCCTCATTGACGGAGTTTCTAAAATATTTGGTGCCCAAACCTGCCTCTACCTTATATGTTCCTTCAAGTCTCCACAGTACCTTCCTTCATGTTAAACTGGAAAAGATCGGGGCACTTGTTATGGTAAAAATTGAAAGACTCCTTTCCTTTTATTTCTGTTGCTCCTTCTGCAAGCTTTGTTCCAACACTGGGTGTTTCAGACTTGGTGGTCCTGCTGGTAACTCCAGCTTTAGTGCCAGTGATATCCATCACCTTGTCATTAATGCCCCCTTCTGTACCAGTGACCTCATTATTAAGCCTGGGCTGCTGGTGCCAGTAGGTTGCTACAGATTTCAATGCTAATACCTTTGGGGTTATTGTCAATGTCAAAAGTGTTGGCTTTCAATGCCCTGGATTGAAGCTGGCCTCAGTGCCAACAATGATATCAGTGTTAAGGTCTGGAAGAAGTTCTCAGACATTATCTTCTTCAGTATCAACATCAGTTGGTTTACTTTATTCCATCATTACAGAACAATTTATCAGTCACTCAGGGATGGGATACAGTACAGTGGCACCCCTGAGGGTTGGATGAGATCCCATTGGAGTTGGCACCATTACCAGACTCACCTTCAACAGGCCTCCAAGTCTGATGGCATGGTCTTCTCATCTTCACCCCAGAAAGGTAGAAAAGTGGAAAGTCACCAAAGGTGCAGGGCTGCTGTAGCCGGCACATCCATACATCGCAAACTTATATATAACAACTCAAAAGTTGCCATTCCTTGGAAAATGAGAATATTCTGAGAAATTGCATCATGAACTTAATATATTTAAATCCGTTCTTTCGGCCATTCAGTCTCTGCATTTCAGGACTCACTCTAGTGGGTCCCTACATTTCAAATGGTTACCATTAAGGTGTTTTTTAACATCACCCTCTAAGACAGACCATATCTCAGTCTGGCCAACAGGTGAAGGAGAAGATTCTCACAGCTGTTAGAGTAAAGTTTCCCACTCATCTGAGAACCGTTTTTTTGTATGCAGAGGGGTGCACAGAATTTATGATTAAGGAAAACCAACAGCCTCCATTTGAGCAATATTCAGATGCAAACAAACACAAATGTGGTGGTATCCAGAACAGATGCCACCCAAGAGACAAGGCTGATCCACAAAATTAGATATTTTGCAGCTCTCCCTCTGGATGCCAACTGCAGAATCCCTGAGGACTTTCCCAACTGTCTCACTGCTCTGGAGGTAGTTGGAGGCAAATCTCCCTGCACCTTTCTACAAGACAGGAAATCATGTTGCTAAATGCTAGGAGCTTAAACCAAAAACTGCACTCCCTGGAAGCACTTCTATCACTAGAAGATGTAGATGTCTGTAGAGTTACAGAAATCTGGTTGAAGGCCTCAGACAGTACCCCAGCCTTGCAAGGCTACAATGCCTTCCACACCTTTAGACTGCAAAATGAACAAGTGAAAACCAAAGGAGACAGTGTTTCTATCTATATTAAAGATAAATTCACCTCCTAGTTAGACTGGACAACTCCATGGAGTTACTCCACATCTGGGTTACTGTGGGTATGACCCCCCCCCATTCAAGTCATAGCTAGTTATAGATCCCCCTCCATGGGTCACAACACCCATGAAGCCTACTTGACCAAACTGGAGACAATCCAAATTTTTCTGAACACTCTGGTTATGGGGGATTTCAATTATCCCACCAGCAACTGGGAAACATACACTAGCCCCAACTTGCTAGTGCAAACGTTCCTTGACTTTGTTAATTCCTGAAACAAACTGTTCATACCCCGACAACTGAAACAAACATTCTAGATCTGTTCCTCACTAACATATCAAACAGATGCACTGCCGCAACTGTCGGACTCTCATTAGTTAAAAATGACCACAAATCAGTCACCTTTGAGCTGGCACTAACGCCAGAACACACAAAGGGTGAAACTGACTAAAAAAACTTCACCAAGGCAAACTATACCATCCTAGGCAAAGTTATAAATGCATCCCAAGTCCCACCCCAAGCTGGAAGTGGTAATTACACTGAAGCTTACACTAAAGCCTTGTACATTCACTAGCATAAATATATAAACTCAGTTGTATCAGAAAGAATCAAAGCTAGAGTCCTAACTAAAAACAAGCTGCCCCATGGTGGACATACAGCATGAACAAAATTTGCAATAAATGTTGCTGTCCAAGAAAACAAAGGCAAGGCCCCAACAATGGAAAAACACCCTCCTCAGCCTCAACAGGCATATAAGACAAATTGTCAAATCCTTTAAGGGCTCCTTTGAGAGAAACATGGCAAGTACAGCCAAGGATTACCATAACGCCTTTTACAGCTGTGTAGGTAGCCTAAAAGGTAGGAACCAAGCATGTGCAGAACTAGTGACCAGCAGTATCACACTGACCCCACAGAGATAGCAAACCTGCTAGCAGATATGTTTGTCAAAAATTTCACTCCCTTATCCCCTCCTAACTTACCAAAAACCTCCTGCCAAGCTTCCTCCCCACCCTACATATCTGAAGAGCAGGTTCGCAAAGTCTTGTCCAAGGCAAAAAACACAGCCGCTATGGGATCAGACAACATCCCAGGCTGTTTTCCAAACAGGCTAAAACATGAACTAGCATCACCATTAAGTACCCTTTTCAATAATAGCCTAACTACAGGCTTTGTTCCAGAGGAATGGAGAACAGCAACAGTTATTCCCTGTCACAAAGGTGGCCTAGCAACAGACAAGGGAATTAGAGACCCATAAGCCTGACCAGCCTCATCTGTAAGGCCATGGAACATATTATTATGGACCTCATAAATAAAGACATAGGTGACCTCCAAACCCTGGATCCTACCCAATTCAGCTTCGTCAACGGCAAATCCTGCCTGCTATATCTAGTGGACTTATCTGAGGGTCTATATTATGTCATTGAACGCTTAAAAAGTGAATGCTGAATAATCGAACCCAGGTAAGCGAAAACTTACAATCTCGAAAGCTCAGAACAGCAATTTTTTTCTAAGGGAAAAAATTGCTGTTCCAAAAAAAAAAACAAAAAAAGAAAGAAAAACTGAAATAATACATAAAGTGGGGGGCTTCACCCCCCCCCACACCCCTACTTAAATATAGCAACTCCGAGATCACACTACAGTGCCGAAAATGCAAAGTAACGGGAGCGGCCAAGCAAATTCTTTCCCTGGGAAAGAATTTGCTTAAAAGCCGCTTCGCTATTTTGCGTTTTCGTTGTTTTAAGTTCAACCAAGACGCATTCAATATAATACATCTTAGGTTATTTAATAGGAACCCTTATTTAAAAATGTGACCAGGGCCACTGATGAGGGTAAATCTGTGCACACAGCATACCTCGACTTGGCAAAGGCTTTCAATACAATCCCACTTTCAGGCATTACTGATAAACTTATCAAACTGAATGTAAACCCCTTTGTTGTAAAATGGGTTGCCAACTGGCTCATAAATTGGGCACACCCTATCAAAATAGGTGACTCCACATCAACCAGCAGACCTGTTACCAGCAGGGTGCCACAGGGGTCAGTGCTGGGCCCCCTACTGTTTGGTATATACTTCTCAGAAGTTCAGATCAAAACTAAGGGGTTGTGGCTGACCAAATTTGCAGATGACTGCAAACTAAGTGCAATCATTGATTCCCCAAATGATGTCAGTATACTGCAGGAGGGTCTCATGTAGACCAATGACTGGTGTATTAGTTACGGTCTCAAACTGAATGCAAAGAAATGCATCATCATTCCCTTTGGCACAAACAATGTCTCTTCATATTATCAAATCAACACCGATATCCTAAGTACCCACAAAGTGGTAAGGGACCTGGGATCACAAGTTGACTGCAACCTTATCTTCGACAACCATGTGTCTATTGTAGTAAGGAAAACTTTCCACATAGCACACTTGCTTAGTAAATGCAACGCCTCAAAAGCAAAAGATGTTATAACCCCTCTATACTCGGCACTAATCTGCCCCATAATTGAATTCAATGCCCCATTTGACATGTACCATACAAAGCACCTGCAGCAATTGGAGAAATCGCAGAGGTTTCTGACAAAGAAGATCAAGGGGCTCCAGCATGTGCCTTACACAGACTGACTAAAGTCCCTGTCACTATACTACATATTGTATAGACTTCTTAGGGAAGACTTATGCCTGGCTTACAGAGCAATCTCTGACCCAAATCTAATAAATTTGCTGCTTAAATATGGCCTGTGACTTAAATAGGACATGCTGGAGGGACATATTTATCTCCCAGAGACTGCAGCATCTTTGGAACAGGCTACTAATTCATGTGAAACAGAGCACATATATGACACTGTTCAAAATTACCCTGAACAAGTGGATGGGGCACCATAAATTCTTACCGGGGATAGCACCCATGGACATGGGCAGTCATCACTAAGTGCAGTTTTGGGTATTGATTAGCATTTCCATGATATTACATTGGGATGAAATGGCTAGGCTTAAAATGACCTCCAGGTCGATAGCCTAGTAATCTCGTGTGATCCTATAATCCTATGACCCTAAATTACCTTGTTCAAATGGAAGCATTAACTTATCCCACTTTTGCCATCTTCCCCTTCCAGATAAATTCCTTCATATCTTATCCAGCACTTTTTTCTCTGGCTGATATAAATATGCCTGAACCCATATATAAACTAAGGAGACTAAAACATTTCCACTGCTTGTATTTTACTAGCCATATCGAAAAACAAGAGCCTCCATTTTCTCAGTTCTTGTATTATATTTTCTTTAGTCTCTTCTCACATATGCTCAGCTGCTAAAACAAAAGCTTTTTAATTCATACCCCTAAACACTTCATCTTATTGTGTCCCCATACGTATGAGTATTGCTGAACCAATTTGTGTGTGGTTATATAATTTTTGTTTTATCTTCATAAATTTTATATCCTGAAACCTGTCTCAAAATAACAATGCTAAGATGTCCTTTTCTGGATTTATCAGTTACAAAATAATAACCCTATTATTGTTATCAAAAAGTAAAACTAAAAATCCTATGGTTACCTGTAAGGGCTGTGGAAGCTAGTCACATCTTGGATTAGATGTATCACTGCGGAACCCTTTTCTTTTGTGCAGTTCTAGTTACCAGTGTCACATTTGCTTCCATGAAACAAAAGTATTCTTCTTGTCTAGCTGCTAGGGAGCAACGTTACTTGCTAAAGAATTTTCCAGCAGGTTAGGTTTGGTCAAAGAAAGAATGAAGCCTGGAGACAATTCATTCTGGATCAGTCCTTTATTCAGTGCGGTTAGGCAGATGACCACTTTCTGAGACAGTATTCAACTGAGCTGTAATTTGTCATGAGCAATGTAAGGCAGGAAGTAATCTTAACTGCGGCCCCTGGGTGTGCCTCAATTATGGGAGGGGCCAAGGGGTGTAACCGTCAGGACTTTAGGACTGCCCTTTGTCCTTATCCCTAGAGGTGCTGGTATAATGCCCAAAATACTAAAATAACATAAAGAAAATCATATCTTGTTTTATTACACTTATCATACCTACTAGACTATGTCAATATTATTACTTACAAATCATTTATCGGAGATAAGCAGTATAATATAATAGTCATCAGTTTTTCAATCCATCTGGATACTTAAAAGCGCTTTCACTACAGAAGCGCTTCATCAGATCTGCCTATCTGGATAGAAGGGTGCATTTCAGAGAATGATAGCAAACCCATCAGCACACAAAATAAAGAAAATAACACGAAAAAGCAAAAAAAAAAAAAAAAACCACCAAAAATCGAATACTTAGGACCAAAACATTATATTGGAAGTGGTATCTCTAGGTTTACCCCAAACAGCGGTCTAATGCTGTATCTGGGTTGTGTTTGCCATATCCACAAATGTATCTATGTAGCTGTTCAAAGGCCTGAGAGCCAAGTTGTGGTGGCATTTAAATAAAGAGCTTCTCGATATTGTAGATGCCTAGTGCCGAGATTTAAGAATGAGGGTTATTGCGCCAGAGAGACTACTTAGGGGAGGGGAAATAAAAAGTAGGATTAGAGATAGGTAGTGGTTAAATGTTGCAGACAAGCATGGGTCATCATCTTCTTTCAGCTGTTCCTGTTAGGGGTCGCCATAGTGGATCATCTGTTTCCATTTCTTCCTGTCCTCTGCATCATGCTCTGTCACACCAACCACCTGCATGTCCTCTCTCACCACATCCATAAACGTTATCTTAGGCCTTCTTCTTTTCCTGTTACCTGGTAGCTTCATCCTTAGCATCTTTTTCCCAATATACTCAGCATCCCTCCTCAGCACATGTCCAAACCAATGTAATCTTGCCTCTCTGGCTTTGTCTCCAAACCTTCCAACCTTGGCTGACCCTCTAATATACTTACTCCTAATCCTGTCCACCCTCGTCACACCCAGTGCACATCTTAACATCTTCAACTCTGCCACATTCACCTCAAACTCCTGCCTTTTTGTCAATGTCACTGTCTCCAACCCATATAACATAGCTGGTCTCACTACCCTCTTGTAGACCTTCCCTTTCACTCTTACTGGTACTCGTCTGTCACAAATCACTCCTGACACTCACCGTTACTCTGAACTATTGGTCCTATGTATTTAAACTCAACCACCTTCGCCACCTCTACTCCTTGCATCCTCACCATTCCTCTATCCTCCCTCTCATTCACACACATATATTCTGTCTTAGTTCTGCTGACCTTCATTCCTCTTCTCTCTAGAGCATATCTCCATCTCTCCAGGGTCTCCTCCACCTGTTCCCTACTCTCACTACAGATCACAATGTCATCTGCAAACATCATAGTCCACAGGGACTCCTGTCCAATCTCGTCTGTCAACCTGTCCATCACCATTGCAAATAAGAAAGGGCTCAGAGCTGATTCTTGATGTAACCCCACCTACACCTTAAACGCATCCATCACTCCCACCGCAGACCTCACCGCTGTCACACTACCCTCGTACATATCCTGTACCACTCTTACATACGTCTCTGACACTCCTGACTTCCTCATACAATACCACAACTCCTCTCTAGGAACCCTGTCATATGCTTTCTCTAAGTCTACAAAGACACAATGCAACTCCTTCTGAACTTCTCTGTACTTCTCCATCAACACTCTCAGAGCAAGCATCGCATGTGTAGTGCTCTTTCCCGGCATGAAACCATACTGCTGATCACTAATCATTACGTCCCTTCTTAACCTAGCTTCCACTACTCTTTCCCATAACTTCATGCTGTGACTGATCAATTTAATCCCTCTGTAGTTATTACAGCTGTGCGCATCACCCTTATTCTTAAAAATCGGTACCAAAGCACTTTTTCTCCATTCTTCATGCATCCTCTCACTTTTCAAGATTTCATTAAACAATCTGGTTAAAAACTCCACTGCCATTTCACCTAAACACCTCCATGCTTCCACAGGTATGTCATCTGGACCAACAGTTTTTCCATTCTTCATCCTCTTCATAGCTATCCTTAATTCCTCCTTGCTAATCCATTGTACTTCATGATTCACTATCCGCACATCATCCAACCTTCTCTCCTTCTCATTCTTCATTCATTAACCCCTCAAAGTACTCTTTCCATCTCCTCAACACACGGTCCTCACTTGTATGTTCCCCTCATTATCCTTTATCACCTTTACCTGCTGCACATCTTTCCTAGCTCAGTCCCTCTGTCTAGCCAATCGGTACAGGTCCTTTTCTCCCTCCTTAGTGTCCAACCTTTCATACAACTCTTCATATGCCTTATCCTTAGCCTTCGCCACCTCTCTCTTTGCCATGCACCTCATCTCCTTTTACTCCTATCTACTTTCTTCATCTCTCTGACAATCCCACTTCTTCTTTGCCAGCCTCTTTCTCTGTATAATCTCCGGTACTTCCTCATTTCACCACGTCTCCTTGTCGCCTTCCACTGTCCAGATGTCATACCAAGCACCTTTCTAGACATCTCCCTTACTAGCTCTGCTGTAGTTACCCAGCTATTTGGTAACTCTTCACTGCCACCCAGTGCCTGTCTTAACTCATCCCTGAACTCCATCTCACAATTACCCTTTTTCATTTTCCACCATTTGATCCTTGGTGCTACCCTCACACTCCTCCTCCTCTTCTTGATCACCAACGTCATCCTACAAACCACTATCCTATGCTGCCTAACTACACTTTCCCCGGTCACCACTTTACAGTCTCCAATCTCCTTCAAACTGACCCTCCTACATAATATATAATCCACCTGTGTGCATCTTCCTCCACTCTTATATGTCACCTTATGCTCCTCCCTCTTGTTAAAATATGTATTCACCACAGCCATGTCCATCCTTTTCGCAAAATCCACTACCGTCTGACCTTCTGCATTCCTTTAACACCATACCTACTCTTCACTTCCTCATCCCCTCTGTTCCCTTCACCAACATGCCCATTGAAATCTGCTTCAATCACCACTCTCTCACCCTTGGGTACAGTCATCACCACTTCATCCAACTCACTCCAAAAATTTTCTTTCTCATCCATCGCACACCCAACTTGTGGAGCATATGCACTAACAACATTCATCATTGCACCATCAATTTCCAGCTTCATAAACATCACTCTGTCCGACACTCTTTTTAACTCCAAAACACTCTTAGCATACTGTTCCTTCAGGATAACCCCTACACCATTTCTCCTCCCGTCCACACCATGATAAAACAATTTGAACCCACCTCCGATACACCTAGCCTTACTCCCCTTCCATCTGGTCTCTTGCACACACAATATACCAACCTTCCTTCTGTCCATCATATCAGCTAGCTCTCTCCCTATACCAGTTATACTGCCAACATTCAAAGTTCCGACCCTCACTACCACAGTCCTAGCCTTTCTCCTCTCTTTCTGCCTTCAGCCATGCCTTTCGCCTCTTCTCCTCCTTCAGCCAACAGTAGCCCAATTTCCACCAGCACCCTGTTGGCTAACAGTACTGGTGGTGGTCGTTGTTAACCTGGGCCTCGACCGATTCAGTATGGAAATATTTACTGGTGTCCGCATTAATTATTTGGCGAAGTTTTACGCCGGATGCCCTTCTTGATGCAACCCTCCCCATTTATCCGGTCTTGGGACCGGCACAAAGAAATGCACTGGCTTGTGCATCCCCAGTGGCTGGGTTGCAGACAAGCATGGGTACAAAACCAAATAAAATATAGTATATAGGAAGGGGGGGTATCATGTCTTGCAAACAGTGCATTAACTATAGCAGGAGATTCATGCCAGTGTTAGCTAGGTTGAATTAACAATAATGGAGAGAAAAGACAAAAGAAGCAGTATGAAGTGAGACGATCAAACGTTGAACATGTAGGATTACAAGACTGAATCACTACCTTATTACCTTTTGAGTCCATAAATACCTGTGGTCCTGGGAAACAAAATTACAATGAATATTAAGCTTATTACCCATTGAGTCCATGTTGACTTAAAGTCCTGGGGAACTTAGGCATCCAGAAATCTGTTATACTTCAATAGTATAAATGATGGTCCCAATTTTTTTTTAGATTTAGTATGCAGTTCACAGACACTGTTGTATTTACGCCAAGGTATTTGTTGGTTTGGAGCCTGATTTGCTATTCACATCCCATTTTTTTCTAGTCTGTCATTGGTTTTGTCTTCATATGGATCCCTGGTTAGCTGTTCGATGATGAGGAAAGAAAACTTGTGGCCTGGCTTATCCTTCACATGGTCCGCTAAAGTGCTATTGGGTGAGTCCTGTCTGATGTCCATGTAATGCCTTGCAATCCAAGTTTTAAGTTTATTGATAGTTTTGCCAGTGTAAAAAGCCTGGCATTTATGGCACTGTGCTCTACAGACCACAAATTTGGTGCTGCAGGTTCCATAGGATTTACATCTGTAGAATTTTTTTGTTATACATGCAGTAAAAAACATCTTTGCCGCTCATATATTGGCAATACTTATAGTAAGGGGGACTGTAAATGAAGATGCCTCATGGAAGCTCCAGGTTTATTGAGTTGCTACTATATTCAACAAAGTCCCGAATGTTCCTCTTCCAGCTGATGGTAAACCTAGGTTTAGGTGGAAGTATTTTGCTGAGAGTGTTCTTTTCCTGGATAATAATCCAATTCTCAGTGATGGTTTTGCTGAGCTCTTGAAAGTCCATAGAGTATGTCATAATCATACTGATGTTGCATCTTCCCTGTCATTGCTGCTTTTCCTGAGATGCCTGTGGGGTGTTGGGTTGTGGAGGCTGATGCTATCAGGAAAGTTCAGATCCATAGTTTTGCTGAAAATAATTGGGTCTAGTATTCCTTTTATGAGTTTTGAGCTGTATCCTCTGGTGAGCAAGTCCTTTTCCAAGTCTATGATGTTCCTGGTAAAGTCAGCTAGTTCTTTAGAGACCTATGCCATCCTGAAGCCTTCGGATTTGATGAAATTTCTTTTAGTCTTGAAGAGATTTTGCTATTTTGGTGCAAAAGTAGTTTGATTCTGGTGGGTTTGTGGTATAAATTGTTGGTAAGTTTGTTGTTGACAGATGATTTACTGACCTGAACATCAAGGAAATTTACCATTTCTTTAATGTGGTTAGTGGCGAATTTGGGAAATGGGGTGGATTTGTCAATATAGTGTAGGAACTCTCTAGACTGGATCTCGTTTCCATTCCAAATGATGAAGATGATGAACCTCAAGTAGCATTTCATTCTTTTGAAATGTGGGGAGTTGTAGATGTAATCCTTTTCCTACTTTCCTAATGTGGTATTTGCGAGGCTCAGGGCCATGGCCACGCCTATGGCTATGCTGTTGCTGTTGGTC
This sequence comes from Protopterus annectens, assembly GCF_019279795.1. Taxonomy (NCBI): domain Eukaryota; kingdom Metazoa; phylum Chordata; order Ceratodontiformes; family Protopteridae; genus Protopterus; species Protopterus annectens. Next base: position 896,672,315 of record NC_056733.1, read on the forward strand.
TGTCTGAAATATCTGTCCCTGAATTTGAAATAGTTGTTTTCCAAAAAAAGCCTTAGTAGTCTGTTAAGGATTTTAATTTCCTCTGGGAGACTGTTCCATAACTCTTGGAATGCTTCAATAACTGCTCTTATACAGTAGTTGTGGTTCAAAGCAGTGTAAAGAGCTTCTACATTGATAATGATGAGGATCTAGTCACCAGTCAAAGGAATGTCCTTAATTTTCTTTAGGAAGGCCGATGTGTCAAGCAGAAATGATCTATTTTTCTCTGCTAACAGCTTAATTTGGACTTCTAGGTATATGGAGGTGGGCTTAGTGATACTTCCTCCACTTGCAATGACCGGTCTGTATGGGGGATCTTGGATGTCTTTAGGGGGTTTCAGGATAGCAAAGAAACAAGGAAGCTTTGGATCTGAGACTTGCAGGAATTTAAATAAATTGTGACTCATTAGTCCTTCATCACTGAGATGAAGGGTACACCCCTTGGTCCCTCTCATAATTGAGGCACACCCAGGAGACATAGTTAAGATTACTGCACACCTTAAATTGCTCATGATAAATTAAAGTTTAGTTAAACAGTGTCTCAGAAAGTGCTCATCTGCCTAACTGCACTGAATAAAGGACTGATCCACAATGAATTGTCACCAGGCTTCTTCTTTCTTTGACCAAACCTAACCTTCTGGAAAATTCTCTAGCAAGTAACTTTGCTCTCTAGCAGCCGGATACGAAAAATAACTTTGCTTCACCATGGAAGCTAAAGTAGCACCTGTAACTAGAACTGCACAAAAGAAAAGGGTTCCACAGTGATACATCTAATCCAAGACATGACTGGCTCCCACAGCCCTTAAAGGCATCTGTGGGATTTTTAGATTTACTTTTTGTCACCTTCTCTGCCCATAAGCAAGGAAGTTGCCAGCATGTTAATTATTAACATCCGTATGAGAGCACGGTATATTGGGTTAGTATTATTATTATCAGGAAATGCAAACTGCTCGTTTGCTCTACTCATAAATTCACAGCTTAATCTATTGAATGCTTTCTCTGCATGAAGACCCACTATCAAGAGCTGTATTTTCTTACATTCTGTTTCCTTCAGGATCTTCATTGTTCTATTAATGTTATCAAATTTTTGCCTCCACTCCACAAAACCACAATGATTCATATCAATCAGTGTTGGCAACACCTTTGTCATTTTGTAGCTAGTATTGACAAAAAAACTTTATAATTATGGTTTAAAAAATGAAATGGGTCTATATCAAGCTGGGTCTGACAGGTCTCTACTGTCTTTTGGTAATACAGCCACCACAACTTTCTTCCAAGATATTGGTGCTTCCCCTTCTTTTAAAATATTGTTAAACAAAATCTTCTAGATCTTTATCACTTTCTTACCTTCTAGCTTCCAAACTTCCACAGCAATACCAACTCTTACCAGTGAGTTTTCTGCAAATCGATTATAAGTCAGCATTTTTATCTCATCTTCTCCTATTTTAACTAATAGTTGTTGCTATCTCTAACCTTGGCATAATTAAACCTTCATAAATATTTCCATTTGTGCTATTTACTCATTTCTGAAAAGCCATATACATAATAAAACAATTAAAACTACGAATTATTTGCACAGTGGCCCAAAACTGCAAAAATGACAAATTACAGACCTTAAAATTTCTGAAAAATATCTCTAATACCTCTACAGAATCTTTTGGTTATGTTTCTTGTTATAGGCTCCCTAAGTCTGGCAATGTCCCTTTCTACCTTTTGTTGGCCAAGTCATTGTGCTAAAAGTTTTTGTACTCTGGAGTTATTAAAATATTTGCTTAACAGCAATCTTTCTCAACTCATGCATATTATCCAAATACTCTTATTTTCTCCTTAACACTCTGCAGCTACGTCTCTTCTTATTCTGTGAGATTGCCCTTATTATTTAATACTTTAACCTTTGTCAGCTTCTTAACCATATATCTCTCTTTTATTTCTAACCTACTTTCAAACTCCATTTTCATTTTATATTGCTCACTAGCTATCACTTCTGAAAAAAATTTCTCTTCTCTAATAACGTTCAAATGATTTCCACTACTCATTCCTTAAATTCCTCTCTTGTTAACAGGTAAGTGGGAAAGAGCTAGTGTCTCATTTTTACTTCATTACCCTGCATTTTAATTTAGTTTTTATTGGTGCATAATCTGAAATAATTATTGGATGCATGTTGAATTTTCCAATCAAATGCACATGTTCCTGGGAAATATAATTTCTGTCCAGTCTAGCTGAGTTATAATCCCTTGAGGAATAATAAGTAAATTTTGTCTTAGTTCCTACTACTTTATTCACATTTTCCAAACCAAATATTTTTATAAATTTCTTCAAAAATGTATCCCTCTTTTATTACATTTCCCCATGTAGGTTCCCTCGATACAGCCTCATTATTGTAAATCAAGTTCCAGTCCCCACTTATAAATAATATTCCCTGATGAAAGCTGATTACTTCTCTCAAAATTTTCTTAAGCTCTATACTAGCAGTTTTTGGTGGAATATGAATACATGTCATTGTAATCCTTTTCCCTTGCCAACAGCTCCTTACTACAAAAAATCTACCATTATTGTATTTTTTTCTCTTCTGTCGCTATTGGAGCCCCTCTAGCAATCAGTATTATTACTCCCCTTTTTTCTTTGTCCCTGATATTCTGTTGAATATCCATCCTGAAATCCTTTCTATGTCAAATTCACATTTCTTTCCAAATATATTTCCTGCAGCATTGCTATTTGCACTCAGCATTTCTTAATATAATTCAATACTATTTCCTTTTTGTCTATACCTGTAAGGCCATTTACATTCCAAGATAATATGGATATCATAGCCAGTATGAAAAAACTATAGTTCCAACCTATTAAACATGACATTTTTGAATGTGTATTTGCAACTTTTGTCTTACAAACATACACATTTTGGCAGGCTGATCTTTTATACATGTGTTTCTTTTCATTTCCATTTGAACCTATGTCACATTTTTCAAAGCTTTTTGTTTTAATGAAAACCATCAAATAAAAAACTAAACACATTTTCAGAGCACTCCCATACTCCATACCCTGATAACAAACATGTATATAGGTTCATAGGTGTGTACTAGGCTAATGGCCCTGAAGCCTTTACAAGCCTAGCCCATAGATGTGCCCTGGCATTGTGCCACTTGACGTTAGTTCCCAGTGCCTCTATCAAGTAGAGCTACTGGAGTGACCCCTGGGGTGAACTTTCTACTTCCCATCCACTCATCAAGATTTCTCTTGAAAAGGGCCAGTGAGGTGCTCTGCTTGACATCTATGGGAAGTCTATTCCAGAGCATGGGCAGTCTGGGTTATGAAACTGTCTCTCCAGCATGTTCTGTTGACTGTGGTAATGAGGATGAGGTCTCTGGAGCATGTGGTACAGAGGGATTGGGATTTCTTTAGATATAGCATTTCAGACATGGCTTTGTAAGTCAAGCAGAGATCGCCTCTTAGTAGCTGATATGAGACAGAGAATAGCTGGAGTTGTTTGGGTCTGTCTGTGTAGGACATGTGTTTAAGGCCTAGGACCCTCTCCATGAGGTACTTTTGTGGCCTTTCCACCTGTTGCATGTGTCTAGTAAGGTACATGCCAAATGGGGCATTATACTCGATGATTGGCCTAATGAGGGTAAAGTAGAGAGAGATGATGACCTCTTTCTTCCTGGATGCAAAACCCTTGGTAATGAGATGTGCCACATAGAAGGACTTTCTGACCACAGTGGCAATGTGGTGGTCAAAGGAGAGGTTGCTGTCAACCTGTATCTCTTATAATGCCCTCAGTGCTCAGTGGGCTCCCATTGATGTGGTAGTTAGTGGGAGCTGAGTTTTTCCCAAAGGGGATGATGACGCATTTTTTGCCATTAAGCTTAAGGCCATGGTTTCAACACCAGTCATTGGTCTCAGTTAGGCCTTTCTGTAGGATGTCTACATCACTTGGGGAGTTAATAATGGCTCCCAGCTTGCAGTCGCCTGCCGACTTGGTCTGCCAGAGTCCCTCCGTGTTGGCCTGGACTTCTGAAAAGTATATGCCAAACAGGAGAGGACCCAGGACCAATCCTTGTGGGACTCCACTCGTGACTAGTTGACAGTCTGACTTGGAATCCACTACTTTCACACTGTGGGTTCTATCTGTGAGCCAATTTGCAACCCACCTAGTGATATAGGGGTTGATGCCTAGTTTGGTGAGTTTATTAATAATTCCTGAGTGGGGAATGGTATCACAGGCCTTAGCCAGATCAAGGTAGGCTGTATGACCTGCCTTGCCCTCATCCACAGCTCTGGTGACAGACTCAAAGAAGTCAACCAGGTTGAGCAGACATGATCTACCTTTCACAAACCCAAATTGCATGGGATCTAGAGTTTGGAGATTCCATATATCCTTGTTAATTAGGTCCAGGATGATGTGCTCCATTGCCTTATATATCAGACTTGTCAAGCTAATGGGGTGATAATTCCCAGGGTCTGTATTCGCTCCCCCTTTATGGAGAGGGATGACTGTAGCAGTGCGCCATTCAGTATGGACAAAGCCTGAGGTGAGGCTGTGATTGAACAGGGCACACAGATGTGGTGCCAGTTCACTTTGTAGATCATGTAGAACATATCCAGGGATACTGTTGGATCCCATGGAAGCTGTATTCTTGGCCTTGGACAATGCAGCTTTAACCTGTGCTGCAGTAATGCTTGGTGCCTGGCATTCCTCCGGTATTGTGACTGGTCCTTTAGGGGGAGAGAGGGGTAAAGGTGGCACTGAATTTGTTGGCCAGTATGTTGGCAATATCTGTTGGCTCAGTATAGGAGGTACCATTGTGCAGTGACTCAGAGAAAACCTGGGTATTGCTATACAAGGCTTTGTGATTGTTTTTAGTGTCTGTCTCAATTCTGCCTTCATAGCTGGCTTTAGAGGTTCTGATGAGGGATCTCAACTTTTTGTTGAGGCTAATAAGGGAGTTTTTCCAGTCTTGGGTCACCACCTTTTTCTGCAACAGTTTCTTCCTTCTGTTGCAGAGTTTATTAATGGCAGGGGACCACCAGATTGGCTTCCTTTTTTTGGAGGAGAACATCTTGGTTCTGTTGGGTATGGCTAGTTCCATGCATTTATGTACATGTTCGTAGAGTGCATAGTGTATGATTTGGCAGTCATGCATCTATTTTCCATTGACATGGGTGCCGTGAAGTTAGCCAACTCTGTTTTCAGGAGCCCAAAGCCAACTTTGGAAAAGTGTTTCATGGTGGTTACCTTTGTAGGGGTTGTGGGTGAGATGTGGATTTCCATAGTGATTAGTTTGTGGTTGGATCTAACCAAGGAGAAATTGACTATTGGTGTAGAGCAACAGTTGCCCATGTTAGTAATAACCAAGTCAAGGATGTTGCTTCCTCTAGTGGGGGTATGAATGAGCTGGTCCAGGGCATTGGAACTGATGAATTCCAGGAAGCATTGGGCCAGTGTATTGGTGCATGAGTAGTTTTCCCAGTTGATGGAGGGGTAGTTGAAGTCACCTAGTATGAGAGTGTTGGGTTGGACCCTAATAGTTTCCAGGGTGCTTAGGAATGTGGAGCATGAGTCATGGGACATGATTAGGGACCTATAGCAGGCTACAACCTGAATCACCATCTTACCCAATATTAGTTGTACCTGAAGTATCTCAGATACATTATGCTGGGCTACTAGTCTGGGGGTGTGCATATCCTTAGACACCACCGCCTTTGGAGCTTCGGTACATGTTCTGGAGCTGAAAGGTATGGAATGAGTTATAGCCTGTTAGAGCAGGGGTGCTTTCTGCTGCTTTAAACCAGGTCTGTTACAGCACAAATGTCGATGTTCTCCATTTTGAAGACTGTTTTGAGTAACTGCATCTAGAGATTTAGACCTCTAGCATTGAGCAACATGACCCTCAGATTGCATTTATTTATAGCTGTTACAATGGTAATTTGGTCTTTGGAACATTGCCTAAAAAGGCACAATAGAGGTGGCAAGAGCCTTAGCTAGTATCCAGAAACCCAGGGGTGACTGATGCAGGCCATTTCTGGCAAAGCGTTGACATCTGTCAATCATGTCATCCCAAGCAGACAGATACTGGATCCCCTTACAATGACACCAGAAACTTAGCCAATTGTTGAAGTCAATCATTTTCTGCTTGTACAGCTGTATCACTCTGGATGATGGTAGTATGCTGCTCAGGGCTAGGGTCATACCTACCTGGGCCACATAATCCGAGAGCTCCTCCATGTCTCTTTTCATGTAGTCCATTGAGGTGCATCTCAGGTCATTCACACCCACATGGACAGTGACAGAGTCATACTTGTACTTGTTGTGGAGTGACCTGAGTGCGAGTGTTATGTGTCGGATTCTGGTACCTGATAGACAGCTGACTGTTACCTTCTCCTTATTCAACATAGTGAGTGGGACATCAGTGTGCCTCACTCTCGAGTCACCCATGATTAGTGTTATTGGGCACGCTGTTTTGCCTTAGGGGCTTAGGTTGAGGGTCACACTGTGTAACTGAACTGTGTGTCTTGTGGTTTGTGCTGTGTTGTGGTGGTCGAGTGCGTTTCAGCCTTGGAGGTCTCTGCTGTATGGGTAGATTTCTATTGAGAGCCTCCGCGAAGGTGGGTGCATCGTTTGTGTTTTTATGTGAGAGCTGTGATGGTGGACGTTCTGGAGGGCTATGTGTTGCATGTGGTGTGGTGCAGATGTTGACCTTCTCCTCTTGACCAGCTATTCCGGTCTTGGCTTGAGAATGCATACCTTCCAATTTGGATATATAAATGCATCTCTCACAAGTCTAAGTGTTGGGAGGTAAGAGGAGAGGGTTGTCTGTGTACATGAGGCAGTTGCTACACTACCTCAGAATGCCCACGTTTACCAGATTAATAGGAGAAAGCAGAGGGAACTGACCTTTAAACATGCCAGGAGGGATGGTCATTATTACTAAGTACTGGAGCTGTTTCCTTATACATTCCTTTTACAGGAAAAATGTCACTCAAGGTGTCTGAGTCTCTACAGATGACTGCCAAACACTTGAGGGGAAACTAATACATAGATCCTGAAAACTTAAGCATGAAGTATTTAGGCAGATATTCTGAAGTTAGAAAGAAATAAAGCAGTACATACTGAAAAATAAAGAATTATCTTGTCAAGAATGATGAAAAGAGGGGAGCTGCATGAATGGCTACTGCCTGGCTACTACTAATGCTGGTCTCAGCACAGCTTCACTCTGTTAGGATACAATACTCCTTTGCTTCTTCTCTCACCAGAAGCAAAATTTTTGCACCAATCCCAAGAAGAGAAGCAGGCCACGGCCTGTTTGATGATCCACAGTCTTGTCCCAGATGATGCAAGGGTCTGCAGGCTTGTAGCCCTTTTCTGGTACATGCCTCAAATAGCAACCAGACCAATCAGGTACGTTAAGCACAGACACTCACTCTCCAACCAGAAAGAGTCAGGAATCAATGCAGTCTGCTCCTACTCTCACCAGAATCAGAATATAAGCACAGATTCCTAGCTGCCACCTATAAAGCAGTTATTAAGCTTTCTAGCGATCAAGAGTTTCCAGGAAATAATGTAACTGCACTCATTCTCTCACCAGGAGAAAACAGAAGCACTAATCCCAAGATGACTACTGAGAGGCAGAATGTAGGCTCTCCAATAAATGGTGGTCTTGCAATATATGCTTAAAGGTAATATGAAAAAAATGGCTTATCCTAAACACTGCAGTATGCACTAGAGGAGTTAGATGTGAAAGTAGGTGTTTTACCTGTCTAAAAAGTTAAGTTTTAGTGGAGAGTCACTATTTTTAAAACAGCAAGATAGATTGAAAGGGGGTGGTCACTTTTGTATTCTGGTACTATGGAAAGGAGTAGGATGGCCAATAAATTTAAATAGTTGAAGGGGAGTGATTTGACAAAATGATAATTTTGTGCTTACTCAACACCAGCCAGTAAAAGCAGAGAGGAAATGAGATATATGGTCAAATCAACATAAGGGGCAGGCAACTAGAAAGACAGTGGTGTTTAAGAACACAACAGTAACCAGGTGGGAGGGTTTGAACACAACAGTAACCAGGTGGGAGGGTGGGGAAAAAATTCTGTCTGACTCACAAGAGACAGAGCTGTGTTCTCTTTTCAAGTTTTAATATGCAGTTAAAGCAGAATATAAGTAAAACCCAATGTAAAGAAAACAAATCACTGCATACAAAAATAGAAAAAGGCAATAATGTAATGCAAAATACAATAAATAAAAAGCAAACTAACCTTTCCCTCACAGCAAACTGTAGCAGAGTCTTGGTGAGCCTTTCCAGTAAAAGTAAAATCATTTTCAAAAAATTAAGTTTAACCCTCCAGACTGGAACAATTGCCTCAAAATGACAGCTGCACCTACAGGCATTACCTAACCTAAAATTAAGGTTACCCATGCTAAAATACATGTTACAGCCTGTGATCCCATTTACACTTAGTGTCTGATCTTTTCTTACCTCTATTCCCCTCCTAGATGTGAAGAATAGAAAACATTAACCTTAGCCCCCGGGGGGGGGGTTGCTATCTTTAAATTAAACAAAATTATACACTGTTATATTAAATGCATTAACATATTCAGGCTGCTATGGAGGCTGCTATTCCATATTCACTTTCCATAATTTCCACCTTTATTTTTTCACCAAATTACTTGCCATTGTAGCTTTACGTATTGCATTCCCCTCAGCAAAGAATGCTCATAACTCTCAAGTTTAAATGCTTGAACATGCAGACAGTTCATTTCCATGTAAAAGAAGTCAGCAATAAGAAAAAAAAAAACATCTCTGCATATACAGCTGCCCACTGAGAACTTTTTTAATGGAAAGAAACAAGCTAATATCTTTGCAGATGCAAGGAACTTAGCATTTGTCACAGCTTTCATTATATTCTCTTATTTTCCAAACCTATTTGCTTACAAAAACACTTGTTTATAGCTTATGATAGTGTTATTAATCTAGACGTCCACCCTTGTAAAAATAAGACAAATTATCTTAATTCTACATTTAATATAATCAATGCAGTTTTGTATCTCAGTTCTCACATTGGCAGCCCAAGATCACAACATAATAACTTAATCTTGCTTCTGCCCAGACTTTCTTCTCTTGTTATACTGTAAAGCCTACATTTCTTACAACTAAAAAGTACTTGTTTACTTTAATATCTTCAACACATACAACAACCATGGAAACGCCTCTCCATCCCTTATTTAAAATACCCCTCATGCACACTACACAAAACGGCTTTACTATATGTAAGGCTGTTTATATCAGGAAATGCTTTATGGAAATACTAACAAGAGCATGAATTGTTTCCTTACAGTTAATTTTTGTTCCTTTTAGTGTCCTCATAAATATTAATGACATGATGTAGGGTGTATGCTTTACAGTCCACCCACAAGTTTAACAATAACACAGTCAGGAAAACTCCAGTCTTTTTAAGTCACTTTTTTTTGAAAAGCCATATTTCACAGATGTGCATGATGCTTTTTGTCTCCTATTTATTCACTCAGTTCAGTGTAGCTGGTCTTCGTCCTATTCATCTCCATCTCCCAATACCAGACTCTGGTGAAATTTCAAGGTATTCCTGATTCTTACTGTTAACTCCTGTATTATTTATCTCTCTCTCAAGCATTTTCCTTTAGAGCAGTGGAAAAGGTTTCACTGGCAAAGTCTCTCTATGAGCTTTATTGTCAGAAGAATGAGAAGCAGAGTCCCCTTTTGTTTGCTGACTCACTTTTTGTTGGACCTTAGTCTGTTCTACATTCAAAAATGCTTTGATATTTGAGGAAAAAATATTCTGAAGATAGCTGGATATAGCAGCTTGAATCTCATGCTTGCCTCTTGACATTTCCTGATTGCTGGAATAAATTTGCCTCTCTTCTGTCTATGTAGAGTGAATAATCACTTTCCACAAACACTCTGTTTTCTCCACTTTTAATATTTTTGCCTTCTGCCACAGTATTGTCAGTATAAACTTTTTCTTCTGATATGATTGTGTCTTTACTAATATATGTTCTGTCTGCTTTTTCATGGCCAGGTTTGAAGCAAATGCTCAAGGTGGCCTTTCAATTAACAAATCATGTTGTGGAATACTAGTCCAGTTGCTTATTTCTGCTTTCATAAAACTAATACAATCTATTCCTTCCAATTTTTCTGGTACAGTAGAAAATCTCAGGTTTTCTCTGGGTGCTCTGTCTTTTTAACTCTACTATTTTTGAAACACCTCTTCTTGAGAAGCCTCATACTCAGCCAGTCTTTTCTTTATTTCAGCCTCTGGTACTTGCAGTTTTATCAGTTCATCTGAATAGCTACTTAAAGCTTCTTCTTTTTTTCCAGCTTTTTTAATTTGAGTTGATGTTTTTATTCAATGTTGCATTTATTTTAATCACCTGAGTAGATTTGATTAATTTTTTCCTCTAAATTATTGGAAGCCATTTCTTGCACTAAAGTTGAAGTTTGAACTGCTTTTTGCTAAACAGCTGCGGGATTCTTCTCAGCCAGTGATTTCTCTTCATCTCTTCTGGGTGATTTTTCTTTCTGGTTCTCTACATTTCTGTTTTGCTGTTAAACAGGTAGTGTACTGACTAGTCAGTAACTGAATTTCACCCAGAATGACATTTTCACTGGCTGTTATTTCTCAGTTTCTGCTTTCTCATTGGGAGGGCTGAAATTCAGTTGTGGATCATTGTGCAGCCATTTTGGAAGTCCTAATGTGTATGAAGTTATTAAACTGAAATAAAAATAACAACCCAGACTCTTTTGATGCGAGACACTGAGTCTTTCAGAAGTGAGCATGTTAGAGACCAACATACCTCTCAACCTGGAAACATCAAAAATCTGGACAAAGGCCCATGAAAAATAGGTACAAATCTGTATGCTGGTTAACATAACATTTGCATACATAGTTATGTAACCCTGCCCACTCCGATAGAATTGTGGGAACCCAACTTTTAAATGCAAACTGAAGAAGAGACAACCAGAATATGGCCACCAGATCCTGTAGTAAATGGTAACCATTTTTTTTTTAAATATGTAGCAAAGATGTTCACTGGGAAGGGAGAAGATGATGAACCTTAAGCTTTTGTTTTTAGTGACTTGTACTATGTGGGTTTTGTGGTAAAAGTAGGGCATTTACTGGTAGGCAATATTCTAATCTTAGCAAAAGAATATTATAGTTTACTAGGACCCCCAAAAGTCATTCTCTATTACCTACTAATCAGTGGTGTAGCTAAAGTTTGTGCCACCCAGGGCTGTCTGTGAGTTTGCTGCTGCCTTTCCCCCTCACAAAATCATGGTCGAATGAGACCCCCCCATACACATCCCTCCCCCCTTAAGCCATTTCAATGTCTCATTACTTGGCTATTTCACCCCATTTACCATAAACACTGTAATGTGTGTACTGCTTTACTTCTACGATGATTATTTGGATTTCATTTAAAACTTTTATTTTACATTTTACAGTACAAACACTAATAGACATCTGCTAAACAAAGCAATACAGTCTCACAATGAAAATAGACTTAGCATTAAAACTTCTCTGTCCTTGAAACAGCATTGAAACCCACATTCAAAGGAAATGCATCTGGCCAGTGGCGGATAAAGATTATCTTCTTTGGGTTGTTTTCAAATCATAGGCCCCTTGCACATGAAACATACATGTGTTCTTTGATACAACTTCCTGATTGTATTAATTTATATTTCTTGTATAATACAGCACACTTCTTTGAGCGAGTTTTAAATTTATTGTTTTGAAAATTGTTCCAGTAAGCAAAGAAACAAAGGACAAAAACTACCCAATTCAGAACATTTCCATCATAAACGTCTACTCAATCCACCAGTATCTGTAATATGCACAATCACACAATATCAGTAATATGCACAATCACACAGTATCTGTAATATGCACAATCACACAGTATCAGTAATATTCACAATCACACAGTATCTGTAATATGTACAATCACACAGTATCAGTACTATGCACAATCTTTGAAGAAGTAAAAGTCATCAAAATAATTCCACATTAAAGAGGTCTGTAACTAATGAAGAGGTTGCTGCTAGCTAACAACTTTATATTTTATTGTTTCATCCACAAATAAAGTGTCTGTTCTTCTTGAGGAATAAACTGCCTATGTTACATTTAAAAATGGTAAGCTAGTAATATTGCAATAGGGAATGGATGGCAAACTGATAACAGGTTCATATTTACTAGGTATCTCCTCCAAAGAGGACATTCTCAGGATTGTAGTATCCACCCCCTTTAAAAGTAGAACACAGTACAGTATCAGCAATCCATCTACATATTGTGGGAGTAGAACCCACAGCCTTCTGCATCAAAAGAAAGTATTCTACTTTGTGCTACTAACAACAAGCACAAGCAGACTTGGCATAAGCAGCACTACACTTCTCTCCCCTTGAAGAACTACGCAACACAAGAAACCTGGAAAAAAACAAAAAATTATTGGGGGGGGGGAACAAAGGCCCAAAACCAGGGACACATTTTAAATATTGCTTGTATAAGCTTAGAAAAGTTGCTAAAATAAAATGTTTTGTGTTACCATGCATTTCCTGAAAGATAGGAAAACTGAAACTTAAATGGCTATCATTATTTAGTGAATTCATATGCATACATAAATATGTATCCCTGCCCACTCCGATAGAATTGTGGGATACCAACTTTTAAATGCAAACTGAAGAACAGACAACCAGAATAAGGCCACTGGAACCTGTAGTAAATGATAACCATTTTTTTGAAATATGTAGCAAAGATGTTCACTGGGAAAGGAGAAGATGATGAACCTTAAGCTTTTGTTTTTAGTGACTTGCACTATGTGGGTTTTGTGGTAAAAGTAGGGCATTTACTGGTAGGCAATATTCTAATCTTAGCAAAATAATATTATAGTTTACTAGGACCCCCAAAAGTCATTCTCCATGACCTACTAATCAGTGGTGTAGCTAAAGTTTGTGCCACCCAAGGCTGTCTGTGAGTTTGCCGCCGCCCTTCCCCCTCACAAAATCATGGGCAAATGAGACCCCATACACATCCCTCCCCCCTTAAGCCATTTCAATGTCCCATTACTTGGCTATTTCACCCCATTTACCATAAACACTGTAATGTGCGTACTGCTTTACTTCTACGATGATTATTTGGATTTCATTTAAAACTTTTATTTTACATTTTACAGTACAAACACTAATAGACATCTGCTAAACAAAGCAATACAGTCTCACAATTAAAACAGACTTAGCATTAAAACTTCTCTGTCCTTGAAACAGCATTGAAACCCGCATTCAAAGGAAATGCATCTGGCCAGTGGCGGATAAAGATTATCTTCTTTGGGTTGTTTTTAAATCATAGGCCCCTTGCACATGAAACATACATGTGTTCTTTGATACACCTTCCTGATTGTATTAAATTATATTTCTTGTATAATACAGCACACTTTTTAAGCGAGTTTTAAATTTATTGTTTTGAACATTTTTCCAGTAAGCAAAGAAACAAAGGACAAAACCTACCCAATTCAGAACATTTCCATCATAAACACCTACTCAATCCATCAGTATCTGTAATATGCACAATCACACAGTATCAGTAATATGCACAATCACACAATATCTGTAATATGCACAATCACACAGTATCAGTCAGTAATATTCACAATCACACAGTATCTGTAATATGTACAATTACACAGTATCAGTAATATGCACAATCACACAGTATCAGTCAGTAATATTCACAATCACACAGTATCTGTAATATGTACAATCACACAGTATCAATAATATGCACAATCTGTGAAGAAGTAAAAGTCATCGAAATAATTCCACATTAAATAGGTCTGTAACTAATGAAGAGGTTGCTGCTAGCTAACAACTTTATATTTTACAAATAAAGTGTCTGTTCCCCTTGAGAAATAAATTACCTATGTTACATTTAAAAAAATGATAAGCTAGTAATATTGCAATAGGGAATGGATGGCAAACTGATAACAGGTTCATAGTTACTAGGTATCTCTGCCAAAGAGGACATTCTCAGGATTGTAGTATCCACCCCCTTTAAAAGTGGAACACAGTACAGTATCAGCAATCCATCTACATATTGTGGGAGTAGAACCCACAGCCTTCTGTATCAAAAGAAAGTATTCCACCTTTTGTGCTACTAACAACAAACACAAGCAGACTTGGCATAAGCAACACTATACTTCTCTTCCCTTGAAGAACTACGCAACACAAAAAACCTGGAAAAAGCCAAAATTTATTGGGGGGGGGGGACAAAGGCCCAAAACCAGGGACATATTTTAAATATTGCTTGTATAATCTTAGAAAAGTTGCTAGAATAAAATGTTTTGTGTTACCATGGCATTTCCTGAAAGATAGGAAGACTGAAACTTAAATGGCTATCATTATTTAGTGAATTCAGTTCTCACTTATTTATCAGAAAACCACAAATTTTAAGAGGAACAGACCACATGTATGAGCCAAACATCCCAGACATTCTGTAAAACTTTGGACTTAACACACACACACACACACACACACACACACACACACACACACACACACCCACCATCCTGCAGCACTAATGGACCTCTCAGAACTACATCTGCAGCACTAATGGACCCCTCAGAACTACACCTGCAGCACTAAAGGACCCCTCAGAACTACACCTGTAGCACTAATGGACCCTTAGAACTACACCTGCAGCACTAATGGACCCCTCAGAACTACACCTGCAGCACTAATGGACCCTCAGAACTACACCTGCAGCACTAATGGACCCCTCAGAACTACACCTGCAGTACTAATGGACCCCTCAGAACTACACCTGCAGCACTAATGGACCCCTCAGAACTACACCTGCAGCACTAATGGACCCCTCAGAACTACATCTGCAGCACTAATGAACCATCTGAACTACACCTGCAGCACTAATGGACCCCTCAGAACTATACCTGCAGCACTAATGGACATTAGAACTACATCTGCAGCACTAATGGACCCCTCAGAACTACACCTGCAGCACTAATGGACCCTCAGAATTACATACAGCAGCACTAATGGACCCCTCAGAACTACACCTGCAGCACTAATAGACTCATCAGAACTACACTTGCAGCACTAATGGACCCCTCAGAACTACACCTGCAGCACTAATGGACCCTCAGAACTACACCTGCAGCACTAATGGACCCCTCACAACTACACCTGCAGCACTAATGGACCCTCAGAACTACACCTGCAGCACTAATGGACCCCTCAGAACTACACCTACAGTACTAATGGACCCCTCAGAACTACACCTGCAGCACTAATGGACCCCTAAGAACTACATGTGCAGCACTAATGGACCCCTCAGAACTACACCTGCAGCACTAATGGACCCCTCAAACTACACCTGCAGCACTAATGGACCCCTCAGAACTACACCTACAGTACTAATGGACCCCTCAGAACTACATCTGCAGCACTAATGGACCCCTCAGAACTACATGTGCAGCACTAATGGACCCCTCAGAACTACACCTGCAGCACTAATGGACCCTCAGAACTACATACAGCAGCAAAATAAACATAACAAGGAAACACCCACCCCCAAATGAGCAGCATCTCCTTAGCAGCAATGCAGAAATTCAAAACTAGTATCTCCTGCAGCAATAATGGCATACAAATGAAATACATATGGAATGCAGAAGTTCAGAACTAGACAGCAGCAGCAAAATAAACATAACTCATATCTCTGCAGCAAACTAAACATAATTATATCTCCTGCAGCAATAGCAGCATACAAATGAGCAGCAGCAAAACAAATACGGAATGTAGAAGTGGACCCTTAGCGTACATACAAATGTAAAAAAAAAAAGCAGATTCCACCACGTAGATAAAGCCAGATTTACAAAAAAGTCCCAAATGAATTTATTTATTTAACATTTGTTAACTGGGAAAGTCCGACTTGGAACAAAGCCAATTTTCAGCAGAGGCCCGGGGAGAAAGGCTCCAGATGCATGTCTTTGTAATGTGGGAGGAAACCGGAGTACCCAGAGGAAACCCACACGAACACAGGGAGGACATGCAGACTCCATATAGAAGGCACCCCAGCCGAGAATCGAACTGGAGAGCGACAACGCTACCACTGCACCACTGCACCGTCCAGCGCAAATCATTGTGGCATTAATAAACTCTATGTGTTCTTTGAGTATTGTGATGCCGGTCTTTACTTATTCAGTTCATTTTATACACATACAAATGAGCTTCAATATCTCCTACAGAACTAATAAAAATACTTATGGAATACAGACGTTCGCGTATACAAATAAGCAATAAGAATGGGCTCTTCGCAATACATAACGGACCCTTAGCATGAGTAGCATCTCCTTTAGCAACAGCAGCCAGCAACAAAAAAAAAAAAAAAAAAATGCAGACTTCAGAACTAGAATGGACCTCGTCCCTCTGTATTGCTATACACACATACCTCCTTACATGACGGGCCCTCGGCATTTCATAAACTTACTGTGGGCAGGCAGGCAAACAGGAAGGAACAGACAGCATGCACAGATTAAGTTTTAAACACATACATTGCTGTATAAACACATAGAGTCAGACAGTAGTACACACACCCTCCAGCCGACAGGCTGGCCATCTGCTCACGAAGCTGACATCATCGCGTATGCCCCTGCACGTGATGACATCAGCAAAAATGCACAAAATAATTTTTGCAAAAAAAACCCCTCTACATTCGTTAATTAAAGGGGCCACTCGGGAATTCATGTACCCCATTATTTTCACCTCCAACCGGTAAGTACCGAGGAATTTGGTATGTTTGAGAGGTATGGAGACCATGGAGGTGTTTAAGGCTGAGAGAGGCAGATAGATTGGCTGAAGATGAAGGATTTTTAGACAAAGTCCCTTCACAGGTTAATAAAGTAGTGACTGATGACAGTACAGCAACTTTCTAGTCAGAGTTAATTAAAAAGGCTACCTCTGAAGCAGATAACAGTTCTAATGACCTGCAGCTGGTTGATCTGTGTGGGTGAGACTTATAAAAGAAAATTAAGATGTTCAAAAAACTAAAAAAAAATAAAATAAAATAAAATAAAATAAAATAAAGCCCCACACAGAATAAAACAATTAAAACTAAGAATTAACAATACTGCAAAAATGGCAAATAAATTACAGACCTTAAAATTATTATATTTGTATTTATCTCAGTCTGATAACACTTGCTTTCAGTCAAACTACAAGTCCTTCAGGCATCAAGAATCAAATGTAGTAATAATCAATTTAAAGAGAAACTTAGTAACATGATTATGCACTTAGAATCAAAATCCTTGCTAAAATAACGAAATCTATTATTTGCAAAGCTATTTTATGTAAGAACATATTGATAAATAACCATTTTGTACTGTGCACAGGAAAAAGTAGGATTTGAATTTAAACATACTGCAGATATTTTTTCAGCCATAAAAAATCTGTAACTTAGCAATCAGTTTGAACAAGAACTTATTCACATTGTAGCTGCTATATAAAGTATTTATATCTTTATTTCTAGTGCAGTTAGCTTTTTAGAATATCTGAATCCAGAATAAAACCAGTTATTTTCTGAACAAATTGCTTCAGTACACAATCTAGAAAGTTAGAAATAAGCATTCTGCATTACACATTAAAATTAAAACAGACTAAAACGTTTTATGCCTTTCTTTCTGAGGTAAGGTTTTAGATACACATTAAGTCCTGGTTCAGATGTAACTGCCACTCTAATTCTGCACAGAACATTTTATTTCTTAAACATCTACTTCTCATGGAAAGTTAACTACCTGCAAAACATGAAATTTACATTCCACAAAATGATCCGAATGTTTGATTTGTTGATACAGTGCACTTGTCTCTCTTTTTTCATTTATATCTAAAATATTTCATCCATTGAGACTTTAAAATTATGATCTGTTTTAACTACATAGAAACTACCACAGCTGTATCTTCCTATGTAAACCAGTCCCTTTTTCTCACATGTTGCAAAATCATTAAAATAATACTGATTCCATGTAGCAGGATGAAAAAATATTACCAATCTCTACATATCCACACATTGTATACCCATTGCATTTGTATTGACCTATTCTGTTCCTATTATTACCACTCTTTCATTCAAATAATTCCTTTAAATTGCATACTTTCTGTATGAAAGCAGTGGCTTTGAAGAAACAAGCTTCCTGATCTCACCATTTGACTGTTAAATGCCCCAATTCTTACTATTTTTACCTCAGCTCTACTGTGAGGCCCAAACTACATAACACATGTTAACACCTCTGCACTACCTCTCGAGTTGTCATGATCCTTACGGCCTTGTTTACTTACCTGATTCTCACATCTGTTGTTATAAGTGGATCTCTCAAGTAAATGTGGTCTAATTACACCTTCCCTTAGGACATCCTTCACCTTCCTTTCTTCATTGGTTAACAAGCCATCTGGATATTTCCTTTTACTTAAGTGACATTTGTCATTATCCAGTTCTGTTTCTACTAATGACATGTCTGTAATGTTTCTAACTATTCTTGTGAACTGGCCCTTTGGGATATTCCTTTTAGTGAAGTGTGGATGACTGCTCTTATAATGTAATGAATTGTTTATGGCCAATGCCTGCTTCTGACAATGTCACATTACTGTAACCATTGCTCTTAACCGGTTGTCTTCTTTATATGCTAAATATGTGCAGGCATAACTTCTTAGCTTTATCTACATCTAAAGGTATTTTATTTTCACATATTATTCGACATAATTGGACAGTAGAATATAATGAAAGTTTAAGGTCTGATCTATTTGGAGTACTTTTTCTTTGATTCTGTTTCTTACTTAACATTCATTACTTTTAAATTAAGAGGTCTTACAAACCTGTATAGATCTAACAACAAATAAGAGACATCACAAACATATGATAGCACAAATGTCAAACCATAACAACACACTCAATTCCTTTAGATTTTGAGAAAGGTAAGGAGTCTGATAACTTGAAAAGTAATGAGAGGCAGGCTTTAAACAACCATTAAGCAAAGACAGAATTTAATAATAAAATGAAGAAAAGGGAGGGGCCATAACATTTTTGCAAGTAGGCCAGTATAAAATGGCATCGGCTTGCTTTTTAGAAGATGAAACTGCATAAAAACAAGAAAGTAAAGACTTTATTATAATTATTAATGATTGAAATAGTTTATTATAGTTATTAATGACTGAAATAAGGTATTGTTAGATGACCAGAATAAATAGTATAGTAACATCTCAGAAGAACTTTACAGATATTTACAGACATCTGTTATCAGGTGTCCTTATTTCTGTGGTTTCTCAAAAGTGCATAAAAATTTGGAAACTCCAACCTTGAGACCTATTGCCTCAGGGTCTTGTTATATTACATAGCCTATTTCCAACTTTCTAGATCATATACTGAAGTCATTGGTTCAGAAAATATCAGGTATTATTTTGGATTCTGGATATGCTAAAATCTAAATGCACTGGAAGTAAAGGATAGCAGTTATTTTATTACAGCAGATACAAATACCTTATATAAAAGTATTTGACATGAAGAAGATCTGGGGGGAATTGAGATGGATATTACGTACATTTTCATCCTATCCAGAAACATTTATAAAAATGGTAATAGTGTTAGAAGAATTTGTATTAACAAACAACATGTTCATGGCAGGTGAGTATTATTACCTACACATAAGGGATACTCCAATGAGTAGCCTATAGTACAGAGTTATGCATATGCATATTTAGAATATAAAAAGGACATGTTAAAGAGGCATGGCTTCAGTAATGTGATATTTTTGTACACTTTATTGAAGATCTAATAATTTTTATCAAGGGACAACCAGAGAAATTGGACATCTTGCTACAAACCTTAATGGAATGTTAGGCACCATGAACAATAGATGTTAATATCAGCAGGCACAAGATTAACTTCTTAGATGTTAGTTTATACAAGTGTCATCAGTATCCAGGATATATACCAGTACAATTTATAAAAAAACTGTGGCCATAAACAATTTATTACACTTTAACAGCAGTCATCCACACTTCACTAAAAGGAATATCCCAAAGGACCAGTTCACAAGAATAGTTAGAAACATTACAGACATGTCATTAGTAGAAACAGAACTGGATAATGACAAATGTCACTTAAGTAAAATGAAATATCCAGATGGCTTGTTAACCAATGAAGAAAGGAAGGTGAAGGATGTCCTAAGGGAAGGTGTAATTAGACCACATTTACTTGAGAGATCCACTTATAACAACAGATGTGAGAATCAGGTAAGTAAACAAGTCCGTAAGGATCATGACAACTCGAGAGGTAGTGCAGAGGTGTTAACATGTGTTATGTAGTTTGGGCCTCACAGTAGAGCTGAGGTACTAATAGTAAGAATTGGGGCATTTAACAGTCAAATGGTAAGATCAGGAAGCTTGTTTCTTCAAAGCCACTGCTTTCATACAGAAAGTATGCAATTTAAAGGAATTATTTGAATGAAAGAGTGGTAATAATAGGAACAGAAGGGGTTAGGGTTGCCACCTTTTCAAATGCCTAAAGTGAAACATTTTTTGTAGAAACATCAGATTTTGCAGGACAAAACATACCATGGCCAGTGCAAAGGACAGAGCTTCACTTTTTTTTGCCAAAATAAAAGCTTGTTCTTGTAGCGTTTGGGTTGATTATGCTATTTCATACAGCATTTAGGTGTTTAAGATATAAAATAACTGATTTATGCAATAATTAAAGAACACTTACAAAATATTTTTGGTCTTAAAATCTGAAGGCATTTGCCATTTATTATTTTTTTTCCCCAAAGGACACAACTGCCCAAAGAGGGACTTCCCTTGTGAATAGGGATCAGTGGTAACCCTAGAAGGAGTAGATCATAAATTCCAATGCCCTGGATCAACAAATCCATAGTCCCACTAGGGGCTCCAATATCCTAGACCTGGTCATTACCAACATGGTAAATCGATGCTCCACACCTATGGGCACCCCCTCGTTGGTCAGGTCTGACCATAAGCTAATCACCCTTGACATCCACATCCCTCCCCGAATCTATATTAAAATCTCGAAGTCTGACAATATCGAATACGATATTGTCAACATGAGAATACCGAACGTTTAAACGGAAAATCTCCGTAGGGGGAGATTTCCATTTACTTCAATGTAGTACATTCTCGGAGTTGGTATATTTAAGTAGGGGGGGTGTGGGGGTGCACGGGGGGTTTTCCCCCTGCATACACACTATTTATTATTATTTTTTTTTTAATTTAGTATTTTTTGTTTGGTTTCGATGGTTTAAGATTTCAATCACTAAAGTTCAATATTTAGTGATTTGAAGTTTTAAACCTTCGAGATTATAATATAGACCCCCTCCGCCACCCCTCCATTAAGGAAATCTCCATAACAAACTTCTCCAAAGTCAACTTCATGCTACTCAAGTCAGAAGTAACAAACTTCATGACACCCATGCAGACGGGAACTGAAAGTTCAACTGCTGAATCCTACACTAAGGCACTGTATGAGCACATCCACTCGTGCATGAATCGTGCCATCCCAAATGGAACCAAAATGCTCTCCTCCAAATAAAGGAAGCCAATCTGATGGTCCCCTGCCATGAACAAACTTTACAACAAAAGGAAGAAACTGTTGCACAAAAGAGGAAAATCCCAGGATGCCAAAAACTCCCTTACCAGTCTCAGTAAGAAGCTGAGATCCCTCATAAAATCCTCCAAAGCTAGTTACGAAAATAAAATTGTCAAAGATTCCAAAGACAATCACAAGGCATTCTATAGCTATGTCAAGAATCTAAATGGCAATGCTCAGATCTGCTCTGAGCTACAACAGAATGGCATTAAATATACTGATCCCAAGGATATTGCCAATATCCTGGCAGATCGATTCAGTGCCAACTTCATTCCCCTCTCACCCCCTAAAGGGCCCATCTCAATACTGAAAAATTGCCAATTTTGGGCAATAATGGCCACAAAATAAAAAACACACTCTCCAAAGCTAAGAATACAGCATCCATGGGACCAGATGACATCCCGGGCTGTGTACTACATGAACTACAAAATGAACTGGCACTTCACCTAAGTGTCATGTTTAATCATAGCCTCACCTCAGGCTTCGTGCCCACTGAGTGGCGCACAGCTACAGTTATCCCATTCCACAAGGGGGATCCACTTTGAATCCTGGGAACTACTGTCCCATTAGTCTGACGAGTCTGATCTGAAAGGCCATGGAACGTATTATCATGGAACTTATAAACAAAGACATTGGCAACCTTAAAACACTGGACCCCACCCAGTTTGGGTTCGTGAAGGGCCAATCTTTTCTCCTGAACCTGATTGACTTCTTTGAATCAGTCTCCAGAGCTGTGGATAAGGGTAAGGTGGTCCAGACAGCCTATCTGGACCTCGTCAAAGCCTTCAACACCATCCCCCACTCTGGAATCATAGATAAACTTACTAAGCTGGGCATTAATCCCTATGTCACTAGATGGGTTGCCAACTGGCGTACTGACAGAACCCACATGTAAAAGTAGCCGACTCCAAATCCAGCTCCAGACAAGTGACAAGTGGAGTATCTCAGGGTTCAGTCCTGGGACTGCTCTTGTTTGGTATCTACTTCTCAGAAGAACAGGCCAACACTAAGGGACTCTGGCTAACAAAGTTCGCAGATGACTGGGAGCCATTATTGAATCGCCAAATGATGTGGATATTCTACAAAAGGGCCTTACAGAAACAAATTCTTGGTGCCAGAGCCATGGGCTCAAGCTCAGTGCCAAGAAATGTATAGTTATCCCCTTTGGGAAAAATCATGTACCTGTGAATTACCACATAGGTGGCAGTACACTAAACACCGAAAGTGTGATAAGAGACTTAGGGACACAGGTGGACAGTGGTCTCACCTTCGATAACCACATCGCCACAACAGTCAGGAAATCCTTCTATGTAGCACACCTCATCACTACAGGCTTTTCATCCAGAAAAAAGGAGGTCATTGTCCCACTGTACTCATCCCTTATTAGACCAATTATAGGAATACAACGCCCCGTTTGGTATGTACCTCTCAAGACATCTGCAACAACTGGAAAGGCCACAGAAATACCTCACTAAAAGAATCACAGGCCTAAAGCAGATGCCCTATGCTGATGGTCTCAAAAAACTCCAGCTATACTCTGTCGCATATCATCTACTCAGAAGCGATCTCTGCTTAACATACAAGGCCATGTCAAGCCCAGAGCTGTTGGACATGCTACACTTAAAGAAACCCCAATCCGTCAGAGCCACATGCTCCAGGGATCTAAACCTTGTCATCACAATGAACAAAACATGCTGGAGGGATAGGTTCCCGACCCAGAGACTCCCCAGACTCTGGAATAGACTGCCCATACATGTCAAGCAGAGCGCCTCTTTGGCCCTCTTCAAAAGGAACCTTGCCGATTGGATGGGAGATAGGAAATTCACCCCGCGGATCACGACAGTTGCCCTGCTAGACAGGGGTCCAGGGAAGTAAATATTGTGGGAAGAAGTAGCGAGGGAATTGTTGTGTCTAGGCTTGTATAGTCCCTAGGGCCTAGTACCAACCTATGAACATACAAATGCAGTGGGTGCACAATGTGTGGTCATGCAGGGATTGGTAATGTTTCTTTTCATCCTACTAGAGGCAAACAGTATTCTGACTATGCAACATGTGAGATAAAGGAGCTGGTTTACATAGCAAGATGCAACTGTGGCAGTTTATATGTAGGTAAAGTCAGAATAAAAGAATAAGAAATTATGTACTCACCATAACATTCCATGTTTGTTGTCCATCTTGCCACCAACAAGGCTCCCTATGGATTCTATTTGTGCAGCAGCAACATGGGTAAAGCCTCATGACTTTATCACTCATTACAAAGTCGATTTGGTCTCCAGGAACAGGGCCTCTTTTGGGTCCACTGTTCTGAAGAGTATTTTCCCTTGAGCCACCCAAGAAAGAAGGTGCTAGGGACACTGTCCCAACCAGCAATGAATGATGGTGAGATAGGACAACATAACATTAAGAAGTTATGTACTCACCATAACGTTCCATATTTGTTGTCCATCTCACCTTCATTTTTGTGTCCCACCCTCTTTCCTCCACCTGCAGGATTGAGAGGTCCTTTCTTATAAATTGGTTGTTATGTTTCTGATTCTCTTCTTAGTCTCTTTTGGATTTGGTGGCATATTTAGCGATAATAATAATTTATTTATTTATTTATTTTTTTTTGCAAACAAGATCTGGGTAATCTTCCCTGAGCATCATGGGATAGGGTTTAGCCACTAGCTAGTGGAAGCTCTTGAGCTTTTGAATAAGGCCGAGTCGGAACCGATCCTCGGTTCCGAACTCAACCAGCAATGAGTGAAGGCACAATAGAACAACATAACATCATATTTTAGATAAAATGAAAAAAATCTGAGACAAATGCACTTTAAAAAGATAGCAAACAAAATTTAAGTTTCAGGTTTTACATGTAGTGAAATGTTCCATGGAAGGTGGAGATTTAAGAAATTAATTGTTTTGTGCAGAATCCAAGTGACAATTACATTGGAAAGCTCAAATGAACCAGAGCTTAATGATGCTGTATCTTTTAAACCATACTACAGAAATAGAGGTGTAAAGAAGTTTTAGTCTGTTTTGATTTTAATGTGTAATGCAGAATGCTTATTTATATGCAAAAATGCTTATGCATTAAGTCAGGTGAATAAGTTCTTGTTCATATTGATTGCTCTGTTATTGAAGCCTGAAAAAATATCTGTAGTATGTTCAAAAGCAAGTGCTAAATTGTGATAATGCACAGTGCAAAATGCTTATTTATGTATACATTTATATAAACTGTGTTTGCAAATAGTAGATCTCCAGGTATTAGCTAGGGTTTTGATTCTCACTGCAATAATCACAACATTAAGTTTCTGTTAAAACTGATTGTTACTATGTGTGATTTCTGATGCTTAAAAAGGACTTGTATTCTGTCCAAAAGCAAGTGCTAGCAGTTTGCAGTTAAATCAAATTTTAGTTTTATCAGGTCTGTAACTTATTCAGTGTTCTTGCAATTTTGTGCAATTATATAGTCAAATGATAGAATTTAGATGCTTTCCAGAACCTTTGCCATTCACAACAGTGGCATAGTTTTATTATTATAGTCAGAGAAAAACTGTGTTGAGGCCAACATGAAGATGAAAGCAAAAATTGCCTAAGGATTATGGGTGGGAAATGGATGCAAAAGAAAAATGAAATTGGACTTATCCACAGTGAAATGTTACTTCTGAGAAGTGAAAAGAATACTTATGCTTTCTTAGGATAACTTTAAAAGTACTTCCTCTGTGATGGGCTGGGGTATATACAAAGATTCTCTATGTTATAGTTATAAATTACCTGGGCAACATACTAAGGAAATGGAAGTTATGTAGTTACCATAATGACAGATGTGTAGGGCCAGGTATATCTTCCTCTACCATAGAATGTGAGGATGGCAGGACTCAGTAGGCTCTGCATCTAAAATATTCCCAGAATATAAACTCTTCCTCTTTATCCATAGTCCCGTGAACAGAATGACCCCTTTCTAAGTATCTGTAGGTCCATGTTAAAGTGGGATAGGTAAGAGATCAACTCTTGAAGGAAACAAGAATCTATGAAAAGAAATCTCTGTAACAAATCAAAAGATGCCAGAGAAGGAGGTGGGCTGTAGAGGAAGAATGATCTGGTCAGTGGGAGGCAAGCACTATTAAATACTCATGAAGGATGGGAAGACCCTTTAAGTGTCTACTTAAAGTTTGTATGGCTAGGTCTCTATTGGTCCCTATGATCATTTGTTTAGCATTACACCTTTGTTCCTATGTCGACACATCATTATGGTAATAATATAACTTTTGTATGTGATAGGACCAATCCATCTTCCTCTACCTACAAGACAAAGTTTTAAGTTTGAATAAAAATAAGAACAGCAGTTCATGGACTCTACAGGCAGCAAGTTTAGATAAAAGACAAGTCCACGATGCTGGAAAATCACACAAATCCTTTATTCTTTGAAATGTAATATCCTTTTAGCGCTTTCATTTAAACAAAGTGTTAAACTTCATCAGACAACTGTTAGTTTCACATTCACTTCCTTTGTAAACTTCCTTTAACGTTGACTGGTTAAACAACTCATTAATATTAATACAACTTAAAAATCCATCACATATACATAAAAACCTTTTGCCCCCCCCCCCCCCAAAAAAAAAATGAAGTTTAAAATAAGTGCGAGAAGCTGTGCAAGATGCCTATGGCTTACACTACTGTCAGTCTATTTATAGTGTGGGTGTGGAAGTAGACTTTTATGATGGAAATGTTCTGAATTTGGCAGTTTTGCCATTATTGGTTCATGTATTTTGTTTCATTGCCTACAGTACAGCCCACTGAAAAAATGTTCAAACAATAAATTTAAAATGCGCTTTGTCTAAAAAGTGTGCTGTATTATACAAGGAATATAACTTAATAAAACTAAAAACAAAAGATAAGCGATGCTCCACACCGTAAAACCTGACTAAACAATTTATTTAAGACTATGATAGCGACAAAACAACAAACAGAAATACAGAGGACAAGCGCTTTCAGCTACTAAAGCCTTCTTCAGAACCACATTCAGAAACCACTTCAACATACTATAAAGCTTCTATCAGCCAATGACAAATAATATGTAAATATCATGTTTTAGCCTAACCAATAAAGGTACTTATACAAGCAACTTTATCATCCAATATACTTGATTATTCTAATGAACTTTACCTAACCAATAAAGGTAAAGATGTAAATCAGACTTCACTTTCCTAAATATCATTGGCTTAAGCAAGCCAATAGAAGTAAAAATGTAAATCAAACTTCTCTTCTGTATGGATCGATAGTTCACATCACATTTATATAAGAAACTACTTGCCAATATCATTTTCTAATACTTTGGTAGTTAAAATACCTATAATATGCAAAATTCACTTAATAAAAATGCACCCTTAAAAGCATATATTAAAACATAAGCAAGCCTTACATTTGCTAAAATCTAAATACTTAAAATTAATGCATTGGCCGGGAATCGAACTCGAACCTCCCACGTGGTAGGCGAAAATTCTACCACTAAACCATTTTGAATTATATAAATAAATAAATAATTTCAAACAAATTAAATGAAAGAGCGCTGGTATAAAATAATCTTACAAACATTTGATGAGGCAGTCTCTAACTTAAATGCTTAAAATTAATGCAATGACCGGGAATCAAACCCGGATCTCCCACATGGCAGGCAAGAATTTTACCACTAAGCCACCTTGAATTTTGTAAATAAACTAATAGTTTCAAGCAAATTAAATGAAAACGTGCTAATATAGAATAATCTTAGATCACTTAATAAAAATATAGCACATAATAGAGCAATATCAGGCTTAGCAATTATTCAAAACTAAATACTTAAGACATAAGAGCTCCTTGAGGAAAAAAACTGACAAAACCAATAGAGGCATAAAGGCGGCTTCTTGTGAATTAATTCAGTAGCTGATAAAAGCATAAGTCCTAATCTTCATTCTAAAGTCAAAGCCTATATTTAGTTCCCATTTCATAGTTCATCCATAGACACTAAAACATGATAATAATATAATGGAAGATATAATGAGCAGAATATAAACTATGTAACTAAAAAATTATAAACCGTATTTATACTAGCTGGGCTAAGAGGTAAACTGAGCAATTTTTCTATTCTTTAAAAATGGCTTGATCGGTACACTTCCATTCAATCCTGGAGGGTGGTCGGCCCGCAGTCTCATAATCCACTTGGATTCCTCATGTTCAGTCAGATTAACTAAATCACCTTCTCTTTCATTAGGTTTTAGCTGGGATATAATCATGAAAAGAAAATTATGACCTTTATTCCTTTTTATATGGGCAAATAGTGCATTGGTTTCTTTCTTGGTCCTTATATCTGATAGATGTTTGGAAATTCTTTCTTTCATTTTCATGTTGGTTTTGCCTACATAAAAAGCAGTACAAACTGAACAGGTAGCAATATAAATCACATTTCTACTATCACAGTTAGCACTACCAGAAAAATAAAATACATTCCCTGTATTGGGGTGTGTAAATGATTTAGTGCAATTCATTACACAGTAAGTTTTACAAAACCCACATTTTTTGGTTCCTATGGAACTCTTTCTTTTCATCTTTCTACCAGGATAAGGACCTGTCCCTTCATTATAGCATAGTAGTCTTTTCAAATTTTTCTTATTTTTGAATTGGAAGGTTGGACATGACCCTACTATACCTTTTATCTTGGTATCAGCAGTCAGAACCGGCCAGTACTTCTTAATCACTTGGCATATGGTGTTATGATCAGAACCAAAAGTCAAGCCAATTCTCATATAATTCATATCTTTTATATTGGCAGGATAGATCTCCTTTCCTGCCTTTCTAGTTAAATACAGAGGTCTTCCTTTATTATGTCTCAAACCAATGGCTTCCGCTGCATTTGAATTAACCCTCTTACTTGGATATCCTCTCTGATCAAAATTCATCAATAAGCTATTTCTTTCATCAATAAACTCTTTTTCATCAGTACAGAGTTTAGAAATCCTAATAGTCTGATTTTCCACAATGTTATTAAAAACATGTTGAGGGTGCATACTGGTATAATGTAACATGTGGTTCCGCCACATTTGTTTGCGAAAAAGGCTGGTAGAGATACCTTCCTTCAGATCTAGTCGTATACTGACATCCAAGAAATCCATTTTAACTTTAGAACTCCTACATTCAAACTTTAAAAAATCAGTAGTCTCTGTCAGATAACAAACAAAACTATCTAAATGTTTTCCATCACCTCTCCAAACAATAAAAATATTGTCAACAAAACGATTATATAGAATAATATGTTGACTCCATTGATTCTTTGGATCTCTCATCCATTCCCTCTCCCATTGCGCTAGGACCAGATTCGCATAACTATTGGCAAAGAGGGTGCCCATGGCTACCCCCCAGTTTTGCCAATAGTACCTTCCTTTACCCCCTGTGCCAATAGTTATGCGAATCTGGTCCTATGCAACTTTAGATATAACAGGCCCTAGTAGTCGTAATGCAGCAAACATTGATTGTAACAATGTTTCTAAAACTGTTTCTGCTGGTGTTCCTACTATATGTAACATTGTTTCACAGACTGAATCATCTAAACAAAATGTTACATCTTTGGGAGCTAGACCGAAGAGTATGACTAAGACCACCTTGTTTTTTTCCAATCTGCTTCTGGCAATAAAACATACACATCAGCGTTCTATGAGCTGAGGCAGAAAAAGAAGGAAATTTTTGATGGAGGACTAAGAAATATGAAAACTGACCTTGTACTGAATTTGAGCACCACTGAATTGAATGCAATGCAACGTCATTTACTCAACAAAGGAATTTCTTTCATTCCAGCTGCTCCTTCTATTACCAGCGATATATTTATAAATTTGAAGTTATTTTGCAGAAACCTCATGCTGAAGTGTATATATAAAGATTCATAAGATAGGGGCGATATATTAAAGAAACCAAGTACTTTTATTCCACAAAATAACCCCTTGCTTGATACATTTTATAAAGTACGTCAACAAGAGATAACTGAGAAGTTAAGTAAGTGACATAAACATTTTTATAACTTAACTCAACCAGACGTTTTGGGGCTCAGAGAATTAAATATCAAAGTATATATTTTGATTTCTGCAGCAGATAAAGGAGAGGCTATCAGAGTAAGATGAATGACATGTTGGGTGACACACAAACTTAAAGTTTGATTAATATGCTATAAGTGAAGCGTATGATACATGAAGTGAACGAACAATTGCAAGAGCTTTTAATGATTCGTAAAATAGATGAAGCCCTGTTTGAATTTTTCACTGTAATGCCTCCACATTTACCAATAATAAAAAGGTTTACCGAAAATACACAAAGATCTGAAAAATCCACCTCTACATCCCATAGTAGGTGCAGAGGGATGGTTTACAGAGCCCCTATCGATATATACAGATAGGCAACTGAAACAAGTACTCATGCCCATATCTACTATGTTGAAAGACACAGAACATTTCCTAAATACTTTATATGAATCTACTAGATACAACATAGATTACAGCATGTACTTACTGGTTATGTTGGACATAGTGAGCTTGTTTACAGTCATTCTGAACAAATATGATATCAATGCCATAAGAAATCTACTCAACACAACACAGAGCTATAGCGATGCCAGAGTTACCTTGATTTGTAGGTTACTTGATATTGTTTTGAGCAATAATTTATTGATATTTGCAGCAGGACCTATTGATAGAAAGGGGATGTTGCTATGGGCACCCACTGCACCAATAGTTATGCAAATCTGGTGTTAGCTGAATGTGAGAATAAATATATTTTGAAGAATATATTTAGAAGAATATATTTTGAAAAACCAATACCCATTCCCCCAAAGGCAGGTGCCCTGTCTGGTGGACCCCAGCCATTAACAAACTTTACAACAGGAGGAGGAAGCTACTACATGACAGAGCAAAATCCATAAAAGGGAAGGCATCTCTGATCAGTACTAGCAAAAAACTACGATCACTCATAAAATCATCCAAGGCCAACTTTGAGAGAAAAATCGCAAAAGACACAAAAGACAATCACAAGGCCTTCTTTAGCTATGTTAGAAACCTGGGTGGAAACTCCCAGATATGCTCAGAGTTAGTCCAAAATGACACAAAATACGCTGAACCCACAGACATTGCCAACATTCTGGCAGACAGGTTCAGTGCAAATTTCTCTGCCCCCTCCCCCCAAAAGGAGAAATATCTATCCCAGCAGAGTGTAGCCTCCCTAACATCTCAGATGCCCAGGTGAGAGCCGCCCTCTCTAAAGCTAAAAACACAGCATCAATGGGACTGGACGGTGTCCCGGGCTGCGTGCTACATGAACTCCAAGAGGAACTAAACCCGCACATAAGGCTGCTGTTTAATCTTAGCCTTACTACAGGATACGTACCCAAAGAGTGGCATACAGCAACAGTGGTCCCACTCCACAAAGGCGATGCTTCTACGGACCCTGGAAATTACCGCCCCATAAGCTTGACGAGCCTGGTCTGCAAAGCTATGGAAAGGATCATTATGGAACTCATAAACAACGACATTGGGGACCTACAGACATTGTATCCTACCCAATTTGGCTTTGTCAAGGGCAGATCCTACCTTTTGAACTTGGTCAACTTTTTTGAAACAGTCACTAAGGCCATTGATGAGGGTAAGGCAGTTCACACAGCCTACCTTGACCTTGCAAAAGCCTTCGACACAATACCCCACTCGGGCATCATAGACAAACTCACCAGCTTAAATGTAAACCCATATGTCACAAGATGGGTTGCAAACTGGCTCAAGGACAGAACCCACAAGGTCAGAATTGCTGGAGCTATTTCAGACTCTAAGCCAGTCACAAGCGGTGTCCCACAGGGCTCAGTCCTGGGACCCCTCTTGTTCGGCATTTATTTTTCCGAGGTGCAAGCAAACATAGGAGGATTGTGGCTGACAAAGTTCGCAGATGACTGCAAACTGGGTGCCATAATTGATACTCCAGCGGACACAAGCATCCTTCAGAGAGGCCTCATAGAAATGGATAATTGGTACCAGAGCCATGGCCTTAAACTGAACGCCAAAAAATGTATAGTCATACCCCTTGGGAAAAACAAGGTACCCACAAATTACCACATAGGTGGTAATCCATTAAGTACGGAAGAGGTAATCAGGGACCTAGGGACCCAAGTTGACAGTAACCTCTCATTTGACACTCACATTGCCAAGGTGGTTAGGAAGACCTTCTATATTGCCCACTTTATCATGAAGGGATTCACATCTAGATCAAGAGAGGTCATTGTGCCCCTATACTCTTCTCTTCTCAGGCCCATGATTGAGTACAATGCCCCATTTGGGATGTATCTTACCCGACACCTGCAGCAGTTGGAAAGACCCCAAAAGTTCCTCACCAAGAGTATAAAGGGTCTCAAACATATGTCATATGCTGCCCGGCTGAAGAAACTCCAGCTCTATTTAGTCGCATACCGCCTACTCAGAGGTGATCTATGCCTGATGTACAAGGCTATGTCCAATCCGGAATTAATGGACATGCTCCACCTCAGAAAATCCAAATCCATCAGAGCCACGAGAGCAAGAGATTTGAACCTCAACACAGAAATAAATAGGACGTGCTGGAGGGTCAGATTCATAACCCAGAGGCTCCCTACACTCTGGAACACAATCCCAGTCCATTTTAGGCAGAGCCCCTCACTAACTCTCTTCAAGAGAAATCTTGACGAGTGGATGGGAGATCGTAGGTTTACCCCGGGGGTCATCTCTGTGTCACTACTAAACAGAGGCACAGTAAACTAAACCCTAAATGGGCACAGTATTCTCATCCCAAGGGGTGGCAAAAGCCACACACACTCTGGCTAGGCTTATAAATGCCCTAGGGCAGATAGCCTAATATGAACCTATGAACCTATGAACAACAGCTATCTCCCAAATATCATATATTAGAGAAGGTTTGTGGATAACCTTTTCTTTTTATGGAAAGGCACTGTCAATGAATTATTGGACTTTATTGCCTATTTAGAAACTACTACAGCTTTCTTAAAGTTTACTACCCACTATTCAAGCAAGGGAATTAGTTTTCTGGATGTATTTTTATCTCTGGATGATGATGGTATTCGAACAGCTATACATTGGAAAGAACGTCGTAGGAACAACATACTGGATTGACATAGTATGCACCCAAAACACACACATATATATAGGAATGTGTTGAAGGGGCAGATGCTGAGTAATTCACGTTTACATACTAATGAAGAAGAGTTTATTGTGGCCAGTGGAACTCTTAATCAGGACTTTATCGCAATGGGCTATAAAGAGAGAGAAATTAATGAGAGCGCTCGAGAGGTTATGGACCTACGTAAGACTAAAGGGAAACCTTTTTATTCTGATAGGTCCAAGGTGGATGTGACAGGGCAGATGAATACTCTTAAGAAAGATAACAATATAAAAACAAGGGTGGTGCTGACACACTCCAGTGACATTGGTTATGTCTGTCAAATAATCAGGGACAATTGGAAGATCTTGAGTAGTGATGAGAGTATAAGACGAGTGGTGGGAGATATGCCTTCTTTTTCTTTTAAAACTAATAAGAATATTATGCAACTAATATGTCATCATCAATTTAATAATGATACAGAGTTAAGAGAAATAAAACAGAGAAGCATCCCTGTAGAACATGTAATTGCTGTAAATTTATTGCTAAACAACAATGTTTTGTGCATCCGAAACTAGTGGTAGAACCTATTCCTTGAAAACGTATGCGGAATGCAAGAGTAGAAATGTGATATATATATATATATATATATATATATATATATATATATATATATATATATATATATATATATATATATATATATGTATATATATATATATATATATATAATATATATATATATCCCCTACAGAAGACAGACAGCTCACAACACCGACACCCACATTGCCGACACCAAAAGCCCGACACATGAAATAGCAACAACAGCGCTACTGCAGAAAAAAAGGTAAATAACATTTCCTTTTTTCTGCTAGCAGGGGGGCTATGCCCCCCACACCCCCCATAACTTTAATATACCAACTCCGAGATCGCACTACAGTGTAGGAATGGAAATATTTCCATTCCGCACTATGGAGACTTATCGTTTCCCCATTGCCGGTATTTTGTGTGTCGGGCTTCTGGTGTTGGCAATGTGGGTGTGGGTGTTGGTGTTGTGAGCTGTCGGTCTTCTGTAGGGGACCTATATATATATATATATATATATATATATATATATATATATATATATATATATATATATATATATATATATAGGTTCATAGGTTGGTACTAGACTATCGGCCCTAGGGCCTATACAAGCCTAGCCGTAAAAATTCCCTGGATATTTCTTCCAACAATATTTACTTCCCTGGACCCCTGTCTAGCAGGGCAACTGACATGATCCCTAAGGTGAATTTCCTATCTCCCATCCAGTTGTCAAGTTTCCTTTTGAAGAGGGCCAAGGAGGCACTCTGCTTGACATGTATGGGCAGTCTATTCCAGAGTATGGGGAGTCTCTGGTTCAGGAACCTATCCCTCCAGCATGTTTTTTTCATTGTGATGACAAGGTTTAGATCACTGGAGCGTGTGGCTGAGATTGGTATTTCTTTAAGTGGAGCATGTCCAACAGCTCAGGGTTTGACATGGCTTTGTATGTTAAGTAGATATCACCTCTGAGTAGACTATATGCCACAGAGTATAGCTAGAGTTTTTTAGACGGTCAGCATAGGGCATCTGCTTTAGGCCTGTGATTCTTTTAGTAAAGTATTTCTGTGGTCTTTCTAGCTCTCTGTCAACTTTATCATGCATTTTACTTTAGCAAAACTAATCGCCAACTTAAGGAGAGGATATCTAAACGTATCAGTGACATACGCCTCAAGGACACTAAAGATCCATTATATAAGCATATCTCTATGGACACTTCCCACTTTTTCTTTTTTATGGTATTACAGGTTGTAAAATAAAGTATAGGAGGGGGGATGACATAACATTATATACAGAACAGGCTGAGATGAAATGGATCTGTGATTTGCAAGCAGACATGCCCCCAGGCTTGAATATGTATATTCCTTTAAAACCAGTCTTGAGAGGGGATCATCTGAGATCTGCCAATTGATTGGCTGCCTTTGATTTTAAAATCACATACTTGTTTTAATTTTTTAGCTCTGAGGAAGGGCACAGCAAATGCCCAAAAGCCCTTATCCTTTGTTTTGTTTTCCATGTTATTCAATTCGCTTTTAATTGGAGCCGTGGTGGTGCTACTGTTTTATTGTCAGTTAAACAGATAGTTTATAGCCATTGACATAAGAACAGTTAGATAGTTATAACCATAAAAATAAGTACAGTTAAAGAGTTAGTTATAACCATGGAAATAAGTACAGTTAAACATATAGCTATAACAATAGAAATAAGTAAAGTTACATAGATAACCATGAAAATAAGTACAGTTAAACAGAAAGTTATAACCATAGAAGTAAGTACAGTTAAACAGATAGTTATAACAACAGAAATAAGTAAAGTTACATAAATAACCATGGAAATAAGTACAGTTAAACAGATAGTTATAATCATAGAAATAAGTACAGTTAAACAGATAGTTACAGTCATGGAAATAAATACAGGCAAACAGACAGTTATAGCCACAGAAATAATTGCAGTTAAACAAATAGTTATGACCATGGAAATAAGTACAGGCAGACAAATAGAGTTATGGAAATAAATACAGGCAAACCGATAGTTACAGCCATAGTAATATGTACAGGCAGATAATTACATCCATGGACATATGTACCATTAAACAGATAGTTACAGCCACATAAATAAATACAGTTAAATTCATATTTATACCAATGAAAATAAGTACAGTTAACAGACAGTTAAAGTTATGGAAATAAGTACAGTTAGATAGTTATAACCATGGAAATAAGTAGTTATACAGATAGTTATAACATGGAAGTAAATACAGTGAAACTGATAGTTATAACCATGGAAATAAGTAGTTATACAGATAGTTATAACATGGAAATAAATACAGTGAAACCGATAGTTATAACCATGGAAATAAGTAGTTATACAGATAGTTATAACATGGAAATAAGTACAGTGAAACTGATAGTTATAACCATGGAAATAAGTAGCTATACAGATAGTTATAACATGGAAATAAGTACAGTGAAACTGATAGTTATAACCATGAAAATAAGTAGTTATACAGATAGTTATAACATGGAAGTAAATACAGTGAAACTGATAGTTATAACCATGGAAATAAGTAGTTATACAGATAGTTATAACATGGAAATAAATACAGTGAAACCGATAGTTATAACCATGGAAATAAGTAGTTATACAGATAGTTATAACATGGAAATAAGTACAGTGAAACTGATAGTTATAACCATGGAAATAAGTAGTTATACAGATAGTTATAGGTTCATAGGTTCATAGGTTCATACTAGGCTATCTGCCCAAGGGCATTTACAAGCCTAGCCCATCGTTTTGTGGCTTACGCCACCCCTTTAGTATGGGGAACTATACCCATTATTTTGCTGTGCCTCTGTCGAGCAGTGACACTGAGGTAATCCCTGGGGTATATCTGCGATCTCCCATCCATTGGTCAAGATTTCTCTTGAACAAGGCCAGCGAGGTGCTCTGCCTCACATGTACTGGGATTTTGTTCCACAGCATAGGGAGTTTTTGGGTGATGAATCTATCCCTCCAGCACGTCCTATTAATAGCCGTGACGAGGTTTAAGTCTCCGCCCTTGTGGCTCTGATGGATCTAGATTTTGTGAGGTGAAGCATATTCATCAAATCTGGGTTTGACATGGCCTTGTATGTTAGGCAAAGGTCACCTCTGAGCAAGCGGTAAGTGACTGAATAGAGCTGGAGTTCTTTCAGTCGGGCAGCATAGGACAGATTTTTGAGACCCTTTATCCTTTTGGTGAGGAACTTTTGTGGCCTCTCCAGCTGCTGCAAGTGTCGTGTCAGATACATTCCGAATGGGGCATTGTACTCAATCATTGGTCTGATGAGTGATGAGTAAAGGGAGACTATGACCTCCCTTGATCTAGATGAGAATCCCTTCATGATAAGGTGGGCAATGTAGAAGGTCTTCCTAACTACTTTAGCTACATGGGTGTCGAATGACAGACTACTATCAACCTGGTTCCCCAGGTCCCTGATAACTTCTTCTGTGCTCAGTGGATTGCCACCTATTTGGTAGCTAGGGGTAACCTTGTTTTTCCCGAAGGGTATGACTATGCATTTTTGGCATTTAACTTTAGGCCGTGGCTCTGGCACCAGTTATCCGTTTCTGTGAGACCCTTCTGAAGGATATCTGTGTCAGATGTGTTTTCTACTATGGCCCAGTTTGCAGTCATCTGCAAACTTTGTCAGCCATAACCCTCCTGTGTTTGCTTGTACTTGGAAAAGTAGATGCCAAACAAGAGTGGGCCCAGGACTGAGCCCTGTGGGACACCACTTGTGACAGGCTTTGAGTCTGACATGGCGCCAGCAACTCTGACCCTGTGGGTTCTGTCACTCAGCCAGTTTGCAACCCATCTTGTGATGTATGGGTTAACATTTAAGCTGATGAGTTTTTCAATGATACCCGAGTGGGGTATTGTATCGAAGGCCTTAGCCAGATCGAGGTAGGCTGTATGGACTGCCTTTCCCTCATCAATGGCTTTGGTGACTGTTTGAAAAAGTCAACCAAGTTCAAAAGGCATGAACTGGCTTTGACAAAGCCAAACTGGGTTGGACCCAAAGTCTGCAAATATGCTATGACTTTGTTTATGCGGACCATTATGATCCTCTCCATGGCTTTGCAGATAAGGCTTGTCAAGCTAATGGGCGGTAATTTCCAGGGTCGGTGGAGGCACCGCCTTTGTGAAGTGGGACCACAGTTGCAGTGCGCCACTCCTGGAGTGCGTATCCAGAGGTAAGACTTTGATTAAACAGCTGTCCTAGCTGTGGGTTTAATTCCTCATTGAGTTCGTGGAGCACACAGCCGGGGACACCATCAGG
Source organism: Protopterus annectens (assembly GCF_019279795.1). Classification (NCBI taxonomy): domain Eukaryota; kingdom Metazoa; phylum Chordata; order Ceratodontiformes; family Protopteridae; genus Protopterus; species Protopterus annectens. The sequence goes on from NC_056733.1 coordinate 896,710,072, forward strand.
TCCCATGGATGCTGTGGTTTTTGCTTTGGAGAGAGCAGTTCTCACTTGGGCGCTGGAGATGTTTGGGGGACTGCAATCGTTTGGTATAGATATGTCTCCTATTGGGGAGGGGAAGTTTGCACTGAACCTGTCAGCCAGTATGTTGGCAATGTCTGTAGGATCAGTAATCTTCACATCATTTTGAACTAGTTCTGAGCATATCTGGGAGTTTCGTCCCAGGTTTCTAACATAGCTAAAGAAGGCCTTATGATTGTCTTTTGAGTCTTTAGCTATTTTTCTCTCGAAATTTGCTTTGGATGATTTTATGAGAGCTCTTAGTTTTTACTTATAGTGATCAAGGGTGTCTTACCTTTTAAGGATTTTGCTCTATCTTGTAGTAGCTTCCTCCTTTTGTTGTAGAGTTTGTTTATGGCTGGGGTCCACCAGACTGGACGCTTGCCTTTGGTACAAAGAGTCTTTGTTTTGCTTGGGATTGCCTTATCCATGCAGTCCTGCAGGTGCTGGTAGAAGGCATCTGTAAGTGATTCAGCGGCTTGAGTACTGTTTTCCGCCACCTCGGGGGCCTTAAAGGAGACCACACTAGTCTTTAGAAGTGTGAAGTCGGCTTTTGAGAAGTTCTTTACTGTGGTCTTTTTTATTTCAGGTGGGGGTGGGATGAGGACCTCCAGCGAGATTAGTTTGTGATCTGATCTCACCAGTGAGGGGTATACTTCCGGTGTTGAACATTGTGCTCCCATGTTCGTGATGATGAGATCAAGTATGTTATCTCCTCTTGTGGGGATGGTGACTAGTTGTTCCATGGCATTTGAGTTTATGAATTCCAGGAACTTTTGGGCTAGGGTGTTTGGGCTTGAGTAATGTTCCCAGTCTATATTAGGGTAATTGAAGTCACCTAGTATGATGGTGTTTGGTGATACATTTATCCCCTCTAGTGTTTTCAGGAAGGCCATGTGAGGTTCCTGAGTTTGTGAGGGTGGCCTGTAACATGCTACAATTTGCAGAGCAGTCTTGCCTATGGTTAATTACACCTGGATGGTCTCCGATGCATCGTGCGTTGCCACCAGTCTTGAGGTGTGGGTGTCCTTGATGAATATGGATACCCCTCCTTTCTTGGTATTGTCCGGATTTTGGGGCGGAACGCATGATATGAGGTAAAACCTGATAGCGCTGGGGTGCTCTCAGGAGCCTTGAACCAGGTTTCTGTCACAGCACAGACATCGATGTTCTCCATACTGAGAAGGGCCTCGAGTGCGTGCATTTTGAGATTTAGACTTCTGGCATTGAGCAGCATTACCCTTAGTTTTTTTCCTTTTTTGTGTTCTAGGGTGGTAGGTTTAGAATTTGAGCCTTGCCTAAAAAAGGCACTATGGGGGTGGCAAGAGCCTTTGCCAATATCTGGAATCCCAGGGGTGACAGGTGCAAGCCGTCCCTTGCGAAGCAGCGTGGCTTGTCCAGCATGTCATCCCAGGCAGACAGACACTGGATCCCCTTTGAATGACACCAGTGTTTAAGCCAATTGTTAAAGCTGATCATCTTATCTCTGTATTGTGGCATCATTCTTGGTGAAGGTAGGATACTGCTCAAGGTCAGGGTCATACCTGCCTGGGCTACATAATCAGAGAGCTCCTCAATGTCTCTTTTCATGTAGTCCAAGGAGGTACGTCTCAGGTCGTTTACACCAGTGTGGACAATGACTGAGTCATATTTGTACCTGCTGTTGAGAGACCTGAGTGCTTGCGTTATGTGGCGGTTTCTAGCGCCCGACAGGCAGCTTACTGTGACCTTCTCCTTACTCAGTCTGGTGAGCGGGACGTCAGTGTGTCTGACTATGGAGTCACCAATGACTAGTGTGTCTGGCATTGTGTTTGGCCTTAAGGGCTGTGACTGTTTGGCACTCTGACTGTGAGGTCTATGTGTTGCAGGTGTTGTGTTCTGAGGTGGTGGTTGTTTGGGTGTCTGCTTTGGTGGCCTCTGCTGTTTTGGTAGATTTTTGATCAGAGCCTCCGAGTATGTCTTTGTGTGTTTATGTGTATGATTTGAGGTTGTAATGGTACTATGTGAGACTGGGTCTATAGTGTGTGTGGTAACCTTCTTCTCCTGACTGGTCTTGCCAGTCCTATGTTGAGAGAGCTCAGCCTCCAGTTTGGCCGTATAGTTGCATCTCTCGCATGTATTTGTGTTTTGTGGGAGGAGGAGAGGGTTGTCTGTGTTCATGAGGCAATTGTAGCATTGCCTCAATATTCCCAGGTTCACCAGCTCTGAAACTCTGAAATCTCAAGTTATAACATGGAAATAAGTACAGTGAAACTGATATTTATAACCATGGAAATAAGTAGTTATACAGATAGTTATAACATGGAAATAAGTACAGTTAGATAGTTATAACCATGAAAATAAGTACATTTAAAGAGTTAGTTATAGCCATGGAAATAAGTACAGTGAAACTGATAGTTATAACCATGGAAATAAGTAGTTATACAGATAGTTATAACATGGAAATAAGTACAGTGAAACTGATAGTTATAACCATGTAAATAAGTAGTTATACAGATAGTTATAACATGGAAATAAGTACAGTTAAACTGATGGTTATAACCATAGAAATAAGTACAGTTAAACTGATAGTTATAACCATGGAAATACGTAGTTATACAGATAGTTATAACATGAAAATAAGTACAGTGAAACTGATAGTTATAACCATGGAAATACGTAGTTTCAGAGATAGTTATAACATGGAAATAAGTACAGTTAAACTGATAGTTATAGCCATGGAAATAACTACAGGCAAACAGATAATTACAATTATGGAAATAAGTACAGTTAAACAGAGAGTTACAACCATGGAACTAATTTCAGTTGAACAGAGAGTTGCAACCATGGAAATAAGTACAGTTAGATAGATATAACCATGAAAATAAGTACAGTTAAATAGGTAGATATAGTCTGGAAATATGTTCGGTTAAACAGATGGTTACAACAATGGAAATATGTACAGTTAGACATTTATAACCCATTATAACATGGAAATAAGTACAGTTAAACATATAGTCATTGCCATGGAAATAAGTACAGTTAAACAGATAATTATAACCATGGAGATAAGTATAGTTAAACCAGTAGTTATAACAGTACAGTTAAATACTTATAGCCATGTAAATAAGTACAGTTAAACAGATGATCATAACCATGGAAATAAGTACAGTTAAACAGATAGTTATAGCCATGCAAATAAGAACCATTAAACAGATAGTGATAGCCACAGAAATAAATAGAATTAAATTCATGTTTATAGCAATGAAAATAAGTACAGTTAACAGATAGTTATAATTATGGAAATATGTACAGTTAGATAGTTATAACCAGGGAAATAAGTACAGTTAAACAGATAGTTATAACATGGAAATAAGTAAAGTTACATAAATAACCATGAAAATAAGTACAGTTAAACTGATAGTTATAACCAGGGAAATAAGTACAGTTAAACAAATAGTTATAACCAGGGAAATAAGTACAGTTAAACAGGTAGTTATAACATGGAAATAAGTAAAGTTACATAAATAACCATGAAAATAAGTACAGTTAAACTGATTGTTATAACCAGGGAAATAAGTACAATTAAACAGATAGTTATAACAACAGAAATAAGTAAAGTTACATAGATAACCATGAAAATAAGTACAGTTAAACTGATAGTTATAACCAGGGAAATAAGTACAGTTAAACAGATAGTTATAACATGGAAATAAGTAAAGTTACATAAATAACCATGAAAATAAGTACAGTTAAACTGATAGTTATAACCAGGGAAATAAGTACAGTTAAACAGATAGTTATAACAACAGAAATAAGTAAAGTTACATAGATAACTATGAAAATAAGTACAGTTAAACTGATAGTTATAACCAGGGAAATAAGTACAGTTAAACAGATAGTTATAACATGGAATAAGTAAAGTTACATAAATAACCAAGAAAATAAGTACAGTTAAACTGATAGTTATAACATGGAAATAAGTACAGTTAGATAGTTATAACAACAGAAATAAGTAAAGTTACATAAATAATCATGAAAATAAGTGCAGTTAAACTGATAGTTATAACCAGGGAAATAGGTACAGGTAAATGGATAGTTATAACATGGAAATAAGTACAGTTAAACATAGTTATAACAACAGAAATAAGTAAAGTTACATAAATAATCATGAAAATAAGTACAGTTAAACTGATAGTTATAATCAGGGAAATAAGCACAGTTAAACGGATAGTTATAACATGGAAATAAGTACAGTTAAACTGATAGTTATAACCAGGGAAATAAGTACAGTTAAAGAGTTAGTTATAGCCATGGAAATAAGTACAGTTAAACAGAGAGTTATAACCATGGAATTAACTGCAGTTAAACAGAGAGTTACAACCATAGAACTAACTGCAGTTGAACAGAGAGTTACAACCACAGAAATAAGTACAGTTAAACAGAGAGTTATAATAATGGAAATAAGTGCAGTTAAGTAGCTAGTAATAACCATGGAAATAAGTACAGTTCATACCTCTCAACCGTACCAAATTCCTCTGTAAATACAGGTTTTGAGGGCAAAATATTGGGGCGAATTCCCATGTGGCCCCTTTAATTTCCAAATTTCATTTCCTTTTTTTTTTTTTTTTTTTTTAATTTTTTTACTCCTGACATCATCACATGCTGCGCATGTGCAATTACGTCAGCTTCTGCAGACCGGTCTGTGTGTGTACAGCATAGCTTTCTTCCCTGGCTCGCCTCCTCCTCGGTAAAAAATGTAAGCTTAAATGCAAGACAAACAGCAGCAGATTTACTTATTTATATGTGATTACTGTGTGTGTGCGTGTGTGTGCACATGTGTGTGCGTGTGTGTGTGTGTGTGTGTGTGTGTGTGTGTGTGTGTGTGTGTGTGTGTGTGTGTGTGTGTGTGTGTGTGCAGCAGCTTTACTTATATAACAGCTGCAGGATTTACTTAATGAAAAACTGTTTGCTTATGTGATTACTGTGTGTGTTTGAAGCAGCTTTACTTATTTAATGGCTGCAGGCAGGAGAAACTGCTTTCATTTACTTAAGGGCTGTAGGCAGGAGAAACTGTGTGTGCAGCTTTACTTATTTAAGCAGGATTTACTTAATGGAAAACTGTAAATCTATATGCAAGACAAACAGCAGCTTTACGTATTTTTTATTTATATGAAAAACAGTAGCAACTATACATATTTTCTTATTTATATGTGATTACTGTGTGTGCAACCAGGAGAAACCATACTTTCATTAGCGGGCAGCCAAGAGAAACTATGTGTGTGTTGCTTTCATTATGTGTGTGTTGCTTTCATTAATGGGCAGCCAGGAAAAACTGTGTGTGCAGTTTACGTATTTCTTATCAGCAGCTTTACATATTTATATGTGAGAAACCTTGCAGCCAGGAAAGTTATGTGAGAAACCTCGCTTGCTTTCATAAATGGGCAGCCAGGAAAGTGTGTTATGTGAGACTTGCTTGCTTTCATTAACAGGCAGCCAGAAAAGTGTGTTATGTGAGACTTTCTTGCTTTCATTAATGGACAGCCAGGAAAAACTGTGTGTGTACAATTTACTTACAGTGGATATAAAAAGTGTACACACCCCTGTTAAAATGCCACGTTTTGTGATATAAAAAAATGAGACCACAGTAAATCATTTGAAAACTTTTCCCACCTTTAATGTGACCTATAACCTGTACAGTTCAATTGAAAAACAAACAAATCTGTTAGTGGAAAAAGATAAAAAAAAATAAAAAAGTACAATAAGCTGGTTGCATAAGTGTGCACACCCTTAAACTAATACTTTGTTGAAGCACCTTTTGATTTAATTACAACATTCAGTCTTCTTGGGTATACACCTGCCATCAATAAAAGAGACTCTGATTAACCCCACATAAAGTTCAGCTGTCCTAGTAGGATTTTCCTGACATTTACTCAGTTGCCTGCTTCAGCAAAAGCCATGGTTCACAGAGAGCTTACAAAGCATCAAAATGATCTCATCGTTGAAAGGTATCCGTCAGGAGAAGGGTACAAAAACATTTCCACGGCATTGGATATGCCATGGAACACAGTGAAGACAGTCATCAAAAAGTGGAGAAAATATGGGATGACAGTGACGTTGCAATGAACTGGACATCCCTCCAAAATTGATGAAAAAACAAGATGAAAACTGGTCAGGGAGGCTGCCAAGAGACCTACAGCAACACTGAAGGAGGTGCAGGAATTTCTGGCAAGTACCGGTTATCTACTACATGTGATAGCAATCTCCCATATTCCCCATATGTCTGAGTTATGGGGTAGGGTTGCAAGATGGAAGACTTTTCTTACACAGAAAAACATCCAGGCCCGTCTAAAATTTGCAAAACAATACATCAAGTCTCCCAAAAGCATGTGGGAAAATGTGTTATGGTTTGATGAGGCCAAGGCTGAACTTCTTGGCCACAATTCCAAAAGGTAAGTTTGGTGCAAAAACAGCACTTCGCATCACCAAAAGAACATCATCCCCATGGTGAAGCATGGTGGTGGCAGTACCATGCTTTGGGGTTGCTTTTCTTCAGATGGAACTGGGGCTTTAGCCAAGGTGGAGGGAATTATAAACAGTTCCAAATAATCACTTTTGGCCCAAAACCTTCAGTCATCTGGTAGAAAGCTGAAGATGAAGAGGAATTTCACTTTTCAACACAACAATGACCCCCAAGCATACATCAAAACAAATCAACAAAAGAATGGCTTCACCAGAAGAAAATTAAAGTTTTGGAGTGGCCCAGCAAGAGCCCAGATCTAAATCCAATAGAAAATCTGTGGGGTGACCTGAAGAGGGCTGTGCACAAGAGATGCCCTCACAGTCTGACAGATTTGGAGCACATTTGCAAGGAAGAGTGGGCAAATATTGCCAAGTCAAGATGTGCCATGGTGATAGACTCCTACCCAAGAAGACTGAATGCTGTAATTAAATTAAAATGTGTTTCAACAAAGTATTAGTTTAAGGGTGTGCACCCTTATGCAACCAGCTTATTGTACGTTTTTTATTTGTTTGTTTTTCAATTGAATTGCAAAGGTTATAGGTCACATTAAAGGTAGGAAAAGTTTTGAAATTATTTATTGTGGTCTCATTTTTTTATATGATAAAAACCTGGTATTTTAACTGGGATGTGTACACTTTTTATGTCCACTGCATTTCTTATCAGCAGCTTAACAAATTTATTTTGCATGATAAACAGCACCAGCTTGCTTTTACATATTTATATGTGAAAAACCATGCTTTCATTAATGGGCAGCCAGGAAAGTTATGTGAGAAACCTTGCTTGCTTTCATTAACAGACAGTCAGGAAAGTGTGTTATGTGTGAAACGTTGCTTGCTTTCATTAACTGGCAGCCAGGAAAGTGTGTCATGTGAGAAACCTTGCTTGCTTTCATTAACGGGCAGCCAAGAAAGTCATGTGAGAAACCTTGCTTGCTTTCATTAACAGGCAGCCAGGAAAGTTATGTGAGAAACCTTGCTTGCTTTCATTAAATGGCAGCCAGGAAAGTTATGTGAGAAACCTTGCTTGCTTTCATAAATGGGCAGCCAGAAAGTGTGTTATGTGAGAAACCTTGCTTGCTTTCTTTCATTAATGGGCAGCCAGGAAAGTTATGTGAGAAACCTTGCTTGCTTTCATTAACGGGCAGCCAGGAAAAACTGTGTGTGTGCAGTTTACGTATTTCTTATCAGCAGCTTTACATATTTATATGTGAGAAACCTTGCTTTCATTAAGAGGCAGCCAGGAAAGTTATGTGAGAAACCTCGCTTGCTTTCATTAACTCTGTGTCTGTGTGTTTGTATGCACGCGCGAGCACGTGTGTGTGTGTGTGTGTGTGTGTGTGTGTGTGTGTGTGTGTGTGTGTGTGTGTGTGTGTGTGTGTCCCATTTAGTTATAACTGCTGGTTAGAGTTACTCAGATTCAAATCCTGTACCTTAGATACAAAGAGCAAGAGCCTAAATTCTCTACCCATACCACCACCACTTGTGATTCAAGGAGTTAGCCATAGTTCTCAACTGTCCAAAGTTTTACAGAATGTTTGGCTCATACTTTTGGTCTGTTCCTCTTAAAATTTGTGGTTTTCTGGCAAATCGTTGAGAACTGAATTCACTAAATAATGATAGCCATTTAAGTTTCAGTCTTCCTATCTTTCAGAAAACGCATGTTAACACAAAACATTTTTTCTAGCAATTTTTCTAAGATTATACAAGCAATGTTTCAAATGTGTCCCTGGTTTTGGGCTTTTGTCCCCCTCCCCCCAATAAATTTTGGCTTTTTCCAGATTTCGTGTGCTGCATAGTTCTTCAGGAGGAGAGAATTTTAATGCTACTTATGGCACATCTGTTTGTGTTGTTAGTAGCACAACAGATAGAATACTTGCTTTTGATGCTGAAGGCTATGAGTTCTACTCCCACAGTTTGTAGATGGATTGCTGATACTGTACTGTGTTATACTTTTAAAGGGGATGGATCCTGTAGTCCTGAGAATGTCCTCTTTGGTGGAGATACCTAGTAACTATGAACCTGTTATCAGTTAGCCATCCAGTCCCTATTTTAATATTACTAGCGTATCATTTTTTTAATGTAACATAGGCAATTTATTCCTCAAAGGCAACAGGCACTTCATTTGTAGATGAAACAATGAAATATTAAGTTGTTTGCTAGCAGCAACCTCTTCATTAGTTACATATCTTACAGATCTCTTTAATGTGGAATTATTTAGATGACTCTTACTTCTGCAGAGATTGTGCATATTTACTGATACTGGTGGATTGTAGAAGTTTCAGTAGACTTTTATAATGGAAATGTTCTGAATTGGGGAAATTTGTAATTATTGGTTTGTGCATTTTGTTTCATTGCTTACTGGAAAAATGTTCAAAACAATAAATTTAAAATGTGCTCTAATAAGTGTGCTGTATTAGACAAGGAATGCAATTTAATACAATCAGGAAGGTGTATCAAATAACACATGTATGTTTCATATGCAAGGGGCCTATGATTTGAAAACAGCTCAAAGGTAATCTTTATCCACCACTGGCCAGATGCATTTTCTTTGAATGTGGGTATCAATGCTGTTTTAATGAATGTGTGTTTCAAGAGCACAGAAGTTTTAATGCTAAGTCTATTTTCATTGTGAGACTGTATAGCTTTGTTTAGCAGATGTCTATTAGTGTTTGTGCTATAAAATGTAAAATAAAAGTTTTAAATGAAATCCAAATAATCATCGTAGAAGTAAAGCAATATGCACATTACAGTGTTTATGGTAAATGGGTTGAAATAGCCGGGTCTATATTATAATCTTGAAGTTACGGAACACCGAATACCATATGGTCAACACCATATGATCAAAGTTCTGTAACTTAAAAAAAAAAGTAAACAAGAAAAACTTACACTGATGGGTTAAAGCAGGGGGGCAAGCCCCTCTGCACCACCTAAGTAGTGGCCTGCGCCCCCCACACCCCCCGCTAATTAATATACCAACTCCGAGATCATGCTACAGTGTAGGAAAGGGAAATCTTTAACCAGTCAGGGTAAGTTTTTCTTGTTTAATTTTTTTTTTTATTTTAGAAGTTACAGAACTTCGATCATATGGTCTCGACCATATGGTATTTAATGTTCTGTAACTTTGAGATTATAATATAGACCTGAAATAGCCAATTAATGGGACATTGGAATGGCTACAGTTAAACAGTTATAGCCACAGAAATAACACTGGAAATAAATACAACGAACAGATAGTTATAGTCATGGAATTAAGTGCAGTTAAACAGATGGTTATAACCATGGAAATAAGTACAGTTAAACAGATAGTTACAGCAGTGAATATAATTACAGTTAAAGAGATAGTTATAACAACAGAAATAAGTAAGACTTCCGCCAGCATTATAAGCCCTATAAAATCTCTGTTAGTCCTGGCTGTCAAGCAACTGCACCTCTCTCTCCTAACGTGCACTGACTCAAACTGTGAGGGCAGTAACTAAGCAAATTAAAAGAACAAAGAGCGCCTCCATAGAGGATAAAGATTTCAACTTGCGTTATAAGCCTTGTATGTAAGTGGTTTGCTATAACTGCTACAGATAATCTTAAGTGCTCCCAAATAGTTTTACTGGTGTTTGACCTATTGCCTTACTGACCACCATAGGTATGCACATGTGACTTGGGACGTAGTCAGCACCAACCCCTGAACTTCACTAAAGACTCTGTTCCCAGATTAACACTGCTTTTTTAAATATAACATACCTGTTAGTTACCTTACCATTAGAAATGTGCATCATCACCACCTACTGTCTCTCTAGTTTCCCTAGTTAAGCAGCTGTAGAAGATATTTTCCTTACTGCATAGAATGAAACTACCTCTGACAATAGTGAACTTAACCTATAAATGTAAGAGTAATATAAACAACAAAAACAAAAGTTAAACTGAATAAAAACTATTTTCTGCCATCCAGGTATCAGTTAAACACTTAGCTGTTGTCATAAAATCTTCTCAGTTTTTTTTTTGTTTTGGCCAGACTAAAATACTGCCAGGTGAACTTGTCCTTCCACAATACCACTGCCTCTATTTGGCTTTTAATGCTGTGACTGTTATTCTGCCTGACTGAACTTTGCTGTCTCATTTTGCTGTCATTTTTTTACTTCTATGGCAGATGACCTGTTTGGTATGTAGATGGTTATTCTCATGAACTGCATGGCTTGATATGACTGTTACCTTTTTTGGGCCTAAAAGAGACACAGCTGATAAATTCAGGCTGTTATTTCTGGCCAAAGACCTGTTCACATTTGGTGTTTTAACATCGTTAACTAGTAGTATTTCTGCTAATTTGCAAACAAAAATGGTGTTTACTTAACAAAAAAATGGTAATCCAGAACCATAAAACTGCACAACCCGTGTAGTTCTATTCCCAGAACATGCAGTTCTTCTTACCCTGGCATAAACTTGTGAGTAATGTCTTTCGGCTTTGCCCGGTAAGGGGTTGCCACAGCGGAACTCTAGTCTGCTCATGACTGACAGTGAATTTTTATGGTGCTGAGTTGCCAGCCCGACACCCAACCTTTAAAGAAGTTACGCCCATTCATGCTCGCACCTACCTGCATGTCTTTAATGTCACTCAACCAGTTAATATATAATTTTTGATGTGTATAAGATTTTAGCACTTGGTTTCTTATTTAATGCTATACCTCACTACAGTCACAAGCTACAGAGCTGGTACTGGCAGTCATCAAAAAGTAACCAGTTCCATCTTGCTGCATATGCCTTAATGTCATGGTTTAACAATGTAATATATGCTGCATTTTCCTGAGATGATCAAATCTTTATAGCTATGTACTATATAGGCCTCAGAGAGTACCCCAGCCTTGCAAGGCTGCAGTGCCTTCCAGGCTTCCACACCTTTAGACTGCAAAATGAATGTGTGAAAACCAAAAGAGGTGGTGCTTCAATCTATATTAGAGATAAATCCACCTACTATTTAGTTAGACTGGATAAATCATTGGAGTTACTCCAGGTCCAGGTTACAGTGGGTAAGAACTCCATTCAAGTCATAGCCAGTTACAGATGCCCCTCTATGGGTCATGACACCCATGAAGCCTACTTGACCAAACTGGACTCAATCCAAATTTTATTGAACACACTGGTTATGGGGGATTACAATTATCCCACCATCAACTGGGAAACCTATGTTAGTCCTAACTCGCTAATGCAAAAGTTCCTTGACTTTGTTAACTCAAATGCCCTGGAACAAATTGTCCATACCATGACAAGGGGAACAACATTCTGGATCTGGTCCTCATGTCAAACAGATGCACTGCCACAACTGTCGGACCCTCATTTGTTAAAACTGACCACAAATCAGTCACCTTCAAGCTGGCACTAACACCAGAACTCACAAAGGGTGAAATCAGACTAAAAACTTCACCAACGCAAACTATACCCTCCTAGGTGAAGGTCTAAATGCATTCCAAACCCACCCCAAGCTGGAAGTGGTAACTATGCAGAAGCTTACACTAAAGACATGTACAATCATTTGTTGCATAAGTGTATAAACTCGGCTGTAACACAAAGAATCAAAGTCAAACCACCAAGTAAAAACAAGCTGCCATGGTGCATATCCCTCTTCAACAAACTTTACAATAAATGTAAAAAGTTGGTGTCCAAGTAAACAAAAGCAAAGCCCTGACAATGGAAAAGCACCCTCCTCAGCCTCAGCAGGCAAATAAGGTAACTTGTCAAATCCTCCAAGGGCTCTTTTGAAAGAAACTTAGCAAGTACAGCCAAGAATAACCATAAGGCCTTATACATAACCTAAAGGGTAGGACCCAAGCATGTGCAGAACTACTGGCCAACTGTATCACACACACTAACCCCACAAAGATAGCAAACCTGCAGATAGGTTTGGTGAAAATTTCACTCCCTTATCCCCTCCTAACTTACAACAAAGTTGCCCCAAACCTCCCCTACATATCTGAAGAGCAGGTCCTCAAAGCCCATCCAAGGCCAAAAACACAGCCTCTATGGGACCAAACAATATCCCAGGCTGTCCTCTAAACAGGCTAAAACATGAACTAGCATCACCACTAAGTACTCTTTTTAATCATAGCCTAACCACAGGCTTTGTTCCTGGGGAATGGGGAACAGAAACAGTTATTACCCTCCACAAAGGTGGTCTAGCAAAAGACCAGGGGAATTACAGACCCATAAGCCTAACCAGCCTCATCTGTAAGGCCATGAAACATATCATTATGGGCTTCATAAATAAAGACATAGGTGGCCTCCGAACCTTGGATCCTACCCAATTTGGCTTCGTGAAGGACAGATCCTGCCTGTTAAATCTGGTGAATTGCTTTAAAAATGTGACCTAGGCCAGTGATGATGCCAAATCTGGGCACACAGCATACCTCGACCTGGCAAAGGCTTTTGACACAATCCCAGATTCAGGCATTACCAATAAACTTAGAAAACTGAATGTAAACCCCTTTGTTATAAGATGGGTTGCCAACTGGCTGACAAACCGGACACACACTATCAAAGTGGGTGACTCGGCATCAACCAGCAGACCTGTTATAAGTGGGATGCCACAGGGGTCAGTACAGGGCCCCCTACTGTTGCGTATATAATTCTCAGAAGTTCAAGTCAAAACTAAGGGGTTGTGACTGACCAAGTCTGCAGATGACTGCAAACTAGGTACAGTCATTGAATCCCCAAATTATGTCAATATACTCCAGGAGGGTCTCACACAGACCAGTCACTGGTGTATTAGTCATGGTCTCAAACTGAACGCAAAGAAATGCATCATCATTCCCTTCAGCACAAACAATGCCCCTTAACACTATCAAATCAATAAAAATACCTAAGTACCCATGAAGTGGTAAGGGACCTGGGATCACAAGTTGACTGCAACCTTAACTTCGACCACCATGTGTCTACTGTAGTAAGGAAAGCTTTCTATGTAGCACACTTGATTAGTAAAGGTATCACCTTGAGAGCAAAAGAAGTTATAACTCCCCTATACTCAGCACTTATCTGGTCCATAATTGAGTATAATGCCCCGCTTGACATATACCATAGTAAACACCTGCAGCAATTAGACAGACCTCAGAGGTTTCTAATAAAGAAGATCAAGGGCCTCCAGTGTGTGCCTTACATGGACCAAATAAAGTCCATGTCACTATACTCCATATCATATAGACTTCTTAAGGGAGACTTATGCCTGGCCTACAGAGCAATCCAAGACCCAAACCTAATGAACTTGCTGCATATCCATAAACCAAATGGGTCTACAGCTGCCTGTTTCATGGACTTAAATATGGCCTGCGATTTAAATAGGACATGCTGGAGGGACAGATTTATCTTCCAGCGACTGCCACATCTTTGGAACAGGTTACCAATTCATGGGAAACAGAGCATCACTATGACACTGTTCAAGAGGAACCTGAATGAGTGGATGGGGCACTGTAAATTCTTACTGAGGATACAATCCACATCCCTCCTGGAAATGGGCAGTCATCACTAAATGCATCCTTGGGTATTGACTAGTAATCTATGGTATTACATTGGGATGAAACAGCTAGGCATAAAATGACCTCTGGGTCGATACCCTCATAATCTCCTATGATCCTATGATACATATTTGTAATGTTTGATGAACATATGAATATACAGTCTTTTAGCTATTCCCCCTAGCCTTTTCTGCTTGGTGTACGGTGAATAATCATTTTCCACCAACACTTCACTGTCTCCAGTTTTTAATATTTTGCCTTTCTGCCACAGTTTTTTCAGGATCAACTCTTTCAGCTAGTATGATTACATCTGTACTAATACAGGTCTTTGCTGCTTTCTCATGGCCAGGTTTGGAGTATACACACACAATGTGCCCTTTCTATTAACAACTCCTGCTGTGCAATACCATTTCAGTTACTTATTTGTACTTTCATAAAATGCATTGAGTCTGTTCTTTCCAGTTTCTCTGGTACAGCAGAAAATCTCAGGTTTTCACTATGGGCTCTGTACTCTAACTCTACCATTTTTTGAAACATCTCTTCTTGAGCAGTCTCGTACACAGCCAGCCTTTTCTTCATTTCACCCTCTGATTTTTGTAGTTTTTATCATTTCACCTAAATCGCTGTTTAAAGCTTCTTCTATTTCTCCAGGCTGTTATATGAGATGATGTACTCCTTTAATATTGATTTTGTTTTAATCAACTCTAAGCATATCTGATTTATTTTTCCCTCTAAATTACTGGAAGATATTTCTTGTATCAAAGCTGGATCTTGAACTGTTTTTTGCTGAACAGCTGCACAATTCTTCCCAGCCAGTGTTTTCTCTTCACCTTTTCTAGCTGACTATTTCAGGCTCTCTAAGTTTCTTCTTTGCTGGCATTAAAACAATGTACTGAACAACCAGTAACTGAATTTTACCAAAACAAGAAGAATTACTGGCCACTATTTATCAGTTTCATTTTTCACACTGGGTGAGCTAAAGTTTAGCTGTTGATTAGTGTGCACCCATCTTGGAAAAGCCTACATATTGTATTCTTGATCACAATTTCTCTTAGCAATATTCTCTTTATGTATTTCATTCTGTTTTGGGAGCTCTTATCCCCTTGTGTATAAGGTACACCGCAATCTATTTAAAGAGTTTTATGTAGTGTGGGTTCCCCCTTGTAAATAATTACTTATCAGCCATTGTAAAATGTTTTGTGTGTACTTTGGAGCCCTTCTCTCCATCTCATTGTAAAATATTTAATCTTTTATGGGGCATTTCTCCCCTTTTGTATAATTACTTATCAACTAAAGGTTAAATGTTTTTGAATGTGTTGCAGCAACTTTCAATCTGAGCCACAGCTGAAAACTGACCATTGGCTCAGTCAGAGTTTACTGGTTACCAAAAGACAAATAAATAAACACAGATATTTATAGTCATGAAAATAACTACAATTAAACAGAAAGTTATAGCCATGGAAATAAGTGCAGTTAAAAAGTTAGTTATAGCCAATGGAAAAAAAAGTTATGTACTCCCCATAATGATGTTGTTATGTTGTCTGTTTTCATCCTTCCTCAAAAGATTGGTTTTAGATTTTACCTTGGATCTGACTATGGCCAAGAAGACTGAATGCTGTAATTAAATTAAAATGTGTTTCAACAAAGTATTAGTTTAAGGGTGTGCACCCTTATGCAACCTGCTTATTGTACGTTTTTTATTTGTTTGTTTTTCAATTGAATTGCAAAGGTTATAGGTCACATTAAAGGTAGGAAAAGTTTTGAAATTATTTATTGTGGTCTCATTTTTTTATATGATAAAAACCTGGTATTTTAACTGGGATGTGTACACTTTTTATGTCCACTGCATTTCTTATCAGCAGCTTAACAAATTTATTTTGCATGATAAACAGCACCAGCTTGCTTTTACATATTTATATGTGAAAAACCATGCTTTCATTAATGGGCAGCCAGGAAAGTTATGTGAGAAACCTTGCTTGCTTTCATTAACAGACAGTCAGGAAAGTGTGTTATGTGTGAAACGTTGCTTGCTTTCATTAACTGGCAGCCAGGAAAGTGTGTTATGTGAGAAACCTTGCTTGCTTTCATTAACGGGCAGCCAAGAAAGTCATGTGAGAAACCTTGCTTGCTTTCATTAACAGGCAGCCAGGAAAGTTATGTGAGAAACCTTGCTTGCTTTCATTAAATGGCAGCCAGGAAAGTTATGTGAGAAACCTTGCTTGCTTTCATAAATGGGCAGCCAGAAAGTGTGTTATGTGAGAAACCTTGCTTGCTTTCTTTCATTAATGGGCAGCCAGGAAAGTTATGTGAGAAACCTTGCTTGCTTTCATTAACGGGCAGCCAGGAAAAACTGTGTGTGTGCAGTTTACGTATTTCTTATCAGCAGCTTTACATATTTATATGTGAGAAACCTTGCTTTCATTAAGAGGCAGCCAGGAAAGTTATGTGAAACCTCGCTTGCTTTCATTAACTCTGTGTCTGTGTGTTTGTATGCACGCGCGAGCACGTGTGTGTGTGTGTGTGTGTGTGTGTGTGTGTGTGTGTGTGTGTGTGTGTGTGTGTGTGTGTGTCCCATTTAGTTATAACTGCTGGTTAGAGTTACTCAGATTCAAATCCTGTACCTTAGATACAAAGAGCAAGAGCCTAAATTCTCTACCCATACCACCACCACTTGTGATTCAAGGAGTTAGCCATAGTTCTCAACTGTCCAAAGTTTTACAGAATGTTTGGCTCATACTTTTGGTCTGTTCCTCTTAAAATTTGTGGTTTTCTGGCAAATCGTTGAGAACTGAATTCACTAAATAATGATAGCCATTTAAGTTTCAGTCTTCCTATCTTTCAGAAAACGCATGTTAACACAAAACATTTTTTCTAGCAATTTTTCTAAGATTATACAAGCAATGTTTCAAATGTGTCCCTGGTTTTGGGCTTTTGTCCCCCTCCCCCCAATAAATAAGTGCAGTTAAAAAGTTAGTTATAGCCAATGGAAAAAAAAGTTATGTACTCCCCATAATGATGTTGTTATGTTGTCTGTTTTCATCCTTCCTCAAAAGATTGGTTTTAGATTTTACCTTGGATCTGACTATGGCCACTTTTCAGACTTTGGCTCTGTAGCTTAGACTCCTCCCCTTGCCCATAATCCACACTAAACCTTGTATTACCTCAGATCAAGTTTGCCCCCTACTATTTAAAATGCCCTAGCCAATCACAAAGCTATATAAACATGAAGCACTCCAGCAAACTACAATCAAAACTCTAGAGAAAGAGAAAGAGAAGAAAATCTGAGCTCGCTTAGGAAAAGTCCAATAGGAAGACCCCCCAGGTCATTGAAAACTTCCACAAATAGAAGCTGGAATTGACAGGGGAAGGCTGAGGAAGGACGAAAACAGGCAAGGTAGATGCATTGTTATGGTGAGTGCATAACCTTTGTATCTGATGTCTTTTTCATCCATTCCTCAACTGATGGGACAAAGTCCCCAGCTAAAAGAAACCCAAGGTGGACATCATGCAAGGATATTCTGAAGTACAGAAGAACCAAAAGTTGCCATATCCCTAGACAAAATGTTCAATTTTTAATGAGCAATAAAGGTATAGGCACTGGACCAAGTGGAAACCACACAGATGTGATCCATAGAAGTACTAGACAAGAAGGTGGACGAGGTGGAAACAGACCTTGTGGAGGGAGCCCTTGGAGGTCTTGGTAAAGACAATCCCTTTTCCTTATAAAGATATAATAAGTAAGTTACTTTTGATAAAGACTGACCCAATTTAGTCTTTGAAAAGGAAACAAATAATTATTCAGATTTTCTGAAATCTTTAGTTCTGTGGAGGAAGAACTTGAATTGTCTATGAACATCCAACAAAAGAAGCATATATTTCCTTTTGTTTGAGAACCTTAGAAGAACCTTAGGAAGAAGACTGGCAAAATGATGGAATGAATGAGTGCTGACTCTGAAGGTACCTTAGATAAAATAGAGGGGTTAGTTCAAAGGGAAACTCTATCCTTATGAGAAACTAGATAAGATGGATGGGAAGATAATGCCTAGAGTTTTGACACTCACCTATCTGATGTAACAGCCACCGAAAAATGGTTTTCCAAGATAAGAATTTCAAGTCCACCATCACAGAAGGTTCAAAGGGGGCTTATGTCATATGCTGAAGATGCACTGTCAGATCTGGAGGAGTAGAGTTTTTAAGAGGGGGTCTGAATAAATAGGTATCTTTGAAGAATGCTTTACACAATCTTAGGGAGGCCATGTCAGTCTGACAACAAAATAAATAAATAATTAAATAAATGCATTCCTTGAATGAGAAGAAGGAATGCGTTACACATCCCGTACAGCTGTAGCTGCCCGTCCATAGATTATAGCTGCAGCGGCTATGCTTTTCAGCCAATTTGCACTACAGCAAAGTGCTGATGCAGCCGTTTGGTTTTGGTGATGTAGCTCGCAGGGAAATGTCTTGCGAGCTACATGCCAGAATCCATCAGAGAGTCCATCAGTGACTCCCTCTTTGGAGGATCAGGGCAAAGTACCTGCTGCACTTGGAATTGTGGGGGAAAATTGAAGAGGTCGCAGTAATGGTCGGTCCCATTAGTGAAATATCTGCTTTGCTAGTGAGGGTGTCCACTTGTGAGAGAGCAGAATGGATCTGCTCATCCTGTCTGCTAGTACACTGGACTTCCCTGGGATATGCATTTCCAAAAAAAAAGCATCTGGAAGAGATTATCCACTGCCACATTCTCACTGCTTTGTAATATAAGGGGTAGGAATGGTCCCCCCTCCCCGTTTGTTGATGTACCAGACTACTGACAGGTTGTCTGTGTGTAGCAATCATCCTTAGAGGAATAACATCCTGAAAGGCCTGCAACACTAGGAGGGCTGCTCATCTCTAGAACACTGAAATGAAGATTGGCCTCCGAGGGGGAAACACATGCCTTGAACCATCTGCCCTAAGTAGTGCCCCCAACTGTAACTGGGAAGCATTCATGGTCAATGTGGGTTTAGGAAAGGTAAGAGTAAAAGGGTGGCCCTGTGCAACTTCTTCTGTCTGAATCCACTAGTTTATATGCTCACTGCAAATCTTTATAATTCGAATAGGGGAATTCATGGAGTGCCAACCTACTGACCATGAACAAGCAAGTGTCCAATGCAGGGGTCTCATGTAAAATCTTGCTAGCAGCACAACAGTCATAGCTGCTGCCATTGAACCAATGATCTGTATTATCAACCTGGCTGGAGGTGAACAAAGTGATAACAGATGCATGGCTTGACTCTCTAATGTGAAAAGCCTGGCTTGAGGCAGTCTTACAATCTGGGAAACTGTACTGAGGAGAGCACCTATGAACTCCAGGACTTGGGTAGGGAAGACATGAGACTTGCTGTAAATCACTGTGATGTCCAGCTGGAGACATAAATGGAGCAGGTAGTCACTAGCATGAATCAGAAGATTCTGACTGGTTCCTAACTGCTCCCACCAAGAGAGAGGGAAACACCTGGAATCCTAGCAGTTTTAATTGAGCTGCAACCACTGTCATGCACTTGGTGAACACTATGGGGGCTGTGGTGATGCCAAAGGGCAGGGTAAAGTAAAAATGACTGGCTCCCAGCCAGAAGTGAAGGTATCTCCTGGATAGTCTGCCTATCTTGATGTGATAGTCGGCATCCAGATGATCTCGTGAGCACATCAAATCATCCTTCCCCAGTAGCAAGACAGTGGACTGAACTGAAACCATTAAGAACTTTAAGTGTTTGACAAATTGGTTCAAGTGGTTTAGATCTAAGATTAGTCTGAGGTCCCTGGTTTTCTTTGGCTCCAAAAAGAATCTCAAATAAGTTCCGAACCCTTGCTGGTCTGGTGGAACCATATGGGTGACTCTTTTTGTAAGCAGTTTTTCAATCTCTAAGGCTGCTGCTTTTCTCTAACAGGGTGGTACATCAGGAATTTTTATTAACTGCATTGGAGGAAGAAGGAAAAAGGGAATGTAATAACTTCTGGAAATTATTTTCTCCACCCAGACCTCTTTGGTAATTGATGTCCAGGCTTTTGGGTGCAGAGATAAGTGCCCCCGACTGCCTCCAGAATGCAGCAGTGCTGAAAAGGCTTTTTGAAAAAGGAACCCCTGAAGTCTTGTTTTTTGTGGTCCTCCTCTGCTGTGTGGGTGACACCTGCAGTTAGAGCTCCTCCCTCTGCTGCAGAGGGATCTCTCTCTCTCTCTGTAAGAGTCTTGAAAAAACCCTTGTGACTTGCAGAACCACATTTTTATACCCTCTTTAATATTCTGTGAGAAGGTCCTCTTATGGGTATAAAACTATATCCCAATGACAGACACAGTTTTCCCATAATGTTCATTCCTGGAGAGAGTCACTTTCACTTTGGGCCCAAATAAAGTAGATCCATCAAACGGTGCATTGATGAAGGATGTCTTCAAGGGCTCCACAAAATCACAGAGTTGCATCCAGGCATGTCTCCTCACAGTAATGACTGAATCTGCTGCTCTAGATGCAAGGGAAATCAGCCGCATGGAAGCATTTGATAGGGACTGGAGAGTGGCCAATTGCAAAAAAAATGGTCTTCTTGTCCTCTGTTAACATGGACCCCAAGAGAGCATTGGACAATTCCTTGGTCAAATCCATCTGGAACCTCATAAAATGTGGCAGATAATTCAGCGATCTCAAGGCAAAGTCGCCAAAGCATAACTTTGCTTCCCGAATCTGTCCAAGGCCCTAGACTCCCTGTTAGGGTGATGAACAGTGGGACTCTCTTCAGCAAGTTCCTTTTGGGTGGCCAGTGCTACCACCACAGCATCCACTGGAGGATCTCTGCTCCAATGGACAGGGAACATCGGGAGCAACTAAATACTTATCCATCCTCCTAGTGATGGGCTCTTTGACATCTGGATCCTTTCAAGCCCGATGGGAAATAAGGTCCACCATTTCATCCACAAGGGAGACCACCCAAGATGTAGTGGAGCTGGTTTGGAAAGCTTTAATAAACACTGACTCCTCCTGGCAGGGGGGCTCAGAAAACCAACCACCCTTCTATTTCAGAAATTTAAGAATTTCTCCAAAAGAGACATCCTCAGGGGGTGATCTAGGGGACCTCTCTCCATCACTGAAATAGGTGTCATCAGTTAAGGATTCCTGCAAGGAATCAATGTGCCTGTTCTTACACCTATGCTTCTGAGGAGCTTCACCAGTCAGATGGTCTGGGGAAGCCATGGGGGTCTTGGGGGAGTCCTGTATCAGGACTTGTCTCAAGGATAGTTTGGAACATCTATCCTGATGGAACAGAATGAGAAGACTCAGGACACAGGGCAGACAGTTGTGGACAGAGAGGACCCAAGGAAGGAAGGTTATCCTGCCCACAGAGATGGATAATGCTCTCTCCACTGCAGCAAAAACTATAGAAGAACCCAAAAGCAGCCTAGTAGGAGCCATGGCCAGCTGAGCAGGTTGGTTCAGAGAAGTATGACACTGTCTCAACAAAGAGGATGGAGCCGAGCTATCCAGTGCCAAAGTTCCGAGGGGAAGGGATGTCTCCAACAACCTCAGAGACAAATCTACACCCGTCAATCTGGCAGCAATGCTATGACTCCAAGATCTCTCTGGCTCCAACAGAGTTGGTGCTGTCTGGATCAAAGATCGGGGTCAACAAAGGCCAAGCCTTTGGGTGCGACACAGATTAGCTCAGGAACATCTGATCTGATGTCTCCAAAGCCAAAGGGTGGATCAGAGTAGGAGTTAACAACACTGTATGGGATGGAGCAAATCTCATGGGTTCAATGGGAGACAGAGACAGAATGACTCTCAAATGAATTTGGGTTTTGAGAAATGTTCTCATCATTCTTTCCGTACCAGCTTTGGTAAGGCTCTTCCCTTTCTAATTTCTCCAAGTCTTTTGGGTTTCTAATATCATGACAGGAATGGACCCCAAGTCAAAATATGATTAAAGTTCATGAAATTAGTATTGTTTCAGTCTTTGATGTTAGCCAAAAGTGCTCTTCACAGCACCCACAATGTGCCCCAGAAAATTACTCCTTTTGCAATTCATATGGACTTAAATTTATTGGTAACATATCTAAATATGACTGTAAATCCTTCTTCCACATTGCTCTCATTTTTGCCTGCAAATCTTGATATTTCATGACTTTACTCTGTAAGACACTGTAATCACTGGGTGTAGTAATTTCAATGATCAATGCTACTGTTGTCTTCTTTTCTTGACTACTGTAGCTGGTTTTCTCAATTCTATTTTTTGAACTGTTGGTAATGGATGATGCCATGTGATATAAACGTCATAATTTTCTATAATGCTTTGTGGATCATGTTTCCAATGCTTCTCAGCTACTTCAATATTATGTTTGCACAATCCCCAATACAACAGTCTTGCTACATTATTATGCATTTCAGTATACAGGCCTTCTGTAATTAGTGTTTCACACTCAGCAACAAGATTTGCAACTGTTTCCAATTCTGTTTTACAAAACCTGCATTTGTCTGTTTCTCTGGCAAGTTCAATGGTCTTTGTAAACCAACATGCACGTAGTCACTATCCTGGGCCACCAGTATTAAACTTTTGACTTTTGATTTAAGTTCACCTCTCTGTAAACATTGCTGCTTTAGATCCTGATTGACATGAGGTTGTTCCAGGAGTTTTCTGTACTTGCAGCTATATTTATGCATTTTCCGCATGTCTTGTCTTCTCATCTGATCCTGCACCTTGTACTTTTTCTTTTGTTTTTTTGGCACATTCAGTTGCTGCCTAATTTTATCAACTTCTAGTTTGAGTTTCATTCCCACTTGACACTGATATCCTGTTCATTTCAAATGGAAGTACTAGGCTAGCTAACCCTGCAGGCCATTTTAAGCCTTGCTAATTTCTTTTTAAAGGTGACAATCAAACCCTGTACCTTGAGGAGATGAACAGCTTAACCATTATGTCATTCCGTAATGTTTCTGCTAAACTAAGCAAGGAAGTTTTAAAACTTTCACTATATTAGCATCTTGTGAGGTCAGCAGATATGCATGTATTTCTACAACTGCAAATCTATATATGTAATCAGTTTTGAGAAGGCCCATATCTCCTTCAGAACGGAGAATATATAATTTTGGTATACACTAATTTTTATAAATCACTTGATAAGCATGAAGCAGGGTGGCTAAAGTGGTGCGGCAGTTAGCATTGCCGCCTCAGAGCAAGAGGTTCTCTGGTTCAGTTCTCGGCTGGGGTGCCTTCTATGCGGAGTCCGCATGTCCTCCCTGTGGTCGTGTGGGGTTCCTCCAGGTGCCCCTGGTTTCCTCCCCCATCCCAAAGACATGCTGCAGGTGGACTGGGCAATATAAATTGGTCCTAGGTGTGAGTGTGTGCATGTATGTGCCTTCTGTGGAAGGTTGGCCACCTGGTTGGCAACTCGACACGGTAAAACTCCACTGCCAATCATTCTGTGGACCATTGTTCTACTGTGGCAACCCCTAAAAAGGAAAATCCGACAAGAGAAGAAGATTTGATAAGCATGAAGCATTTTTTTTTTGTTTTCCTGTCCATCTGATCCAATACCTTTTGGGGCAGTCAATCGCCCCAAACCTGTAAGCTAGAACAGGAAGAGCAAATTTGTTTATAGCTTGGATTTTGTTCCTAGATGTCAGGGCTGCTTTCAGTATTAATTTTAGTCTTATAAAATATTTCTTACTAAGTTTTATTCACATTTGCTCGTGTTTTATTGTTGATCCCTCAACAATTCCTAAATATTTACACACTGCCTCCTTTTATATCACATTCCTATCCTAGGCTGATTTTTTCTTGGTGCTGTAGCTTTCCTGCTTTAAATGTTACTTTTGCACATTTATCAAGACCAAATTACATTCCTATCACCTGAGAAAGTTTTGACCACTTCCAGTTGTGCTTTCAGTTCTTTATCTGATGAGCTAAACAGTTTTAAATCATCCATAAAAAGAAGAAGATAAGTCTTTACACTTTGCTGTTTTCTGGGAGCCAAATTGTAGCCATGACCTAATCTGTTAAGTAGACAGCTTTTATCCCTGGGTAATAAGTTATTCTTTATCATAGCTTAGTTGCAAAGTGGTTTGCCACTGTTTCATGGCTGCTGTAATGTAACTGATCAATGTAGGGTGCATCTTACACATTTCTAAGCACTCTTTCATCCATAAATGTTGGATGCTGTCAAATGCTTTTTTGTAGTCTATGCATGCCATACTTAGATTCTTTCTCTTTTTACAATTTTCCATTATGACTTTATTTAACAATAATTGATCCTTTCTTCTACATGACTTTCTTTTGTTACCCTTTTGTTTTATGGCTCTGATTGAGTTTTCTTCTGAACAACTATAAACTCTGTATGCATCAGTTCCAATCTATAGTTTATACATCGTTGGAAGGCAAGTAGTTTTTAGGATATCTTCCAGGAGTATTGTTTTTCCTGTTGTTAACAAGGATGGCGTCTGTTCACAGAATGCATATAAATAGTTCTTACTCATGGCTAAATTTGTATGTAAAGATATAATATTTTTTGCCAGAAATTAGGTACTACATCTGGGCATGGGGTTTTCCATTTAGGAGATTTTCTTAATTTTGTTTCAGTTTCTCTGGCCATTACTTTATCCCATTTCATATAGGTTCATAAGTTCATAGGATGATACCAGGCTATTGGCCCAGAGGCCCTTATAAGCCTAGCCACGAATTTCACCCATGTTCCCTCAAAGTCAGCACCTGCTTCCCCTGGACACAGGTGGGATCCCAGGTGTATATTTTCTGTTTCCCATCCAGTCGTCCAGGTTCCTCTTAAAGAGGGCTAGAGAGGTACTCTGCTTGACATGGAGAGGGAGCCTATTCCACAGATGGAGGAGTCTTTGGGACACAAATCTATCCTGCCAGCAAGTTCTATTAATGTCACAGACCAGGTTAAGGCCTTGCGTGTGGGTTCCATGAGTGGATTTTGTCTTATATATATTCAGCAACTCCATCAAGGCTGGGTCTGAAATGACCTTGTATGCCAGACACAGGTCACCTCTGAGCAGTCTGTATGAGACTGAGTAGAGGAACAGGGCTTTTAGCCTATCTGTATAGGATAGGTGTTTAAGACCCTGGATCTTCCTGGTCAGGAACCTCTGTGGTCTCCTGTACATTTGAACTAATTTCTTTTACTTCTATCCATTCAACATCTTTGTTATATTTCACAGGATCTTCATAGATATTTCTTCAAAACGTGTTTATTTCTTGCATTTTGGTGGCAATTCTATTCCTTTTTCCCTTGTTTCCCAATTTTCTATATTTTTTTTTTGGGGGGGGGTCATCAATACATTGCTTATTTTGTTTATTACTTTATATTTATCTGCATATCTTCTAAGTTTTTCTACCTGTGCTGATATCTTTAGTTTATTATTTGCAATAGCATATGATAGATCCTGGTCTGTTCTGATATTGTGCATTGTGTTTATCAAGTCTATCTTTCTGAATATTTTTGGTGATCTCTTCCCTCGTCTGTACTCTTCTAACAGTGACACTTCTTAATCACTTTATAGTTTTCTCAGTTCAATACTTCCATGATGGCATTTGATTTCTCCCCTTCCGTTTCCTTACTAAACCTTTATTTTTGTGGTAAGACTTTATCTGTTATTAATTAGAGCTGCACAGTAATATATCATATTTACTTCTGTTATATCATATGAATGTCTATGAACAGTCTTGATTACTGTATTCATTTGTTTTATCAAACTTCTAACATTTTTGGTCTTTTTGACTTTCTATAATCTGTTTCTTTCATTGAAATTAATATGTCTATCCATCTGTATTAAATCAAACAACTCTTCCCTTAGATCAACTAAGGGCACAATATTTATTTATGTAAGATTTGTTTAACGGGAAAGTCCGACTTGGAACAAAGCCAATTTTCAGCACAGTCCCGAGGAGAAACACTCCAGATGCATGTCTTTATAAAGTGGAAGAAACTAAAGCACCCTGAGGAAACCCACACAAATGCAGGGAGGAGATGCAGACTCCACACAGAAGGCATCCCAGCCGAGAATTGAACCAGAGAACCTCTTGCTGTGAGGCGACAGTGCTACCGCTGCACCACTGTGCCATCCATTCTTTGTTCTCCATTCCCTGCTGGCATTCTACAGAAAATTGCAGAACATCTTTCTGTGTCATATTCTTTTCCTCTACATGCTGTGTCATCTGTTGCAATTTCAAAGGGGAAATCACTGGGATATCACTCCACAACACTGAATCTGTCAGAGTTGCCACAGTTTCCTCTTCCTTCCCTTGCTGTGCAACTCCAACTGAACTTTTGTACTGGTTTCCTATTGAAGTTTCCAAAATATCATATGGCAACTGATCAGATGCTTCCCACTCCATTGGTTTCTCTTAATTTGGGGACTCGTATCATGCTATGACATTATTAGACTTAGTTTTTTTACAATAAATCTTTCACTGCACTGGTAATCCATAAAAAGAAGTTATGTACTCACCATAACATTTCATGTTTGCAGTCCATCTCGTCCTTCATTCTTACATATGGGTTTGGAGCCGATCCTCGGCTCTGACTCAGCCTATTACAAAGCTCAAAGTCTCTTAGTTGGCTCATGGCTAGGTAGGTATCCCATAGTGCACTAGCACAATCCCCAGATCTTGTTTGCTGCTAAACAATAGAAAGATAGAAATAAAGGTATCCAGAAAGAACAACAATAATGAAAGGTCTCCACCTTACCAAGGTAACACTATCCTGTCTCCAGATCCTTCCAGGACGGGGGTAGGTGGGTGGGTTCATAAGAATGAAGGGCAAGATGGACTACAAACATGGAACGTAATGGTGAGTACATAACTTCTTTATGTTCTGTAGTGCTATCTCGCCTTCATTCTTACATATGGGACAGTGTCCCTAGCACCTTATTCTTGTTGTAAATCACTTTGTGTATGGTGTGCATGGTCCTGGGTTCGAACCTTACAGAGGCTGTTTATTTTCCCTGCTAGACAGGGGCCCAGAGAAGTAAATATTGTGGGAAAAAATTTCCAGGGAATTGTTATGGCTAGGCTTGCATAGGCCTTAGGGCCGATAGCCTAGTACCAACTTATGAACCTATGGATGGCTCATGGGAATATACTCCTGAGTACCATGGAACCAAAGGAGGCTCTACCCCTTGAGGTCAGATCCAATTTGTAATTAGTAATAAAGGTATGAGGGGTAGCCCAAGTTGCTGCTGCACAGATACTGTCAATTGGAACTCTGGCTTAGAAGGCAGCAGATGTAGACTGGGATCTTGTAAAATGTGCCTTAATCTTGAACGGTAGAGTCTTTCCATTGGAGGAGTAAATGAAAGAAATGCAGCTCGAAATCCAATTAGATAGGGTCACGTTAGAGACTGTCAGACCTATTCTAGATTCAGAAAAGGATACGAACAATTGATCTGACTTTCTGAGTTCCTTAGTCCTGTGAAGGTAGAATCGTAACTGCCTGTGAACATCAAGTTGATGAAATTTGTATTCTGCAGTGTTGGAATGATTAGGGAAAAATACAGGTAATTCTACGGTTTGGTTCAAATTAGTGTGAGAGCAAACTTTAGGGATAAAGGAAGGATTTGTATGAAGGGAAACTCTGTCTTTGTGGAAAATCAAATAAGGAGGCTTAATTGACAGTGCTTGTAACTCTGATACTCATCTAGCTGATGTGATGGCTACTAGAAACAAGGTCTTCCAAGACAGAAACTTCAGTAGACATGAATGTGCATGTTAGAAGGGTGGGGAAGTTAGTTTGGACAGAACGAAGTTTAGATCCCAAGGAGATACAGGTTCCTGAAAGGGAGGTCTCAGCAAAGTAGCGCCTTTAAAGAAGGTTTTGCATAATCTGTGGGACATCAGGTTAGATTCATGTTGTCCCAAATGAAAGTTAGATATCACTGCCAATTGGACCCTAATTGTGGCAGCAGCTAATCCCTGATGGAAAAGTTCAGACAAAAATTCTAAAACCATAGGGATGGATGCTGTGTAAGGATCTACATTTCTTTCTTTAGCCCAGATAGAAAACCTTCTCCATTTGCTAGTGTATAACTTCCTAGTGGAAGGTTTATGCGAAGATGTAAGGATGTGGGTCACAGCAGGTGAAAAATCATGAAGCCTGACTAGGGATGGAAGTGGAGCAGCCACGCTGTCAAGTTGAGGGTGTGGAGGCAGGGGTGAAGGGACCCTGACATGTGTGCCAAGAGGTCTGGCACTGGGTCCAGAGTCCGTGGATCGTCAAGTAGATGAGGCCCAAGAAAGGGGAACCAAATCTGATGAGGCCAGTAAGGAGTAATCATTTTGCTTCCCAATAACTTTGCTTTCTGTATCACTTTGGATATGAGCGGAAAGGGAGGGAATGCATAAAGGAGTCCCAGGGGCTAATCATGAACAAGTGCATCTCTCTGTGACTCCCCGGAGGGGGGAATGAGGGAGAAATAGCTGCTGCATTTGGAGTTGATCGGACTGGCAAACAGATCGCAGCAAGGCTGTCCCCATTTGCAGAAGATCTCTTCTGCTATTTCCTGATTCAGAGACCACTCATGAGGCATCAAGATTGCCCTGCTGAGCTTGTCGGCTATCACAATGGTTGTCCCCGGGATATGCATTGCTACTAGAAAGTGTTGGGAGGATATTGCCCACTTCCAAGCACGAAGAGCCTCTCGACAAAGGGGGTAAGATCTGGTTCCTCCTTGCTTGTTTAGATACCATACCACTGACATATTGTCCGATTGGTCAGTGCTTGAGGGGGGAAGAGTAACGGTACCCTTGTGCAGAGCTGATGAGCAAAACAGCACGCTCCTCATCATCTCGAAATCAGATTTCTCCGGCTCCGAAGACAGCCCCGGTTCCAAGGAAATGGAGGTAGTCCTCGGCTCCAGAGCGACCGGCTCTGAGATGGATGTAGGGTCCGAGCTCACCCTAGCCGGTGCACCAAGAGGGAGACTCAGCACCGAAGAGATTCGGGTCCAAGTGTTCCTGTCGGGGCTGACCAGTGAGCTTCGGCTTCTAGACACCACAGATGGCGCTGAAGGTGTCAGAGCAGAATTTGGCTCCGAGACAGTCACAAGGGGAGCTGGAACTGAGGGTTCCACAACAAGCGGCACTGAAATCTCCGGCTCCAAGGGCCCGACTCGGCTCGGAGGAGGAACCACAACAGGGAGGATGGACTCAGGTGGTTCCAGAACTGACTGAGTTGGAGCCAACAACAATTTGGGCAAAGTAGACGACTTCAAGAGTCTAAGCACTACTCTCTCCACATCTTCTTTTGCAGGCTCTTGGAGGATCTGGATGACAGGGTAGGCAATCTGGATGTCTGTAAAATTGGAGATCTTAAGATTGGGAAGACCGGCAAAAGATCTGTGGACTGGCTCCAATGCGGCTCCGAAAGGCTTGGGGCCGACACTGCAGTGTCAACATCGACAACCTCAACCAGCTCAGAGGACAGTGGAGCCGAGGAGGTAGAAGTCTTATCAAGTTTCAATTGTTTCTGAGGAGGTTCCAATACACTAGTCAGTGCCGGAGAATGCCTCTTGGCCGACTTGACCTTCTCTTTTCTGGATGAATGGGACTTTGATGAGGAAGAAGAGCTTGCTAAGTCTTCCTTGAAGGAAGGCTTGAGGAGATCTTTCAAAATTAACTTGTTCTTCCACTCCTGGAGAACTCTGGAGCTAAAGGAATGGCAGAATAAACAAGTTTCCTGCAAGTGAATGGCTCCGAGGCAATAAACACAATTACTGTGGCCATCCGCAATTGACATCTTCTGGGAGCACTTTATGCATGTTTTGAAACCCGAAGGTTTGTTGTCTTTGTACTCTTTAGACATATTTAACTGAGCTATATGAACAAGGGAAAACAAGGTCTATTAACTTAAACGGGCCTAGCCCTAACAAGCACACACACAGAAAATGAGAGACTAAAGAGGACTAGGTCCTCTAACTTAAACGAGAGACTAAAAAGGACTAGGTCCTCTAACTTAAATGGACCTAGCCCCGTTAGAAAAAATGAAAATAACAGAGGACTAGGTCCTCTAACTTAAATGGTCCTAGCTGGATAAGCTAAGTCAGAGAAAAGACCAGAAACTTCAGTAGCAGGCAATGTACGAGACAAACAACACTGCACGCAATCTTCTAATCTCCAAAAATTTAGAAAAGAAGGCCCTAATACAAACGCGGACCTACAGAGAAATAACCTGTATCAAAAACTAGCAAAAAACACTGCACACAATAGATATGTATGAAAAAGCGAGAAAAACAAGGTCCTAACAAAAATGCGGACCTATGTAATATCAAAGGTATTATAAACTAGCACACAGGATACCAAACAGAGAACAACAAGGGCCAATGGCCAATAAGTTCTCAACAAACTAACTAATTAAAAGGCAGAAAACACTTCTGAGCACTATCTATAAGATAACTAACTTCTAAGGATTAGTAGCTAAAGAATCAGTAAAGTGAATAATAATGAAAAAAAGTTTTGAACTTAGCCATGGCCAAGCAAGAAGCACTTCTGAACTCGTAGAAGCGGCAAACGAGATCTGGGGATTGTGCTAGTGCACTATGGGATACCTACCTAGCCACGAACCAACTAAGAGACTTTGAGCTTTGTAATAGAATGAAGGCGAGACAGGACTACAGAACATCTTCAGTTTCTGTTTCTTTAACTTCACAATTACTAATCCTCTTTTCCACTTCCCCCTTTGTTTTCTTATTTTTTATTGTAAAATTTTCCATATCCAGATGCCTTTGCTTGTATTTCTTTTCAAATATCTTGGTGCTGCTTTTTGTATTGATTAGTTTTGCTTTCTCCTTTGTATAAGTATTGCAGCATATTAAAACTCTTTTTTCTTTCCCATGTCCATATTCCTTCTTCAGATGTCTGCCACGCCTCTCGTTTCTCCTTTTTAGAGGAACTCATTATTCCATCACGCTGTGACATAACCTGTGTTAAACTTTCGATGCTAAATCCTTCACTCCATAGGTACTCCATAACTTCAGCTTCTATTTGTTTAACTTCTGCTTTGCTAATCTTCAGTTCTGTGTTCCTCCTTTGTGACCTTATTTTCTGCATTGTGAAAGTTTCCATAGTTGGGTGCCTTTAACTGCATTTCCCTTTGAATATCTTTGGAGCTGCTTTTTGTATTGATTAATTTGACTTTCTCCTTTGCATAAATATTGCAGCATACCAGATCTCTCTTTCCCATGCCCATATTTCTTTTTTATACATTTCAAAAACCTCTAAATTTTGGTCTTTATATTTCTGCACTTCCTCAGTTGCTTCTTTTTCCAAACGGCCCAAGGTTTCTTGGTCTATATAATTTTTTTTATGAATTTGTTGTATTAATGTACACAAATTTGCATTTGAAGTTTTGACAGTTTTTTGTGCAAGCATTTTTCCCCTCTAATTTCTCTCTCAGTCTTTTTGTGTATCTTTTCTTTGGACATTCTGGGCTTCTTGCATAGTAGTAGCAATACATAATTTCTTTCTTATCCTCAATAGTCCACTCTATCATCTATGACTCTTTATTAGCCTGTCGGTTTTTATGGACTACTACTTCCTTCTACAATGGGGGGGCATCCTGATCCTGGTCTAACCTCATTGTAGGAATGTTTCCATGTGTTGAGGATTCTACGCTATCATTTTTTCCAGTCCTGGCACCAGTGCATCTACCAGGATTGTTTATCCTGGGACTTGTGCACCCAGTTGTCTTTTTTTATTTTTAACCTACTTCTGTCCATGACATATGCCATGGAAAATACAATCTATATTTCAGTGTTGTCTTGGTGAAATTTTGTAAAAACAGGGGCTACCACATGAAGATACTCAGCAACACTTGAGGATGAATTCAGTTCCAGCATTCTCCTTTGCTTGCTGATTTTATCATCTCTCCATTTGGACCCATCTGGACCCCTTGGTAAGTCTCCTACTAGACCTGAGAGATGATGAGGTAGATGGTGGTCTACAAGTCTGTTAAGGTGTATCCTGAGGAAAGGGGAAGTGGATCATCAATGGTACCAGCTCTGAAGAAATACTGGCTGTCTGTGGGAGGGACTTTGAAGTGGAAAATATCAGATTCATAGGATCATAGCAGATTACTAGGCTAATGGCTTTGGGACCCTTACAAGCATAGCCAAGTGTTTATCCCCAAAAAAGAAACCTCAATCAGCACCTGTCACCCCTGTCAATGAGGGACACAGGTGGAACCCCTGGGACAAATTTGTGGTTGCCCATTCACTCATTAAGGTTGCACTTGAAGAGGGTCAGCAACATACTTTGTTTGACGTGTATGGGGAGTCTATTCCAGAGATGGGGCACCCTTTTGGAGACAAACTGTCTCTTCAGCAGGTTTTGTTACTGTCACATATTAGATTTAAGCCTTTCAATCAGGTACTACATGAGGAGTTAGACTTACAGATATGGAGCATCTCTAGTAGAGCAGGGTCTGAGATTGCCTTCTAGTCAAGACACAGATCACCTCTGAGAAATCTGTATCATACAAAGAAGAGTGATAGTGATTTGAGCCTGTCCACATAGGACAGGTATTGGAGGCCATGGATTCTCTTTGTGAGGTATTTCTGTGGCCTTTCCAGTTGGTGCAGGTGTTTGGAGAGGTGCATACCAAACAGGGCGTTGTACTCAGTTATTGGCCTAATGACGGAGGTGTACAGAGAGATAATAACCTCCTTTTTTCTGGATGCAATCCCATTACTTATGAGATGAACCAAGTAAAAGGCTTTTCTGACCACTGCTGCTACATAATGGTTAACTGTGAGATTGTTGTCAACTTGTGTACTCCGATCTCTCACCACAGGTTGTGTGCTTAGGGGGTTGCCACTAATGTGGTAATCAGTAGGGGCTGTGTTTTTGCAGAATGCTATGATAATACATTTTTTTGCATTTAACATAAGGCCATGACTTTGGCACCAGTCATTTGTTCCTGTGAGACCCTCTTGAAGTATTTTAACATCATCTGGAGAGTGAATGACAGCACCCAACTTATAGTCATCCACAAACTTGGTCAGCCACAGGCCTTTTCTCTTTGCCTGGACCTCTGAAAAGTAGATGCCAAACAACAGGGGTCCCAGGACAGATCCCGGGGGGACACCATTAGTGACAGGTCTGCTATCAGAGGTAGTGGCACCTGTTTTGACCTTGTGGGTCCTATCAGTGAGCCAGTTGGCCACCCACCTGATGAGACAGGGATTTACCCCAAGTTCTATTAGCTTTTCATTGATGCCTGAGTGGGGGATTGTGTCAAGTTCTTTGGCCAAGTCAAGGTAAGCTGTGTGCACTGACTTTCCCTCTTCCAGTGCCTTGGTGACAGTCTCAAAAAAGTCAACCAGGTTCAACAGGCAAGATCTGCCCCTGACAAATCTGAACTGGGTGGGGTCAAGTGCTTGGAGATTGTCTATGTCCTTGTTTATGAGGTCCATAATACTATTCTCTATGGCCTTGCAGATCAGACTTGTCAAGCTGATGGGGTGATAGTTTCCAGGGTCAGTAGTGGCACCACCTTTGTGCAAAGGGATAACAATGGCAGTTCTTCACTCTGCTGGAATAAAGCCTGTACTTAGGCTATGGTTGAATAGGGTGCTCAATGGCGAGGCTAGTTCTTGCTGGAGATGTTGCAGAATACAGCCTGGGATACTATCAAGTCCCATGGAAGCTGTGTTCTTTGCCTTGGCTATGGCCTTTAACACTTGATCTATGGAGATGTTCAAAGGTTCATAGGTAGGTACTAGACTATCTGTCCTAGGGCATTTATAAGCCTAGCCAGAATGTGTTGGCTTTTGCCTCCCTTTTAGACTAGATTCCTGAGCCTCTTTCCAGCAGGGCCATAGAAGTGATCCCAAGAGTAAATTTACGATTTCCCATACACTCATCAAGATTTCTCTTGAAGAGGGTCAGCGAGGGGCTCTGCCTAACATGGACTGGGATTCTATTCCAGAGCGAGGGAAGCCTTTGGGATATGAATCTATCCCTCCAGCATGTCCTATTTATTGTTGTGCTAAGGTTTAAATCCCTGGAGCATGTAGCTCTAATGGATTTGGTTTTCTTGAGGTGGAGCCTGTCCAACAATTCCGGGTTAGACATGGCCTTGTACGTCAGACAGAGATCGCCTCTGAGTAGGCGGTAAGTGACTGAGTAGAGCTGGAGTTTTTTTAGTCGAGCTGCATAGGGCATCTGTTTGAGGCCCACGATCCTCTTGGTGAGGTATTTTTGAGGTCTCTTCAGCTGTTGCAGGTGTCGGCTATGGTACCTCCCAAATGGGGCATTGTACTCAATTATGAGCCTGATGAGCGATGCGTAGAGGGGCACAATGACCTCTCTTGATCTAGATGTGAACCCTTTTATGATTAGGTGAGCTATATAGAAGGTTTTTCTAACCACTTTGGCAATATGTTTGTCAAAGGAGAGGTTACTATCTACTTGGGTCCCCAGATCCCTGATTACTTCTTCCGTACTTAGTAGATTACCTCCTATGTGGTAGTTTGTGGGCACTTTGTTTTTCCCAAAGGGGATGACTATGCACTTTTTGGCATTTAGCTTGAGGCCATGGTTCTGACACCAGGTATCCGTCTCCGTAAGGCCCTTCTGGAGGATGCTTGTGTCAGCCGGTGATTCGATTATGGCTCCCAGTTTGCAATCATCTGCGAACTTGCTAAGCCGCAGTCCTCCCATGTTTGCCTGTACCTCAGAGAAGTATATACCAAACAAGAGGAGTCCCAGGACTGAGCCCTGTGGGATGCCACTTGTAACTGGTTTAGAGTTGGACATGGCACCCACGACTCTGACCATGTGAGTTCTATCCCTGAGCCAGTTTGCAACCCATCTTGTGACATATGGGTTAATATTTAAGCTGGTAAGCTTATTTATGATGCCAGAGTGGGGTATTGTGTCGAAGGCCTTTGCGAGGTCCAGGTAGGCTGTGTGGACTACCTTTCCCTCATCTATGGCTTTGGTTACTATTTCGAAGACGTCAACTAGGTTTAAGAGGCAAGATCTGCCTTTAACAAAGCCGAATTGGGTAGGGTCCAGTGTTTGGAGGTTCCCAATGTCTTTGTTTATGAGATCCATGATGATGTGCTCCATAGCCTTGCAGACCAGGCTAGTCAGGCTTATAGGGCGACAGTTCCCGGGATCCGTTGTGGCACCACCTTTGTGGAGCAGGATCACTGTTGCTGTATGCCATTTTTTGGGTACATAACCTGTGGTAAGGCTGAGTTGGAACAGTGAATTTATGTGAGGGTTTAGTTCATTTTGGAGGTCGTGTAAGAGGCAGACCGGGATACCATCTGGTCCCATTGATGCTGTGTTTTTTACCTTGGAGAGGGCTGCTTTCACCTGTGTGTCTGTGATGTCTGGGGGACTGCATTCTTCTGGGATAGACACTGGCCCTTTTGGGGGGGAAAGGGGGGGAAAGTTTGCACTGAACCTGTCCACCAGGATGTTGGCAATGTCAGTGGGTTCAGTGTATTTTGTGCCATTTTGCACCAGCTCAGAGCAGATCTGAGAGTTGCCACCCAGATTCTTGACATAGCTAAAGAACGTCTTGTGATTATCTTTAGAGTCTTTGGTGATTTTTCTTTCAAAGCTAGCCTTTGATGATTTTATGAGGGATCGAAGTTTCTTGCTAGTACTGATCAGGGATGCCTTCCCTTTTTGGGATTTTGCCTTATCATGTAATAGTTTCCTCCTTCTGTTGTATAGCTTATTTATGGCCAGGGTCCACCAGACTGGTCTCCTGTTTTTGAGGAGTGAGTCTTAGTTTTACTTGGGATGGCACGATCCATGCATTCCTGTAGGTGCTCATAGAGTGCATTTGTAAAGGATTCTACGGTTTGGGTAGCATTTTCCATTAGCCCGGGGGCTTTGAAACATTCCACCTCGTTCTTGAGAAGTTTGCTTTTGAGAAATTTTTCATAGTGGTTTCCTTGGCTGGGTGTGGGGTCAGAATGTGGATGTCCATTGTGATTAGTTTATGGTCTGATCTTACCAATGTGGGGTTTACCTCTGGTGTAGAACATTGAGCCCCCATGTTGGTGATTACCAAGTCCAATATGTTGTCCCTTCTTGTGGGAGTGGTGACCAGTTGTTCCATGGCATTTGAGTTTATAAACTCCAGGAACTGTTGGGCGAAAGAGTTGGGACTTTAGTTTTCCCAGTCAATGTTTGGGTAGTTGAAATCTCCCAATATCATGGTGTTTGGTGAGACCTTCATATTCTCCAGTGTTCTCAGGAATGCCGAGTGGGGGTCCTGAGACAAGGTGGGTGATCTGTAGCAGGCTACAAACTGAAAAGCAGTTTTACCTACTGTTAGTTGCACATGGATGTTTTCCGCTCCCTCGTGCAGTGCCACTAACCTGGAGGTGTGGGTATCCTTGATGAAAATGGATACTCTCCTGCCTTTAGTATTTCGGTCTGAGTTCTGGGGTGGAAAAGAATGGTATGAGTTGAATCCTGGTAGTGCTGGGGTGCTCTCTGGAGCCTTGAACCAGGTTTCTGTTACTGCACAGATATCGATTTTCTCCATACTGAGGAGTGCCTCGAGTGCATGCATCTTGAGGTTTAGACTTCTGGCGTTGAGTAGCATTACCCTTAGTTTTTTGTTTCTGGTATTATCTATGGAGGTGGGTTTGTCTTTTGAGCCTTGCCTAAAAAAGGCACCAGTATTCGAAAGCCTAAGGGTGACAGATGCAAGCCGTCCCTGGTGAAGCAACGTGGCTTATCGAGCATGTCATCCCAGGCTGGCAGACACTGGATCCCCTTTGAATGACACCAATAGCTTAGCCAATTGTTAAAATTGATCATTTTGTCTTTATACTGTGGCATCATTCTTGGTGAGGGCAAGATGCTACTCAGGGTCAGGGTCATACCAGCCTGGGCTACATGATCGAACTCCTCTATGTCTCTTTTTATGTAGTCCAGGGAGGTGCGAGGCAAGTATCGGGGATGTTGAATGAGCCTTTGGGGGGGACAGGGGGTGAAGGTTATACTGAACCTATCAGCTAGCAGGTGGCTAAGTCAACAGGATCAGTGTAAGTGGTACTGCTAAGAACTAATTCAAAATAAACCTGGGTTTTGCCATAGAGGTTTCCGACATAACTGAAAAAGGCTTTGTGGTTATCCTTTGTTCTGGAAGCTAGTTTTGATTCATAACTGGCTCTGGAGGTTTTCACTAGTGATCTAATTTGCTTGTTGAGGCTAAGGAGGGAGTTTTTCCAATTGGGAATTTGTGCTTTTTCACCCTTGGACAACAGTTTGTTCCTTTTGGTGTAAAGCCTGTTGATAGAGGATGCCCACCACATAGGTTTGTGTTTCCTTGAGGAGAAGGTTTTAGTTCTGTTGGGTATGGCTGAGTCCATGCAGTTGTACAGGTGCTTGTATACTGCACTGGCATATACTGTTCAGCATATTTGTCTGCATCCAATGAGGGGGGCTGTGGTGTGAAGCTACTGATACCTTCCCTTAGAAGGTTGTAGTCAGTTTTTGAGAAGTTTTTTAACTTGGTTATGGCTGGGGGGGGGTGGACGGAATAGACACTTTGAATGAGACAGACTGAGCTGGTAAGTCTGATCTCACCAGGGAAGAACTTACTATGGGGGTGGTGCAGCAGCCGCCCTTGTTGGTGCAAACCAAGTCTAGAATGGTATCTCCCCTTGTGAAGGATTGGACAAGCTGGTCTAGTGCGTTACAACTGATGAAGTCAAGTAATCATTGGATGAGTACATTAGAGCAGGAATAGTTCACCCAGTTTATGGTGGTGTAGTTGAAGTCACCAAGGATCAGGTTGTTAAGGGGTACCTTGATGGACTCAAGTAAGTCCAGGTAGGAGGAGTGGGTGTCCTGAGTCATGGAAGGGGGTCTATAGCTGGCAATAACTTGGATGGGTGTCTTGCCAATTGCATCTGGAGAAGTTCTAGTGCATCATGCTGGCAAACCAGTCTGAAGGTGTGCTTGTCTTTAATGAAAATAGAAACTCCACCACCCTTTGTCTTCCTAACATCATTTTGTGGTTGGAATGTGTGGAATGCGGTATAGCCTGGTAAGGCAGGGCTGCTCTCTGCAGCCTTGAACCACGTTTCTGTGACTGCATAGATGTCAGCATCTTCTAGTGTTAGGAGAGCCCCCATTTAGTGCATTTTCAGGTTAAGGCTCCTAGCATTAAGCAGCATGACCTTCAATTTGCTTTTTGACAGATCTTTTATGTTGGAAGATTTGTCTGTGGGACATTGCCTAAAAAGGCACAATGGGAGAGGCAAGAGTCTTGGCCAGAATCCTGAATCCCAGGGGTGACAAGTGGAGGCCATCTCTGGTGAAGCATCGAGGCCTGTCAACCATGTCATCCCAGGCAGACTGATACTAGATCCCCTTAGAATGACACTAAAAACTAAGCCAATTGTTGAAGTCAATTATTTTTTGTTGGTATTGTGGGATCATTCTTGGTGAAGGTGGGATGCTGCTTAGGGCTTGGGTCATACCTGCCTTGGACACATACTCTGACAGCTCAATCATGTCTCTCTTCATATAGTAAAGGGAGGTACATCTCAAGTCATTCAAATCAACACGAACAATGACAGAGTCATACTTGTACCTGTTGTGCAGAGACTTAAGTGCGTGCGTGATGTGGAGGATTATAGCACCTGACAGACAACTGACCATGATCTTCTCCTTGTCGAGCCTGGTGAGTGGGACATTGGTGCGTCTCACAACTGAGTCGCCAATGACTAGTATGTTTGGTTTAATGTTGTGCTTTATGGGCTGTATGAGTTTATTGTTATGCCTTATGGGCTGTGTTTGTGAGACACTGGTGTGTTGTCCGCTGTGTGTGATATGTTTGGAGTTGTGCGTGGAATGTCTATGAGTGTGTTTTGGAGATCTCTGCTGTCTAGGTAAGTTTTTATTGAGGACCTCTGTATATGTGGGTGTGTGCTGTGCTTGGCTATGTGATATGGGTGGTGTGGTGTTTGTGCTGGCAGTCTGCTCTTTGTCAGGGGTACTGACTGAGGTGCGAGAGAGCATGGATTCCAGTTTACTGATATAGATGCATTTCTCACAAGTAGAAGAATTATGTACTAGGAGAAGGGGGTTGTCAGTGAACATGAGGCAGTTGCTGCAGTGGGATTCATAGAGATGGTTGGATCCAAAGCTTTACAGATTTTTTTTTTCAGGGCAAGCCATTCTCTGAGTTGATAGAGGACAGTGGTCGTGGGAGCACTTCCTTGTCTTTTCCAGATGATTCCCCTTTTGTCTTTTCTACTGGCCCCTTAATGGAGGGAGAAGCTCCAGAAACAAAGGAAAAGGAAGAAGGCATCAATCCCTTTACAACTAATTTGTTTATGCACACTAAGAGAAACCTGTGATTGAACCATGGACAGATCTCACACTCAACATTCAGATGCCCTGCACCAAGATAGTATATGCAATCGGGTCTACCTCGACACAATGAAATTACATTTCAGCAAAACATAATTATGTGAGCTCTATTTCACAAAAGTACATTTTTGCTGAAATGCACTTTCACAAAAAGGCACCTAAGCGAACAGCAATGGGGGCTGTTGCTTAGATCGCGGCAAAGTGGGGATAAGGGAATATTCCCTTTTCCCTACTGTAGTGCGATCTTGGAGTGGAATATAAAAGTAGCGGTGGCATGGGTGTGCAGGGGAGCGTGCCCCCTGCATAAATATGGTTAGTGTTGTGTTTTTTTATTTTGTTTGTTTTTTTTTTTTGTTTTCATTTAATTTGTTTTTCGCAAAAGTGCATTTTGGCAAAAGTGCACTTTTGTGAAAAACAGCTCGCCTTATTACATTTCGTTGAAACGTAATTTCGATGGGTCAAAGTAGACCCATGCAATCAGGCTGGACATCCAAACTGAGAATTTTGTGCCCGCAAGAGGGGCATTTCTTAAAGCCAGTGGGTTTTTCTGACATGACTATCCAAGAAAAGACTAAGCCTACTCACTGAAATACCAAGACAAATACCAACAATGGTAATAAAACTACTAACTGTCTAGTAGAAGACAGAAGAAAGGAAAGAAAAAGGCAGGTTTAGAGAGGATTATGTGTAAGGCAATAATCTTCAGTTATGGATCCAAAGTCTGAAAAGTGGCTGAAGTTGGATCCAAGGTCTGATCTAAAACCTACTGGTTGAGGAATGGATGAAAATGACAACATCAGATCTACAGTTAAATAGCTGTTATTGCCATGAAAATAAGTACAGTTAAACAGATAGTTACAACCATGGAAATAAGTAAAGTTATAGTTAATAGTCACTGAAATAACTGCAGTTAAACAGAATGTACTTATTTACCTGACTATAACTAACAGTTATAACCAAAGAAATAAGTAAAGTTAAACAGAGATTTATAGTCACTGAAATCCATCCATCCATCCACAACCCTGTCACTGAAATAACTACAGTTAAACAGATAGTTATACTCTAGGAATTGAGTACAATTAAGCAGAGTTATAACCATGGAAATAAGTACAGTTAGAATGATAGTTACAACCATGGAAATAGGTATAGTTAAACAGATAGTTATATTAGTGGAAATAACATCAGTTAAACAGTTAGTTATAACCATGGAAACAAGTACAGTTAAACAGATACAGCTATATAAGTATAGTTAAAAAGACAGAATCATTGAAATAAGTACAGTTAATAGTTATAGCCAAAAAATAACTACAATTAAACAAATAGCTATAACCATGGAAATAAGTGCAGTTAAACATAAAGTTATAACCATGTAAATAGCTTCAATTAACCAGTTAGTTATAGCCATGGAAATGCCTCATACCGCTTAACGTCTTAGCACAAGTCCACTCTGGTGGACATCAGAGTGAGAGTCAGTGGGGGCACTGGGAGCAGAGAGACTCTGAATCTGTTTATACTACAAGTATGTGAAGGAAGGACTACCAAACTAAATTTCATATGAAGGTGCTCCTCAGTCTAAGCATTAACATATACCTGATGGGGTACAAGTCATGTTTTTTGCATCAAGTTTAAGGCCATGACTTTGGCACCAGTCATTTGTTTGTTTAAGACCCTCTTGTAGGATGTTGACATCATTTGGAGATTCTATGACCGCTCCCAGTTTGCAGTCATCATCAAACTTTGTTAGCCACAGACCTTTAGCTGTAGCTTGCACTTCTGAGAAATAGATTCCAAACAGTAGAGGTCCAAGGACTGATCCCTGTGGAACATCACTGGTTACACGTGTGCTGTTGGAGGTGGATTCCCCTATTTTGACTGTATAGGTTCTATCAGTGAGCCAGTTAGTGACCCATCTAATGATATATGGGTTGATACCTAGCTGGGTGAGTTTGTCAATTATGCCTGAGTAGGGGATAGTGTCAAAAGCCTTGGTTAAGTCTAGGTAGGCTGTAAGCACAGATTTCCCCTCATCAAGGGCCTTGGTGACTGTCTCGAAGAAGTCCAGCAGGTTTAACAGGCAAGATCTCCCTTTGACAAATCCAAATTGAGTAGGGTTAAGTGTTTTGAGGTTACCAATATCTTTGTTGTAAGGTCCATGAAGATTCTCTACACGGCCT
The DNA here is from genome assembly GCF_019279795.1 of Protopterus annectens. Lineage (NCBI taxonomy): Eukaryota > Metazoa > Chordata > Ceratodontiformes > Protopteridae > Protopterus > Protopterus annectens. Next base: position 896,751,680 of record NC_056733.1, read on the forward strand.
TGCAGAAAGGCTAGTAATAGGTGTATAGTTCCTGGGATCAGTGGAAGCACCACCTTTGTGCAAGGGGATAATGGTGGCCTTTTTCCATTCGGCTGAGATAAAGCCAGTGCTTAGACTATGATTGAAAAGAGTACAAAATGTTTGAGTCCATGTAGGATGCAGCCTGGGATGTTATCAGGTCCCATAGATGCTGTATTTTTGACCTTAGAGAGGGCATTCATGACCTGCTCTTTAGAGATACAAGGTGGATGCAGGTGGTAGAGATGTCTTGGGATAAGTGTGGCGAGGACAGGGTAGAGAAGTTTTCATAGAACCTGTTGGCTAACAGGTTAGCAATGTCCACAGGCTTGTTATATATGGTATCATTAATTACCAGTTCAGCACAAATCTGGGCCTTTCCTTTTAGGTTACGGATGTAACTAAAGAATGCCTTATGGTTGTCCTTACTTGAAAAAGCTAATTTGGATTTGTAGTTAACTTTGGAGGACTTCACAAGAAGTCTTATTTGCTTGTTTAAACTGAGGAGATAGTGTTTCCAGTTTAGGACTTGCTCCCTCATACTCTTAGACAGCATTTTTTTCCTGTTATTGTAAAGATCGGTAATGGCAGTTGTCCACCAGACAGGTTTGCTCTTCCTTGAGGAGCATGTTTTGGTCCTATCAGATAGGGCTGAGTCAGTGCAGTTGTTCAGGTGTTTGCATAAAGCATTTGTGCAGAACTTGGCATAGATGCCAGTTCCATCTAAGGGGAGAGGTCAGTGAAGCAATTTATACCATCCCATAAGAGGGGGGGCAGGTGTAATAGTAACTTCAAATGAGACTGATTTATGGTCAGATCTCACCAGGGAAGACCTCACAATGGGGGTGCTACAGTGGTCCCCCATATTATTAAGCACCAGATCCAGGATGTTGACCTTTGTGCAAGTGAGTTTGTGCATGAGTAATTTTCCCAGTCAGTGGATGGGTAGTTAAAGTTTCACAAAACCATGGTGTTTGGATGTATCTCGATAGACTTAAGTATATTCAAATAGGCAGAGTGGGTGTACTGATTCATGCAGGGGGGAGGGGGTTATGTAGCTGGCAATGACTTGAATAGGTGTCCTACCAACAGTTAATTGCACCTGAAGTATCTCCAGGGAATCATGCTGTCTAACCAATTTGGAGGTGTATTTATCTTTAATGACAATTGATACACCACCTCCTTTAGTTTTCACACCATCAGTTTGTGGTCTGAACATGTGGAAGGAGGTGTATCCCAATATTCCTGGAGTGCACTCCACAGCCTTGAACCAGGTCTCCATGACTGCACAAATGTCTATGTCTTCCAAGGTGAGGACGCTTCCAGTGAATGCAGTTTCATGTTAAGACTCCTAGCGTTTACCAGCTAGGCACTATGGGGGGCAAGAGCCTTGGCCAGTAGCCGAAATCCCAGGGGTGACAAATGAAGAGCATCTCTGAAACTAAGCCAACTACTGAAGTTGATCATTTTCTTTTTGTATTGAGGCATCGTCATAGGATCATAGGTGAAGATGAAATGCTGCTTAGGGCTAGGGACACACAGATCGAAAGCTCAATCATGTCTGTCTTCATACAGTCCAGAGACGCATGTCTCAAGTCGTACACACCAACACGGACTATGACAGACTCATAACAGTACCTGTTGTTGAGAGACTTGAGTGCATTTGTGATATGGAGGATCCTGACACTTGACAGGCAGCTGACTGTGACCTTCTCCTTATCCAACCTGGTGAGAAGGACATCTGTGTGTCTCACGATGGAATCACCTATGACTGATGTGCCTGGTTTTGTGTTTTGCCTTAAGGACTTGGCAGGTGAGACACTGGTAATGTGAGCTACTATGTGAATTGTGCTCTGTACAGAAAGTATTATGTGTAGAGTGCTTGTGTTTGTGTTTGGGAGGTCTCTGGTGTTTAGGTATGTTTCTGGTGAGGACAACTGCATATACAGGTATGTGTGATGTGGGTTTGAGTGGAGTAGGAGGTGTGGTGTGCATGCTGATGACTTGCTCATTGTCATATGTACTGGCTGGTGTGTGAGAGAGCATGGATTCAAGGTTCTTAATATAGTTGCATATCTCACATGTTGAGTTTGTGTGGTCAAGGAGCAGGAGGTTGTCAGTGAACATGAGGCAGTTACTACACTGTCTCAGGATGCCCATGTTGACCAAGGTGGCTGGATAAACTGTGGGAAGTTGTCATCTATAGTGTTAGGTAAATTTATATGGTCAGGAAGAGAGGTCGCACTTAGGAATGGCTAGTGGGTGAGATGTCTGTTGCTACCTCTGAGTTTAGGCTTAGTGTTCTACCTGACAGTAGAGCTGAGCTGCAAAAAAACCTCTAAGAGAAAATTTAACAAGCAAAATGCTTGCTACTATAACCACCAATGGTAACCACTGCCATTGTTACATGCAAGACAGTGCAGAATCAGGGCTTATATAAAACAAGAAATAACTCTTTTAACTCAAACCAGCAAATAAGGATGCACTCTCTGAGTTCTAGTCCAATTACCCTCTATTAGATGGGACCCAGACAGCACTCCCCTCCCACAAGGGTGCAGAAAGGCCTTCTCCAACAAAGATGGCTTGAATTTGATGCTCAGAGGTTATAAAACAGACCCAGAAATAGCAAGCCTGGAAATGGGCTATGCCACAGCCAAATTAGTACAGTATGCAGTAGAATGTGGCCAAAAACACTTCCGACAATTCAAACAGACAGTAGAATGCAAATACATATTAAGAGTGCAATATAAGAGCAAGAACAGGCACTTACAGTTAGTTGGAAGCAACAGATGCCTCATATCTTTCAGTATCTCACTGAAGAGCTATTTTTAGTACTCAAGTGATACAAGACAGTCTAGATTCCATAAGGCTGAATCTAGCCTATGCTAAAAAGGGCAGAGGTATTTGAAATTTAAACTGCTTAAAATCACAGTCACAACAGCAAAAAAAAAAAAATAGTATAAAGTAGCAATTTGGTAAAATAATGTCAATGACCCTCCATTTTGACATAAACCTAAGTCGTTCTTCCAGAGGAAACATCATATACTGCACTCTTGTACTTGTCTGTAGTTTGGAGATATAAAAATGCAGAAACTCCCAAGGATTGGCTATCATTAATTTGTATTAACTGAGGTGGTGGAGGTCACAATTTTGAACTCTGTAACCATTTTCTTACCTTTGTCAAGGTACTTGAAAGAAGACAGGCAGCAAATGCTTGTAAACACTACCAGTCTATAAAAGTTATTTTTTGACAGAAAAACACAGTAAAAACACTTTAAAACATTATGCCAGTCCCACAAAAGTAAATAAATATAATCTCGCCACAGAAAAAATGTTTTCAGGTACTTTGCAGCAGTTTTAAAATGAGAAGAAAAATGAGTGCTCAGTTTTAAAAGTGTGTTACACTCTTGTGCCAGTCCGTAAGAACACAACACTCCTAGAGGAAAGTGATAAAACGGCAACACAAATAAGATAATTGTTTTTTCCACAAAGGTTCATAGGATGGTACTAGGCTATTGGCCCTAGAGCCTATACAAGCCTAGCCAAAAAGGTACCCTAGCTACCATAGGAACAGCACAAGCCAACCATTGATCCTCAAACGTCTCAACGGAGCGTACTCTTCGGCGGCAGTAAAGCCCTGAAGGGCTTCACACCCACACTTGTTTTTTAGTCAGCTCAGCTTCAGCTGTCTGACAGTTTAGGCATGTGGAAGGTGCCCTGAAGCTTTGGAAGCTGGATGACTGCTATATCCTTGGCAGGATGCAACCCATATAGTTAAGGCTACTGCATCAGTGATTAATGCGATGACCATCAGATGATTCAAAAGTTTGACCATTACTAAAATGTATTACCAGGAGGTATAATCTTGAACTCTGTGACCGACTTCTTGGCTTTCCAGTACTTAAAGGAAGTGGGATGGTGAAGACAACTTCAGCCTCCATTCAGGACAGGAATGAGGGTGTACGTTTCTATATAGACTAGGATAGATATATGAAGGTGGAATTGTTTGAACATACATGATTATAATTATAGCTCCACTGCATAAGAACTGGAATGGAGAGTGAGAAGTCTGATATAAAGTCACCCGCAGTCAAAACTTGAGGGAACAGTGAAAAAAATCACCTGCAGTCAGAACTGAGGGGGACAGTGACAAATCCGATATAAAGTCACTTACAGTCAAAACTGGAGGGGAGAGGGACAAATCACCTGCAGTCAGAACTGAGGGGGACAGTGACAAATCCGATATAAAGTCACTTACAGTCAAAACTGGAGGGGAGAGGGACAAATCACCTGCAGTCAGAACTGAGGGGGACAGTGACAAATCCGATATAAAGTCACTTACAGTCAAAACTGGAGGGGAGAGGGACAAATCACCTGCAGTCAGAACTGAGGGGGACAGTGACAAATCCGATATAAAGTCACTTACAGTCAAAACTGGAGGGGAGAGGGACAAATCACCTGCAGTCAGAACTGAGGGGGACAGTGACAAATCCGATATAAAGTCACTTACAGTCAAAACTGGAGGGGAGAGGGACAAATCACCTGCAATCAGAACTAGAGGGGAGAGTATTACGTTTCCCTTAAAAGTCAAAATAGTACTTTGCTTGACCTGCAGTGGTAACTTATATCATAGGCTAGGAATATGTTGAGTTAAAAGCCTATCCTAGCAATGAGTCTTTTTTTATTTACTGATGTAGATTTAGGTCCTTAGTATGGGTATTTGTAGAGCCACTGGTTTTGTAAAAACAAACAGGAGGTCAAACAGGATAGGGTCGTTCATGGCTCAAAAAGCAAAACATATGGTAATTATTATATTACCCTCAGTTTATGATATTCTGAACTTGTGTAAATTTGTTTTTTATTGAATGTTGTACAGAATGTTTTAATACCCCTACTCCTTCTGCTACATGTCATGGGCTCTCTAACATATAGATGGGCTGCCACCAACTCAGGCAGCTGGAACTCAGTTTAATGGCTAATCCAAACCGAGACACCTCAGGAGTGCAGCATCCCCTAATGCTGCACTGTAGTGTCAGTGCTAAAATGTGAATACAAAAAATGATGTGGTGAAAGGACCCATAGGTTTCTGGGCATCAAAAGTGAATGTGGAACCTTCACAGCCACTGAGAGTATGGGTTATGGCAGTGGTCTGTGCAGCTTTATAGGAGTGGAGTCAGGGCTGTATCCAGCACAAGGTGATATAAATAGCTGCCTAGGGCCTGGTATTAGATGGGATGGAGGGACCTGGCCTGGCCATAAAAAAATTTAAAAAATACTCTCTCTGCTGCCATCCAAAAGGAAGCACAGGTCTTCTGTCAACACTGACACACTTTCTTCCAATCAGCATACACACTTACACACACACACACGCACACTCACTTTCTTCCAGTCAATCAGCATGTATGTATGCATAGACTTTCACTTTCTCTTCCATCAGTTGTTCTCCTGCACATCAGCCAACAGCATGTTTGCTGCAGTTTCGACTCCTGTGGGAGATTTGAAGCACTGTCCTTCACACACAGGAGATATCTGGAGCACTGTAGCTGTATTACCCATGTCATCCCAAGAGATTTAAAGCTAGGGAATGCGTTAATCAAACAGACTGTGCATTTTCATTAATGCCAAAACAGTGGTTTTGAAGGAGACAGTTAAGGGGTGGTGGTGGTGGTGTGTGTGTGTGTGTGTGTGTGTGTGTGTGTGTGTGTGTGTGTGTGTGTGTGTGTGTGCGTGTGTGTGTGTGTGTGTGTGTGTGTGTGTGTGTGTGTGTGTGTGTGTGTGTGTGTGTGTGTGTGTGTGTGTGTGTGTGTGTGTGTGTGTGTGTGTGTGTGTGTGTGTGTGTGTGTGTGTGTGTGTGTGTGTGTGTGTGTGTGTGTGTGTGTGTGTGTGTGTGTGTGTGTGTTTGTTTTTGTGTGTGTGTGTGTGTGTGTGTGTGTGTGTGTGTGTGTGTGTGTGTGTGTGTGTGTGTGTGTGTGTGTGTGTGTGTATAAATACTTGGTTCCTGCAATAAAGGAAGGAAGTGATTTTAGTAAACAGGAACATCACCATATTAGCCATGTTCATTTGACACAATATTTGGTTTCCTTGTTTTGTTGACTGGACAGTATGAACTGCAAGAGTTTAATGTTAATATTTTAACTGTGCATACAATTTAATTAACCTTGTTTTTTTGCATGCACACGAATATGAAATGCACAGTGTTTGGTTACTATAGTCTGCTTGGATGAGAAAGGCTATGAGCTGCCTATGTAGTGCATGGTTTAATTCCCTCAGATTTCATTTATCTGCTATGTAACAACTCTGACCAAGTCAGTTCACCAGACAGTGTTCAAAGGCTGCCCCTGAAAAGGGACACTTGCATCCAGTGGACTATGCCAAACTGATAGAAAATGAATTGCACATCTCTTTTCAATTCCTGCAGCCTTCACATAGACACTAATTAGTGCTTTGCTATATGCTACTTGACTATGAGTCCCAGCAGGTCTCATAGTTAAATGGGTTGCCAGATGCATTTTCAACAATTGTGAGTTTCAAGAGAAGAGTTGTTTACTGTTGATCATGTTATGCTTTCTGTCTGAAATTGTTTTTTGTTTAGAAAATGTCTGTCAGTATTTTTGCTGTAAAATTTGAAATAAAAGTTTTAAATTAAATCCAAATCTCTGTGATCATTGTAGATGTGAAAAAAGAAATATCAAGCACAATGACAGGTTTGAACAATATTTTATGATAATTGATGACAAATAGCCAAGTAATGGGATACTGGTATGGCTCGGGGGTAGTGTCAATCCATAACCCTGTCTAGGGCCCTATTTGACCAGGATCTGTCTCTGTGTGGAGTGATACAGATGTTCACTAATCACTTCAGCAACTTATTTGTAAATTAACATAATGTGACAGGAAGATGCCAACATTAAGAATTTGGACTTAACTTCACTCATGATGAAAATTTACCTTGGGTTGTGATGGTTGCTGACATCAGAGCTCCTGCTGCATTTGCTTGGACTTTTGGTTCCTGGTCACTTAGCAGACGAACAAGCAAAGGAATCACTTCTTCTTCACATATCTTCTTTTTACCTTCCAGGGGAACACTAGACAGATGCAATTAACAACAACAAAATAAATGACTGTATAATTCTACATTTATGATCTTCCCACCTAGTAACTTGCTCAGTCAAGAAATGTCCTGCCACCCAGCTTTGTTTCTTTATATGCACAATACATGCTGTCTCTCTAGTCCCATCTTCCAGACTTCAGTATACTGTCTTTGCATTGACAATAAACAGACACATTTTGAAGACCCAGCTTCCTTAATTAGCTGAAACCAAGCACTAAATCAATAAAACATGCCAACCAACATGTTTAAGCCATAACAAAGTACAGTTTTCTAAGCTCTCCAACATATGCTGAGATAAGTGTAACAGTTTATTAGAGACGTTAGATATATGAATAAAATTTACTTCACTGTAAAATAAATGCAGAAAGTGGTTAGGATAAACATTGATTGAAATGACTGTAAAAGGAATCCAGCCATGTATTATACTTCCTTACAGAAAGAGTAAATTAAAATATTTTCGTTTGGCCCAGTCGTTTTGCTTGAATATGTAGCTCGTCCTTCTCACCACCCCCAATGACACCATTTGCTCCATAGAACAAGAGCCCTATATCCCATTAATTCTTCTGGGTGACAGCCAGCTGGGCCAGGAGCAAGAGCTGTGATCCATGTGGCAGTGGACTGGATTTTTTGAATATGTCCTATCATTCCTGTTGGTGCCCCTAAGCATCTGACACAGTTTGAAAGATAGATATGATGTCTGTGGGCTCGTACTTTAATGCATGTCATCCTCCTTTCTCTGATTCACAAAATACTACTTAAAGATCATGTCTAAAGGTGTGAAACAGAGTTTTCTTTTCACACAAAACAGTATGTTTCTGCGTAAAAGAAAAGTTTGTTTTGCAGCCTTTAGAAGATTATACAGTTTTAAAGTTAGCTTCCAAATGCAGAAGACTAAGCATACAGAGCCACATTTATAGCACTAATATTAATGGCCAGGTGGGAGGCATTTACATCACTCTGGGTTCCATTTCTACTGATGATGAAATAGAGTGGGTAAGTAACTGTGTATTAGTTATATAATTGACAAACTGTTAAATTATCAGTTTGGCAAAAAAAAAAAAAAAAGCCATTAAAAATTATTACTTTTTTCCAAACCATCCTCTATCTGTACTGGCCTTTTGGTCTTCTTGCATGATTTAAGCTTCTGTGCTTTCAGGAGAAGATCAAATACTTTTTCATTGCTACAGTAAAACTGAAATGTAACTCGGTGGACTATAAGAATTTCCAAGAGCTCTCTCTTCTGTTTTTTCTTTATATACTAATTTTTGTATATTGCATGTGATAGTTAACATTTGCTGTTTTGCCTTATGCTGTAGTGTAGTTAAAATTTGCTTTACCTTGTATTGCATTCTATTGTATTGTATTGTATTCCATTGTATTGTATCATATTGTATTGTATTGCACTGTACTGCATTGTATTGTATTACATTGCACTATACTGTACTGTACTGTTTTGTATTTGTACTGTACTGTCTTCCACTGTATTGCATTGTGCTGTGTTATACTGTATTGCCTTGTACTTTGCTGCATTATACTGTATTGTATTGCATTACACTGTGTTGTATTTTACTGTATTGTATTATGTTGTATTTTGACAGTATTGTATAGTGTTGTATTGCATTGTATTATGTTGTATTGCATTGTATTATGTTGTATTGTATTTTACTGTATTGTATTGCGTTATATTGTATTTTACTATCTTGCACTGTATTGTATAGCATTGCATTGTATTGTATTATGTTGTATTGTGTTTTACTGTATTATACTGTGTTGTATAGTACTGTATTTTACTGTATTGTATTGTGTTGTGTTGCATTGTATTGTAGTGTATCATATTGTATTGTGCTGTATTGCATTGTACTGTATTTAATTGTATTGTATTATATCGTATTGTACTGTATTGTATTGTATTTTTTTGTATTGTGTCATGTTGTGTTGTGTTGTATTGTATTGTATTGTGTTGTATTATACTGCAGGACATCTTCTAATGTTATAGGCAGCAATCTACTTAACACTGAATGTGTGATAAGAGACCTTGGGTCCCAGGTGGACAGTAGTCTCTCCTTTGATAGTTACATCGCCACAGTAGTCTGGAAGTCCTTCTAAGTGGCACACCTCATCATAAAAGGGTTCTCTTACAGGAAAAAAGAGGTCATTGTTCCCCTCTATGCGACACTCATTAGACCCATTATAGAGTACAACGCCCCTTTTGGAATGTACCTCACAAGACATCTGCAGCAGTTGGAAAGGCCGCAGAAGTACCTCACAAAGAGGATTACTGGTCTCAAACAAATGCCCTACACTCACCGCCTCAAAAAACTCCAGCTTTACTCCGTAGCATATCGCCTACTCCGCGGTGATCTCTGCCTAACATATAAAGCTATGTCAAACCCAGAGCTGTTGGACATGCTACACCAAAAGAAATCCCAATCCCTCCGAGCTACATGCTCTAGGGACCTAAACCTTGGTACCACAATAAACAGGACATGCTGGAGGGATAGATTCATGTCCCAGAGACTTCCCATACTCTGGAACAGGCTACCCATCTATGTCAAGCAAAGTTCTTCATTAGCACTCTTCAAGAAAAATCTTGATGAGTGGATGGGAAATAGGAAATACACCCCGGGGATCACTTCTGTGTCTCTGCTCGACAGTGGCACAGGAAAATAACTTTCTTAGGTGGCTTAAGCCAGGGAACCTTGTTGGCTAGGCTTACGTAGGCCCTTGTGCCGATAGCCTAGTACCTACCTATGCACCTATGAACTGTGGAAGTTTTCTTAATGGACACTCACTGAAAAGGGACCTGTCATGGACTTTCTTGGTAAGCAAGTGATAATAAATAAATAAACATTAAGAAATCAAAAGGCTGGGTGACATTAAACTTAATCCTGGACTCCATTTTAACTATTCTCCTACAATTATTAATCAGGTAACATTAGTTAATATAAATCACCTAAAAGTAGTGCAATTTCATATGAATACTGTTAGTAATAAACTTGATCTTCTGGTGGATTGGTCACAACAAATGAACCCTGATGTTCTAGGCATCACAGAAACCTGGATAAAAGACGGCTGATCCTCAGCTGGTTACATTTCAAAAGTTTTCATGTTTACAGAAATGAGACACGGGGAAAGAATCAGTGGGGATGAGGGTCCCGTGTTCATCTGTAAGGGACAACAAGTCTCCTAATTCCAAAAGTAACAGTTTCACAAATGATCTAGCTCCCAAATGTCCATTCTGCCAACCTCCCCTAAAGGGGAAAACACAGACTGGGATCTATCCCCATCCTTGTTACTACTTTTTGAGAACATCCTAGAACAAGTATACATAGAGCTGTCTAGATGCAACTTTTATTCTCAAAGGTGACTTTGATTTAAAGTGGTAAAGCCCCCTATATTTTGAACTTACTCATCAGCTCTTCACAGTCTTAACCAAACTATACAAGACATCGGATATCTTAACAGTAGGAACAGGGTACTGGTAATGCTGACTAATCAACATTCCTAACAGAAGTGGTGTCACTGGGGTCCTTCTGAATACTTTCACTGGCCACTTGACTAATCAACATTCCTAACAGAAGTAGAGTGACTGGGGTCCTTCTGAATACTTTCACTGACCATGTGACTAATCAACATTCCTAACAGAAGTAGTGTGACTGGGGTCCTTCTGAATACTTTCACTAACCACTTGACTAATCAACATTCCTAACAGAAGTAGTGTGACTGGGGTCCTTCTGAATACTTTCACTAACCACTTGACTAATCAACATTCCTAACAGAAGTAGTGTGACTGGAGTCCTTCTGAATACTTTCACCGGCCACTTGACTAATCAACATTCCTAATAGAAGTAGTGTGACTGGGGTCCTTCTGAATACTTTCACTGACTAATCAACATTCCTAACAGAAGTAGTGTGACTGGGGTCCTTCTGAATATTTTCACTGACTAATCAACATTCCTAACAGAAATAGTGTGACTGGGGTCCTTCTGAATACTTTCACTGACCACTTGACTAATCAAAATTCCTAACAGAAGTAGTGTGACTGGGGCCCTTCTGAATACTTTCACCGACCACTTGACTAATCAACATTCCTAACAGAAGTAGTGTGACTGGGGTCCTTCTGAATACTTTCACTGACTAATCAACATTCCTAACAGAAGTAGTGTGACTGGGGTCCTTCTGAATATTTTCACTGACTAATCAACATTCCTAACAGAAATAGTGTGACTGGGGTCCTTCTGAATACTTTCACTGACCACTTGACTAATCAAAATTCCTAACAGAAGTAGTGTGACTGGAGTCCTTCTGAATACTTTCACCGGCCACTTGACTAATCAACATTCCTAACAGAAGTAGTGTGACTGGGGTCCTTCTGAATACTTTCACTGACTAATCAACATTCCTAACAGAAGTAGTGTGACTGGGGTCCTTCTGAATATTTTCACTGACTAATCAACATTCCTAACAGAAGTAGTGTGACTGGAGTCCTTCTGAATACTTTCACCGGCCACTTGACTAATCAACATTCCTAACAGAAGTAGTGTGACTGGGGTCCTTCTGAATACTTTCACTGACTAATCAACATTCCTAACAGAAGTAGTGTGACTGGGGTCCTTCTGAATATTTTCACTGACTAATCAACATTCCTAACAGAAATAGTGTGACTGGGGTCCTTCTGAATACTTTCACTGACCACTTGACTAATCAAAATTCCTAACAGAAGTAGTGTGACTGGAGTCCTTCTTGACTAATCAACATTCCTAACAGAAGTAGTGTGTATTTTCACTGACTAATCAACATTCCTAACAGAAGTAGTGTGACTGGAGTCCTTCTGAATACTTTCACCGGCCACTTGACTGATCAACATTCCTAACAGAAGTAGTGTGACTGGGGTCCTTCTGAATACTTTCACTGACTAATCAACATTCCTAACAGAAGTAGTGTGACTGGGGTCCTTCTGAATATTTTCACTGACTAATCAACATTCCTAACAGAAATAGTGTGACTGGGGTCCTTCTGAATACTTTCACTGACCACTTGACTAATCAACATTCCTAACAGAAGTAGTGTGACTGGGGTCCTACTGAATACTTGCACTGACCACTGTCCAGGAAAAAAGTCAAGTCATGTCTTAGACAAACACTGAAAACTAACAACGTGATTCCACTATTCAATCACCTTAACTCTCATAATGTGACTCCAATACTGAGGGGGTATTCAGAGCAATTATAGCCATAACAGTACTAGTGCTTCATTAGCAAGTTCTACTAGCACTACAGTGGTAACAAGCATGTCAGACACAGACAAAAAATTTGTTCATCAAAAGCTCATTAGGGACTAATTTCCCTGTGTCTGAAGTGGACACAATGTATTCGAAACAACAGCATTAATGGTTCTTTCCACCAATCTATGCAGCACTGCTGCACAGGTAAACACACACATACACATGCGCACATGCACACACACACACACACACACACACACACACACACACACACACACACACACACACACACACACACACACACACACACACACACGTACACATCCTTGTAGGTACACAGGCATGTGCTTTCTCTCTCTCTCTCTTTTTCTTGCTCACACACACACACACACACACACACACACACACACACACACACACACACACACACATACACACACACGTACAAGCATGTAGCCTCACAGTACTTTCCTACAGTAGTGCTAGCAGACCTGCTGCTTTCATAATGGGTGTTCACCATAAATCTACCACTTTCAGTTTTCACTTCACTCCATGAAATAGCACAATATAGACTGCCCTTGAATCACTGTATCAAGTTATTTAGATTACAGAATATGGGCCCAGGGCAAAGCACATTAGCCATACCCCCCTGGATTGCCTGATTTGCCCTGTGGCGATATCCAAAAAGAGCCTTGTAGTGGTACTTTCAGGAACTTTCATACCACTGTAATGATTAACCACCTTTGACTTAACTTCTCCCCAATATTCAAAGGCAAATCTATGGTCCTTCAGAATAAGGTATGTCTCTTCAAGCACTTGGATTTTTCCACTGACACTTGTGCTATCCATTCTGCTTGCTAAGTTGACAGTTTTGCCCCATATGTCATACTGCGGTTTCTTAGCACCAATTACACCAGCTACGACTGAGCGATGGCTGATACCAATTCGAAGTTCAAAGTTATTGAAGTAATGTCTATTTATCTCTTGTATACTTTCATTCACAGCTATTGCAAAATCTGCCAAAGCACACTTTCACAATGCTGCTTCTCAGGAGACAAGCCTGATACTGCCATATATGTGCTTCCAATCATTTTTATTTTCTTGATATCTTGAAATCTTTCTTCACCAAATAGCTCATCAAAGTCTGCAATAATTTCATTAAGCAGGCGTAATCATTCCACTCCTTGATTATTCATTTCAGTTTGAGAATAGAAATCAGCTAATCCAGGTATGGAGGCAAACATTACACCAACAGCATCATATGATTGTGAATGCAGTTCATTGTGACAGTCTTTCTCCAGGAAATGACGGGCTGCATGGCACGGTAGAATATTCCTGAGTATATTTTCATTGTGTTCCCTTAGTCCCTTCATTTCACTGATTTCTTCTTTTGCCAGAACGTGCCAGAGAAAGTCAAGTCTTGCTGTGTATTCTAACTGCTGCCCATGATAAAACACAGCTAAAAGGAACATCGTCGTCATTGGAAGGGAAGTTTCCTTTTTCCTAGGATGTTTTTGTCTCAGTTATGGTGGAAGTTGCCATCCTGCTAGAAACAGGATTGCATAATTTATTATGTGTTTTGTGTTTTGGAATACTCTCCACTCATTTAATAAAATGATGGCAGAGAACTCATCACATTTGCTAAAATACTGACCTGAATTCAAGACACTTTTTCCATTACAAAACAGGAGGCTGATAGATAACTGACATCTATGTTTAACAAAAAAATAACAGCTAAGTTTAGGGAAGGTGATAACGTATGGAAAAACTGGAAAGTGACCAAGCAAAATAATGTATAGCAAAAAAAATTGAATGTGGAAGATCCTACAGAATAGAAATAAAGCTGCTTAGGTAAACTTATTCTGAGATAAACAAGTTAGACACCTTGAAGTCTTTTGGAAATAGATGACACCAAGAATGCAGAGCACACAGCTTAGATATTACAATAATACCATTGCTAAACAATATGCTGGAATACTCAAACACTGCCTATCAAGTGCAATAAATACTTATTTATTAGCTAGGTTTACAATTAATGAACCACTGTCCCTCAGCATACCCTGTTTATGATAACAGCCTGACTTCTCTTTTAGGATACTCTTAGCTAGAACTACCAGGAATCTGCTAACTAAACTACAAGCTTAAGTAAACAACAAATGCACTGGACTGCAACTTTCTTTTCTTAAGCTTATTGTGCTGATTATAACCACATGTCAAGATATTTTATCATCTCCCTCATGACTTAAGTAATACCTTTTTAATGGAGAAAGGTCTCGATAATTCAATTTGCTAAGACCTAAAACCCTTTGTCACCTAATAACTACTGACCCATCACCACCCTGAATTCCTGTGCAGCAATTACAAGTGGATGCTGAAAAGTTCTAAGCCCAACCAAGACAGGAATGACATGGAGCCATGAAACTTACAAGTTATTCAACATATTCTCCCCAGAGTTCAACACACTTGGCACATCGTACCTGAAGTTTCTGTAACCTGCCAAAAAAAAAGATTGAAATCACTGAAATCCTGCTCTGCTGCTGTGACCACCTCCGAATTACTCAAAAATTGCCCCCCTTTCAAACTCTTTTTAAAGCTTGGAAACAGGGAATAGTCAGAAGGAACAGGATGTGGTGAGTAGGGTGACTCGTCTATGCACTCAAAAACACCCATCATTCTGCCAGCCTTGTGAACAGTTGCACTGTCTTGCAAAAAAGAGAACTCCTTTCTGTAGCTTCTCTCTGCTTTTTCCTTTCAATGCCTCCTTTAATCGGCACAGCAAGTTATAGCAGTATTCTGCGTTAACTGTTTGGCCCCTTGGAAGATATTCATTAGAACACCTTCCTGATCCCAAAACACTGTGGCCATGACCTTTCCTGCTGAATTTTAGGTCTTGAACTTCTTTGGCCTTAGTGAACCTGAGTGCCACCACTGCATGGACTGTTGTTTTATCTCAGGATCATAGTGGTGTAACCATGTTTCATCAACAGTAACTAGTCATTCCAAAAAAGCACCAGCCCGACAAAAATGCCACAAAATCCACTTGGCAGTGTCCATACGATGTCTTTTCTCATTGGCATTCAAACATTTGGGCACCCTCTTGACTGACAGCTTCTGCATACCGAGCTGCTCATGGATTATAAACCCAATACATTCCCTGGATATCTGTAGTGTCTCAGCAATTGTTTTAGCTGATATTCGCTAATCTGCCAACAATTTCAAGAACTGACACCGTTTGAGGTCTCCCAGACATTAATGCATTTCCAGTCTCGAAATCTCCACGCTGCATGTTTGCACACCACTTCTTCACAGCTGAGTAAGAAGGGCACTTGTCACTCAATGTTTGCATCATACATTCATGGATTTCATTTGGAGTTTTCTTCTGCAGGAATAGAAACTTCATGATGGTTTGGAGTTCCACTTTTCATTGACATGGTTCAATCAATGATCTGAAACAATGTCAAAACATAGCTTTACAATTCTGCAAATTGGCACTTTACAAGGTGAAATAACCCTCTTTTAACAACAGAGGCAAATAAACGCTCATAATTTAGAAAGTTGGTCAGGCTTAGAACTTTTCAGCATCCCCTCGTACAGAAAATATAGTTTACATGCAAGTACTTGAATATATAAACAAGAACAAACTTTTATGCCAGAGGCGGCATTGTTTTTGTCATGACAATTGCACACAAACAGCAATATACTGCATTATCAATGACAACTAAATAACATGGATACACATATTCTACATGGTGTAGTATTTGTTGGTTTTAACAGAGCTTTTATTAGCAAAGCTCAAAAGAACTGGATTTAGCAAGGATCCCCTTAACTGATTTAGGAAGTATTTTGCTAACATAGCCTTTAAGGTTAGACAATGTTCTAGCCACTCCTGTAAGAGTACCTTAAATACTTGTATCCTGCAGGGACTGGTTTAGGTTGCATTAGTGAATTTGCAATAGACTGAAAGTAAAATTTACTCTAAATGATAATAATTTAATCCTCCTCAAAGCAGGAAAAAAAATAAGCAAGTTCAAAGGTAATTTTGTCAGCCTCCTACAAATTGTGTCTTTGGTTTTATGGTTTCATGGTTAACATTAACAAAACCTTCATACTGATGTCTGAGATGGCAAAGAGACTAAATGTTGCTTTTCAATTAAAATTCATAATGAACTCATTTCACAAACAAAAGCTTTAAAAAATATCATACTCATGTTGAACTGCTCACTCTCCCTTAAAAACATGCAGAGTATGTGATCAATAAAACTGTCAATCAGTTAAATCTGTGATATAAAATGTCTAGGCTTCTTATTAAGAAGGATGGGAAAACTATAACCTTGAATAAACTGATACTTAAATTAGAATATGCACTTCCAGACAGCTTCAGTGGCATAAAGTGACAGAGCCTGAACTATGACCTATATGATGCAAATTCTTAGTAGCCTGGGCACCTGCCAAACTGGCAGGGGGCAGAGAGTAGAAAAGGAAATGACCCCACCCACCTCTCACTCTCTGGGGGAAGGGGTGGAGTGCATGTCCAAGACACAAACTACACCAGTTTCCCTGAAAAAGACCAGAGAAATAGGCACAATGTGCTCATTCTAGGCGGTAATCTTGTCTGTGGGTGCACACCACTTGCGGAAGTGAATGGCACTATGACCACTGTACACCATCCTGGCAGAAAGGTCATTAGGCATGCATGGGATATTAGAGACATAAAAAGAGAAAGCATGACTCCTTATGTAGATGATGGTACTACTCCCAATTCACTTACCTCAAGCCCCTGGGGGAATTAATAAACTGCAGGGTTCCCCACCAGAGGGAACGAAATAGACAGTTTAGTAGATGAATGAAGTCTCAGTGATCAGAGGGGGAACCTGAGCAAACAATATATACTTGCAATGACTGATCATAACTACTCCTGTCATACTGGGCTCTTTCAAATAGATAATAAAATACCTTTTTTATGCTTCTATATATAGAGAACAATACTGCTACACTTTTAAGGAAAGCACAGTGGATGACAGTAATACATGTAGAGAACATTACTGCTACACTTTAAGAAAAGCAAAGTGGACGACAGTATCCAAAAGGATTACTTTATTACTTTCTACCTTACTTTACTGCTTTAACAAGATTAGTGCCTCCTCTCACACACACATTGAGTGTTAGAACAACTTCTGTCTGACTAGATCTCAGAAAAAAAGGAGCACTAACCTTAAAATGACTCTTAGTTGGATTTACAATAAATCAAAATGATTTCTTCATGGTGAGACTAGCAATAGTGAAAGACTGTCAAATCATATCCCGGATCAGTGCAAACTACCTTCATTTAGCTCTAATCATGACTGAATATCTGAAAGAAAATTCTAGGCATAAATGCTTTACAGAGAACGGCTATTCTGTAAAGCTACTGACAGTGCAGCTTTGATGCAACATGATCTGTATAATTATCTCCATAAACAAGGCACATGACTGAATTAAGCAAGTTTCTTCATAAATGAGTACACTCTATACTATGTGTTTACATATATATATATATATATATATATATATATATATATATATACACACACACACACACACACACACACACACACACACACACACACACACACACACACACACACACACACACACACACACACACACACAGTGGATATAAATAGGGCACATACCCCTGTTAAAATGCCAGGTTTTTGTGATATAAAAAAAGTGAGACCACAATAAATAATTTCAAAACTTTTCCCACCTTTAACGTGACCTATAACCAGTACAAGTCAATTGAAAAACAAACAGATCTGTTAGGGGAAAAAATATAAAAAATAAAAAACGTACAATAATCTGGTTGCATAAGTGTGAACACTCTTAAACTAATACTTTGTTGAAGCAACTTTTGATTTAATTACAACATTCATTCTTCTTGGGTACACACCTGCCATCAATTACAGAGACTCTGATTAACCCCAAATAAAGTTCAGCTGTCCTAGTAGGAGTTTCCTGACATTTACTCAGTTGCCTGCTACAGCAAAAGCCATGATTCGCAGAGGGCTTACAAAGCATCAAGGGGATCTCATTGTTGAAAGGTATCAGTCAGGAGAAGGGTACAAAAAATTTCCACAGCATTGGATATATCATTTAACACAGTGAAGACAGTCATCAAAAAGTGGAGAAAATATGGGACAACAGTGACGTTGCAAAGAACTGGTCATCCCTCAAAAATTGATGGAAAGACAAAGACGAAAACTGGTCAGGGAGGCTGCCAAGACACCTACAGCAACACTGAAGAAGCTGCAGGAATTTCTGGCAAGTACTGGTTGTGTACTACATGTGACAACAATTTCCCATATTCTCCAAATGTCTAGACTATGGGGTAGGGTTGCAAGACAGAACCTTTTCTTACACAGAAAAGCATCCAGGCCCAGCTAAAATTTGCAAAACAATACATCAAGTCTCCCAAAAGCATGTGGGAAAATGTGTTATGGTCTGATGAGACCAAGGTTAAACTTTTGGCCACAATTTCAAAAGGTACGTTTGGTGCAAAAACAACACTTTGCATCACCAAATGAACACCATCCCCATGGTGAAGCATGGTGGTGGCAGTATCATGCTTTGGGGTTGCTTTTCTTCTGCTGGAACTTGGGCTTTAGTCAAGGTGGAGGGAATTATGAACAGTTCTAAATACCAATCAATTTTAGCCCAAAAACCTTCAGGCGTCTGCAAGAAAGATGAAGATGAAGAGGAATTTTACCTTTCAACATGACAATGACCCCAAGCATACATCCAAATCAAAAGAATGGCTTAACCAGAAGAAAATTAAAGTTTCGGCATGGCCCAGCCAGAGTACAGACTTAAATCCAATAGAAAATCTGTGGGGTGACCTGAAGAGGGCTGTGCACAAGAGATGCCCTCACAATCTGACTGATTTGGACTGCTTTTGCAAGGAAGAGTTGGCAAATATTGCCAAGTTAAGATGTGCCATGCTGATAGACTCCTACCCAAGAAAACTGAATGCTGTAATTAAATCAAAAGGTGCTTCAACAAAGTATTAGTTTAAAGGGTGTGCACATTTATGCAACCAGCTTATTGTATGTCTTTTATTTTATATATTTTCCCCTAACAGATTTGTTTGTTTTTCAACTGAATTGTACAGGTTATAGGTTACATTACAGGTGGGAAGCTGCAGGGATGCTGCCCTGCTGTGATATTGGAAAAAGATAAGTGTTTATTTTCAATTATCTTCTGCACTTCTGTTTTAATACATATCTCTGTAATTGGTACAGCTGTTTTTGCAATCGGTGCAACTGTTTTTAGTCTCCTTTTTGTTGTGTGATAGAGCTGAATATCTGTTACTGTTGTGACCCTTTCAGCTTGCAGTGAAATCTTTTGTCTAGAGAGGCTTAGCTGTTTTCTTTGTGGCAGGAAGTAAATTAGACTGGTTTAATCTAGCTAAAGGCATTCCTGCAAAACTGTTTTATTGATTGGATAATTGGGCTGGTTTCTGTTTCTCTGCCTTTAATAGCCAGTGTTTTAAATCAGATATACTTGTTTGCTCAAGTTGTTCAAAGCTGCAGAGAGACTGGCCTACTGCCCTGCAGTGATATTGGATAAAGATAAGTGTTTGTTTTCAATTGTCTTCTGAACTTCTGTTTAATACATATCTGTAATCTTACAATTTTTTGCCACCCACTCGCCCAGTTGTTGTGGTAGTCTTCAGTCTTGGTGGCTTTGAGTTGCCCGCCTCTGGTATAAAGTTGATACTAGACACTCCCCCAGTCACATTACATTAGCTCATTCTATTGTTTATAGTGAGAACTTAGCAAAGGCACGCCCCTTTAGCTTCTGAACTTTGAATTATCCCATTATCTTTTGTCTCTTCACTTTCTACTATAAAAAAACTGTACCTCCTTCTACTTTATTTTGCTGTTTGCCATATTTATTACTGCTTGTTGGTAGCTTCACTAAATTGATGACAGTATTCTACTGAATTGCTGCTTTATTAGTGCTGTCTGTTACTGTTGTGATTTGTGAGCTATTGTTTCAAAGCAATCTACTGATTAACTATTACATTGCTATCTACTGCAATTCATTACTGTTTAACTGCATTTTACTGCATTTCGTTGCTGTTTACCTATATTTTTTCATACTGCAAGTGCTATTCTTTTGACTACAAGTGATTAATCTGTGCTTCATTTTGAGTTTTTTCTTACCGAGTTCTTAACCTTAAAATTGAGTAGCACAGTCTAAATACAGATCTGTAGCACCCAGAGCTTCAGCTGCATGGTTTTAAACCCTTTTTGAGGTATTCCAGCTATGTTAACTGTTTTTTCTGCAAAAAAAAAAAAAAGTTCTAAGCTTGTTTTCCACATTTCCTGTTACTAGAGTAGTCCAGATACAGATTTGCTGTATCCAGGAGTGTTCTGTAAGTTTCTGAGTTCCCCAGACCTTTCTGTGTTAGAGGGAAGCCTTCCAGCTTATCAGTAGGAGTGGTAAGCAGTAGGTAGCCTATCTACCACAAGAGGAGTGGTTTCTGGCTCTGAAATTGTAGTTTATTTAGATTTTATATCCATTTCAACTTTCTCTTCTCTCTTGCACTTTAATTACCTTATTTGCCAGCACTTCATCAGGCTTTTTGTAGCAATTATTGTAGCACACAAGTGCTATCAGCACTAGACGTCCTATAAGGAAAAAGCTCCAGTACTTAGTAATGATGACCATCCCTCCTAGCATGTCTAAAGGTCAGTTTCCAGTGCTTTTTTTCTATTAACCTGGTGAACCTGGGCATTCTGAGGCAGTGTAGCAACTGCTTCATGTACACAGACAACACTTTCCTCTTACCTCCCAACACTCAGACTTGTGAGAGATGTGCTTATATCTCCAAATTGGAAGCCATGCACTCTCCAGCCAAGACCAGAATAGCTGGTCAAGAGGAGAAGATCAACACCTGCACCACACCACATGGAACACACAGAACTCCAAGACACCCACCATCACAGCCCTCACAAAAAAACACAAACCATACACCAACCTTCGCGGAGGCTCTCAATAAAAATCTACCCAAACAGCAAAGACCTCCAAGGCAGAAACGCACTCGACCACCACAACACAGTACAAACCACAAGACACATAGCTCACCTACACAGTGTGCCCCTCAACCTAAGCCCCTAAGGCAGAACAGCTTGCCCCCCAATACACTAATCCTAGGTGACTCAATAGTGAGGCACACTGTTGTCCCACTCACTAGGTTGAATAAGGAGAAGGTAACAGTCAGCTGTCTATCAGGCGCCAGGATCCAACACATGACACACACACTCAGGTCACTCCACAACAAGTACAAGTATGACTCTGTCATTGTCCATGTTGGTGTGAATGACCTGAGACGCACCTCCCTGGACTGCATGAAAGGAGACATGGTGGAGCTCTCGGATTATGTGGCCCAGGCGGGTATGATCCTAGCCCTAAGCAGCATCCTACCATCGCCCAGAATGATACCGCAGTATGAATAAAAAATGATTGACTTCAACAATTGGCTACGTTTCTGGTGTCATTCTAAGGGGATCTAGTATCTGTCTGCTTGGGATGACATGATTGACAGACCTTGATGCTTTGCCAGAGATGGTCTGCATCTGTCACTCCTGGGTTTCCAGGTACTGGCTAAGGCTCTTGCCACCCCTATAGTGCCTTTTTTAGGCGGTGTTGCAAACACCAAATTACCACCGTAACAGCTATAAATAAATTTAATCTGAGGGTCATGCTGCTCAACGCTAAAAGTCTAAATCTCAAGATGCACTCGCTCAATACACTCCTCAAAATGGAGAACATCGACATTTGTGCTGTAACACAGACCTGGTTTAAAGCAGCAGAAAGCACACCTGCGCTACCAGGCTATAACTCACTCCACACCTTTCGGCCCCAGAACATGAACCAAAGCTCCAAAGGCAGCGGTGTCTCCATATTCATAAAGGATATGCACACCTCCAGACTAGTAGCCCAGCTTAACGCATCTGAGATACTCCAGGTACAACTAACAGTGGGTAAGATGGAGATTCAGGTCGCAGCCTGCTACAGGTCCGCAACCATGTCCGAAGACTCTCACGCCACATTCCTAAGCACCCTGGAAGCTATTAGGATCCAACCCAACACTCTCGTACTACGTGACTTCAACTACCCTTCTATCAGCTGGGAAAACTACTCATACACCAATGCACTGGCCCAACACTTCCTGGAATTCATCAATTCCAGTGCCCTGGACCAGCTCATTCTTAACCCCACTAGAGGAAGCAACATCATTGACCTGGTTATTAGTAACATGGACAACAGTTGCTCTACATCAGTAGTCAATTCCTTCCTGGTTAGACCCGACCACAAACTAATCACCATGGAAATCCATATCTCACCCACAATCCCCGCAAAGGTATCCATAATGAAAAACTTCTCCAAAGCTGACTTTGGACTCCTAAAAACAGAGGTAGCTAACTTCACGGCACCCATGCCAATGGAAACTAGATGCATGACTGCCGAATCATACACCAATGCACTGTACGAACATGTACATAAATGCATGGAACTAGCCATACCCAACAGAACCAAGACGCTCTCTTCCAAAAAAAGGAAGCCAGTCTGGTGGTCCCTTGTCATTAATAAACTCTACAACAGAAGGAAGAAACTGTTGCAGAAAAAGGTGATGTCCCAAGACTGGAAAAATTCCCTGATTAGCCTCAACAAAAAGTTGAGATCCCTCATCAAAACCTCTAAAGCCAGCTATGAAGGCAGAATTGCGGCAGACACTAAAAACAATAACAAAGCCTTCTACAGTTATATCAAGAATCTCCATGGCAATACCCAGATTTGCTCTGAGATACTCCACAATGGTACCTCCTATACTGAGTCAACAGATATTGCCAACATACTGGCCGACAGATTCAGTGCCAACTTTACCCCCCTCTCTCTCCCCTAAAGGACCAATCTCAATACTGGAAGAATGCCAGCCACCCAGCATTACTGCAGCACAGGTTAAAGCTGCATTGTCTAAGGCTAAGAATATAGCTTCCATGGGACCAGACAATATCCCTGGCTGTGTTCTACATGAATTACACATCTGTGTGCTCTGTTCACTCACAGCCTCACTTCAGACTTTGTCCCTAGCGAATGGTGCACTGCTACAGTCATCCCTTTCCATAAAGGAGGAGTGACTAAAGACCCCATATAGGAGAACAGAGGGCCAAGAGTGTTTGTAAGTTTCTGTGAGGCCATTTTTTGCTTGGGCTAAAGGAAAGTCTCTCTGTTGATCAGTGGCAGTGAAAAACATTGAGAAGCCTGCCTGCCCCTGTGGGAGTGGTTACTGACTTGAAACTGTAGTTTTATTGACCATTTTGGGTCAATTCCAAAACTCCTTCATCTTCCTCTCTTAAAACCTGGTTGTCTCGTGGTTTTGGCATCTTTTCAGGCTTGTTGGCTGTTGGTGAAGCACCCACCAAGAGGAGAAAACGCTGAGAGAAGAAAGGAGCCACTTTTGAGACTTTAAGTATTTTTCCTCTGTTTATTTGCTAAGTTTTTCTGCATAGCCGCCTATTTTGAGCATTTTCTGGCTTGTTAAATTTGATTTCTGCATTAGTAACTGTATTTAGAGCACAACCTAGAGCTGTTTACTGAATTTCCTGTTTGCACTTATTTTTAAAATCGTTTTTTTCTCAAAACTTGCATTTTATCTGTCTTTGGCCTAGCACTCTTGTGTGGGGTCATTTACTGCACTGTTATAACTTGTTGATACTTGTTAACCTCTGCTATCTCTGAAAAAACAAAAAACAAAAAAATCTTGCTTTTTTCCCCACTTTTCTGAGATTTAAAAAGTTCAGTTACAGGCTTGCTGTTCTTGAACTGTTTGTAAGTTTCTGTGAGGCCATTTTTTGCTTGGGCTAAAGGAAAGTCTCTCTGTTGATCAGTGGCAGTGAAAACATTGAGCAGCCTGCCTGCCCCTGTGGGAGTGGTTACTGACTTGAAACTGTAGTTTTATTGGCCATTTTGGGTCAATTCCAAAACTCCTTCATCTTCCTCTCTTAAAACCCTCTTTTGCGGTTTTGCGTTTTTGAGCATAAGCGCAACTGTGGGCAGCGCCGCCTAATTGGGTTTAAACTATCCCTGGCCCCACAAAGGCTGCTCTTCACTTTTTTTCCTTAGAACTGCTCTATCTCTCAATTTAAACACCATATTCTCATTCTAAGGCCCTTCACTGGTCCAATTAAGTAATCCTACAAGTTAGCACTATTAAACCATAAGCACTACTTACTCTTATACTCTCTACGATTACGCTGTCCTCTATTGGTCCATCTTAAATTCAGTTTCCCTGTTACTCTAGCATGTCCAAAGGTCAGTCAATGGTTTCCTCTCCAGTCCAGCTGGTGAATCTGGGAATTTTGAGGCAATGTTACAACTGTCTCATGTACACGGACAACCCTCTCCTCCTCCAAACAGGTTCAAATATATGTGAGAGATGCAACTATTTAGCCAAACTGGAGGCTGAGCTCTCTCATCTCAAAACTGGTGTAACCAGTCAGGAGGAGAAGGTAACCTCACACAACACAATTCCAGTATCACATAGTCCCACCACATCAGCGAACCAAACACATAAATACACAAAAACATACTCAGAGGCTCTAAATAAAAATCTACCTAAGCAACAGAGACCTCCAAAGCAGACATCCAAGCAAACACTACATCAAAACAAAACACACACAACACATAACCCACAAAGTCAGTGTGCCAAGCAGCCACAGCCCTTAAGGCTGAATAACACACCTGATACTCTTGTTATAGGTGACTCTATTGTCAGACACACTGTCGTCCCGCTCACCAGGCTGAATAAAGAGAAGGTCACGGTGAGCTGCCTGTCGGGTGCTAGGATCCGACACATAACTCAAGCACTCAGGTCACTCCAAAGCAAATACAAATATGACTCAGTCATTGTACATGCTGGTGTGAATGACCTGAGATGTCCCTGGACTACATGAAAAGAGACATAGAGGAGCTCTCTGATCATGTAGCCCAGGCTGGTATGACCCTGACCTTGAGCAGCATCTTACCCTCACCTAGAATGATGCCACAGTACAAAGACAAAATGATCGATTTTAACAATTGGCTAAAATTTTGGTGTCATTCAAAGGGGATCCAGTGTCTGTCAGCCTGGGATGACATGCTCGACAAGCCACGTTGCTTTGCTAGGGACGGCTTGCACCTGTCACCACTGGGCTTTCGGATATTGGCAAAGGCTCTTGCCACCCCATAGTGCCTTTTTAGGCAAGGCTCAAAAGTCAAATCCACCCCATAGACAGCACAAGGAACAAGAAACTAAGGGTAATGCTGCTAAACGCCAGAAGTCTTAACCTCAAGATGCACGCACTCAAAGCTCTCCTCAGTATGGAGAACATCGATATCTGTGCAGTGACAGAAACCTGGTTCAAGGCTCCAGAGAGCACCCCAGCACTACCAGGCTATACCTCGTATCATGCTTTTCGCCCCAAAACCCAGACCGAACCACAAAAGGAGGGAGTTTCCATATTTATCAAGGATATCCACACCTCCAGGTTAGTGGCATTGCAAGTATCGGAGACCATCCATGTGCAACTAACAGTGGGCAAGACTGCTTTTCAGTTTATAGCATCCTACAGACCACCCTCTCAAAGTCAGGAATCCCATTCGGCTTTCCTGAAAACATTGGAGAACATGAAGATCTCTCCGAACACCATTATATTGGGCGACTTCAACTACCCAAACATTGACTGGGAGCACTACTCAAGCCCCAGCACCTTAGCCCAAAGATTCCTGGAAATTATAAACTCAAATGCTATAGAACAACTAGTCACCACTCCCACAAGAGGGAGCAACATACTAGACCTGATCATTACCAACATGGGGACTCTATGCTCCACACCAGAAGTATATCCCTCATTGGTAAGATCAGACCATAAATTAATTTCACTGGATGTCCACATCCCGACCCCACCCCAGCCCAGAAAACCACAGTGAAAAACTTCTCAAAAGTGAACTTCTCACTTCTCAAAACCGAAGTGGAATCCTTCAAGGCCCCAGGGCCAGTGGAAACTACAGCCCAAACTGCAGAATCCTATATAAATGCATTCTACGGACATCTCCAGGAATGCATGGATCATGCTATCCCAAACAAAACCAAGACCCAATCATCCAAAGGCAGGCATCCAGTCTGGTGGAACCCTGCCATAAATAAACTGTACAACAGAAGGAGGAAGCTACTACATGATAGAGCAAAATCCCTAATAGGGAAGGCATCTCTGATCAGTACTAGCAAAAATTACGATCCCTCATAAAATCCTCCAAGGCCAGCTTCGAGAGAAAAATTGCACAGGACACCAAAGACAATCATAAGGCTTTTTCAGTTATGTTAGAAACCTGGGATGCAACTCCCAGACTTGTTCTGAGTTGATTCTAAACGACAAAAATACACTGAACCCACAGACATTGCAAATATCCTGGCAGACAGGTTCAGTGCAAACTTCTCCACCCCCAAAGAGCAAGTATCTATCCCGGCAGAGGGCTGCCTCCCAAACATCTCAGATGCTCAGGTGAAGGCTGCCCTCTCCAAAGCAAAAACACTGCTTCCATGGGACCAGATGGCATCCCAGGTTGCATCCTACATGAACTACAAGAGGAACTAATCCCTCAAATAAAACAGCTATACAATCTCAGCCTCACTACAGGATATGTGCCCACAGAATGGCGTACAGCAACAGTGGTCCCACTCCACAAAGGTGGAGCCTCTACGGACCCTGGAAACTATCGCCCCATAAGCCTGACTAGCTTAGTCTGCAAGGCTATGGAGAGGATCATCATGGAGCTCATAAACAAAGACATTGGGGACCTACAGACACTAGATCCTACCCAGTTCGGCTTTGTCAAGGGCAGATCCTGCCTTTTGAACCTGGTTGACTTCTTTGAAACAGTCACCAAAGCCATAGATGAAGGGAAGGTAGTCCACACAGCCTATCTGGACCTTGCAAAGGCATTTGACACAATACCCCACTCGGGCATCATAGATAAGCTATCCAGCTTAAATATAAACCCCTATGTCACAAGATGGGTGCAAACTGGCTCAAAGACAGAACCCACAGAGTGAGAGTTGCTGGAGCCATGTCAGACTCAAACCGGTCACAAGTGGCATCCCACAGGGTTCTGTCCTGGGACCACTCTTGTTCGGTATATACTTTTCCGAGGTACAGGCAAGCGTGGGAGGACTATGGCTCACCAAGTTCGCAGACGACTGCAAACTGGGCGCCATAATCAACTCTCCAGCTGACACAAACATCCTTCAAAATGGTCTCACAGAGACAGATAACTGGTGCCAGCGCCATGGTTTAAAGCTAAATGCCAAAAAATGTATAGTCATACCTTTTGGCAAAAACAATGTGCCCACAAATTACCACATAGGCAGAAACCCATTTAGTACAGAGAAAGTTATTAGGGACCTGGGGACCCAAGTTGATAGCAATCTCTCCTTTGAAAACCACATTGCCAAAGTGGTTAGAAAGACCTTCTACATAGCCCACCTCATCACGAAGGGTTTCACATCTAGATCAAGAGAGGTAATCATGCCTTTATTCATCCCTCATCAGGCCCATCATAGAATACAATGCCCCTTTTGGGATGTACCTTACCCGACACCTGCAGCAATTAGAAAGACCCCAAAGGTATCTCACCAAGAGGATCAAGGGTCTCAAACAGATGCCATATGCTGCTCGGTTAAAAAAACTCCAGCTCTACTCAGTTGCATACTGCCTACTTGAGGCGATCTATGCCTGACATACAAAGCTATGTCAAATCCAGAATTAATGGACATGCTCCACCTCAGTAAATCTAAATCTCTTAGAGCCACACGCTCGAGGGACTTGAACCTCAGCACAGAAATAAATAGAACTTGCTGGAGGGACAGGTTCATAACCCAGAGGCTCCCTTCGCTCTGGAATAGAATTCCAGTTCATGTGAGGCAGAGCACCTCACTGAATCTCTTCAAGAAGAATCTCGATAAGTGGATGGGGGATCGTAGGTTTGTCCCAGGGATTACTCCCGTGTCACTATTAGACAGAGGCACAGTAAACTAAACCTTTAAAAGGGCACAGTATACTCAAATCAAGGGGTGGCGTAAGCCATACAGAATCGGGCTAGGCTTATAATTGTCCCCGGGCAGATAGCCTAGTATGAACCTATGAACCTGTGAACTAGAGTATCTCTTATCCCTTTATGACTTCTCCTGAGGAGAAATTGGGGCAAAACATCTGCTGCACTTGTTGAGCGGACAGGCAAATAGTTCACATCAAGGGTGACCCCATTTGCAAAACAGCATTTTCTCCACTGTATCATAGCTCTCAACTGTCCAGACTGTTGCAGAATATCCAGATTTATGCCTCACATTTTTGGTCTGTTCCTCCCAAGAAATGCTCCCCACCCCCACCCCAATTGGGAGGTGTCTGTGGTCAACAGGGCCTTTGAGGGAGGAAGGATAAAGGGATGTTCCTGGCAAATCTTGTCAGACTGGATCCACTACAGTAGGGAGTCTCTGCAGACGAGATAATTTTATAGGATGCTGCAAGTGTTGCCAAAGAATGGACCATTGTACTGACAGAATCCACTAGAGAATTCACATGTGAAGATGAGCAGAAGGTATTAAGGTAATTTTTGCAGCCATCAAACCTAAAGCCTGAAGAACCACTTTTGCTGGAGAAGAGGGGTGAGAGAAAACCTGTCTCAAGGTAAGAATCTTGCTTTGTGGTAAAAGAGTGAGATGACTGACAGTGTCTAGGCAAGCCCCTATAAACTCCAAGACTTGGACAGGTTAAAGGATGGGACTTTTACTGTGATAAACTAACTCCAAAAAACAAAAACAAACTGTTGAAGACACAAAGGTGAGGTAGTGAAGAGCAGTCCAAACTCCAAGAAAAACAACACAGTTTTATTAGCGCTTTCGGAGTGCACGATGTCACTCCTTCATCAGACAATATTAAACTAAAGTAAATTCACTATTTATACAAGTGATTGAATACCAATTATCCAATTATGTTAAAATGACATGCTGCTCAAGACAGCATTTAACCCAACATTAAAAAAACCTTTCCTAAAACCATCCAGAAAATAAATACTTATAACGTCCTACAAAGACCTAATATAAAATATAAAATATGAATAAACAAAACCAAAGTAAAATAAACAATCAAGACTTATTAAATAATAAAATAAATACAATGGAATATAAACATTTAGTTCAAACAAATGAAAATACTAACGTTGTAAACAATAATGTATAAAAAGGCATACCTAAACAGTGTGCTTCCCAAAAAATAAATGTGTAAATTGGGACTTAACCCAATAATGTATCATCTTTTCATTGTTAAATACTTTAAAATACACCTAATAGAAATAGCTTCATTTAAGCCAGGAGACATATAAGCAGCAGTTCTAATCTGCCAAAATAATTCCTCCATCTCTAACCTAAGCTGCCAGGGGCCCCCTCTGATATCATACTCAATCTGTTTAAGAATGACGAATTTAAAATTATGGTCTGGAAACCTAATGATGTGTCTAGCTGAGGCGTTGGTAAGATCACTTTTATTAATGCCATAATAGTGTTCGTAGATGCGCTGCTTTAATTTTCTTTCGGTTTTACCTATGTAAAACGCTGCACATCCCTGACACACTGCGCAATAAACCACGCTGCTAGTATCACAACTATATTTTCCTCTAATTCTATATATTTGATCCCTAATCCTAATTATGGGGTCCAAACAAACAAATTTACATTGTCTACATGCTCCACATCTACGCATGCCAGAACCTTTAGCGTGTTTAAAATATTGCTTTACTCCAAGTAATGCTTTAAGGTTTAGGCCCCGTCTATAAATGATTTTAGGGCAGGTTCCCAATACATTAAACAAAATGTTGTCCTCCTTAATAAGGGCCTAATTTTTATTAAGTAACTCTCTAATTTCGAAATGATCTAAACTATAAGTACATAAAAAGCTAGTTTTGAAAGCATGGTCTGGTACATGATTGTGAAGGACAGGTTCAATAGAGTTGTCACTATTAGAACTAGAAAGGATAGGTCTAAAAAAAACGGTCTGCCGTTTATACATTACTTCAGATGTGGTTTCCATCAGGATAGATTTTGGATATCCCCTATTAGTGAACATAGCAAACAAATGTTCACATTCATCTTTAAAATCTTTATCATCGGAGATCATCCTGGCTGCCCTAACCAACTGTCCTTTTACAACAGATCACTTCTGATGATTAGGATGACAGCTGGTGAAGTGCAGGAATGTGTTGGAATACGTAGGCTTTCTGTATATGACACTTTTATACCTGGAGTTTACAATATCCTTAGATAACAAAATATCTAAGAAGTTGATATTAAACTCCTGAAAGTTATATGTAAACTCTAAAAAGTTTGTCATTTGGGATATATTATTAATAAATTGGGGTACTATCGATGGCGGCCCCTTCCATAAAAGGAACATGTTGTCTTGGTACCTGGTGTACCAGGTGACGTTGTTCACAAAAAGGTTATTGTTAAACAGAAATGTCTTTTCCCAATGAGCCATTATACAGTTAGCGAAGCTTCCCCCGCAGGGCGAACCCATCGCCACACCTGATTTCTGCAGATAGATTTTACCATCAAACACCATGAAATTATAAGTCAATACAATTTCTAAAAGGGTTTCTACCAAATATATGGTGTTATTATTAATCCTTCTGATCGTAAGAAACTCTCTTATCCAGTCCAACCCTAATTTCTGAGGTATGACCGTATATAAATCCTTAACGTCTATTGTAAGGAAAAAGAATCCTGATTGAAAGAAACATTATTGATATCTAAAAGAAAACTCCAAGAGTCCTTACAAATTTGAGATTCCTGCTCTACAAGTGGCCTGAGTATACTGTCGACATACTTAGCACATGCGTAAGTTATACACCCACGCCCATCAACAATGGGTCTAAAAGGGGGTTTCAGCTATTGACTTGTGGATCTTCGGGGTGCCAGACAGTGCTGGTATTTTAGGGGCAATCATGTTCAAGTACCGATACAAGTCAATGTCTGCTACTCCCTCTAAGAACAGGTCTTCTAAAATACCCTTTACTTTGTTGTATGCTATGTTGACTTCACTAATGCTAGCAAGTGCGTAAGACTCAGTATTAAGGAGAGATGACATTTTCTCTACATAGATGTTATGGTCCATAAAAGCAAGACCACCCCCCCTTATCTGGTTTCATTACTCTTATGTTGCATTCCCTTAGCATACTAATGAAATCGCACTGGTCCCTAGTAATGTTAAAACCATTGCCAGTGTTATTCCTATGAGCTGCTAAAGCCCTTAAGTCAAATTCACACATCTTTTCATAACTATGCAAGGTTTCATGCAAGGGGGGATTAAAAATACTAGAAACTTTAAGAGAACTGGTTAGGGTAGATTTTTCCCCCAACAAAATTTTCAAGTTAAGCTTACGCACAAAAAGTTTTAGGTCAACAATAGTTTTAACCAGATCCATATGAGAATCAGGAACAAAGGGCAAACCTCTAGAAAAAAAATCCACTAAATGCTGGTCAACATTGAACAGAGTGTAGTTATAAATTTTAAAGTCCCCTTTAGAATCCACTATAATACGCGGATGTATCAGGTGGTTCGTCGTCTCTTGCGTTGATTCCGCCTGTTCTTCCCAGTTCCTTGTTTCTTGCTCTCGAATTCGTATACCTGGTGTTTGTATTCCTCTGAAAACCCTGCTGGTTATTAGAGGTTTGCACATTAGTATAAGAATTGCTTTGAGCCTGTCCTTGTCCGTTATTATTAGTTACATAGTGGCTTCACTTTTACTGTGATACCCAGGAATCGAGGCAATTGATGTAAGATGTCCCGGGCTTTTTCTAGGAGATGGCTAGTTGGAGCAGTGATAAACCAGCCATCCAGATAAGGAAACTCTCTGAATCCATGCAGTCTGAGATAAGCTGCTACCACTGCCATGCATTTGGTGAACACCCTGGCAGCTGTGGTGAGACCAAAGGGAGGGCTCTGAACTGGTACTGACTGGCTCCCAGCAAAAAGCACAAGTATCTTCACAGCACCTGTTCCTTTTTATTTGATAGTACATGTCTTGAAGATCTATGCAGCACATCTAGACATCCTTCTGTAGAAGAGGCAGAATGGACTGAACCATGACCATCCAGAACTTGGAGTTCTTATAGGTTCATAGGTTCATAGGTAGGTACTAGGCTATCAGCCCTGAGGCCTATACAAGCCCAGCCAAAAAGGTACCCTGGATTTTGCCACCCAAGAAAATTATTTTCCTGTGCCACTGTCGAGCAGAGCCACAGAGGTGATCCCCAGGGTGAATTTCCTATTTCCCATCCAATCATCAAGATTTTTCTTGAAGAGTGCTAATGAGGAGCTTTGTTTGATATAGATAGGTAGTTTATTTCAGAGTATGGGAAGTCTCTGGGACAGGAATCTATCCCTCCGGCATGTTCTGTTTAATGTGGTGACAAGGTTTAGGTCCCTAGAGTGTCTAGCTCAGAGGGATTGGGATTTCTTTAAGTGAAGCATGTCCAACAGCTCTGGGTTTGACATAGCTTTGTATGTTCGGCAGAGATCACCCCTGAGTAGGCGATATGAGACGGAGTAAAGCTGGAGTTTTTTGAGATGGTCTGCATAGGGCATCTGTTTGAGGCCAGTAATCTTCTTTGTGAGGTATTTCTGCGGCCTTTCCAGTTGTTGTAGATGTCTTGTGAGGTAGATACCAAAAGGGGCATTGTACTCTATAATTGGTCTAATGAGTGTTGAGTAGAGGGGAACAATGACCTCTTTTTTTCTGGATGAGAAACCTTTTGTGATGAGGTGTGCCACGTAGAAGGATTTCCTGACTACAGTGGTGATGTGATTATCAAAGGAGAGACTACTGTCCACCTGTGTCCCAAGGTCTCTTATCACACTTTCAGTGTTAAGTATACTACCACCTATGTTGTAGTTCATGGGTACAGACTTTTTACCAAAGGGGATGACAATGCACTTTTTGGCATTGAGCTTGAGGCCATGGCTTTGACACCAGGCATCTGTCTCAGTGAGGCCCTTTTGTAGGATGTCCACATCATTAGGAGTTTCGATTATGGCTCCTAGTTTGCAGTCATCTGCGAACTTCGCTAGCAAAAGACCTTCTGTGTTAGCCTGTACTTCAGAGAAGTAGATACCAAACAGGAGAGGACCCAGGACTGAACCCTGAGGTACTCCACTTGTCACTGGTCTGAAGTCGGATTTGGAATCTGCTACTTTCACAGTGTGGGTTCGATCAGTGAGTCAGTTGGCAACCCATCTTGTGACATACGGATTTATACCTAGTTTAGTGAGTTTATCTATAATTCCAGAGTGGGGGATGGTGTCAAAAACCTTGGCAAGATCTAGATAGGCTGTGTGAACCACCTTACCCTTGTCTACGGCTTTGTTGACTGCTTCATGGAAGTCTATCAGGTTTAGGAGACATGATCTGCCTTTTACAAACCCGAACTGGGTGGGATCCAGAGTTTGGAGATTACCAATATCTTTGTTTATAAGTTCCATGATGATATGTTCCACGGCTTTGCAGACCAGGCTCTTCAGGCTAATGGGGTGGTAGTTCCCGGGGTCCGTGGTGGCTCCCCTCTTGTGGAGTGGGATAACCGTTGCTGTGCACCATTCAGAAGGCTCAAAGCCTGAGGTGAGGCTATGATTGAAAATGGTACTTAGGTGGGGTGCCAGTTCGTTAGTTCATGTAGAACGCAGCCTAGGATGTTGTCTGGTCCCATGGATGCTGTGTTCTTGGCTTTGGAGAGTGTGGTTTTTACCTGTGCAGCCGTGATTACAGGAACTTTGCATTCTTCTGGTATAGAGATGGGCTCTTTAGGGGATGAGAGGGGGGTAAAGTTAGCACTGAACCTATCTGCCAGGATGTTGGCAATATCAGTTGGGTCTGTATATTTATTGTCATTGTGCTGTAACTCAAAGCAGATCTGAGTGTTGCCATTGAGATTCTTGACATAGCTATAGAATGCTTCGTGGTTGTCTTTAGAATCAGTGGCGATTTTGTTTTTGTAACTAGCTTTGGAGGATTTTATCAGGGATCGCAGCTTCTTACTGAGGATGACCAGGGAGCGCCTCCACTCGTGGGATTTTACTGTCTTTTGCAAGAGTTTCTTCCTTCTGTTGTACAGTTTGTTTATGGCAGATTGGCTTCCTTTTTTTAGAGGATAGCGTCTTGGTTCTGTTTGGGATAGCACAATCCATGCACTCATGTAAGTGCTTATAAAGTGCAATTGTGTAGGATTCAGTAGTCGTAACTGTATTGTCCATCAGCATGGGTGTCATGAAGTTCACCACTTCTGTCTTAAGAAGCATGAAGTTGGCTTTGGAGAAATGTTTTACCATGGTTTCCTTAATGGGGGGGTGGAGGCAGGATGTGGATATTTAGAGTAATTAGCTTATGGTCGGAGCAGACCAATGAGGCGTTGACTTCAGGTGTGGAACGCCGGTCACTCATATTGGTAATGACTAGATCCAGGATATTGCTGCCCCTGGTGGGGGTGTGGATAAGTTGATCCAGGGCATTGGAGTTTATGAATTCCAGAAAGCGTTGAGTGAAGGAGTTGGTACATGAGTAGTTTTCCCAGTTAATGGTGGGGTAGTTGAAATCTACCATTATTAGGGTATTTGGTTGAACCCTAATATTTTCCAGTACATCAAGAAAAGAGGAGTGGGAATCCTGGGGCATGGTGGGTGATCTGTAGCAAGCTACAATTTGGATTGCAGTTTTGCCCAGAGTTAGTTGCACTTGGATAACCTCAGCTGCATTCTCCTGAGCAACTAGCCTGGAGGTGTGGATATCCTTAATGAATATGGACACACCTCTGCCTTTGGTGTTCCGGTCCAGGTTACATGGCCTAAAAGTCTCAGTCACTGCACAGATATCGATGTTCTCCATTTTAAGGAGTGCCTTGAGTGAGTGCATTTTGAGATTTAGACTTCTAGCATTGAGTAGCATCACCCTCAGTTTTCTTTACAACTGATTTAGATAACTGAGATCCAAAATAAGTCTCAGGTCCCCTGTTTCTTTGGCACTACTTATTGGTCTAGTGGGACCTCTTGGATGACTCTTTCATCTAGCAGCTTTTGAACCTCTAGAGCTGCTAACTCCCATTTATTGGGTGGAACATTAGGAAGACGTTTTCTTTTTTGTGAGGTAAAAAAAGAGTAAAATATTCTCTGGATATGAACTTTTGCACCCATGAATCTTTTGTTATGCCTCTCCAGGTGTCTGGGTGCAAAGATAAGCACTCTCCAACTGCCACCAAAGAACAGTCGGGCAACCTTTCAGGAGCACTGAAAAGGTCTACCCAAGAAAGAATCTCATAACCCTTTGTATGGTGAACCCTCTCTACTGTATGGGTGGCATGTTCTGTTGTTATTTCCCCCCTCTGCTTCTGGAAGAAAAATCTCCAAGTGAGTCTTGAAAAGGTCCTTGAGATTTTTGGAACCACATCTTACCACCATGTTGACTCCTGGAAAAAGGTTTCTGGGGGTAGAAAAATTAATTTCCATGGCAGACAAGGTCTTTCCATCTTGCTCACTGCAGGAATGTGTTGCTTTAACAGTAGGCCCAAAACAAACAAGATCCATCAAGGGAGAACTGATGAATGCCACTTTAAAGGACTCTGCAAAATCACACAGTCTCATCCAGGATTGTCTCCTGATGGTTATGCCTCAACCCGCAGCCCATGAGGAACCTTCAGCTGCATGGGAGATTAGCCTTCTGCACACATTCAATATGGAATGTAAGGTGGCTAGTTGCAAGGGATATACCTTTTCCTCCTCTGCTGAGATGGACCCAGGGGTAAACTTAGATATCCTTAATCTGGTCCCTCTGTAATCTAGTAAAGTGTGTCAAATAGTTAAGCAACCATAAGGTAAAGGTCGCTGAAGAGTAAACATGCTTCCCATATCTGTTGTTTGGTTGCACTTTTGTTGGCCGTAGGAAAGATTGGATTCAGACTAGCTGAATTCATTTCTGTTTGTAGACTGAACACTAAAAATCATGACGTCTTTTTTTGGAGAAGTCCCCCTGTACCCTTGTTGCAGGAGCATACAGTAGGACTAACTAACTGAAGGTTACGAATTCAGGGCTCAGTTTGAGCTATTTCATAGGTGCAGGGCTCAGTTTGAGCTTTTCCATTGGTTTCTTTGGATTAGCTGCTTTGCTGTTCTTTGTGCATAATGCACCACCACACAGAGGGGATAACTCTTGATGGTTATAGATGCAAAAGCGCCAGTAGAAGTATTGTCCCTTAGAAGTGGCCACTATCTATCAAAACAGTTCTTGAATAGCTCTCAGTTGTTCAGTGAACCACTCAGCAGAGATTTTACCTCTTACCTATCAAAATCAGACCCCACAGAGCCCCTCTTTTATAGACCTCCTACTATACACTAGATAGGTTAGTCACCCTAAAATAGTTCCCTGCCTGATACCCCCATCTGTTTCTGCATATCTGCTGAGATATCAGGTTCAAAACTTGACTATGGACTGTCAGTTTCCCTCTGTTTCTCCTGCCAGCCTGATGGACATAGGTTTTCTGAGACAGTATAGCAACTTCCTAATGTACACTGACAACCTCTTACTCCCAAATCACTCAAGTACAATTTGTGGGAGATGCTCCTACACTAAGAATCTGCGCAGAACAGCAACACTAAACAGGCTGTCAGCTCACACACCATGACTCCTATTCGTAATATGCAGCCAACACATAAACCTTTATATGCAGAGATACTCTGCAGAAACCTACCTAAACATCAGAGACCTCCAAAACATAAACATGCTACACCTAACACAACACCCAAAGCACCCAATACAAATAAAAACTCTAGCAACTGTGTCTCATCAAATAAGCAATGCACAACTATTCTAAATGTTTTAGTTAGAGATGACTCAATAGTGAGACTACAGACGCCCCACTCACCAGGCTGAACAAGGAGAAGGTTACGGTCAGCTGCCTGTCTAGTGCAAGGATTTACCAGATCACACATGCACTCAAGTCTCTCGACAAGTACCGTTATGAATCTGTCATAGTTCATGTTGGTATGAACGACTTGAGATGTACCTCTTTGGACTACATGAAGAGAGACAAGATTGAGCTTTCTGAATATGTGTCCCAGGTGGGTATGCCCTAGCTTTGAGCAGCATTTTATCCTTGCAAGGGTTGATACCACAATATAAACAGAAAATGATTGACTTCAATAACTGGCTTAGTTTCTGATGTCATTCTAAGAGGATCCAGTTCCTGTCAGCCTGGGACGACAAGGACGACAAGGTGGATAGACCATGTTGCTTTGTCAGAGATGGTCTTCACCTGGCACCTCTAGCCTTTTGGTTGTTGGCTAAAGCACTTGCCTGTCCCATAATGCCTTTTTTAGGCAAGGTCACAACAACAAAATTCCCAACGTGAAACTATCAAACACAAAGAAACTAAGGGTTATGTTGCTAAATACCAGGAGTTTAAATCAGAAACTGCACTCTCTGGAAGCAGTCCTTTCCCTGAAAGATGTTGACATTTGTGCAGTCACAGAAACCTGGCTCAAGGCCGCAGAAAGTACCCTGGCCTTGCAAGGCTACAATGCCTTCCACACTTTCAGACCACAGAGTAAAGGTGTGAGAACCAAAGGGGGTGGAGTATCTGTCTTCAAAGATAATTATACCTGTAGACTGGTAAGCCAGGAGAATTCTATGGAACAACTCCAAGTCCAAATTACCATGGGTAAGACCCCCTTCAGGTCATCATCAGCTACAGGTCCCCTTCCATGAATCAAGATGCGCACACAGCTTATTTAGACCTACTTGGGACAATTAAGGTACAATCTAACACTCTAGTCATGGGTGACTTCAACTATCCTTCCATTAATTAAGAAACTTATACCAGCCCAAACTCACTCATACAAAAGCTTCTGGACTTTGTTATTAACTCAAATGCACTGGAACAAATAGTGCACCACCCCACCAGAGGCTCCAATATTCTAGACCTGGTCCTTACCAATATGAGTGACTGATACAATGCCTCAAGTGGAGGGGTTGCACTTATTAAAGCCGACCATATATCACTCATTTTTGAAGTAGCAATAGGCCCAGAACTCCCCAAAGGAAAAGTCAGGCTAGAAAACTTCACCAAAGCTAACTATAGCCTCCTAAGGGAAGGTATAATCAACTTCCAAGCTCCAGTTTCCACAGATGGCATTGACGGCTATACTAAGGTGTACACTGATGCTCTGTATAAACATCTACACAAATGTATAGACACAGCCGTGCCGGATAAGATTAAAGCAAGATCCTCAAGAAAAAAACAAACCATCCTGGTGAATATCTAGCATTAATAAATTATACAATAAGTTAAAGAAGCTGCTGTCTAAAAATACAAAAGTGAGATCCCAGAACTGGAAGAGCACCCTCCTTAGCCTAAACAAGCAAATAAGACAACTCACAAAATCTTCAAAGAGTAACTATGAGAAAAATTTAGCAGCCATAGCCAAGGATAACCATAAGGCTTTCTTCAGCTACGTCCGCAACTTAAAAGGTAGGACTCAAATATGTGCTGAACTAATTGTGGATGGCATCACACACACACTAAGCCTGTAGAAATTGTAAACCTGCTAGCAGACAGATTTGCTATAAATTTCACCACCATCGCCCCAAACATACCACAAACCATGTCTTTATTGTCTCCTCCTCCCTGCATTTCCAAAGAGCAAGTCATCAATGCTCTCTCCAAGGCTAAGAACACAGCATCAGTGGGACCAGATGGCATTCCGGGCTACATCCTTGATGTTCTAAAACAAGAGCTAGCTACTCCATTAGGCACTCTATTCAGGCACTCTATTCAACCACAGCCTGAGTACTGGCTTTTTCCCCACTGAATGGAAAATAGTGACTGTTATCCCCCTCCACAAGGGTGGCTCAGCAATAGACCCGGGTAACTACAGACCCATAAGTTTAAACAGCCTCATCTGTAAGGCAATGGAACGGATCATCATGGACCTCACCAATAAGGATATAGGTGACCTCCAAACCCTGGATCCGTCTCAGTTTGGTTTTGTCAAGGGTTGGTTGTGCCTGCTAAACCTAGTGGATTTCTTCTAGAATGTGACCACAGCCATGGACGAGGGCAAAGCCATGCACACAGCCTACCTTGACTTGGCCAAGGCCTTCAACACTATTCCACATTCTGGGATCATTGACAAACTAACCCAGTTGAATATCAACCCCTAATGTTGAAAGGTGGGTTGCAAACTGGCTCACAGATCAACAAACTCAGTCAAAGTGGAAGACTTTACCTCTACCAGCAGACCTGTCACCAGTAGGGTCCCACAAGGGTCAGTGCTGGGCCCCTCTTGTTTGGCATATACTTCTGAGAAGTCCAGGCCAAAACGGAGGGGCTATGGCTAACCAAGTTTGTGGATGACTGCAAATTAGGTGCAATCATAGAAACCCCTAGCAATGTCAGCGTACTTCAAAAGGGCCTTACACAGACCAACGATTGGTGTCAAAGCCATAGTCTTAAACTAAATGCTGAAAAATGCATCATCATTCCCTTTGGTAAAAACAATGCCCCTGCTGAATATAAAATAAACAATAATACCCTAAGTACTAATTCAGTAGTGACAGACCTGGCAACACAAGTTGATTGTGACCTCAACTTTGACCACCATACGTCTACTGTGGTGAGGAAGGCATTCTACATCACTCGCCTGATTAACAAAGGGATCACCTCAAGAGCAAAAGAGGTTATAACCCTCCTGTACTCGTCCCTCATCAGGCCTGTTACTGAATATAATGCTCCCTTTGGTATGTACCATACCAGACACCTGCAGCAACTTGAAAGACTTCAGAGATTTCTAACTAAGAAAATTCAGGGTCTCGCACGTCTTATATGGACAGACTTGAAGTCACTGTCACTGTACTCAGTAGCGTATAGACTACTTAGAGGCAACTTATGTCTGGTTTACAGGGCTATCTCTGACCCAAATCTAATGGAAATCCTGCACATCCATAAGTCAAATGAGACTATAGTCACCCATTCCAGAGACCTCAATCTAGCCTGAAACATAAACAGGACCTGTGGAGAAACAGATACATCTCTCAGAGGTTGACACTCCTCTGGAACAGGATTCCAATCCATATTAAGCAAAGCACCTCCATGATCTTGTTTAAGTGCATCCTGGATGACTGGATGGAAAACTGTAAACTTCTGCTGGGGATTGCCTCAGCTTCTCTCCTGGACATGGATAGTCCTTGCCAGAAACACCTTGAGCACAGACGATATCTCTCATCTAGTATTATACTGGGATATAACAGCTAGCCTTGTAAAGACCCTTAGGTTAATAGCCTAGTAACATCCTATGAACCTATGAACCTATCTGTCCAACACCCTAGATTCTTTATTAGAGTAATGTACAGAGGAGCTTAGTTTAGCCAGCTCCTTTTTGATGGCTGCTGCAAGAACCATGGCATCTACGGGGATTCCGTTACTCCAAAACTGCCTATCTTTTGGTGCACCAAGGATTTTGTCTGGACACTGAGGAATAGGTTCTATGGTATCAGGCTTCTTCCATGCCCAGCAAGTGACAAGATCTATAAGCTCATCCACCCTGGGGGGTAACCTAGGATGTAGATGGGCCAGACCCGAAGGCTTCTAGGAACACTGACTCCAGAACCAGCTACCTTTTTGGCACAGGATTTCTAGAATGTCTCCAAAGGAGACATCTTCTGGTGGTGATCTTGAGGACCTTTCCCCTTCATCAAAATCAGTGTCATCAGTTAAACATTCCTGAGGGGAATCTAAGTGCCTCCTTTTGCACAACCTCTTCCAGGGGACCTCTTCAGTGAGGTGCTCTGGAGAAGAATCGGTAGAGGTGGGGAGTTCCCTAACTGGAACTGCCTGGAAGCTCTTACTGGCTGGCTGTCTCTGTGGAGTAGGATGAAGAGACTCAGACAGAATCTGAAGATTGAACAAGAATAGGATCCAAGGAAGTAAGAGTCGATACAGCTCTCGGATGGGAGAAAACCCTCTCCACCATCTCAAAGGCAGAGGGACTGGGAGAAGCTTAAGCCAACCTTGCCAGAGCTGAAACACAGGGATCAGATAAGGCCAGGTCCCCTCTGGTCCTCTGGTCCAAGGGGAGGAGTCATAGCAATGTTGTCCAGCATCAAGACTCCAAGGGGAAGCGACAGCTCTAAAAGCTTCAGAGTCAAAGCCATCCCCTAGGATCTGATGCCAGTGCTTCAGCTCCTAGACTCATCCTGCTCAAGGAGGGTCAACAACCAAATGGGTCAGGGAGACAGTTGGAGTTGAAAAAGAAGGCATCTTTGGATCCAGTGCTTCAACTCTTGCAGCTCTCAGATCCATGGGCTCCAAAACAGTATGTCATATTGGAGACGGAGAAATTATGGTATGTAAGGAAGGATTAAGGTTCATGGGGGACTGAGACAGTAAAACCCCCATCTGGATCTGTGCTCTGAGAAATTTTCTCATCATCCTGTCCACCTCTTCTTTGATCAAAGAAGTAGATGGAGGACGAGATGACTTTCTTGGGATCTCCTGTAAAAAGGAAGATCTGAGCCATGGAGAAACTGGATCCAGAGAAAAACAAGTACTTCGGAGTTCAGGACCTCTTGCTGTGAGGTGATTAAATGTCTGATCAAGCCTACATAATTCTGTGCCTGAGAACTACACTGTAGTTGAATCCTTCCATATCATTATATGCAGTGCTTTATTTGACACGCAGCTGCTTTAGTTTAAGCTGCTGTCCTCCATAGATGCGGTGACAAGACAAAAGCAATAGATTTCCAGAAATGGTTAAATAGCACTCAAGGTTATATGCATTCACATCTGAATAGTTCTTAATCTAGCCTTTACTGATTAGCCAGCCCAGACACCCTACGCCTTCTGGTGCGAGATTCTTCACTGTAGTTGCTTATATCCTAGACAGCAGAGACAGTACCAAATGTATAACCTTTCATGCACTACTTCAGACACAAAATAACTGCTGCGAACACTCATGTCTGCCCAAACAGCAACATAAGTCAGGCAATTATTTCCAGCAATAATCCCCTTTTCAGTAATCATTTATGGTTTGCCAACCTCCTCACTGATAAACTGTTCCGAAAAATAGGGACTTCATCTTGCTGCATTCTAGATGTTACTGGTTCCTTTGGGTCAGTTTTCTGGTTCTGGCTAAGTAGCTGCCTTTGCTGGCAAGAAACCTGGTCAGATCTCTGAGCCTGGACACCCTTCACATAGGGCAAAGCATGATTACAGTCTGTAAATACCATGACCCCTCTTGCAAAAAAACACATAATGCATGGTACATCATCCTAAGGTGAAGCCCCTTCAAGAGACACTCCTTATTGCTGGAGTGACCTGATTTGGCTCTGCCTGGTAAAAGGAGAGTAATCCTATTCAGTGAAGAAACTGCTGTCATCAATTTTACATTCCTTGCCTGGATTCTACAATGCTGAAAGCAGCTGCTTTTTTAAAGTATATGAATCCATTCTAGCTGACACAGGACATGATTTTCTACTCACTACCTACAATCCAGGTACAAACACCCTGTGGGCTCCTTCAAATAATATCTTACTCTCAGGAAGCCTGGACCATCTCATCAAATGAAGTTTCACAACACTTGCAGAATTAAAGCATGCGATCCTTTTAAGCACCCTGACCATTCTCAAATGTTTATGGCGAGTGCTGTCTTCCAGATCAGGTTACTTTTCCATTACCTGCTCCACTTTAGTTTCCGGCGCTGCTACCTTCGCCCACACACATCGATTAATCTGCTCAAAAGTCTCTATACTATCTGAGTGGACTGTGAAAGTCATGTCCACTTCTGTCTGCCTTGCAAGTGACTTTTGAAAACAGAACAGCCGCCCCCTGCCAATGCGCTGCTATGTAGCCGTAAGGTAATCTCTTGTTCCCAGCTTGCCTTGATTACCTGCCGATAGATGGGTTTCATGTAAGCGAAATTCTCACTTTTAGTGTTCACCTTTTGAAATTCACTATGGAATTCCTTCAGAGCTTGAGGTCCAAGGACTCTTCAGATGCCAAGGCTGATAACACTGCCTTCATTTGACCAGGATCAGGGTTGAACAGACAAGAACAGATTCTGATGCCGATTTGAAGCTGTTTTAGTTTTTGCTTTCCCCTTCTTCCAGCAGGAGGCTTTCACTCATATTCAGATTAACTGGCAATGCATAGCTTTAGAGAATTCACTGGGGCACACTGAAAAATATAACTTGTTATAACATGAGAATCCCTGCAGATACTCAAGCTGCCATACTAGAAGTCCTGCCCAAGTTTTAAACTTTATGTCATGTAGTTACTATCAGTTGTATGTGTGGAAATCAGTTTTTCTGCAGTTGTAGCAAAGTACAATGAAGATTACTTCAGACAAGAGTACTATACACATTTTGGTGTCCTTGCACAAAATTTCACCTTGCTAATGCATTTGATAGCTCCCAAAATGTTATGGTAGCACTGTAGTTTAAACGCTGTCACTGTCCTTCATTCTGACAGATTATGGAGATTTTCCAGTTAATTCCATCTATAAGGGAGTGATTCTCATATGCCTTCTTAAAAAAAGTAGTTTTTTTCAGGTTAAGAGGTGTCAACCCCACCAGTGAAAACTAACAAACAATTTCTCTATC
This sequence comes from Protopterus annectens, assembly GCF_019279795.1. Classification (NCBI taxonomy): domain Eukaryota; kingdom Metazoa; phylum Chordata; order Ceratodontiformes; family Protopteridae; genus Protopterus; species Protopterus annectens. The sequence continues at coordinate 896,795,806 of NC_056733.1, forward strand.
TGTTGCTTTCACTGCAAAAATAAATAAAGTAAGTTTAAGTAGTCACATCTTTTATCATGGAGATGAGACTAACAGCAGTTTGGTATTGGAACCTGCAATTAGGCAGAGCAATAGATCTTGCATCATCACATCACTTGGTATTCTGGACCTATAGTTATGTGAGGTCCAATGTCCTGCAGATTTGCTCACAGTTTGATATGTCAACAACAGGCTACATCATTAACCATGTGTAGCAAGTGACTACATATTTATCCTAGGAGAATGGAGTACAGCTACATTATTTGATGGAGCATGTTTGGGGGTGTCTATGAGAATTATATGTAATATATTCACTTATTAATGTGCCAGTATCGAAAAATAGAAGTTATGTTCTTATGTTAGTTGTCTTCTTCTTCTTTTGCTGCTGGATGGTTCGAGCCTACCTTGGCTCGACTGCCACTACTAAAAAAAGCTCGAGTGGTTTCCACCGCCCGAGGCTGCTGCCCTATATCCCACAATGCTGGTGAATTACCTCAGATCAGATTTGTGAGCTAGGCCCAGCTGAAAAAATAACCAGGAATATTGGAAAATTTCCACCTCTAAAAACAAAGGGAAGAGAAAGGGTGACCTAAGCCTGACTCTAGGAAATATGCACAGCAGAGCATATACCTATCGCAAAGAGGTGGTAGAAAGAGAGGTCACAATCAAACTCCTCTAGATCTGTCCAGGCCAGGGGGAAGGAGGGTGGGATGCAAGAAAGAAGGCGAGAAGAAGACAACTAACATGGAACGTTATGGTAAGAACATAACTTGTATATGTTAAGTTGTCTATCTCACCTTCATTCTTGCTGGATGGGACCGCGTCCCTAGCACCTTGTCCCGGGTGGCCTAACGGAACAGACTCTTGAGAACAGTGGAACCAAAATTAGCTCTATGCCTAGAAGCTAAATCCAACTTATAATGAGAAACGAAAGTGTGAGGAGTAGCCCAAGTAGCCGCTGCACAAATGGTGTCAATAGGCAGTCTGTCTTGGAAGGCTATAGAAGTAGCCAAAGCTCTGGTGGAATGGGCTTTAGGTTTGTTAGGCAGCTTTTGGTGTCTAATTTCATAAACAAGGGAAATCAGAGATGTTAGCCATCTAGATAATGATACCTTTGAAACTGAAAGTCCCTTTCTGCCTTCTGCATAGGAGACAAACAGCTGGTCAGATTTTCGAATTGTTTGGTTCTATCCAAATAGTACCTTAACTGACGATGAACATCTAGCCAATGCAATTTTTGTTCAGACCTATTAGAATATTCTGGAAAAAACACAGGGAGGTCAATGCTTTGATTTAGGTTAGACGTCGAGGCTATCTTAGGTAAAAGGACGGGTTGGTACGTAAAGATACCCTGTCCTTATGAAACAACAGATAAGGAGGTCGACAGCTGAGTGCATGAAGTTCTGAAACTCTTCTAGCTGAAGTAATAGCTACCAGAAAGAGAGTCTTCCATGATAGCAATTTTAAAGAACAGGAGACTGCAGGTTCGAAAGGGGAAGAATCAAAGAACTAAGAACTAAATTTAGGTCCCAAGGAGGAGGAGGATTTCTTATAGGAGGTCTGAGTAGAAAAACTCCTTTCAAAAGGCTTTGCAAAGTTTGTGGGACATTATGGCAGACTCTGAAATGCCCACATGAAAGTTAGAAATAGCTGCCAGTTGAACTTTAAGAGTAGAAGGAGATGAACCTGCATGAAAGAGTTCAGCTAGAAAATCAAGGACCATTTGGATGGAAGCAGTGAAAGGATCTATGTCCCTTCCTTGAGCCCAACAGGCGAAACGTTTCCACTTACTCAAATAAATCTTTCTAGTGAAAGATTTATGGAGCTATCAAAATATCTCGAACAGAGTGAGATATTTGAGAAGCCTGGCTAATGTTGGAATTGGAGGAACCAAGCAGTGAGGTTCAGAGAGGGAAGGAGCGATGAAACTGACCCGACTGATGGATCAAAAGATCTGGAACTAGGTCCAGATGCCAAGGTCGCTCAACAGAAAATGATGTAGAAAGGGAAACAAACCTGTCGAGGCCAGTAAGGAGCAATGAGGATCAACAGGGCCTTCTGAGTGATAGCTTTCTGTATCCCTTGAGAGATTAGTGGGAAGGAGGAAATGCATACAGAAGTCCAGGGGCCAAACTTGGACTAGGCGTCTCTGCTGGGCTGGCCTGGTAAAGGAATAGGGTGAAATAATCTCTGCACTTGCTGTTTTGGGAGTAGCAAAAGGTGGCAGCAAGGCTGACCCGACTTGAGAAAATTTCTCTCACAACAGAGTCTTTCAGAGACCACTCGTGAGGCATGAGGATAGCTCTGCTCAACTTGTCCATGATTTGATTGGACTTCCGGGGATGTGCGTTGCTATCAGAAAACGCTGAGAAGAAATCGCCCATTGCCACAGTCTGAGTGCTTCTCGACACAGGGGGTAGGACCTGGTTCCGCCTTGTTTGTTGATATACCACACTACGGACATATTGTCCGTCTGGATTGTTATCGTTCCCAAGGGAAGAGAGTCTTGAAGGGCTTGCAACGCTAAAAGCACTGCTCTCATCTCTAGAACATTTATGTGCAAGTGGCATTTGTCTGGTTGCCAAGTGCCCTGGACAGTTCTGCCCTGATAATGCCCCCCCACCCGATCAGGGAGGCGTCCGTTGTCAAAGTAGCAACGGAGGAAGGAACAAAGGGTCTTCCCAATAAGAGCTGAGGAAGACATCCACCACAGAAGATGATTTCTGCATGTTTGCGTGACCATAATGGTGTGGGACATCGGAAGTTGCTGGTATGATCATTGCGTGAAGAGCATCCATTGAAGGATTCTCATGTGGAATCTGGCTAATGGAAGCAGAGGTATGGCAGCCGCCATAATCCCAACACTTTCAGAACTAACCTGGCTTTGATTCTGTTGCTGCTGAAGAGGCGAGACCAGTTTGTGTATGTCTGCTATTCTCTGATGTGTTAGTCTACAGACATGTTGACTGTGTCTAGATTTGCGCCTATGAAGGTAATAATGCGACAAGGCGACAAAACAGACTTTTCGCAATTTATTGAAATGCCTAACTTTTGACAAATCACGAAAGGTGTAGTCCCTGGCCATTAGAAGAAGATGCTTGGTGGGAGCTGTGAGGAGCCAGTCGTCCAAATATCGAAACACCTGGAATTCTAGACGTCACAGGTGAGAAGCTACCACTGCGATGCATTTGGTAAACACGCCGGGAGCAGTGGTGACACCAAGGCAGGGCCCTGAACTGAAAATGACTGGTTCCCAGCCTGAGCGGAGGAATCTTCTGGAGCGTCTGTTCATTTTATGTGATAGTATGCATCCTGAAGATCTATAGAGCACATCCAGTTTTCTTTCCCAATAGGGAGGATGGACTGCAGCGTGACCATCCGAAATCTTGTTTTCTTGACTGACTTGTTCAAGATACTGAGATCCAAAATTGGTCTCCAGTCCCCTGTTTTCTTTGGAACTAAAAGAACCTGGAGTAGATTCGGATCCTAGTTGGTCTGCTGGAACTGGTTGAATTGCTCTTTTACAAGCAGCTTTGAAATTTCCAAAGCTGCAAGATCCCTTTGAGCGGTGGAACATCTGGAAGGGATTTTTGATTGGTTTGGGATGCGAAGGGAATGGAATAGCCGAATGATGGACTGTACCCACTTGTCTTGAGTTAGGGATAGCCAGGCTTCTGGGTACAGTGACAATCTTCCCGACTGCCTCGAAGGTGGACAGTCGGGCAACACCTCAGGGATGCTGAAAGGGCTTATCGGAAAAGGTTTCTCGATTGCCCTGGTTCTGCGGCCCCTCTCTGCCTCTAGGGCGTCTACCATTATTGTTCCCTCCTCTGCCTCTGGAGGGGAACCGACTCTGTGCGTCAAGCAAATTCCCTTGAGATTGTTTGCGGAACCACATTTTTCCACTTTTCTGGCCTTTGGGGTAAGGTCTAGAAGGAGTAGAAAAACGGACTCCGACGGCAGATAGAGTTTTGCCATCCGTCTCACACCTAGTCAAGGTTTCTTTCACTTGAGGACCAAAAAGAGATGATCCATCGAACGGGGAATTAGTGAAAGACATTTTAAAGGGGTCCGCAAAATTGCATAGTCGCATCCAGGCATGCCGGCGTAAGGCAACACCTGTCCCTGCGGCCCTACTCGCTCCATCAGCCGCATATGAAAGGAGGCTCATGGAGGAGTTAGCTATCGAATTAAGGGTAGTCAGCTGGGTGTTCATTTTGTCCTGAAAATCTGCAGCTGTAGTATCCTTCAACATCTCACTACGCTTCCGTGATCAACTCCCTCTGGAGACGGGTGAAGTGGCGTAGGTAGTCCAGGGAAGGCATTGCAAAGGCCGGTGACGAGAACATCCGCTTCCCATACCTGTCCATAGACCTAGATTCTTTGTTAGGGGATGAACAGGCACTGAAGGATCAGCTAGTTCCTTCTTGGTGGCAGCAGCTACCACCATAGCATCCACAGAAACACCTTTTGTGAAATTGTTTGTCAGTTGGTGCTGTTATAAATTTGGAAGGTCTCCTGGGGTAGGGTCCACTGAATCAGGGGCCGTCCAGGCCTCTTTGCCACCACCTGCATGAGGGGATCAAGGGGACACCCAGGAGGTGGAAGGGAGAGCCAAGCGCCTCAAGATACACAGATTCATCCTCCGAAGGGTTAAGGGCTGGCCAATTTCCCTCTGTTTCAGGATCTCTAGAATGTCTGCGAAGAGACATCTTCAGGCGGGAACGTGGGGAACCCTCGAATCCTCTAAATCTGTGTCAGAGGTGACAGACTCAGGTGAGTCTATGTGCTTCCTCTTACACTTTCTCTTCTAGGGGCTCCCCTGCCAATTCAGGGAGGCCTCGGAGAGGATGAGATCCCACAGGGGATTCTTGAGCTGGCTCTCTGCGGTCTGGGATGAGGGAGTGAGTCGAAACCAAAGGCACCGAGAGGGAGGACGGAGCCGACTGTGGAGTCGAACAAGGTTCCAACACACTCCGCATGACCTCGAGCACCCCTGTCCGGCAGAGCCAGAGGTCCCCGCTCCGAGAAGCTGAGAACCTCCCTCGGCACCGACAGAGATGGCTCCGAGGCTGATGTCGGAGCCGAACTCACCAGCGCCGAAGCACCGAGAGGGAGAGGGGGGTCGGACAAGGGTCCTTTGCCACTCACCCCCTCGAGCCGACGAGGAAGCCGGCGCCGAGATTCTTCAAAAGAAATCGGAGCCGACGACGGAGCCGAAGACAATTGTATTGGCTCCGACGCTACCACAGTCTCGGTCCCGAGACACCCCGGCTCTGAGCTCAAAGGAGTCGGAGGAGGAATATTTATAGGAACAAGTTGAGGCATCGACTGATGAGTCGGACTCTGGAGCATTTGGGCCAGTGCCTCAGACTTTAAAAGTCGACTCACTACCCTATGGAGGTCATGATCTGAGAGCCTCGATGACCTGGAGGAGTGAGATCTGTGGCTCCGTTCAGACAGCAAGGGAGACGCTGGAGCCGAATGAACGGAGCCAAGGGACGGTGACCTCGTTCTCTTTCTAGATGTTGGCTCCGAAGGTCTGATCGGAGCCGACCCAGGAATCTCTAATGCCTCGGCTCCGGCCGGAGCCGAGGAAACCACAGATACTGCAGTCAAAGACTCATCGGCTCCAGCTGGAGTCGATGAAGCAGTAGGCTTCGAAGCATTAGGCCTCGACTCTGAAGCTGGAGCCGAGGTCTTGGAAGCCTTAGAAGGTTTCCCCGATGTCACAGAAGGGGAACCTTCAGGCTTAAGCAAACCCCTTAATATGAGTTTGTTTTTTCTTTCCTATAGGACTCTAGGGCTGAAGCCATGGCATACAGCACAAGAGTCCTGCTGGTGTAAAGGTGTAAAGGTCCCAGGCAATACACACAAGAAGTGTGACCGTCTGTCAGAGACATTTTCTGACAGCACGAGTCACACTTCTTGAAGCCTGAGACCTTTGAATCCTTGGACATACTCAAGGAACAGTGTAATCACACACAGAAACACACACACACAGATTACACTGATAGAAGTCTAAAAGGAATTATTTAAACTAAACTTCTGAAAGGTAAGTTAAGTTAAAACTTCCTAACCAAACACATACACACCCTAAGGAAGGGAAGGAAGGGCCGAAGGCCTACGGAAAGAACTTAAAAGTTCTTTAGAAAAAAAGGGGCTGGATAAAAAGTAGAAGGGATAATATCCACTACACTAAGGGTAAAGAGAAATACACTAAGCTAGCTTAAGTTTAAAGTATTTAAACTAATCTAACTTTCACTAACCTGGAGCCGGTAGAAAAACACCTCGATCGCTGTAGCGGCAAACGAGATCTGAGGTAATTCACGCCTAGCATTGTGGGATATAGGGGCAGCCTCGAGCCGGTGGAACCAACTCTCGAGCTTTTAGAGTGGCCGAGTTGGAGCCGAGGTCGGCTCCGAACCCATCCAGCAAGAATGAAGGCGAGATAGACAACTTAACATGGTAGCTTTTCCAACATGGCTGACTTTCACAGCATTACTGAAAGCTCTGTAGAGCATCCCTGATGCAATTAAAAGAAATTGTTTCTTTGTCTCTGTGGCTTGCAGCAAGCCTGTTACTTCTTCTTCTTTCGGCCTTTCCCGGTTAGGAGTCGCCACAGCAGATCACTGTCCGCTCATGATTGGCAGTGGAGTTTTATGGTGTCGAGTTGCCAGCCCGGCACCCAACCTTCCACAGAAGGCACACACACGCACTCACGCCTAGGGCCAATTTAGTGTGTCCAATCCACCTACAGCATGTCTTCGGGATGTGGGAGGAAACCGGAGCAACTGGAGGGAACCCACGCGACCACAGGGAGGACATGCAGACTCCGCACAGAAGGCACCCCAGCTGAGGATCGAACCAGAGAACCTTTTTCTGTGAGGTGGCAATGCTGACCGCTACACCACCGTGGCCACTGCAGCAAGCCTGTTGCTGTTGGTATCTAATTCATCCTTGCTTGCTGCTGGGACATGGTTGCATCACCCTATCAAATTCTGACAGTAGGTAGAAGTAAGTGATGGAGACAGTGTAGACAGCTGAGCTTGTTGTGGTTATGAGTTTGATTACAGGTCTGTGAAATGGTAATTCAGGAGTCAGTCTGATGAATATGGCTGGCTTTCTGTATTGTATAAAGAATAAACATAATGTATAATTCCAGGACAATGGTATTCAAAGATGGAAGGTAGGAAGAGCAGCTTAGTATACAGATACCACATGGATCTTCATTCCTCAGCAGATGCTGAAAAAACAGGTAAAACATGGTGGAAGGTGAAGCTGCTGTCAAGTTTAAAACCAGCAGTTGTTGCAAAAGTGTGTGTCTTGAGCAAAAAAATGTGTGAAGAGAATAGCTGGACAGAGATGGCCCTGTCATTCACGGGAAAGAAACAAAAAAAGCCTAATACAAAGTAAAAAAAACAATTCAAGATCTGTTTCACATCTAAATCCTCCTGTGCATTCAAAACCAACTTTATCAATGAAAAAAGTATATTCAGGAAGACAAGATGAGCACAAAAAATTTAACATAATATATACAGATTCTAGCCATAGTATATTAGGGAATCAAAAACATCACTACGTTTTATAGAACAGACTGAACTTGCAGAGTAGATAAGATTGCTGTAACCCTAAGTGCAGTTTACGTGTTTGTAAGAGAAGCCGGAATACCACAGTGGATACGCACAGTGCTGGAAGGAATAGGGTGTTTTCTTATGATGCTGCTCATGCTGTCATTCATCTTGTGGAAATTGAAAACATTTCACGGCAGCTGGGTGGGTCAGTAGTGGTGACAGGGGTTATATCCAGTGACAGATACAGTCACAGAGTTCTAGCCATTGATATATACTGTTCATGTTAATTACTATTAGCTAGGCATCATGGGTAAGCACCTGCAGGAACTGGGAACTGACAGCAACTTTAATATGATTGTACAGAGAGCCACTGGGTTAGAGTGAATCTCTGGGGATGGCATTTATCTCCATGAAGTCAGCTTACAGTTTTACAGCCTCATTAACGTCCTAAGAGGGCTTTTACAAAGCTGTTTTTGGGGCCCTTTCTGACATAATATGATAAAAATCTCAGACTTGGGGGGGGGGGGGGTTAGAACGGAATTCCCTTACTTAAAATGTAGGATATCAATGGTGATAGTTCTCCATTTTTATTCAGTAGTTGGGATGGAAACTTGCTTCCTCTTTCTTGTTATGTCTTGCTACTTTTCACATATTTGATAACTATTTTCTGCTGGGATTACTCAAAACATACAGCCAATGCAGTCATCTTTGGCAAGGCACTTAAGTAAGAACACAGCTGGAAAGTTATCTTTCTATTTAGCATTAGTGTACTTAAAAAGAAGATCAAAGGCAGATTTTTGGAATCAAAGGATAAAAAGTTTAATTTACAGCTCATACAGAAAACTACCAATACATTTGCAAACACACACACGGACTACCAGGTGACAACCACAGATAATAAAATACTGTGCCTGCAATCTCTGCTCAGTCAGCATTTAGCTAGGACTTACATTTGCCATACTGTAAAATAACCTTCCTGGGTATGTGAATGCACTGAAGACTGCCAGTCTGAATTAAGTACTGCAGTAAACTTGTCTAATCCTATTCTAGCAATAATGAGCTAATTGTAAATCTGTGACGCAAGCTAATGCAAGTGAAACTACAGCTGAATAACGCACTTACTCTAAAAGTACCTCTGCAGGGATTGAGTCACTGTAATGGGACATCAGAAACATTTAGGTGTACCCCTTCTGCTTCCCATGTCCCAGATCAATTTCTTCATCTGTCTGGTGCTTGTAAAAGTACTGACACAGGTGTCATAAGACTTTCATATACTACCATCATTGTGTTGTGCCGTCTTATGTACTTTGAGCCAAACTAAAGTGCTCAGCCAAAGAATGGGTGCATACAGGTCTCCAATAAGAAATGAGAAATATTTTGTTTTTTCCATACATAGTAACAGTGACATTGGCACAACAGGTAGCACATTTGCCTTTAGTGAAGAAGGCTGCTGGGTCTATTCTCACACAAGATAAATTGATTGCTTATGCTGCAGCATAAGGGGGGGCTACATTCCTGAGTATGTCATCCTTCAGATGAGATGTTAAACCAAGGCAGCATCTACCTGAGTTGGTGATAGCTCATGTGGATGTAAAAGATTCCACACAAACACAGAACCTATTGAATAGAGTAGGGGAAGTTCCTGATACCCTAGTCACATTTCATCTAGTAGTATAAATGCTACCTCAGGTCTCCCCTGAAAAATGGCTACTAGCCTAATGGAATTAACCTGGTTAACAAGTCCTGTACTGGAGAGGCAATATTCCTGCATCAAGTTGTTTTTTATTCTGCCCCTTATGAGAGGAGCATTCTTCTAAGCACTATAATCTCTGACTGCTTTCAGGTGATTTGCCACTGTTAAAAAAACTCTGCACCACAGCATGTGGTGGAAAAACTGTCAAACAGTATTTTCACCCTGAATCACCTAGAGCCAAGAACAAAGCGGACATCCACAACTGTGGGCAGTACACAGGCATCAAACTCCTGTCACATTATATGCAGGTTCTGAAGAGGGTGATTGATCAAGTCTCTGGAGACGGGTGAAATGGCATAGGTAGTTCAGCATACCTGTCCATAGACCCAGATTCTTTGTTAGGGGATGAACAGGTTCCTTCTTGGTGGCAGTTGGTGCTGTTATAAATTTGTGGGGTAGTCCACTGAATCAGGGGCCGCCCAGGCCTTCTTTGCCACCACGATACACAGATTCATCAAGGGTTAAGGCTCTGTTTCAGGATCTCTAGAATGGAGACATCTTCAGACGGGTCTAAATCTGTGTCAGAGGTGACAGACTCAGCAGGGAGGCCTCGAAGAGGATGAGATCCCCTTGAGGAGCTGGCTCTCTGCGGTCTGGGATGAGGGAGTGAGTCGACATAACCAAAGGCAATCAAGAGGAGGGGCGGACGGAGCCGACTGTGGAGACAAGGTTCCAACACACCCGCATGACCAACGCACTCTGTCCGGCAGAGCCAGAGGTCCCCGCGTTGAGAACCTCCAGAGATGGCTCAGCCGAACTCACCAGCGACAAGGGTCCGATGCCACTCACCCCGGAGCGAGATTCTTCAAAAGAAGAAATCGGAGCCGACGACGGAGTCAAGACAATTGTATTGGTTCGACGCTACCACAGTCTCGGTCCCGAGACACCCCGGCTCTGAGCTCAAAGGAGTCGGAGGAGAACAAGTTGAGGCATCGACTGATGAGTCGGACTTGAGTCAGACTTTAAAAATGGAGGTCATGATCTGAGAGCCTCGATGACCTGGAGGAGTGAGATCAGACAGCAAGGAGACGCTGGAGCCGAATGAACGGGTTTTTCTAGATGTTGGCTCAAGGTCTGACCCAGAAGCCTTAGAAGGTTTCCGATGTCACAGAAGGGGAACCTTCAGGCTTAAGCAAACCTATGAGTTTGTTTTAGCCATGGCATACAGCACAAGAGTCCTGCTGGTAACAAGAAGTGTGACCGCCTGTCAGAGACATTTTCTGACAGGAAGCCTGAGACCTTGAAGTGTAATCACACACAGAAACACACACAGATAGAAGTCTAAAGGAATTATTTAAAACTAAACTTCAACCAAACACATACACACCTAAGGAAGGAAAGAACTTAAAAGTTCTTAGAAAAAGGGGTAGAAGGATAATATCCACTACACCAAGGGTAACTAGCTTAAGTTTAAAGTATTTAAACTAATCTAACTTTCACTAACCTGGAGCCAGTAGAAAACACCCGAGATCTGAGGTAATTCACGCCCAGCCGGTGGAACCAACTCGAGCTTTTAGAGTGGCCGAGTTGAGCAACCCATCCAGCAAGAATGAAGGCGAGATAGACAACTTAACATGGTAGCTTTTCCAACATGGCTGACTTTCACAGCATTACTGAAAGCTCTGTAGAGCATCACTGATGCAATTAAAAGAAATTGTTTCTTTGTCTCTGTGGCTTGCAGCAAGCCTGTTACTTCTTCTTCTTCTTTCAGCTTTTCCCGGTTAGGGATCGCCACAATGGATCACTGTCCGCACATGATTGGCAGTGGAGTTTTACAGTGTCGAGTTGCCAGCCCGGCGCCCAACCTTCCACAGAAGGCACACACACGCACGCACTCACACCTAGGGCCAATTTAGTGTGTCCAATCCACCTACAGCATGTCTTTGGGATGTGGGAGGAAACCGGAGCAACCAGAGGAAACACATGCAACCACAGGGAAGACATGCAGACTCCACACAGAAGGCACCCCAGCTGAGGATCAAACCGGAGAACCTCTTGCTGTGAGGTGGCAATGCTGACCGCTACACCACCATGGCCACCACAGCAAGCCTGTTACTGTTGGTATCTAATTCTTCCTTGCTTGCTGCTGGGACATGGTTGCATCACCCTATCAAATTCTGACAGTAGGTAGAAGTAAGTGGTGGAGACTGCAGACAGCTGAGCTTGTTGTGGTTATGAGTTTGATTTCAGGTCTGTGAAATGGTAATTCAGGAGTCAGTCTGATGAATATGGCTGGCTTTCTGTGGTGTATAAAGAATAAACATAATGTATAATTCCAGGACAATGGTATTGAAAGATGGAAGGTAGGAAGAGCAGCTTAGTATACAGATACCACATGGATCTTCATTCCTCAGCAGATGCTGAAAAAACAGGTAAAACATGGTGGAAGGTGAAGCTGCTTTCAAGTTTAAAACCTGCAGTTGTTGCAAAAGTGTGTGTCTTGAGCAAAAAAATGTGTGAAGAGAATAGCTGGACGGAGATGGCCCTGTCATTCACGGGAAAGAAACAAAAAAAGCCTAATACAAAGTAAAAAAAAACAATTCAAGATCTGTTTCACATCGAAATCCTCCTCTGCATTCAAAACCAACTTTATCAATGAAAAAAGTATATTCAGGAAGACAAGATGAGCACAAAAAATTTAACATAATATATACAGATTCTAGCCATAGTATATTAGGGAATCAAAAACATCACTACGTTTTATAGAACAGACAGAACTTGCAGAGTAGATAAGATTGCTGTAACCCTAAGTGCAGTTTACGTGTTTGTAAGAGAAGCCGGAATACCACAGTGGATACGCACATTGCTGGAAGGAGTAGGGTGTTTTCTTATGACGCTGCTCATGCTGTCATTAATCTTCTGGAAATTGAAAACATTTCACGGCAGCTGGGTGGGTTAGTAGTGCTGACAGGGGGTTATATCCAGTGACAGATACAGTCACAGAGTTCTAGCCATTGATATATACTGTTCATGTTAATTACTATTAGCTAGGCATCATGGGTAAGCACCTGCAGGAACTGGGAACTGACAGCAACTTTAATATGATTGTACAGAGAGCCACTGGGTTAGAGTGAATCTCTGGGGATGGCATTTATCTCCATGAAGTCAGCTTACAGTTTTACAGCCTCATTAACGTCTTGAGAGGGCTTTTACAAAGCTGTTTTTGGGGCCTTTTCTGACATAATATGATAAAAATCTCAGACTTGGGGGGGGGGGGGGGTTAGAACGGCATGCCCTTACTTAAAATGTAGGATATCAATGGTGATAGTTCTCAATTTTTATTCAGTAGTTGGGATGGAAACTTGCTTCCTCTTTCTTGTTATGTCTTGCTACTTTTCACATATCTGACAACTATTTTCTGCTGGGATTACTCAAAACATACAGCCAATGCAGTCATCTTTGGCAAGGCACTTAAGAAAGAATACAGCTGGAAAGTTATCTTTCTATTTAGCATTAGTGTACTTAAAAAGAAGATCAAAGGCAGAATTTTGGAATCAAAGGATAATTTACAGCTCATACAGAAAACTTTTACAATACATTTGCAAACACACACACGGACTACCAGGTGACAACCACAGATAAAATACTGTGCCTGCAATCTCTGATCAGTCAGCATTTAGCTAGGACTTTAACATTTGCCATATTGTAAAATAACCTTCCTGGGTATGTGAATGCACTGAAGACTGCCAGTCTGAATTAAGTACTGCAGTAAACTTGTCTAATCCTATTCTAGCAATAATGAGCTAATTGTAAATCTGTGACGCAAGCTAATGCAAGTGAAACTACAGCTGAATAAGGCACTTACTCTAAAAGTACCTCTGCAGGGACTGAGTCACTGTAATGGGACATCAGAAACATTTAGGTGTACCCTTTCTGCTTCCCATGTCCCAGATCGATTTCTTCATCTGTCTGGTGCTTGTAAAAGTACTGACACAGGTGTCATAAGACTTCTGTATACAACCATCATTGTGTTGTGCCGTCTTATGTACTTTGAGCTAAACTAAAGTCCTGAGCCAAAGAATGGGTGCATACAGGTCTCCAATAAGAAGTGAGAAATATTTTGTTTTTTCCATACATAGTAACAGTGACAGTGGCACAACAGGTAGCACATTTGTCTTTAGTGAAGAAGGCTGTGGGGTCTATTCTCACACATGATAAATTGATTGCTTATGCTGCAGCATAAGGGGGGGGGGTACATTTCTGAGTATGTCATCCTTCAGATGAGATGTTAAACCAAGGCCACATCTACCTGAGTTGGTGATAGCTCATGTGGATGTAAAAGATTCCACACAAACACAGAACCTATTGAAAATAGTAGGGGACGTTCCTGATGCCCTAGTCAAATTTCATCTAGTAGTATAAATGCCACCTCAGGTCTCCCCTGAAAACTGGCTACTAGCCTAGTGGAATTAACCTGGTTAACAAGTCCTGTACTGGAGAGGCAATATTCCTGCATCAAGTTGTTTTTTATTCTGCCCCTTAGGGGAGGAGCATTCTTCTAAGCACTATAATCTCTGACTGCTTTCAGGTGATTTGCCACTGCTAAAAAAACTCTGCACCACAGCATGTGGTGGAAAAACTGTCAAACAGTATTTTCACCCTGAATCACCTAGAGCCAAGAACAAAGCGGACATCCACAACTGTGGGCAGTACACAGGGATCAAACTCCTGTCACATTATATGCAAGTTCTGAAGAGGGTGATTGATAAATGGATATGCAGAGTAGTAGAGTGTAAGACGGAAGATGAGCAGTTCGGATTCAGATCAGGATGCAGCACAACAGACCTGATGTTTGCAGTCAGACAGATAGTTGAAAAGAGGGTAGAGATGAGCAAAGAGTCCAACTGGGCATTCCTAGACTTGGAGAAAGCATATGACAAGGTCCCAAGAAACCTGATTTGGGCAGTACTGCAGTGGTTTGAAGTCCCATAAACATTGGTAAAACTAGTACAAGCTATGTACAAGGACCCAATGACTCAAGTACAAACAGTGTTCGATCTCACAGTGGGGTTTACAGTTGGAGAGGGTGTGCATCAGGGTTCAGCTCTGAGCTCACTGCTGTTCATACTAGTGATGGACTATATTAGCAAACAGGTCAGAGGGGGCAGATCAACAAAGTTACTGCATGCAGACAATGTGGCATTACAGGCAGAACTTCAGCAAAGGATAGGGGAATGGAATGCAAAACTGAAGGCACATGGGATAAAACTAACTACAGATAAGACACTGGTAATAGCAGCAAACTGAGGAAATCAGAAGAAAATGAGAACTGAGACAGAAGGGAAGATAGTGGAACAGGTTAATAGCTTCAAGTATCTGGGAGGGGTGGTTGAGGAGAAGGGATGTCTAAATGAAGAGATCAGAGCTAGAATCAGAGGGGCTGCAGCCAGTTGTGTCGTGTGTAATGAATGACAAAAAGCTAAAGAAGCTGAAACGTAAGGTGTACAAGACAGTTATGTGACCAGTACTACTGTATGGTACAAAACCTGGGCAGTAAACACAGAGCAGACGAGGAAGCTAGAGGTGGTGGAAATGAAGCGCCTGAGATGGGTGGCAGGATGCACAGTGTGGGACAGAAGAAGAAATGAGGACAAAGAAGCCAAAGTAGTTCCAACTGCAGAAAACATCAAAAAGAACAGATGACGGTGGTTCAGGCACCTGTGCAGAAAAGCAGTAGACGATCTGGTGAAGAAGATTTGGGACAGACAGGAAGAAGGTAAGAGGAAATGAGGACATCCAGCAAAGAGGTGGATGGATTGTGTGAGAGAAGATCTGTGACAGTCAGGGACTCAGGCATGAGTGTTAACAAAGGCACGAGTGTGGCATTGAATCGAGAGAGATGGTGACCATTAACATGATAACCCAACCTCATGCAGAAAATGGGAAAAGGGGGTTGATGATGATGATGATGACAAGTATTTTCACCCCATAAATGAATCTTTTTTGTTTTCTGTTTACAAAGAAAAACACTTTTAAAACTTGTCTTTTCCCTGTGCTGATGGCACTGATTGTATTCAGTAGCATTAGTGTAGGGAAAACATTAGATGTACCAATAAACGTTAATAATCTTATCACCGGGCATGCATGAAGACTTGCCCATTAAAGTCTGACAGCTTTCATGGTATCTTAAGGTGACATTACCATGGGATAGACTATATTTTCTTGGGCCATGGTTTAATAAAAAGGTTGCAAAGCTTTTTACTAAAATACTGACCACATACGTAAGGAACAACAAAATGAAAAATGCATCATGGCACTTGACTTGCATTTATATACTATCATACATCAGGGCTGTGTGTGCACCTGCAACCATGAATAATAGTTAGTCCTACTAAGACTATCCTTTGCTGCATACTGCAGCTGACATTGCTTCTACTCATTAAGAACTTTTTGGCAAAAAATGTACTTTGCCTGTACACTGACTGATATCCGTGGGGTACCCTCTTAATTGTAAAGTAAGTAAGTAGATCCCCTCGAGTAGAAATCAACATATAAAATGAATACTGGTTAAATGTTCTTTTTTGTTGCAAATCCAACTTGTATTTTTGTTATGATTATATTTTGTTGCAAATTCAACTTGTATTCTTTGTTTTTGACTTCTAGGCCTCAGTTATGGCTGAAAAAGGTCTACAGAACAGTTCACTTAACTAGTTAACAATTAAATAAATGTAGTAAATATACGAATGTCAGCAAGTCAATTTAAATGCTACCACCCACGCAAGCAGCAACCTGTTTCATATTCCTTTGACAATATAGGACAGGGAAACACTGCATCGAGTTTCAAGATTCATAGATTAGTACTAAGGTAATGCCCTTGCAGGCTATTTTAAGCCTAGTCAATTATCGCTTGTGAGACTCAAACGCTGCACCTTGTGTTTGTAAGGCAAACACTTTAACCATTAGGCCACCCTCCCACTTTTATGTCTAAAATTGGACTAGCTGTTTGTTTACGTGTTCATAGTTCCTAACTATTCCAGGGGATTGTGTGGAGATGGCGTTTTCAGTTTAAAGCCATTGAAGATATACTGATTTGCTCAGTGTCTTGCATTATTGCTTTATTAGAAGGTTGATGAGACAGCTGTTGGTAATAATACATAATGCTGTACCAGGTTGGTGTGTTAGAAGTGCTTCTATGTAAACATATATTTTTGGATGTATTTGCATGTACAAACTGCCTCTGTTACATGTGTTACCAAGCAGATTAATACAATATTTATATTCTTACTCAGCATACACATGCTTAAACTGTTGTTGCTGCTCAGTCTGTGTCCTTAGCTTGAGGACACTCTTTGCAGCTATTGTGTGCTTAAGGAACTTACATTACTGCTCTTAATTTAAAAGCTCTTTATTAAATAACTGTTCAGTCATTTTTATTTGATTCAATGGGGTTGAAGCTGTTTCAGTACGACTTAATTATGTTCAGAGTCCGGAGCCATTTTTAAATGGTAGGGTGGCTTAAGCGTACTGTAACTTCATTTTAAAACGGTGTTATATCAAACATGAACATAGTATCACCATCTGAAGGGCACATCTCTGTCTGCCTCTTAACCTTACCTTACCCTTAGTTATAACTGTAATTGTAAATCGTAGGCTTAGCTTCCCCATCAGAAAGCACTAGGTCATCAAACAAATAACCAACTCTTAAGATTTCATTGCGAGGCGAGTTAAACTGTACACATTCCACAGTGCCTTTTGCCACAGTAAAGTTCACTAAGCAAGCAGAGACCACTTCAGGTCTGTACCGACTGTTTGATACTGGCATTTAAAACATATCCAAAACATTTTTATAACTAATACCTTGTTGAGTTGAGAAAGTAGAAAGTAGTTATTCCCCTAACTGAACCCCTAGTGGATTGCTAACATGATAAGTGTGATAATGATAAAAGAAAAGAAAAATAAAATATTTGTCCAGCGGTATCATTGTTGCCTCACAGCAAGAGGTTCTCCAGTTCGATTATTGGCTGGGACGGCTTCTGTGCGGAGTCTGCATGTCCTCCCTGTGTTCGTGTGGGTTTCCTCTGGGTGCTCCTGTTTCCACCCACATTATAATGACTTACATCTGGAGTGTTTCTCCCCAGACCTCCGCTGAAAATTGGCTTCATTCCAAGTCAGACTTTTCCAGTAATCAAATGTTAAATAAATAAAATTTATGAAACTTTGTGGGCTAATGGATAGTGAAAACAGGCTTAGACCCACTTCACTGCACTCTTGCAGTTACACCTAGTCCAACTTGTTTTTTTGTTCTTCTTTCGGCTTTTCCCAGTTAGGGATCACCACAGCAGAACTCCGGCCTGCTAATGATTGGCAGTAGATTTTTACGGTTCCGAGGTGCCAGCTCGATGCCCAACCTTCAACGAAGGCACGCCCATTCACGCATGTCTTTCGAATGCCACTCAACCACGGGGAGGACATGTAGACTCCACACAAAAGGTGCTCCAGCTGAGAATCGAACGGGAGAACCTCTTGCTGTGAGGCAACAATGCTACCACTGCACCACCGCGGCTTCACACCTTCTAGTCCAACTAGTGATAAAAAAATATTTGTAGATTGTGCCGTGACTAGGACTTGATGAAAAATAAGTGCACACCCCTTTTACATCTTCTTTTGTGAATTTTCTTTTATTATTATTTTCTATTTTTGTCTCCCTGCAACTAACCATCAGAGGACCCAGGTGCCTCTCCTCAATTTCAGGATTCACCTACCCCTTCTTGCCTTCCACGGACTAACTCTAATTAAGGGTTGGGGCCAGCAAAGAGGTCAAGGTGTCCTGGATTCTATCATACTATTGCCATGGGAGTGTTTTTTTCTGCTACTAACCCTTCCCCTGTACATACCTAGTAACACCCTAAAGGTGGGACATGCTACGGGAGGACTATGTTAAACTGCTCCTCAGTTCTGCAATCAGCTCATCCATCTTCAGGAAGCACTATGCAGCTGTTTACCCAGCCTTCACCAAGCTATCTACATGCTTTATCTGCCCCCATGTATGGTCACCTCACCTCCTTCCCCTCTAGGATGGACACATCCGTCCTCCCTGGCCAATGCTTCAGAAACCCGAACAGCTAATCAAACGCAGGTTTCCCAGGCTGTAGCCAGGGGGTTATCCCTTTCTAGCAGGTCAGAGTTTGATGTGGGTCATTGAATTTCATGTTGCTGTGCCTGAGCTAGCTACAATGAAAATCTCTTCAGACTGTAATTTGTGTAATGCCCACTCAGCCTCATTGCGCTTGGTTTTATACAGCTTCACTTTGCTCTCCACACTGTCCACATTGTCACCCATACACCCCCATAACTTTACAGTTATAATTAACCATCTACAATCATATAAACAAACTCAACCAATAAAATCATATTAATAAAAGGTGTTCTCTCACCTAGACTACCCACATTAACTTGCTGCCAATACTGATGGGTAACATGTCTCTTTCTTTATTAACTGTAAACTACCATTGACAAATATTTTAGAGTATATCTACCTCTATACTAGAGGTAAGCTAAAACCACTAAATGTGTACAACTAAAGCTAGTTCCTTAACATACTCAACACCACCTGAGCACTTATATCTCATATATCAAATACTAATTTCCTAAATAGTAACAGATACTATTCAATTTGTTAAATTCTTGCTATAAAACACATGGGACACACAGTCTATTACTCTGAGCCTTCAATTCCCTTTGTTAGCAGCAAACACAATATCCTCCCACCTTGGTGACAATGGCATTTACTTCCTACAGTTTGCTCCTAGTCTTAGGTGGCATCAAAGGCATCCTCTATTCTTTTTAGTAACAATAAATGAAGTTCCTTCCTTCGTTGACTTCAGCAGGTATTCTTCTTTATATTTCCCTGTAAAGAGATTTTTAATAACTCACATAAAAACCCTCATACAGATTTATAAAATCTATCCATTCAGAATCGACCTTCTTTACCCTACTAGCTATATGTAATCGTCATGCACATTTATACAACCTATCCATCTAGAATCGACCTTCTTCACCCTACTAGCTATATGTAGTGGTGCTGTGATAGCACTGTCGCCTCATAGTAAGACATTGTCCTGTTCGATATTCAGCTAGAACGTCTTCTGTGTGGAGACATGCGTGAATGGGCATACCTTCGTTGAAGGTTGTGCATCAGGGCTGGCAACTCGGCACGTAAAAATCTACTGCCAATCATTAGCGGACTGGAGTTCCGCTGTGGCGACCCCTAACCTGGAAAAGCCAAAAGACACAACATACACATTTATACAAACTGTACATCTAGAATCAACCTTCATCATCCTGCTAGCTATATGTAACCGTCATACACATTATGGATAGATTTTATAAATCTGTATGAGGGTTTTTATGTGAGTTATTAAAAATCTCTTTACAGGGAAATATGAAGAAGAATACCTGCTGAATCCCACCCCCACCCCCAATTAGGGAAACCATCGTAAAAAACTTCTCCAAAGCCAACTTCACACTTCTTAAGACAGAAGTGGCAAACTTCATGACACCCATGCAGATGGACAATAGAGGTATGACTGCCGAATCCTACACAAATGCACTTTATAAGCACTTACACAAGTGCATGGATCATGCTATCCCTAATAGAACCAAGATGTTATCCTCCAAAAAAAGGAAGCCATTCTGGTGGTCCTCTGCCATAAACAAACTCTACAACAAATCCCATGACTGGAGGAACTCCCTGGTCAACCTCAGTAAGAAGCTGAGATCCCTCAAAAAATCCTCCAAAGCTAGTTACGAAAACAAAATTGCCACTGACTCTAAAGACAACCACAAAGCATTCTATAGCTATGTCAAGAATCTAAATGGGAACACTCAGATCTGCTCTGAGTTACAGCACAATGGCACTAAATATACAGAACCAACTGATATTGCCAACATCCTGGCAGATAGATTCAGTGCTAACTTTACCCCCCTCTCACCCCCTAGAGGGCCCATCTCTATACTGGAAGAATACAAAGTTCCTGCAATCACGGCTGCACAGGTAAAAAAACACACTCTCCAAAGCCAAGAACACAGCATCCATGGGACCTGACAATATCCCAGGCTGCGTTCTACACGAACTACAGAATGAACTGGCACCCTACCTAAGTACCATGTTCAGTCATAGCCTCACCTCAGGCAGGCTTTGTGCCCACTGAATGGCGCACCGCAACAGTTATCCCACTCCACAAAAGGGGAGCCACGACGGACCCCAGGAACTACCGGCCCATTAACCTGACGAGCCTGGTCTGCAAGACCATGGAACGTATCATTATGGAACTCATAAACAAAGACATTGGTAAACTCCAGACTCTAGACCCTACCCAGTTCGGATTTGTAAAAGGCAGATCATGTCTCCTAAACCTGAATGACTTCTTTGAAGCAGTCACCAAAGCCATAGATGAGGGTAAGGTGGTTCACACAGCTTATCTAGATGCCAAGGCTTTCGACACCATCCCCCACTCTGGAATTATAGATAAGCTCACTAAACTAGGTATAAAATCCTATGTCACAAGATGGGTTGCCAACTGGCTCACGGACAGAACCCACACTGTGAAAGTAGCAGACTCCAAATCCAACTTCAGACCAGTGACAAGTGGAGTACCACAGGGTTCAGTCCTGGGTCCTCTCCTGTTTGGTATCTACTTCTCTGAGGTGCAGGCCAACACAGAAGGTCTTTATTAACAAAGTTTGCAGATGACTGCAAACTAGGAGCCATAATCGAAACTCCTAACGATGTGGACAAACTACAAAAGGGCCTCACTGAGACAGATGCCTGGTGTCAAAGCCATGGCCTAAAGCTCAATGCCAAAAAGTGTATTGTCATCCCCTTTGGTAAAAACTCTGTACCCATGAACTACCACATAGCTGGTAGTCTACTTAATGCCGAAAATGTGATAAGAGACCTTGGGGCACAGGTGGACAGTAGTCTCTCCTTTGATCGTTGATTTGATCTCCTTTGATACTTGTTAACCTCTGCTATCTCTGAAAAAACAAAAAAACAAAAAAAATCTTGCTTTTTTCCCACTTTTCTGAGATTTAAAAAAGTTCAGTTACAGGCTTGCTGTTCTTGAACTGTTTGTAAGTTTCTGTGAGGCCATTTTTTGCTTGGGCTAAAGGAAAGTCTCTCTGTTGATCAGTGGCAGTGAAAAACATTGAGCAGCCTGCCTGCCCCTGTGGGAGTGGTTACTGACTTGAAACTGTAGTTTTATTGGCCATTTTGGGTCAATTCCAAAACTCCTTCATCTTCCTCTCTTAAAACCTGGTTGCCTCGTGGTTTTGGCGTCTTTTCAGGCTTGTTGGCTGTTGGTGAAGCACCCAACAAGAGGAGAAAACGCTGAGAGAAGAAAGGAGCCACTTTTGAGACTTTAAGTATTTTTCCTCTGTTTATTTGCTAAGTTTTTCTGCATAGCCGCCTATTTTGAGCATTTTCTGGCTTGTTAAATTTGATTTCTGCATTAGTAACTCTATTTAGAGCACAACCTAGAGCTGTTTACTGAATTTCCTGTTTGCACTTATTTTTAAAATCGTTTTTTTCTCAAAACTTGCATTTTATCTGTCTTTGGCCTAGCACTCTTGTGTGGGGTCATTTACTGCACTGTTATAACTTGTTGATACTTGTTAACCTCTGCTATCTCTGAAAAACAAAAACAAAAACAATCTTGCTTTTTCCCCACTTTTCTGAGATTTAAAAAAGTTCAGTTACAGGCTTGCTGTTCTTGAACTGTTTGTAAGTTTCTGTGAGGCCATTTTTTGCTTGGGCTAAAGGAAAGTTTCTCTGTTGATCAGTGGCAGTGAAAAACATTGAGCAGCCTGCCTGCCCTGTGGGAGTGGTTACTGACTTGAAACTGTAGTTTTATTGGCCATTTTGGGTCAATTCCAAAACTCCTTCATCTTCCTCTCTTAAAACCCTCTTTTGCACGGTTTTGCACATTTTTGAGCATAGCGCAACAACGGGCAGCGCCGCCTAATTGGGTTTAAACTATTCCTGGCTCCACAAAGTCTGCTCTTCACTTTTTCCCTTAGAACTGCTCTATCTCTCAATTTAAACACCATATTCTCATTCTAAGGCCCTTCACTGGTCCAATTAAGTAATCCTACAAGTTAGCACTATTAAACCATAAGCACTACTTACTCTTATACTCTCTACGATTACCCCATCCTCTATTGGTCCATCTTAAATTCAGTTTCCCTGTTACTCTAGCATGTCCAAAGGTCAGTCAATGGTTTCATCTCCAGTCCAGCTGGTGAATCTGGGAATTTTGAGGCAATGTTACAACTGTCTCATGTACACGGACAACCCTCTCCTCCTCCAAACAGGTTCAAATATATGTGAGAGATGCAACTATTTAGCCAAACTGGAGGCTGAGCTCTCTCATCTCAAAACTGGTGTAACCAGTCAGGAGGAGAAGGTAACCTCACACAACACAATTCCAGTATCACATAGTCCCACCACATCAGCGAACCAAACACATAAATACACAAAAACATACTGGAGGCTCTAAATAAAAATCTACCTAAGCAACAGAGACCTCCAAAGAAGACATCCAAGCAAACGCTACCTCAAAACAAAACACACACAACACATAACCCACAAAGTCAGTGTGCCAAGCAGCCACAGCCCTTAAGGCTGAATAACACACCTGATACTCTTGTTATAGGTGACTCTATTGTCAGACACACTGACGTCCCGCCACCAGGCTGAATAAAGAGAAGGTCACGGTGAGCTGCCTGTCGGGTGCTAGGATCCGACACATAACGCAAGCACTCAGGTCACTCCAAAGCAAATACAAATATGACTCAGTCATTGTACATGCTGGTGTGAATGACCTGAGACGTACCTCCCTAGACTACATGAAAAGAGACATAGAGGAGCTCTCTGATCATGTAGCCCAGGCTGGTATGACCCTGACCTTGAGCAGCATCTTACCCTCACCTAGAATGATGCCACAGTACAAAGACAAAATGATCGATTTTAACAATTGGCTAAAATGTTGGTGTCATTCAAAGGGGATCCAGTGTCTGTCAGCCTGGGATGACATGCTCGACAAGCCACGTTGCTTCGCTAGGGACAGCTTGCACCTCTCACCACTGGGCTTTCGGATATTGGCAAAGGCTCTTGCCACCCCATAGTGCCTTTTTTAGGCAAGGCTCAAAAGTCAAACCCACCCCCATAGACAGCACAAGGAACAAGAAACTAAGGGTAATGCTGCTAAACGCCAGAAGTCTTAACTCGAAGCTCTCCTCAATATGGAGAACATCAATATCTGTGCAGTGACAGAAACCTGGTTCAAGGCTCCAGAGAGCACCCCAGCACTACCAGGCTATACCTCGTATCATGCTTTTCGGCCCCAAAACCCGGACCGAACCACAAAAGGAGGGGGAGTTTCCATATTTATCAAGGATATCCACACCTCCAGGTTAGTGGCATCGCACAAAGTATCTGAGACCATCCATGTGCAACTAACAGTGGGCAAGACTGCTTTTCAGTTTATAGCATCCTACAGACCACCCTCTCAAAGTCAGGTATCCCATTCGGCCTTCCTGAAAACATTGGAGAACATGAAGATCTCTCCGAACACCATTGTATTGGGCGACTTCAACTACCCAAACATTGACTGGGAGCACTACTCAAGCCCCAGCACCTTAGCCCAAAGATTCCTGGAAATTATAAACTCAAATGCTATAGAACAACTAGTCACCTCTCCCACAAGAGGGGACAACATACTAGACCTGATCATTACCAACATGGGGACTCTATACTCCCCACCAGAAGTATATCCCTCATTGGTAAGATCAGACCATAAATTAATTTCACTGGATGTCCACATTCCGACCCCACCCCCAACCCAGAAAACCACAGTGAAAAACTTCTCAAAAGCGAACTTCTCACTTCTCAAAACCAAAGTGGAATCCTTCAAGGCCCCAGGGCCACTGGAAACTTCAGCCCAAACTGCAGAATCCTATATAAATGCATTCTACAGACATCTCCAGGAATGCATGGATCATGCTATCCCAAACAAAACCAAGACTCAATCATCGAAAGGCAGGCGTCCAGTCTGGTGGACCCCTGCCATAAATAAACTGTACAACAGAAGGAGGAAGCTACTACATGATAGAGCAAAATCCCTAATAGGGAAGACATCTCTGATCAGTACTAGCAAAAAATTACGATCCCTCATAAAATCCTCCAAGGCCAGCTTCGAGAGAAAAATTGCACAAGACACCAAAGACAATCATAAGGCTTTTTTCAGTTATGTTAGAAACCTGGGATGCAACTCCCAGACTTGTTCTGAGTTGATTCTAAATGACAAAAAATACACTGAACCCACAGACATCGCCAATATCCTGGCAGACATGTTCAGTGCAAACTTCGCCACCCCCCCCCCCCACAAAAGGAGCAAGAATCTATCCCGGCAGAGGGCTCCCTCCCAAACATCTCAGATGCTCAGGTGAAGGCTTCCCTCTCCAAAGCAAAAAACACTGCTTCCATTGGACCAGATGGCGTCCCAGGTTGCGACCTACATGAACTACAAGAGGAACTAATCCCTCAAATAAAACAGCTATACAATCTCAGCCTCACTACAGAATATGTGCCCACAGAATGGCGACAGCAACAGTGGTCCCACTCCACAAAGGTGGAGCCTCTACGGACCCTGGAAACTATCGCCCCATAAGCCTGACTAGCTTAGTCTGCAAGGCTATGGAGAGGATCATCATGGAGCTCATAAACAAAGACATCGGGGACCTACAGACACTAGATCCTACCCAGTTCGGCTTTGTCAAGGGCAGATCCTGCCTTTTGAACCTGGTTGACTTCTTTGAAACAGTCACCAAAGCCATAGATGAAGGGAAGGTAGTCCACACAGCCTATCTGGACCTTGCAAAGACATTTGACACAATACCCCACTCGGGCATCATCGATAAGCTATCCAGCTTAAATATAAACCCCTATGTCACAAGATGGGTCGCAAACTGGCTCAAAGACAGAACCCACAGAGTGAGAGTTGCTGGAGCCATGTCAGACTCGAAACCGGTCACAAGTGGCGTCCCACAGGGTTCTGTCCTGGGACCACTCTTGTTCGGTATATACTTTTCCAAGGTACAGGCAAACGTGGGAGGACTATGGCTCACCAAGTTCGCAAGACGACTGCAAACTGGGTGCCATAATCAACTCTCCAGCTGACACAAACATCCTTCAAAAAGGTCTCACAGAGACAGATAACTGGTGCCAGCGCCATGGTTTAAAGCTAAATGCCAAAAAATGTATAGTCATACCCTTTGGCAAAAACAATGTGCCCACAAATTACCACATAGGCGGAAACCCATTTAGTACAGAGAAAGTTATTAGGGACCTGGGGACCCAAGTTGATAGCAATCTCTCCTTTGAAAACCACATTGCCAAAGTGGTTAGAAAGACCTTCTACATAGCCCACCTCATCACGAAGGGTTTCACATGTAGATCAAGAGAGGTAATCGTGCCTCTTTATTCATCCCTCATCAGGCCCATCATAGAATACAATGCCCCTTTTGGGATGTACCTTACCCGACACCTGCAGCAATTAGAAAGACCCCAAAAGTATCTCACCAAGAGGATCAAGGGTCTCAAACAGATGCCATATGCTGCTCGGTTAAAAAACTCCAGCTCTACTCAGTTGCATACCGCCTACTTCGAGGCGATCTATGCCTGACATACAAAGCTATGTCAAATCCAGAATTAATGGACATGCTCCACCTCAGTAAATCTAAATCCCTTAGAGCCACACGTCCGAGGGACTTGAACCTCAGCACAGAAATAAATAGAACTTGCTGGAGGGACAGGTTCATAACCCAGAGGCTCCCTTCGCTCTCGAATAGAATTCCAGTTCATGTGAGGCAGAGCACCTCACTGAATCTCTTCAAGAAGAATCTCGATAAGTGGATGGGGATCGTAGGTTTGTCCCAGGGATTACTCCCGTGTCACTATTAGACAGAGGCACAGTAAACTAAACCTTAAAAAGGGCACAGTATACTCAAATCAAGGGGTGGCGTAAGCCATACAGAATCGGGCTAGGCTTATAATTGCCCCAGGGCAGATAGCCTAGTATGAACCTATGAACCTATAATCACATCGCCATAGTGGTCAGGAAATCCTTCTACGTGGCTCACCTCATCACAAAAGGATTCTCATCCAGAAAAAAAGAGGTCATTGTTCCCCTCTACTCATCACTCATTAGACTCATTATAGAGTACAATGCCCCTTTTGGTATGTACCTCACAAGACATCTACAACAACTGGAAAGAGCACAGAAATACCTCACAAAGAGGATTACTGGCCTCAAACAGATGCCCTATGCAGACCGTCTAAAAAAACTACAGCTTTACTCCTTCGCATATCGCCTACTCAGAGGTGATCTCTGCCTAACATACAAAGCTATGTCAAACTCAGAGCTGTTGGACATGCTCCACTTAAAGAAATCCCAATCCCTCCGAGCTACACGCTCTAGGGACCTAAACCTTGTCACCACAATAAACAGAACATGCTGGAGGGATAGATTCCTGTCCCAGAGACTTCCCATACTCTGGAACAGACTACCTATGTCAAACAGAGCTCCTCATTAGCACTCTTCAAGAAAAATTGTGATGATTGGATGGGAAATGGGAAATTCACCCCGGGGATCACTTCTGTGGCTCTGCTCGACAGGGGCACAGGAAAATAATTTTCTTGGGTGGCGAAAGCCAGGGTACATTTTTTGGCTAGGCTTGTATGGGCCAGAGACTTCCCATACTCTGGAACAGACTACCTATCTATGTAAAACAGAGCTCCTCATTAGCACTCTTCAAGAAAAAACTTGATGATTAGATGGGAAATGGGAAATTCACCCCGGGGATCACTTCTGTGGCTCTGCTCGACAGGGGCACAGGAAAATAATTTTCTTGGGTGGTGAAAGCCAGGGTACATTTTTTGGCTAGGCTTGTATGGGCCCTAGGGCCAATAGCCTAGTACCTACCTATGAACCTACCTATGAAACCTATGAACATCTAGAATCGACCTTCTTCACCCTACTAGCTATATGTAACCATCATACACATTTATACAAACTATACATCTATAATCGACCTTCTTCACCCTACTAGCTATATGTAACCATCATACACATTTATACAAACTATACATCTAGAATCAACCTTCTTCACCCTACTAGCTATATGTAACCGTCATACACATTTATACAAACTATACATCTAGAATCGACCTTCTTCACCCTACTAGCTATATGTAACCGTCATATACATTTATACAAACTATACATCTAGAAACGACCTTCTTCACCCTACTAGCTATATGTAACCGTCATACCAATTTATACAAACTATACATCTAGAATTGACCTTCTTCACCCTACTAGCTATATTTAACTATCATATACATTTATACAAACTATACATCTAGAATCGACCTTCTTCACCTTACTAGCTGTATGTTTCCCTCTTCCTGTGACACTTTTGTTAATACACATTTTAATGCCAACAAAGGCTCTGTCTCCCACCCTTCGTAATTATTGCAGTTGGTTAGTGTAAGTACAATATTACAAGCTTTCTCCCTCCCATGTTATTACCACAATACTACTAGCTAATATCAGGTGTACTAATACACTCTCCTCCCCTCATGCCATGTTCTATACATACATCTTTCAAATGTTTATTTTGCCATTATAGTCATAGGTAAGTACTAGGCTAGCTGCCCTTGTGGGCCATTTTAAGCCTAAGCAATTTCCCTTCCAAATGTTAGAATCAAACCCTGTATCTTGTGTCTTTGAGGTAATCACCTTAACCATTATACCAACCACCACTTTACAGTCTCCCTCTTCCTCTCACACCTTTATTACAGCCTTTGGCAGCAGCTAGGTCTATTTTGCACTTTTTTCTCTCCCACTAAAGATATTTGTGTCTCACTACCCCCACTTACTAGCTAAATAGTAGTGAGTATTAACTAAGGTACCAATTCTCTCTCTGCTTCCTGCTTCTCTCTCATACTGTATACCAGATACATATATCCTTGAACAAGCAGCTTCAACACTGCCGACCACATATTCACTCACCTTTCACTCCTTGGTTAGTATAGCCTGTGCTGACAGCAATGGCTTTCATTTATTTATTTATTTGCTTATGCATTTCCATTTATTAACCAGAATAAAACAACTGGGCAAAAAAAAGAGCACATTTTCAATGGTCTAGTGTAATCACAGACTAGCTTACAATTGCTTTCAGCCACAGAGACCAAGCTGAGTTCAGTGACAGTTCTGGAAGATTTGATAAAGAAAGTAGTTTTTGTACTTTATATAATCTATATTTTTTTTATGATGATGATAATTTCTGAAACACAAGCAGTATATTTACTGGCCATGCATTTGGAGGACTTGGATGGTCTGCAACCTCCATTTTATCAGAGCTTATATATGTCTTCAGTGCAATGCTCATGTACTGCCAGTAGACAAACAAAAAATGTGGTATAGTGGTTATTTCATTTCCTTTGCACGCAGAAGGCCCTGGGTTCAATTCCCAGAGTTTACCATTAGTGAACCTATGATCATCTTTCTAGTTGTGGACCACTGAATTTGCAGGTGATTTGGGATATATGTGCTGTATATCACGTATAACTGTGGTGCACAGTTAACATATGTCTTACACCAGTCACTTGCCTGCTTGTTCTCCCATAATATATGGTCAAATCCATTTGTACTTCAGCCTACCGACCATTTTCATTTACAGGTTGCTTATTTTGTCAAAGGATTCTAAAAGAAGAATGTACTTAGTTTTCAATATCTAGCATTATAGGCTACTTAAGCTTTTCCCCAGTAACTTTCATTCTAAGCCTGCTTAATTAATTTTTCATTTTGTCAGAATACTCCTGATACAAGACATAAACTACAAATAAGATTATTCTAATGCCATCTCTTACACCGTTTGATAACGAGTTGCTGCTTGTTGTGATTAATTCTCCATTTTATGCAGGGCTTTTGGTTACTGCCACACTGTGTATTGTGACCATAAGTGACTGGAAATGTGGTTAGTTGGATGGGACAGCAGCAGGCTAAGAGACGAAAGGACAGCAGAATGTAGTAAGAGCAATGGTCAGTACTGGAACAGGCTGAGTACGAATATAAATAAACCTTACTACACTGTGAATACATTTAGGATGTTACATGGGATTAGTTAATATCAGGGGACCTTGCACAAATGTGAATGTGCCTTCAAACACTATGGCACTATGCATAGCTTTTTCCAAAAAAAGAAGTTATGTACCTACCATAACGTTCCATGTTTGTTGTCCTTCATCTCGCCTTCCTTCTTGCTGGTTGGGAGGTTCGAAGCCGATCCTCGGCTCCGACTCGGCCATTTACTATAACTCGAAAGCTTATACTGGCTCGAGGCTAACCCCTATCCCAACATGCCTAGCGGTAGCTACCCAGATCTCGTTTGTGATAGCCCACACTAGACAATAATAGTAAAATGCAAATTTTACTAATCTTGTACAAATAAGGAAACCTTGTGTATAAAGGAACAATCCACATTCAAAGGTTAGGAAGGAAAAAGGAAAAGCAAGGCATGGTCAACTAACCTGGTATGTCAACAGGAAACTCAGCCAGGAAACTCAGCCAGGAAGAACAAAGCTTAGGTTCTGGGGTGGGGGTGGGGGGTTCTCTTACCGGGGGCCGTAAAAGGGTTATACCTCATAAGAATGCTTTGCACAGCTTATGGGACATGATATTTGAGCCTAACTCTCCCACATGAAAATTAGAGATGGCAGCCAGTTGGACCCTAATGGTAGCTGCAGCTGCCCCTCATTCGAACATTTTGGCCAGGAAAACAAGAATCTTGGGAACAGGAGCAGTGAAGGGATCAATATAATTTTTCTTTTCCCAATAAGAGAACCTCTTCCATTTTCTAGCGTAAATCTTTCTGGCAGTGGGCTTGTGAGAAGACACCAGGATGTGCTGTACTGCTGGGGAAATGTTGGGGAGCCTGGCTAAAACTGGAAGTGGAGAAACCAAGCTGTAAGCTTGAGAGTTTGGAGGGAGGGGTGGAGCATCCCAACTGATGCATCAGGAGGTCCAGAACTGGGTCCAGGATCCAAGGCTCCACTTGTAGTTGATGGCAGAGAAACGGGAACCATATCTAATGAGGCCAGTAAGGAGCAATGAGGATGAGCTTGCAACCCAACGACTTTGCTTTCTGAAGTACCTTGGGGATTACAGGAAAAGGTGTTAAAGCATAGAGTAGTCCCGGGGGCCAATAATGAACAAGTGCATCCCTGGGTGACTGTCCCGGCGGGGGGACTAAAGCAAAATAGCTGCTGCATTTGTTGTTGAGAGGAGTGGCAAAAAGATCGCAGCATGGCTGGCCCCATTTGCAAAAAATCAAGTCCACAACTTCTTGCTTCAGGGACCACTTGTGAGGCATGAGGATAGCCCTGCTGAGCCTGTCCTCTATCATGTAGGATTTCCCGTGAATATGTGTCGCAATCAGAAAACGTTGGGAAGACATCACCCATTGCCATAATCAAAGGGCCTCCCAACACAAGCGGTAAGACCTTGTCCCGCCATGTTTGTTGATGTACCATACCACTGACACATTGTCTGTCTGAATTGCAATAGTTCCGGTAGGTAGAGAGCCCTGAAGTGCTTGCAACGTCAGAAGTACCGCTGTCATCTCTAGAACATTGATGTGCAAGTGGTACTCGTGTGGCTGCACATTCCTTGGACAGTCTATCCCAGATAATGCCCCCCACCCAATCTGGGAGATGTCCATGGTCACTGTGGCTAGTGGATGGGGGTCTAGAAAGGGTCTGCCCAGAGTCACCTGGGGGGAGACAAGCCACCATACGAAGTTTTTTGCAGGATTCCGTGATCGAGATCATATGTGACATTGGTAAATCCTGGAACGACCACTGAGCGAAAAGAAGCCACTGCAGAATTCTCATGTGGAAGCGAGCCATAGGGACTAGAGTAATTGCTGCAGCCATTGAGCCCAGGACTTTCAGCAGATTTGGGTTTAATACCTCTCTTGCCTGAACTCTCTTCTTTTTCATGAGGAATGAAACTTGCTGACGAATGGTTGACACCCTGTCTTGAGGCAGCTTTGCTATCATGGCTTTTGTATCTAAGTCTGCCCCTATGAAGGTAATACACTGACAAGGCAACAAGGCAGACTTTTTGTAGTTTATGGTGATGCCTAGCTGGGAATAGGTTTGAATTGTGTAGTCCCGTGCTTTGATCAGTTGATGCTCGGTGGTAGCAGTGAGGAGCCAGTTGTCTAGCTATGGAAACACCTGGAATCCTAAACATCTCAGGTGAGCCGTGACCATTGCCATACACTTGGTGAACACCCTGGGGGCTGTGGTGAGACCAAAGGACAGAGCTATGAATTGATAATGACTGGCTCCCAGCTGAAAGCGTAGGAATCTCCAGGATCACCTCTCTATTTTTATGTGGTAGTACGCATCCTGGATATCGATGGAGCACATCCAGTTGTCCTGACCCAAAAAGGGAAGAATGGACTGCAGTGTTACCATCCGGAACTTCGCTTTTTTTACTGATTTGTTTAGCTTGCTGAGAACCAAGATGGGTCTCCGGTCCCCTGTCTTTTTTGGAACTAAAAAGAACCTTGAGTAAGTTCCGGATTCGATTTGATCGGCGGGAACTTCTTGGATGGCTCTTTTTGCTAGCAACCTTTGTACTTCCAGGTTTGCTTGATCCCAAAGACTGGGTGGAACATCTGGGATTGACCGTTTTGTTCTTGAGGGGGGTAACTGGGAAAAGGGAATTTTGTAAACCCTGGGTATTATTGACAGTACCCATGCATCTTTCGTAATAGTTTGCCAGGCTGTTGGGTACAATGATACACTGCCCCCGACTGCCTCTGGAGGCAGACAGTCGGGCCTCCCTTCAGGAATGCTGGAAGGGCCTAGCAGAGAACGGATCTCTGTTGCCCTGCTGTTGCGGACCCCCCCTGCTGAGAGGCCGGCATCTTCCTTTATTGTTTCCCCCTCTGCCCCTGGGGGAAAATTCACCACGTGTGTCAGGCGAAGCTCCCTGTGATTTTGGAAACCACATTTTCCCACTCTTCTAACCCTTAGGGTAGGGTCTAGATGGAATGGAAAAATGGACTCCCACAGCAGAGAGAGTCTTGCCATACTTTTCACACCTGGTGAGAGTATCTTTTACCTGAGGCCCAAACAAGGATGAACCATCAAAAGGGGTATTGGTAAAGGAGGACTTGAGGGGTTCCCCAAATTGACAAAGTCGCATCCAGGAGTGTCTCCGCAAAGCAACTCTGGTACCTGCTTCCCTACTCGCTCCATCTGCCACATAAGAAATGAGCCTCATGGAGGAGTTAACCACTGAACTCAAGGTCACAAGCTGGGAAGTCTCCCTGTTCACAACTCCCTCAGGTTTAGGATCCTGCAGGGTATCTCCTAACTCTTTTGGAATATCCCTCTGAAGTCACATGAAGTGTGACAAATAATTCAGCGACCTGAGTGTAAAGGTCGCTGAAGAGAACATATGCTTCCCATACCTGTCCATCATATGGGACTCCTTGTTCGGCAAATGGACAGATGAAGAAGGTTCCGCAAGTTCCTTCTTAGTGGCTGCTGCCACCATCATAGCATCAACACAAACCCCTTTGGAAAGAAAGGACTTGTCTTCAGGGGCAGTTATAAATTTAGAAGGAGGAAGGATGAGGGTCAAAGGCAGGCACAGGCACCGAGGGAGAAGGAGCTGATGGAGCCGAGGGTGGAGCAATCTCAGGGGACAGCATGCTCTTCATCACCTCAAAGGCACCATGGTCCTGAGCTGAAGGAGCCTCTGGCTCCGAAGAGCCCAGAAATCTCTTGTGAACCAAGAGTGACGGCTCCGAGGCTGATGTGGGAGCCAAGCTCACCAGCGCTGAAGCTCCGAGAGGGAAAGCAGAGTCGGACAAATGTTCGATGCCACTTCTCCCCTCAGAGCCGTCGAGAGGGCTTCGGCGCCCAGATTCCTTGATGGACTGAGACATTGAGGAGATCGGAGCGGGAGTTGGAACCGATAAAGGAGAAGTAACTGGAGCCGATGGTTCCACCACCATGACACCCATGCACTCTGGCTCCGAGATCAAGAGATTCGGAGGAGGAACTGATAAAGAAGCTGGATGGGCCGAAGGAGCCAATTCCTTATTGGCTGGGCTCGTTAGCAATTTGGCAAGTGTCTGTGACTTGAGGAGCCTATTAACCACTCTCTCCACATCCTGGTCCAAAAGCCTGGAGAACTGAGAGGAGTGAGAGGAGGACCGGTGACTGCCTGCCACAGATTACAACAATGGAGACTGTGGAGCAGAGCGCACCAGCTCCAAAGAGGGAGAGCTGGTTCGTTTATGAGTCTGGACCAGCTCCAAAGTCACTGATGGAGCCGCCAGAGACACAGCTTTGTCGGAGCCGACACTGGGAACTGACAGAGCCGAAGATTTTACAGCAGATTTGGGTTGCTCCAAAATCAGAACCATTGAGGATGGTTTGGGAGATTTGTCAGACTGTTTTGCTGGCTGAGGAACCACAGACAAAGGATCCTGAAGGTTCTTCAAAAGGCCACGCAGAATCAGTTTATTTTTTCTCTCCTGCAGGACTCTGGAACTGAAAGCATGACAGATAGAGCATAAGTCCTGCAGGTGAACAGCCTCTAAACAGTATACACAGCTCATGTGCCTGTCAGTAAGGGACATTTTTGGCAGCACAAGTCGCACGTCTTAAAGCCGGAGGGTTTTGACTCTTTGAACATGCTGGATAAAGTAGGAAAACACAAACAGCAAAGATAAGGTTGTAACAGCTAGCAATACACAACTACAAATACTACCAACAACAAGGAAAACTTTTTTTTTTTTTTTTTTTTAGGAAAAAGAAGAAGAACGGGGAAAGCCTCTAAGTAAAATGGTGACTTCCCCAATAAGAGAGCCTCTAACTTAAATGGCTACTCCAACAGATATTGAGGAAAGAAGAAATGGATCTTCTAAATTAAACGGGCTCAAGGGGAAAACAAGGCCTAAGAAAATGATGGCCAAGAAGAACCCAAAAAAACAAAAAAACAACAACAGAGGAAGGTCAGAAGGTTGTTAGTCTAAAAGAGGACTAATATATACACCAACAAGGTAATTAAACTAGTAAAACCCTGGTAAAGATGACAGCAAAATACAAAAAACTCTAAATACTTAGCCTGAGCCAGTAGTCGCAATCTCGATGCTGCAAGAGGCAAACGAGATCTGGGTAGCTATCGCTAGGCATGTTTGGATATTGGTTATCCTCCAGCCAGTATAAGCTCTTCAGCTATAGTAAACGGCTGAGTTAGAGCCAAGGATCTGCTCCGAACCCCCAAACCAGCAAGACGAAAGGCAAGATGGGGACAACATAACATCACAAGTTTTCAAATCAGAGACATTCAGTACAGTGAATCAAAGTTGCAAAAGAATAGAGAAAATGCTGTCTGGCAACCTCAAGGACAATTATAGTTAGTAGTAAGAGGTAGTGGGGGTCAAGCTCCCTCATACTGAAGATACAGGGCGGTGCCGCTACCACATACAACACATTTCAGACAACTCTCCCATTTTCTGTCTTTTGCCCCTCACATGGATTACATTTAGGTACAGATGCAGTAGTAACCTAAACTTGCTACTACATTTCTTAGAAACTGTTGTGCTACACATATGAGATCTCTTATTCCTAGTCACTGTCACTTTGTGTAGTATAGATCTCTGTCATCTCATGGAATAATAAAAGCAAAAAAAGATATGGAATCTGTTGTAGTGCTGGTTCTTAGGTGTAGTGGTTAGAAAAACATTTTATATAGCCCACCTAATCATGAAGGGATTCACATCTAGATCAGGGGAGGTCATCGTACCTCTTTACTCATCCCTCATCAGGCCCATAATTGAGTACAATGCCCCTTTTGGGATGTACCTTACCAGACACCTGCAGCAACTGGAAAGACCCCAAAAGTACCTCACCAAGAGGATCAAAGGGCTCAAACAGATGCCATATGCTGCCCGGTTAAAGAAACTCCAGCTCTACTCAGTGGCATACCGCCTGCTCAGAGGCGATCTGTGCCTGACGTATAAAGCCATGTCCAACCCGGAATTAATGGACATGCTGCACCTCAGAAAATCCAAATCCCATCGAGGAGAGACTTGAACCTCAGCACTGAAATAAATAGGACATGCTGGAGGGACAGATTCATAACCCAGAGTCTTCACTCTGGAATAAAATCCCAGTCCAGGTTAGGCAGAGTCCCACATTGACTTTCTTCAAGAGGAATCTTGATGAGTGGATGGGAGATTGTAGGTTTACCCCGGCTATCACTTCTGTGTCACTTTTAGACAGAGGCACAGTATACTAACCTCAAAAAAAGGCATAGCAAAATTAATTTAAAATGGGTGGCGAAAGCCAAACACACTCTGGCTAGCTTATAAATGCCCCAGGGCAGATAGCCTAGTATGAACCTATGAACCTATGAACCTAGGAGTTTAATGTCAGCCATACCCACTTCTTTGATAAAGAAAAAAGGTATTTGTTCTAGTTTCAGGATATGTGTTGGCTTCAGCTGGCCCTTGTAACTTGAACTGCAATAACACAATATGGATTCAGCAAACAGCATCAAAATAAGGGAACTTATAAACTACCCTGAGGTTGTCTGAACCCAGAGATCATTATATTAATTAAGTAGCCAGGGAAGGGGCAACGTGTCCTGCAGGAGGTATGGGGGCTTGCTCTCCACATAATTTTTCCTTTTTTAAGACCATTTTCTCTTTCAATTAACATAACTGTTAGTATGGCTATAGCTAGTTCCATAATGGAAAGAATCTGCTTTAAGGAAAACAGCAGTGAATTATAAAATAGAAAGACAGCACCAAACTGTAATTGCAGTAATTACCACTGCTCTAGTGTGTCTGCTTACTAGGACTAAACTGAAACAGAAAGCTATCACACAGCTGCAGATTAGTCAGTGGGTTTGAAGGGCTCTATCACACAGCTGCAGATTAGTCAGTGGGTTTGGAGGGCTCTATCACATAACTGCAGATTAGTCAGTGGGTTTTCAGATGCAGATTAGCCAGTGGGTTTGGAAGCCGCTATCACACAGTTGCACATTAGTCAGTGAGTTTGGAGGGCTCTATCACACAGCTGCAGATTAACCAGTGGGTTTGAAGAGCTCTGTCACACAGCTGCAGTTTAGTCAGTGGCTCTGGAGGGCTCTATCACACAGCAGCAGATTAGTCAGAGGGTTTGGAATGCTCTATAACACAGCTGCAGATTAGTCAGTGGGTTTGGAATGCTCTATAACACAGCAGCAGATTAGTCAGTGGGTTTGAAGGGCTCTATCACACAGCAGCAGATTAGTCAGTGGGTTTGGAATGCTCTATCACACAGCAGCAGATTAGTCAGTGGGTTTGAAGGGCTCTATCACACAGCAGCAGATTAGTCAGTGGGTTTGGAATGCTCTATAACACAGCTGCAGATTAGTCAGTGGGTTTGGAATGCTCTATAACACAGCTGCAGATTAGTCAGTGGGTTTGGAATGCTCTATAACACAGCTGCAGATTAGTCAGTGGGTTTGGAATGCTCTATAACACAGCAGCAGATTAGTCAGTGGGTTTGAAGGGCTCTATCACACAGCAGCAGATTAGTCAGTGGGTTTGGAATGCTCTATCACACAGCAGCAGATTAGTCAGTGGGTTTGAAGGGCTCTATCACACAGCAGCACATTAGTCAGTGGGTTTGGAATGCTCTATAACACAGCTGCAGATTAGTCAGTGGGTTTGGAATGCTCTATTAAACAGCTGCAGATTAACGAGTGGTGTTGGAAGGCTCTATCACACAGTAGCAGATCAATCAGTGGGTTTGAAGAGGTCTATAACACAGGTGCAGATTAGTCAGTGGGTTTGGAATGCTCTATCACACAGCTGCAGATTAGTCAGTGGG
This sequence comes from Protopterus annectens, assembly GCF_019279795.1. Taxonomy (NCBI): domain Eukaryota; kingdom Metazoa; phylum Chordata; order Ceratodontiformes; family Protopteridae; genus Protopterus; species Protopterus annectens. The sequence goes on from NC_056733.1 coordinate 896,833,124, forward strand.
TTTGAAGGGCTATTTCACACAGCTGCAGAGTAGTCAGTGTGTTTGGAGGCTCTATCACACAGCTGCAGATCAGCCAGTAGATTTGGAGGGCTCAGATGCAGTTCTGTTCTTGCTTACCTGATTCCCATCATTGCTCGGGCTGCCTTCCATCTGATACACACAGACGTGTGTGACAGTTTCTCTTTCAGCACGCTAACAGCGCCAGCATTCAGTGCTTGTATGGTGTCAATTCGCAGACAAAAATGAAGTGTGTCCAGGATCAGTTCTGCAATGTCTTCCAGCTCAGTCTTCAGCTTCTCTACCAATGTGGGGACAAGACCTGCCTCGACAACCCCAGCAGCACCTGTGAAACACAAGGAATGAGTCTTAACAAAACATTCACTGTTATCTTCTCCTCTTACACCGAAAAGGAAAATAAGGGTGGTGGACAGAAACTGTAACAAGTGGAATAACAACTACTGAAGCAGATGAAGAGAAAACTAAAAACTAACACAAGTAAGTACTTCTCAAAGAAGGGAGCAAAATCAAGCAAGAGATTCAAAACCAATTTAAAGAACTTTGTCATTGGTTCCGTATTAATAATCTCATCCTGCATGCAGGAAAAAAACATGCAGTTTGGAACTTTACAAAGACTCAGTTCAGCTGTCTCAGCATGGGGATGCCATCTCACTCACCCACATTAAAAGTACCCGGGCATATCTGTTACCTTACATGCACATGTACAAACAAACCATGCACTTTGGGACTTTACAAAGACTCGGTTCAGCTGTCTCAGAATGGGGGATGCCATCTCACTCGCCCAAATCAAAAGTACCTGGGCATATCTGTTATCTTACATGCATATGTACAAACAAACCATGCAGTTTGGAACTTTACAAAGACTCAGTTCAGCTGTCTCAGAATGGGGGATGCCATCTCACCCACCCACATTAAAAGTATCCGGGTGTATCTCTTATCTTACATGTAGAATTCACCATTACCAAACTGTTTTCATGACTTCAAGATGGATATAGATATGCCAACCATTTCATCTTTGACTCTCAGGAGTCTTTGACCTCTATAACTCATAATATAGCATCCTCATATTACAAAGGCCCATGATCTGCAGGTATATTAGACTCTTACAATAATATGCCCACCACTGTCTACTACCTTCTCCCACTAAAATGACACCCAAAACCAAAACATCCACCTTCCCCATCATTAATGTCCTTTAAAAAATGCTGAATCTAGACGCCTATCCAAATCTCAGCTGTAAACTTGCAGTTAATGGCTCACACTATCCTCTTACATATTCTACTACTGACTCTTTCACAATTTGAAGATCTCCCTTTTTTTGTTTACTAATAAAGTGGTTTTCTCTAAACATTCCCCCACAATTTGAAATTCTAGTCCTTGACATCCAGAATCCTAATAATCATAAAGACCAACCTTCCCTCTCATCTTAACTCCTCTTCATAATGTATATATTTTACTCCAAACCCCCAATTCCGTTCCTCTCACAATAGAGTATTTATTTCTACTTCCTTCGATATGGATTTAGTTAAAAAATGTCGTTGTGCTGTTTTTATGGTACCTGGAAAACACTATTAATACTGGATTGTCTTCTTTATCAGTCAATATTTTTCAGTGTAACTGTATGCTTAAACATGTTAATAATGACTGCATTAACACCTTTTAGTTTTAATGGATGGCAGTAACAAATGTAAATGTAAAAACAACACAAAATCATAAACCTCTTTCTGATATCCAAACTAAGGTGCCTTGCAAACTGAATCTGCCTTAGTACACTAAAAATAGGATTTGCCTGTACATATGTTGGGTAGCTTAGCTTCAAGGGTTAAGAATGGCAGTTTAGTTCAAGGGATTAGTCTGGCAAATTAATTCACAGGATTAAGGCTATAAACTCCTAATAAGCTTCATATTGTAGTGCTGGGTTTGATTCCATCAATTTCCACATGAGAATTGTGTGAATCTGAGGACAGAGAATCACTTAACTAGACAGTGCTCCTGGGTCACCCCTGAAATGGAGTACTTAAGTCCTCTAGATTCACCCCCACCCCGTGACACCTTACCAATGTGTGCTAGCCAAACCTTACCCCTGCCCCTATCTGTATACCTTGTCTAAGAAAAATAGTACCATTACAAAAGGCAACATGGGCACACATACTACACACACACACACACACACACACACACACACACACACACACACACACACACACACACACACACACACACACACACACACACACACACACACACACACCAGTAAATCTATCCCTTTACTTGTTCTTAATTAGCCCTTAATCTAACACTAACCTGCAAACACTCACACACACACACACACACACACACACACACACACACACACACACACACACACACTCTCTCACAGAGTACATCCCAAAGTTTTAGAATGCATCAGCATAAAAAAAACTACACTTACCTGCTACAACACATAGCTGCAGCCTTACTTAAAAGCAACAAAACAGCACTCAAAAATCACAAACATTCCACAAGTTATCCAGGCACAGAAAACTTATGAACAAACTGACTTTCAATCAAACACATGGAATCCATAGATCAGACTAAAGGGTAAAAAGTCACATGGACAAGCAATTCTATAAAAACTTCAAGAAAGACCTAGCCAAGCTAGAGTCTTCACTATGCAATGCTAATTGGCTGCTTTTTTTTTTTTTTTTTTTTTTTTAAGTCTTTGTGGGCTCATTCAGGTGAATAAAGCCAAACCTCACTAGCTGAAGACATGCATACTTCATTTTTAAATGACCGTGTTAGTGCAGCATAAGGGCTGGGGTGCCTTCTGTGCGGAGTCTGCATGTCCTCCCTGTGGTCGTGTGGGTTTCCTCTGGGTGCTCCAGTTTTCTCCCACATTCCAAAGACATGCTGTAGGTGGATTGGACACTCTAAACTGGCCCTAGGTGTGAGTGCGTGCGTGTGTGTGCCTTCTGTGGAAGGTTGGGCGCTGGGCTGGCAACTCGACACCGTAAAACTCCACTGCCAATCATGAGTGAACAGGTGATCCACTGTGGCAACCCCTAACTGGGAAAAGCCGAAAGAAGAAGAAGAAGTGCAACATAAGTGGTTTGTTTGGCTAGGTTTACTATGACTTACCTGAACTGCAGGAAGTCGAACGTCTGTTGTTCAAAATCACGGTCTTCAAGGAGCAGGAACTAGAACCAAAAGTGGTCGAGAGAGGTTAGTCGAATTGCAGGGTGCATGCAACCTTTTCAGAAGCAACTTGCTGAGACTGTGAAGGGAGGTCCCACTTCAGGTTGGAGCAGGGAAGTAGCACATTTCCGCACTGTAGTGCGATCCTGGAGTTGGTATATTTAATGTGCAGGGGGTGTGGGGGGTGATAGTACACTGTCTGGCTATACTTTAGAAAAAAAGGGCTTAAAATCAAGCCTGATGTCCATAAACATAAGGGTGTCTGCACAATATTCCAAACAACGTACAAACCAAAGGGTAACATGGTTAAACAGACAAACCATTCAGCAAAAACTGTAAGAAAGATGTAGGCAAGCTAAAGTTTTCATTGTTCAATACCTTATAGCTCCTAGTAGAGTCCCATGGGATATATATGAGTATATAATAAATAATTATGGCAAGACTGATAAAACTGCAAAAATCAGAGGTTGAAATGAAGAAAAGGCTGGCTGAATATGAGACTTCTCAAGAAGAGATGTTTAAAAAAAATAAAAGAATTAAAGGACAGCAAAGCAGGTATGGAAAACCTGAGAATTTCAGCTGTACCAGAGAAGCTGGAAGGAATAGACTGTATTAATTTTATGAAAGCACAAATAAGCAACTGGACTGGTATTCCATGCAAGCGTTGTTAATTGAAAGGGCACACCATGTGTGTGCTCGAAACCTGGCTATGAGAAAGCAACCTAGACCTTTAATAGCAAAGATGCAATCCTACAAGCAGAAGGAGTTGATTCTGACAACACTGTAGCAGAAGGATAAAGTACTAAACATGTGAAACAGCAGAGTGTATCTGGAAAATGATTACTCATTGTATACCAGGAAGTAGAGGAGTAAATTTATTCCACTATTCAGGATATGTTGAGAAACAGGTATGAGATTCAACTGCTGTATCTAGCTATCTTCAAAATATCCTTCCCTGGAGGGGCAGAAATCACTGTTTGTCAGGTTAAGGAAATACAAGAGTTTGTCTAACAAAAAGTGAGCTGTGAAATAGAATGAAATTCTGCTTCTTGTTTTTCTGGTAATAAAGACAACAGAGAGACTGTGCCAGTGAAACCTTTTCCAGTGTTTCAATGGAAAATGTTGGAGAGAAGGAAGGGAGCATGAAATCTGACTAGAAGAATCAAGAGTATGTTGGAAATGAAGCAGAGAGAGGATTTGGGAGATGGTGATGAACAGGAATAAAACCAGTAACTTGGAAATTGACAAATGTGGGATTACAAAGCAATTTTATCTGTAAAATATGACAGAAAAGAAAAGCTGGAAATATTAGACTTTTTTGGACTTAGTTGGACTTGTAGCAGACTCTAAAACATATCCCCTACTTCATGTCATTAATGTTCTGAAAAATGCTTAGGGGAGGGTAGGAGGAGGGAGAAAGTTAACTGTAAGTAAAACAATTTTTTTCTTAATAGTACTATTTTTATAGGGTATGATTTTCTTTGCATGCTATAAAGTAAAGTTATCTTAGTTGTTTTTAAGTGCAATGGGGATACTATTGTAAACAGGTGCTCCTGTTTTTTTTCTCACTTTTTCTCCCTTTCTCCTTGTTTAGTTTTAATAAAGGCACTGCAATGTCAAAAAAAGTCTGGTAAAAAGAGCATGGCAAAAGAAAACTTAATGTGCCTTTTCTCATTCTTGCATGGGGGAATGACTGGATTAAAATCCTTAGCTTGATCTAGTAACAAGTCTTAAGAGAAAGTAAGTAAATTAAAAAGAATATTGAATATTGTAAGTCTTTTTTCTAGTAAATAAATGTATGCTTCATGTCTCCATGGAGACAATCTAATAAAGAGATACTGGCTACAATCTGATAAAGAGAAATTGGTCAGAAAAAAAGAGAAACTGGCTAGGAGATTATGTACTCTGAAAGTATTCATGTGTTTTCCCAGCTGGGAGAACTACAAAGATAAGACAACAACACACCACACTTAGTAGTAGAAGCACAGACAGCACCATGCATCTTAGCATGGATAACCTTTCTTTTATGTTAACTCAAGTCTATGAGTGTGGCTGTCATTTTGACATTTGTTCCTATTATGAAGGTAAAACAATATTTGAAGATGTATATAGTTTTGTATGTTAGTATTAGATTAATAGGTCTTAGATGGTTATTCATGTGTTTTTTGAGGTCTTTCAATAAAACAAAAAGTTAAATGTGACACAGGCTCAAATGGATATGACAAGAAACAACTGTATGAAGTTCAACCTGCTAAACAGTATGCAAGTAACACAAAAGCTGGAACTAGACATTTAACAAAAACGGCTGTTATACGTAAAAGGTAGGAACACTAACTTTGTAATAGAATGATGCTTTCTGTAATGTTTTTAAATGTCAATGCTCTCACAGATAAATACAAAAAAGAAAGAGTATTGAACTACAGGAGACTTACTTGGAAAGAACTGAGCATGTGAATTTGATAAAGAAAGTTTTTTTGGGAACGTTATTCAGCAGAATACCTGGGACAATAAAACTTATATTAATCGCAAGAGGAGCTCCAGTAGTGATAGAAGAGGATAAAAAAGATAATAATTGTAGACTTGTAGTACTAAGGGACTGCTGACAAGGGATGAGGATTACACTGGCACGTATTTATATTCCACCTAAAACTCCTATAATGGAGCTTAAGAAAATTCTGGGAGAAATAATCAGCTTTCAGCAAGTAATATTATAATATTACTTATAGGTGGGGACTGGAATTTGATTTGCAGCAGTGAATATGTGTCTGGGGAGTGCAGAAGGGAAAGTATAACAAAGGAAGGTAGAGATTTGAAGAAATTTATGAAAATATTTGGCATAGAAGATGCAAATTCAGTACTAAAAGTTCAGAGTGAATTTGCATATTATTCCCCAAGATACAAAAACTGGGCTAGGCAAGAAAGAATTTACATTTCACAGGAACATGTGCATTTAATTAAGGGTATTGATATGCACCCATTAACTATTTCAGATCATGTGGCAGTAATAACTAAAATAAAAACACAGGGTAATGAAATAAAAATGATACACTGGCACTTTCTCACATATCTGTTGAAAAGAGAAGAATTTAAGGAATGGGTAGTAGAAATTACTCAGGAGCTATTACAGGAAAATAGAAATTTCTTCTGAAAATACAGCTAGGGAGTGAGATAAAATTAAAGTGGAGTTTAAAAATATGGGGAAATAAAAGAAAGGGAGATATGGTTAAGAAGTAACAAGAACTATTTAGAGGAATTGACAATGTTAAAAATATTGCAGAACAGGGGGGAATCTCACAGAACAAGAAGAAGAAGAGCACCTGCAGAATACTAAACAGAAAATAACAGATTACCTCAATATTATGCATGAGTTTAGAAAGACTGTTGTTCTTTGAAAATAACTCTAGAGTACGACACAGGCTACAGAAAGTAGAAAGGGCTGCCGCCAAGCATAGGGAGCCTATAACAAGGAAGGTGACAAGGGATCCTGCAGAAGTATTAGAAATATTTTGGAAATTTATTTATTTAACATTTGTTTGCTGGGAATGTCCGACTTGGAACAAAGCCAATTTTTAGAGGAGGCCCAGGGAGAAATGCTCCAGATGCATGTCTTTGAATTGTGGGAGGAAACCAAAGCAACCAGAAGAAACCCACACGAATGCAGGGAGGACATGCAGACTCTACACAGAAGGCACCCCAGCTGAGAATTGAACCAGACAACCTCTTGAGGTGACAATGCTACCGCTGCACCACTTTGCCATCCGGAAATAATATGACAGTCTGTATAAAGAAGAGAAATATGGAAATCAGGAAAAGGTACACGTGAAAATATTTATGGAAGCATTAAATATGTCAAGGTTAGAGGTAGATGAAGCTGAATTACTAACAGTAAGGATAGGAGAAGTTGAGATAAAAATAGTCATGTATAACCAATCTACAGGAAAGTCCCCAGGAATAGATGGCATTCCTGTGGAAATTTGGAAGCTAGAAGCGAAAAAACTCATAATGCTCTGGAAGGTTTTGTTAACAGTATTTTAAGAGAAGGAGAAGTACCAATATCCTGAAAGAAAGTGGTGGTAACTGCAATACCTAAAAAGGGTAAGGATCCATCAGATACAGCTTCATACAGGCCCATTTCAATACTAAACCATGATTATAAAGTGTTCATGTCTATAATGGCTAAAAAAATGGCAAAAGTGAAGCCAAAATTGATAGATATGGATCAGTGTAGTTTTGTGGAGGGGAAGCAAATATTTTCTAACATTAACAACATACTGATGATCCAGAGGGAAGTAGAATGTAAGAAAAAGACCACTGCTTTTGGTGGGTTTTGATGCAGAGAAAGCATTTGACAGACTAAGCTGGGACTTTATGAGCAGGGCAATGGAAGCATTTGCATTCCCTGCTAAACTTTTAAGGTTGATTAGGAGGATATATGAGGGATTGAAGGTGAAAATTGAAGTGGGTGGAGTCCTCTCTGATAATTTCTGCTTGAGCAGAGTAACCAGGCAGGGTGTCCTCTTTCCCCTTTGTTATTTCCATTTAAATTTAGAACCACTTGCAAAGAAACTAAGGGACTGAGAAATTCAAGGATATAATTTGTGTGGCATTCAAGAAAAAAATGGCTCTGTTTGCAAATGATATTATTTTATACCTGACAAAACCAGCAAAGGACATTACAATGTTGTGGAACATTTTGAAACAGTTTCAAACCTTTTTGGGATACAAAATTAATGAAGCTAAACAAAGTCAAGAGCAGTAAATTATGTACCCACACAAGAACTGATTCAGTAGTAACTATATTTATGGGGGCATGATAAAATGAAGTATTTAGGAATATGGATTAAAAAATTATTCTGGTGTGCCAGCTAAGATATGTGGAAAGAGACTAAACAAAAGATAATACAACAACTGTGGAATTGGAAGTTCTGTTATATGGACATGGATAGTACAATACAAGCAGTTAAAATGTTTTTAGTCCATTTAGTCTTACAAACAAGTCAGGCATATTTTTGTCAACCAGAGGAGAAGTTGTGGATAGCAATTAATAAAGAGCTGGAGGGTTTTATCTGGGAGGGGAAGAAGACCAGAGTAAAGTGGGATAAGCTGATTCTTCCAACAGAACAAGGCAAATTGGGATTACCGATTTGAAGAAGTAATTCAGAGCTTCGCAGTTAAGGCTCCTATACATAGCACAAGCAGAAATCGATAATTCAAAGTGGAAGGGATGATAATGAAACAGGAGGGAAGCTCAAGAAATAAGGAGAGACTAGGATTTTTGGATGCAGATCTTTAAGGAGAAAAAGAATAATCATACAGAATATTATATTCATAAAGTAGTAGAAAATATTCTAAGAACTAAGCCAATACAGGAATGGAGACAGGAGATTCTGCTAAAAGGGATGACTGCAATTAGCGTTACAGACAACAGGCAAGAGGGGGCTGGAATTTATTGCAGAAAACTAGAAAAGGAACCAAGGTATTGGAAGCAAATAACTAGAGAGGGAAAGGTAACAGAATGGGAAGAAGCCAAGAATTTATTCAGACTGCAGGTTAGAGACTGCCTTCCCTATCAAGGACTAATATCAGAGTATAGGCAAAGAGAAAGAAATGGGGGGGTCCAAAATGAAAGACCAGCACTGGCAGAGTTTTTAGTAGAATCTAGAATAGAAGCTGCCACCAAAAAATGAATAATTAATGAAGCATACAAAATATTTCATGATAATTATAAGAATTGATCAGAGGAAGTTAGAAAAAATTGGGAAGAGAGAATGGATAACCAATTCACAATGAAACAGTGGGAGGATATATGTATGTCTCCCAAATATGCAACAAAATCTACAAGATTTAGGATTTTTGCCTGGAAATGCTTGCATACCTATTTTTATACCCAAAGTAGATGGCAGAGAATTTTTCTGCAGGTAGACAGCTAATGTTGGAGGTGTGATGGAGAAGAAACAGGTAATTGAAAACATATTTTCTGGGAGTGTAATCAGTTGGCAGACTTTAAAGATTCTCTGAAGACTACTCTGTCACAGATACTGGGTGAGCAAACTGGGGTAACTAGGGAAATGATTCTTCTGAACCATGATACAGAATCTAAATTGCCTAGACATAGTAAGGCCTTGCTGTCTCTAATTAAGGTGGCTGCCAAAAAAAGCAACTATTAGAAAATGGAAATCAGAGTCTAAACCAACTGTGCTAGAAGTAGTGAATATAGTAACAGAGATAAAACAACTGGAATTAGGATCTTTAAAAAATGGTAGGAGCAAATTATATAGAGAAAAATGGGAAATGTGGTAACAATACATACAGGGGGGGAAGAATGAGGTTTAAATGAAGCAGGATTTAAATTAGCTATGTAATGTTTGACTGAAAATAATTGGGTAGATTATAAGTGATGTATAATGTTTACAGCTAGGATTTTGTTAATATGGTTTGTGATGTAAAATGCTTGCAGATGAGATTGTGTCAATATGGTTTGTTTTCATTTATATAAATGTACAATTGCCTATGTCATAAATGATAATTTAATAAAGATGTTTCTTGTTTTAAAAAAAACATACTTGTGAAGACAAAGGTAACTTTTTCAAGCCTTCTGCTCAATATGTCAACTCGTTACTGATACCACTTATGTCTATAAAGCCCTGTTAAAGGTAAATGCCATTCTGCCCCTCAAAACATGATCTAGATTGACTCTTTCTTGGTACTAATTAATTAGTAGGGTAGGTTTATTCTTGAAGTAGCAGCAAATATAAAGCCTCTGCATAAACCTTAGCAGTAAAACCTCAAAAGTCCACACCAGTGTACTGCTGAAACCCAGCACTGTGGTGTCCAGGGATAAAGCTCAAATTGTGGCCCAGGTGACCCAGGTTCGACTAATGGTTTGGACATCTTAGGTGCCGGCAGGGAGGGATTGGTATGCCTGTCCTGGGGGGAAGGACACACATCTCAATGCTTCCTGGGAGAAGGCATGGACCATAAAGAGGGGAGCAGACATTAGACTGTTTCCAGGATGAACGTGGGGGGAGGAACAAGAGGGTAGGTCATAACACAAACCCCCCCCCAGAATTAGTTGCCAGCAAGACCCCCAGGATATCCTTATGTTCTATGCCAACCCCAGCCATCGGTGAGAATCCAGGGATGAAAGAAAGAGCTAGGAGACTCAGTGTTGGACAGGGATAATGGGGTAGGGACTGGAAAGTATGAAGCAAGGTTGGGGAGGAACTAAAAAGGAGTGCAGTGGCTGTAACTCGCAAGGCACTGACTGCTTTGATAAATTCAACAGTCTTGATAAACTTTGATCATTCTGCTCCTTTGCAGTTGGTATGGGGTAGTCATTTCACACAGAACACATTCAGGCAAAGAGAAACACATTGCTTTTTTTCACAAACTTAAAGTGCAGCAGAATGAAATTATGTTGACATAGAATGACAAGCACTGTGAACTGTCTTTGGAAATCAAAAATACAGTTAGCACCTACCTGGATGTAAATTTGTACTTCTGACCAGCCATCAGCCTCTAATATCTGTCTCTGGACACTATACTGGCACTCGTTCTGGCCACTAGCAGAATTCAGCATATAGCTTCCTTTTCTCTACATGCAGTTATTAATTCAAGTGCTGACGGTCATTTTAACAAAGAAATGGAAATGGCTCAAGTTTGCCACTGACGTCTAACTTTCCAGACGTAAATCAAGGACAAAATATTCTGTTTTCTTCAGGTGGAAATTTATCTGTCTTAGCATGCTAAGTAAGAAAGTCAACCTGTGGAGATTCTACACTACCATGAGTCTTGGATTTGGTATTACATGCAAGATCACTGCAGAATCCACAGGTTTTCTCCAGCCTCAAGCTATATTTTGCAAGAAGACAAGCACTGTATATTTATTCAGGTTGCTTACTGTGGGAGATGTCAGTTATTACAATACAATACCATCTTCAAATGAACAGAAAGCCAACGGCAACCAAAGGAGCTGAGATATCAAATGCAATGTGCTGACTGTGCAAAATCATTTATCCTTTTAATAAATTATATGGTATTAGCTGTGGTGGTCGCTTTGATTTGTTGGTTTACTGTAATACCACCTTTCAAGAATAGTTGTTAGATCAACTACATTCTGGACACTGTGGAATCGTCCATATGAAAGGAACTGTCCAGAGTTAGTTCTGGTAATCTGACTTGGATAGTGCTATTGAAGAGATGAGGAAAAGGCAGGGGCCTATTCAGTTTTCATGAATGTTAAAACATTCCCAAAACTAGTGCTATTCATCAGAGAACTGTCCTGTATTACCTTAGCAGTGCATCCATAGTGACTCTGTGGGGCCATTCGTGGCAAACTTTTCAGGTAGTGGTATATCCTCAAAGTAAATAAGAGTATCACACAATGGCTATGTGAAATGGTCAGTCATCTTGAGTTACCCAAACAAGTACTGAATGACAAAGGATCACAGTTTGCTTCTCGAGTTTCAGAAATTCTTGAAAAGCAATATCACAAAACACATGATACAACTGGTCCGTATCATCTGGTAACCAGTGGACTAGTAAAAAGGTAGGTTCAGACTGTGAAATAAGTTTTGAGAACTAACTGTGGATAAAAGCCTATCCATGAGCATTTAGATGTTTTCTGATGTCCTGTGGAGCTGTTCGTTGTACTACTACCAAGACCCCAACTTTCTTGTCATGGGAAAAGTGTTGCATACTTGTGAACTGTTGAAATTAGTAAAGGTACAACTAGTAGTGAAACAAGAAGCTCAATCAACCAAGATCAACCAAAGCAAAACAAGAGTTCATGGGTTTTAGATCTGGATTGTCAGTCCTAGCTTGGAATTATGCTTCAAGACCTAAATGGATATGTATAACAGTATTAGTATAAAATGGTCCTGTTTCCTGGATTGTACAGACTGAAGGTGGCTTCACTTGGTATAAACAAGATCTGTGACCTCTGTTGTGAATACCATCGGTGATGGCTACATTCCGAAAGTATCTAACATCAATATCTAGAGACAAGTCTCCTTTTTAAACCTCAACGTTATGTTCCAGTCCCGTAGAAAGTAACACATATTACAGCAGTAAATATTTTTTCAGTGCACCACCTGATAATAATTAGGGTTTTTGCATATCTATACAATTTAACATTTAATGCTATTGTCAACACTATGTCTTTGTAACTTTCATAGTAGTACTTTTAATAATAACCTTTGTAGCTTCCAAAGCAGCAAGTTGATGTTTTACAGACCATTTTCAACTTGTGACAGTAGAGAAAAGGCTGAAGCTGCTCCACTTCCTCAAAAGCAATTACTGCTGCAATTGCTGTACACATAGTATACCTAGCATTGAGGTACACATAGTATACCTAGCACTGCTGCATACATAGTATACTGTTGTACACATAGTACATCAAGCGTTATTCTACACATTTATTTTATTTATTTAACATTTGTTTACCAAGAAAGTTTAACCTGGAACAACGCCAATTTTCAGTGGAGGCCCGTGGAGAAATGCTCCAGATGCATGTCTTTGTAACATGGGAGGAAACTGGACCACCCAGAGAAAACCCACATGAATGCAGGGAGGATATGCAGACTCTGCACTGAAGGGACCCCAGCCGAGAATCGAACTGGAGAACCTCTTGCTGTGAGGCGACAATACTACCGTTGCACCACTGCGCTGTCCAACACACAGTATACTTAGCATTGTTGTATACATAGTATACTTCACATTGTTGTACACATAGCACGCCTAGCATTGTTCTACACATAGTATACTTGGCATTGTTGTACCCATAGTATACCTAGCATTGTTCTATACATAGTATACATAGCATTGGTGTACAAATAGTATACCTAGCATTGCTGTACACATAATATACTTAACACTGTTGTACACATAGCACACCTAGCGTTGTTCTACACATAGCATACTTGGCATTGTTGTACACATAGTATACCTAGCATTATTCTACACATAGTATACAAAGCATTGATGTACAAATAGTATACCTACCATTGTTGTACACATATTATACTTAGCATTGCTCTACACATTGTATACCTAGTGTTGTTGTGCACATAGTATACCTAGCATTGCTGTACACATATACTTAGCATTGTTCTACACATAGTATACCTAGTGTTGTTGCACACATAGTATACTTAGCATTGTTGTGCACATAGTATACTTAACATCGTTGTACACATAGTATACTTAACATTATTGTACACATAGTATACATAGCACTGTTGTACACATAGTATACATAGCATTGTTCTATACATAGTATACCTAGTGTTGTTGCACACGTAGTATACTTAGCATTGTTGTACACATAGTATACATAGCATTGTTGTACACATAGTATGCCTACCATTGTTCTACACATAGTATACTTGGCATTGTAGCACACATAGTATACTTAGTCTTGTTGTACACACAGTATACATAGCATTGTTCTACACATAGTTGTTGTTGTTGTGTCTTTCGGCTTTTCTCGGTTAGGGGTTGCCACAGCGGAACTCCGGTCCTCTAATGATTGGTAGTTGATTTTTACGTGTCGAGTTACCAGCCCTGATGCACAACCTTCAACGAAGGTACGCCCATTCACGTATGTCTCCACGCATAAGACGCTCTAGCTGAGAATCGAACCGGACAGCATCTTACTGTGAGTCGACAATGCTACCGCAGCACCACCACCGTGGATATTGTTCTACACATAGTATACATAGCATTTTTGTACACATAGTATATTTAACATTGTTGTACACAAAGTAAACTTAATATTGTTGTGCACATAATACACCTAGCATTGTTATACACATAGCATACCTAGCATTGTTGCACACATAGTATACTTGGCATCGCTGTACATACAGTATACCTAGTATTATTCTACATGTAGTATGCTTAACATTGTTGTACACATAGTATACCTAGCATTGTTCTACACATAGTATTTATAGCATTGTTGTACACATAGTATACCTAGCATTGTTCTACATATAGTATTTATAGCATTGATGTACACATAGTATACCTAGCATTGTTGTACACATAGTATACTTAGCATTGTTGTACAAATAGTACAGCTAGCATTGTTATGCACATAGTATACCTAGCATTGTTGTTTACATAATATGCTTAACATTGTTGTATACATAGTATACTTAGTGTTGTTGTACACATAGTATACTTAATATTGTTATACACATAAAAAATGCTGTTTAGTTTTGTCAGTGGAATGTAGAAAATAACCCACTAAGAGATAAAAATAAATCACAAGTGTTTTGTTTTAGCACTTTTATCCATCTATTACAGAACTTCATCAGAAACCTAGAGCATTAAAAAAGAAACCTAGTACATTAAAACTAATGGATTTATATGCAGATATCAATTATCACTTCAACCAATCACAAATATCACAAATTTTAAAACCACAGATACAAAACCTACTTATTAATAATGCCATAAAATATTAAATCATATGTTTATACAGTGATGAAAAATGACTTATCGAAGGCTTGAAATAAAACCACCACCAGCTTATAAAATCAAAGACACCTAGCTCCTAATTTTAAAATACTGTTAATCAAAATCTTATCATTTATACCAGGGTTGGTACACGGCGTTCAGCTTAACCTGCCAAATTAATTCCCTTTTCTCCAAAAATGCTTCCCATTCACCCCCTAAAACATTCTGTGAAATCCATTCAAGAATGAAGAATAAAAACTTTTTAAACACCTTGCATTCTATACTGTGCTTATATAGGGCATTTCTTTCATCCTTTCTCCTAATGGCATACAGATGTTCATATATCCTTTGCATCAAAGCTCTTTTCAGTTTTCCCAATATAGAATGCATTGCAGGTTGAGCACTTGGCCAAGTAAACCACACCCTCCATATTACAATTAAATCTACTATTACTCGTTATTGTCCCTGGGAAAGAGGCTACTGTAACAGCTGCAGCTTCGTAAATATAAGGGCACTGGGAACACACTCCACATTTATCCATTCGTACATCCACTTTTTTATCACTATCCCCCTTTTCATACTTTTTAATTTTTTCCATTTTTTATACACAAACCTGAGCTATTCAACTAATTTCCTCATTAAATCAGTGTTAGCAAACATACCATCCCAGTTCCTGCTAATAATATTCCTTAGCTCAGAACTCAGGGTATTATAAGTTAGGACCGTAGCTAAATTAAAGTCACCTTTGTACTGATTATTGTTGCTACTTACACGACATACCCCTCCATTTAAAATTGGTTTAAATCTCCCTTGTCTTTCACTTGGGACTTGACCAATAACTTGGTCCACCAACCATTCCAGGTATGCTCTTTCAAAAACATTTCATTTAATTTGTCAATCTCCATTAAAAACTTTTTATCATCAGAAGTCATTCTCGAAATATGTACTAACTTCCCCTTCACAATGTTGTGCTTTTGCCATAAGCTCTTTGAAAGTGCACTTAACTATTACACCATGTGTCCTTTCTAAAAATACTAGAAACAAATATACCATTATCCACATCCTTTGTCAAGGAGAAAAATGTAATCACTCAAACTTCAAATTGCATTGTAAGTTTCAAAAATTCAACCGTATTATTAATATATTCAAAACATTCCTCTAATTTATCAATAGATCCTTTCCAGATTAATAGAACATCATCCAAAAATCTCTAATAACCCACTATTTATTTCCAAAATTCAAATTTAAAAACAGAATTAATCTCCCAATACAATAATACTATATTTGCAAATATGGGGGCAGCTGCTGTACCCATGGCTACTCCCCTAATTTGCCTGTATAATTAATATAATAAATATATTAATATATAATAAATAATGGGCAGCTGTGGTGGTGCAAGAGGTTCTCTGGTTCAATCCTCAGCTGGAATGCATGCTGTGCGGAGTCTGCATGTCCTCCCTGTGGTCACATGGGTTTCCTCCAGGTGCTCCGGTTTCCTCCCACATCCCAACGACATGCTATAGGTGGATTTGACACTCTAAATTGGCCCTAGGCATGAGTACACATGTGTGTGTGCCTTCTGTGGAAGGCTGGCAACTCGACACCATAAAACTCCACTGCCAATCATGAGCAGACAGGTGATCTGCTGTGGTGATCCCTAACCAGGAAAAGCAGAAAGAAGAAGAAGAAAAATATATAATAAATAATAATAATATAATAAACATAAATAAATTTATATAATTTGACCTCTTGCATGTCATACATGTTGTTAGTTTCTTATGTTATTCTCTGATACTGCTCTGTATCTATGTTATTTGCACTGCATTTCTCTCAAGAGCTGACATTTGTAATTTCATTTAGGCTGCACTGTGTGGTCCTAAACGACAATAATGTTTCTCTGAATCTTCTCTGAATCTTTGACTCTATAGTAAAACTGAACGCAGCCCAACCCCCGGGTTTAAATGATCACATCTCTATCAAGCCCTATTTAATTAAGAGAGCTTAGAAGTTGCAATAAAAAGTCTTGATTTTAAACATCTTTTGGTAATATGTACATGTGTTATTATACTGTTATTATTTATTATTTTTTCATTTTTTTAGCTTTTATCTCATTTCTTAGCCCTTAATATTTATATATATATATATATATATATATATATATATATATATATATATATATATATATATATATATATATATAAATTCATGACCGTGTAGGGACTGTTGAAAGTTGGTTATATATTTATTGCTTTCTTATTTGATTTGTTTAGGGAACAATGTTTTGTGCTGAGCAGAATGTACTTAATGTGAGGCACTTTGACCATTAGTGGATGAAGTTATGTTAACTAATGTTGCTTTGCTTAGCATTTTAGATGCAGATTTGTACGTATCACTTTAAGACTTTTTGGCGCTTTTTTATGAATGAGGGCATTTAAACGGAGGGGTGTTGTGTTTTGTACTTCACTTGAAAAAGCCCTGCATTTGAGTCAGGGTGAAAGAGCTTGTGTGAATTTTATAATCAATTATTAATTTAGCTGTTTCCTGCTGCTGCCTGGACCATTTATTCATTTACTAGTTTTGGATGAACGGTCTTCTGCTTATTTTATTTTATACTATTCTATGTATGTACATTTATTATTTGTGATTATCATATCACTACTATTCTATGTATGTACATTTATTATTTTTGATTATCATATCATTACTATTCTATGTATGTACATTTATTATTTTTTGATTATCATATCATTACTATTTTATGTATGTACATTTATTATTTTGATTATCATATCATTACTATTCTATACATGTACATTTATTTTTTTAAATAACTGCCATATCATTACTATTGTATGTTATCTGCATTTATTATTTTGATTATCAGATCATTACTATTCTATGTGTGTACATTTTTTGATTATCATAGCATTACTATTCTATGTATGTACATTTATTATTTTGATTATCAGATTATTACTATTCTATGTATGTACATTTATTATTTTTTGATTATCATATCATTACTATTTTATGTATGTACATTTATTATTTTGATTATCATATCATTACTATTCTATACATGTACATTTATTTTTTTTAAATAACTGCCATATCATTACTATTGTATGTTATGTGCATTTATTATTTTGATTATCAGATCATTACTATTCTATGTGTGTACATTTTTTGATTATCATAGCATTACTATTCTATGTATGTACATTTATTATTTTGATTATCAGATCATTACTATTCTATGTATGCACATTTATTTTTGGATTATCAGATCATTACTATTCTATGTATGTAAGTCTATTATTTTGATTATCAGATCATTACTATTCGATGTATGTACATTTATTATTTTTTTATTATCATACCATTACTATTCTATGTATGCAGATTTATTATTTTTGGATTATCATATCATTACAATTCTATGTATGTACATTTATTATTTTTGATTATCATATCATTACTATTCTATGTATGTACATTTATTATTTGTGATTATCATATCACTACTATTCTATGTATGTACATTTATTATTTTTGATTATCATATCATTACTATTCTATGTATGTACATTTATTATTTTTGGATTATCATATAATTACTATTTTATGTATGTGCATTTATTATTTTTGGATTATCATATCATTACTATTCTATGTGTGTAATTATTTTGATTATTATATCATTACTATTCTATGTGTGTACATTTATTATTTTTGGATTATCCTATCATTACTATTCTATGTATGTACATTTATTATTTTTGGATTATCCTATCATTACTATTCTATGTATGTACATTTATTATTTTTGGATTATCCTATCATTACTATTCTATGTATGTACATTTATTATTTTTGGATTATCCTATCATTACTATTCTATGTATGTACATTTATTATTTTTGGTTATCATACCATTACATTTATTTTTTGATCATATCATTACTATTCTATGTATGTACATTTATTATTTTTGAATAACTGCCATATCATTACTATTCTATGTGTGTAAATTTATTATTTTTGATTATACAATGACCCCCCCCCCCCCATTAAATATTCAAAATCAGCGTGCACGTTGTAAATCAGAGTTATAGTAATGGAAAAAGGTCCGGTCGCCCGGACTTTTTCCATTACTATAACTCTTTGCTCACACTGTTTCGCTAAGTTAAACGAGTTTAACATAGCGAGACAATTTATAAAAAGCAACGGAGATCTTGCTTTCTCCGTTGCTTTTTTCAAAACTGTCTCGCTATGCTAAATGGGTTTAACATACCGAGACAGCTTTAAAAAAAGCAACGGAGATTCTCCGTTTCTTTTTTTAAAGCTGTCTCGCTATGTTAAACCCATTTAACATAGCAAAACAGTTTGTAAAAAGCAACGGAGATCTTGCTTTCTCCATTGTTTTTTTTCAAAACTGTCTCGCTATGTTAAATGGGTTTAACATACCGAGACAGCTTTAAAAAAAGCAAAGGAGATTCTCCATTGCTTTTTTTAAAGCTGTCTCGCTATGTTAAACCCATTTAACATAGCGAAAACAGTTTGTAAAAAGCAACAGAGATCTTGCTTTCTCCGTTGCTTTTGCCCACAGTTCTGATGTACTGCATAGGCATATGCATGCGCAGTACATCAGAACTGCCACAGAATACCAGACAGCTGCAGAAGGGCAGCAAGGAGGCATTATACAATGCCATTATTTAAGAAAAGTAATTATTTTTTTTCTTAAACAATGTCATTGTATAATAGCAATAACCCACTTCTGGGTGTGGGTAATGCTGGATTTACCCATGGTTGGCTTTGTTTGGCCACTCTGGCTTCGCCCTCATGACCAAACCACGCCAACCGTGGGTAAATCCAGCATTACCCACACCCAGGCGTGGGTTATTGCTATATTATCATATCATTACTATTCTATGTATTTTGATTATCATATCATTACTATTCTATGTATGTACATTTATTATTTTTGAATAACTGCCATATCATTACTATTCTATGTGTGTAAATTTATTATTTTGATTATCATATCATTACTAGTCTATGTATGTACATTTATTATTTTTTGAATAACTGCCATATCATTACTATGCTATGTGCGTACATTTATTATTTTTGATTATCATATCACTACTATTCTATGTATGCACATTTATTATTTTTGATTATCATTTCATTACTATTCTATGTATGTACATTTATTATTTTTGAATAACTGCCATATCATTACTATTCTATGTGCGTACATATATTATTTTTTGAATAACTGTCATATCATTATTATGTATGTACATTTATTATTGTTTGGTTAACCGTCATATTATTATTATTCTATGTATTAACATTTATTATGTAAATCTTGTATAACTGCCTGCTACTCATTTTGTAAAATGGTGCATTTGTCCCTGGGCATCCATTGAAAATGGAACATGTGCAAAGTTGGACTTTCCTGGTAAACAAAAGCAAAAAGTAAATAAATAAATGCCTTCAATTGCTTCTACCATGGATTCTGAGGGTGATACAATTCAAAACATGTGATACCTGTTAGACAACTTATCACATGAACAGTTCTTAATGTCATTGGAAGAGTTTCTCAGGTACAATGCAATCCATATCAAGAAAGAATACTTCCCCAAAATCTGAACATATAGTATTGAGGAATCTACTGATTGTAAAATATTTCTAATATTTGACCAATGGAATACCAAGCGTCTTCTTGGAGATCTTCATTAAAGTTGTTAATAGAGGTTCCACTGCCGTCCAACTCCACAGATAAAAAGCTGAGTATCAGAAAGAAACAGGAAAGGACCACCACGAAATGAAGCATAAACGAAATTTATTCCAAGTACATAGAATGAGCGCTTTCACGTGCTACCAGGGCACGCTTCTTCAGATTTCATTAAAGGGGAAGAATATATTGTAACCATGATGTCCTGTAAGGCCTGCTGTTTTTGTGTGTGTTTATGGGGTGGACTTCATCAACCTAACACCAGAGCATCTGGATCATCATGGATGTGTGATGTAGACTTAATTAAAGATGTATGCCCATGAATCACCTCCTCTTTTGGTAAACAATGAGATAATTCATGTAATAATATGTTCTGTACACATTCTGCCTGTTGATGTTTGCTTCTGTTGATGGTGGGCTCTGGCAATCTGGACACATACATACTACCTGTGATCTTAACTGCGAATATTTTACATGCCCAATAAGACTATTCTAATTAATAAAAATAAATAAAAATAATAAATAAATACATGGTTAAGAAACACAAACAAGTAAACAAACTAGTCTGTTTGCATGAATGACATCATGACATGATGCCTTGTATAGCTGTTCATCAGAGCAGCGATCCCTGACTTGACTTAGAACATCTATTTGAACAACTTAGCATAGTGCTGATGGCAGTCTGAGTATCAATCCATGACAGAGCACTGTAATCACAAAATTTGTACCTCACAACATCATGAAATTAATTTCAGTGTAGCAACATCCATGGCAACAAAAAATGAAATAATAATTTTTACAGGGAGAAACTTCCTCCATTTGCTATATGGGAGTTCACCTGTCTGCTCTTTTTAGATAAAATGGTAACACTATATAAGTGTGGAGAAAAGGCACACACCAGAGGAATAAAAACTGTTCCTGCTCCCTATCAGCAACACTTCTGTTGAAATCATGTACCAGTAGTTCAGAAAGCAAAGACAAAAGCAAACTTCTCACTTCCACAGACCAGCTCACACAAATCATTATCAACAATCACAACCAGAAACATAAAAGACACAACAGAAAAAATAAAACCTGAAAGACTGATAGTCACCATGAATAAAGTTCTGAAACTTAGTGATCTTGACAACAAAGTACTAGGGCAAATCATGTACTCCATCTGAGACTGTAGAACGTCAGTCATCCCAAATAATGCTAGGTGAAGGTTTAATAAGTAATGTAACTTGTCAGACATACTGATGGGAGGGCCAAACTAAATACACCAACAGTAGCACTTTTTCCTGAGGAAATGGATCACAATGAAATATGATACTGAACTGTTCTCCCTTCATCGGCACCATAAAATCACTACTTAACGTAGACACTAATCATTCGTCCCAGCTTAACTTCCCAGTCAGTGGCAGCCATAACACGTTCTCCATCATCACTGTCCCAACCTCTAGCATTAAAAAGCACCTCCACAAATTAAAACTTATCATCCTAGCTGCAGATATCCTACTCACTGAATACCTGAAAACTGCTGCAGATGCTATTGCCTATCCTGTCTCAATAGTCATTGACAGATCTATCCAACAGTTGTATGTCCTTTCATACGGAATAAATCATCCTATCCCTGCAGAAAGAGGGAAACACAACTAATCATTCCAACTGCAGACTTATAGTCATACTTCTAACCCCATCAAAAATCCCAGAAAAATGCAACTCCTCACCCCCATTCTTGGCAATCCTGTCATCTCCCCCACTTAGCATGGGTTTAGACCAAACCACAGTACCACTATTGCACTAACAGATTTCTCTAACAGCATTAACCATAGTTGCAATACAGGTAATATTGCATCTGCCCTTTTCTTGACCCTATCTAAAGCCTTTGACAATGTCTATCATAATAAACTGCTCCAGCATCTCACTTCCCTTAATTTGTCCTACTCCAGTCTCTCCTGAATCCAAATCTGCCTGTCCGACAGATCCCAAGCTGTAAAATGGCAATCTAGCATTTCTACCTTGTTACCATTCTCTGCCAGTGTTCCCCAAGGCTCCATATGAGGACCACTGCTGCTTGTATATTTATCAATAATTTACACATTGCCTTAAAACACACCAAACTAGTACAATATGTTAATGATACAATCCTTATCTGCTCTGCATGAAATCCCATTCTCCAACAGCTCACACAAGATTCATTCACCTCCACAGAAAACATGTAAGCAAAATTAGGCCTAATATTAAACCCAAAAAAAGATAAAACTTTGACTTTTCACTCATAAGGCTCATATCAAATACAAAACTAGCTTTCAAATCATCTCTGCAAATAACACAAGTATTGCAGTAGTCTCCAATACTACATTACTAGGGCATTATAGTAGATAATACCATGACATTCAACCTCCATGTCCAACAAGCAATCAAAACAAACAAAAAAAAAAAAAATCAGAAGTTAGGTTTTCTATACAGAGCCAAACAATATCTGACTGAAAGCAGCCGGATAACATTAGCATCCTCACAACTGCCTATACTTCTGTAAGCGCCTCCTCTTTTCACCATCCTCTAATCCATCCTGACAGCTAATCTAGAGCAACAATAGCCACATTTGCTTCCAACAGCCCCATATTCCACACATCACTGCACTATGCTCATGTAACTGAATTGGCTTGAGGGTTATCACCTCATCACCTACTCTCACCTTCAGTTTGCACACAGATCAGTCTTTCACTCTAACAAATGCCCTCCCTAAGAGGTATACTACAAATCCATTCCACCAAATGAGCTCTGCCCTCTAGTGACAAACATCTCTCAGTTTACAAAGCTCACAACAAAGCAGGAAATGCATTTTACTCCAATTGTATCACAAAATCTTGGAACTCAGCAATGCATATATCAATTTAAAACTGTTCCTGCTTGAATCCTGGCTACTCCCCTGCTATTTCCAGGCAAATTATTCCTAAAATATCTCTGCTATGTACACATACATAACAACTATATACAATTCAAAATTGAAATGTACTGAAATAGTACCAGGTGATAGATTGCACCAATCGGCACAGACAAATGAAACACGTGTTTAAAGACACACTCCCTCTTAGAAGCCACTACTAGCTACCAAAATTAAAAATACTTAATCTATACATTAAAAATGGGGAAACAATGACTATTATAAATAAATCAGCTAGCCCTTAAAATGTATTTAAGTAAATACAGTTTTACTAAAAATTACTTAAAAGACACCACACCACTCTATACATTAAAAATGGGGAAACAGTGATTATTATAAATAAATTATCTAGCCCATAATACTTACTTAACTAAATACAGTTTTACTTAAAGTTGCTTGAAAAGACACCACACCAAGATATACACACCAGATGCAAAAGATAGCCACAACTAAACTGAATTACCAGCATACCAAAATAGCCAAAATGCAACTGATGGAACAAGTTTAATTTAGGCCTGGAAAATTATAGGTATTCACATTAATTTGCCAAAAAAGTTCTAATTCCTCTAATTGTAAAGGTAGAGGGCCACCCCTGATGTCATAGAGTACCTGGTCTATGATCATATATTTAAATTTGTGTTCCTTATAGGTCAGAATTTGTTTCGCTAGGGCGTTTTCAATTTTCCCTTTGGAAATTGCATACTGATGTTCAAAGACTCGATCGCGGATTCTATGCTCCGTTTTGCCGATGTAAAACGCAGGGCAACATTGTTACCTAGCTAAATAAGCCACATTCTTGGAGTTACAATTAAATCTCTGTTTTAGTTTGTACTGAATGTTGTTGATGAGGAAATAATTCGCAACATCGACATGTTTAGAATAATTACAGGATTCACATTTGCCCATACCTGTAATTTTAGGGGCACTCCTATGTTGTTGTTCCAACATATTCTTTAGGTTTTTACCCCTTCTAAAAATCACTTTAGGGTGATCTTCTAACTTACTAAATAACATTGGATTAATTCTATATAGTTCCCAGTTTTTCTGGATAATCTTAGTAATTAATTGACTATCCACAGTGAATGTGGTAATAAAACTCAGGTGAAAGTCAGTTTCACCGCTTACATTCTGTTCACCAAGGCTGTTCATGACCTCTTGGTTGCCAAAATTAGAAATAATGTCTTGGGCAATACCTACTTGCTTAACACCCAAAACAGGGTTATAAACCTTATTAAGCCTCTTGGATTTGACCTCTTCTATCAAGGAATCTAATAAAGCTTCAGGGAGTCACGACTCAAAAACATATTTTTTAATGAATAACATTCATCCACAAATTCATTGTCCTGACTTACTATTCGTGCAGCCCTTACCAGTTGGCCTTTAACCACTGACCGTTTCTGATGGTGAGAATGACAACTTGAGAAGTGCAGGAAGGCTTTAGAATATGTGCTCTTCCAGTGGATCTTGGCTACAAAACCTTGTTGTACTCTATTCTTTGTTAGCCAGACATCTAAATAAGCAATTGTCTCAGTGTTGAACGTGGATGTAAATTCCAAAAACTGGGTTGACTGATCGAAATAGTCTACTAAATTGTTACTGTCATGAATGTCACCTTTTAATAGAATAAAAATATCATCTAGGTAACATGTGTAATATACTAGGGAATTACTCAGATTTTCATTTTTGAATACAAATTCTGCCGCCCAGTATGCCATGACTAAATTCGTTGTGCTGGCTCCACATAGCTACCCCCACTTTTTGCAAATAGAAGTCGTTACCAAACATTAAATAGTTGTTAGACAAAATGACGTCAAGTAATTCTATTACTAAAGAAATTTCTGCCCCTGATGCTCCATTTTTCCTTAACATGAAGCCAATCCACTCAATGCCTAACATATGTGGAATACAGGTCTAAAGATCTTTTACGTCCACGGTTAGAAAGTTCCATTCCTCATTAAATTGTAGGCTATCAATTTTGCTCAAAAAAGACCAAGAGTCCTTACAGACTTGGTCTTCAGTTTCAAAATATTTCTTCAATATTGAATCAACATATTTTGCACATGGATAGGTAGGTGAGTTACGGCCATCCACTAGGGGTCTCATAGGTGGATCCACCAAACTTTTGTGAATTTTGGGGATTCCAAAAAAAATACTGGAACCTAGGGTATGACAACAACATATAATTGTAGATAAATCATTAATACAATTTTTGATCTGATAGGCTTTATTAACCTCTGTTCATGAACTCAGTTGATAAGCAGTGGTATCCAATACCAACCTCATCCGTTCTGCATAGTCAGAATTATCGAAAATAACCAATCCTCCTCCTTTATTTGGTTTGCAAACACGGATGTCCTGTGTCGTGATAAAATTGAGGTACTCACGTTCATGTTTACTTGTGTTATGTGTGCACTTCCCCTTACACCCATTCTTAACACTATGTCTAACATCTAATTCACAAGTTATTTTTTTATTTATTTTATTTTACATTTGTTGACGGGATAGTCCGACTGCTCTCCGCATAGGAGACACAAACAGCTGATCAGATTTTCTGAACTGTTTAGTTCTATCCAAGTAGTACCTCAATTGACGGTGAACATCCAGGCAGTGTAATTTTTGTTCAGACCTATTGGAGTATTCTGGAAAAAGACTGGTAGATCAATGGATTGATTCAGATTTGATGTCGAGACCACTTTAGGCAAAAGGACGGGTTAGTTCGTAAGGATACTCTGTCCTTATGAAACAAAAGATAAGGAGGACGACAGCTGAGTGCTTGAAGCTCTGAAACTCTTCTAGCTGATGTAATAGCTACCAGAAAAGAGTTTTCCATGATAATAATTTTAAAGAACAGGAAGCTGCAGGTTGAAAGGGGGAAGAATCAAAGAAGCAAGAACTAAATTTAGGTCCCAAGGAGAAGGAGGATTTCTTATAGGAGGTCTGAGAAGAAAAACTCCTTTCAAAAAGGCTTTGCAGAGTTTGTGGGACATTAGGGCAGATTCAGAAATACCCACATGAAAGTTAGAAATAGCTGCCAATTGAACTTTAAGTGTAGAGGGAGATGAACCTGCATGGAAGAGTTCAGCTAGAAAATCAAGGACTAGTTGGATGGAAGCGGTGAAAGGATCTATGTCCTTTCCTTGAGCACAATATGAGAAGCGTTTCCACTTACTCAAATAAATCTTCGAGTGGAAGATTTATGGGAAGCTATCAATATATCTCTAACAGAGTGAGATAATTGAGGAAGCCTGGCTAAGGTTGGAAATGGAGGAACCAAGCAGTGAGGTTCAGAGAGGGAGGGAGCGATGAAACTGACCCGACTGATGGATCAAAAGATCTGGAACTAGGACCAGATTCCACGGTCGCTCAAGAGAAAACGATGTAGAAAGGGGAACCACACTTGTCGAGGCCAGTAAGGAGCAATGAGGATCAATGAGGCCTTCTGAGCGATAGCTTTCTGTATTACTTGAGAGATCAGTGGGAAGGTGGAAATGCATACAGAAGTCCCCGGGCCAAACTTGGACTAGAGCGCCTCTGCTGGGTTGGCCTGGTAAAGGGAATAGAGTGAAATATTCTCTGCACTTGCTGTTTTGGGGAGTAGCAAAAGATCGCAGCAAGGCTGACCCCACTTGAGAAAAATTCTCTCACTACAGAGTCTTTCAGAGACCACTGTGAGGCATGAGTATAGCTCTGCTCAACTTGTCCGCATATGATTGGACTTCCGGGGATGTCGTTGCTATCAGAAACCGCTGAGAAGAAATCGCCCATTGCCACAGTCTGAGTGCTTCTCAGTGTGTATGATCTGGTTCCGCCTTGTTTGTTGATGTACCACACTACAGACATATTGTCTGTCTGGATTGCAATTGTTCCCAAGGGAAGAGAGTCTTGAAGGGCTTGCAACGCTAAAAGCACTGCTCTCATCTCCAGAACATTTATGTGCAAGTGGCATTCGTTTGGTTGCCATGTGCCCTGGACTGTCCTGCCCTGATAATGCCCCCCCCACCCGATCAGGGAGGCATCCGTTGTCAGAGTAGCAACCGGAGGAGGTGGAACAAAGGGTCTTCCCGACAGGAGCTGGGGGGAAGACATCCACCACATGAGATGCTTTTTGCACACTTGCGTGATCACAATGGTGTGAGACATTGGAAGTTCCTGGTATGACCATTGAGTAAAAAGCATCCACTGAAGGATCCGCATGTGGTATCTGGCTAATGGAAGCAGAGGTATGGCCGCTGCCATAATTCCCAACACCTTTAGAACTAACCTGGCTTTGATTCTGTTGTTGTTGAGAAGGAGTGATACCAATTTGTGAATGTCTGATATTCTCTGATGTGTTAGCCTTGCAGACATGTTTATTGTATCTAGATTTGCGCCTATGTAGGTAATAGTACGACAAGGCGACAAAACAGACTTTTCATAATCTATTGAAATACCCAGCTTTTGACAAACGCGAAAAGTGTAATCTCTGGCCATCAGAAGGAGATGCTTGGTGGGAGCTGTGAGGAGCCAGTCGTCCAAATATGGAAACACCTGGAATCCTTGTCGTCTCAGGTGAGAAGCTACCACTGCCATGCATTTGGTAAACACCGGGGCAGTGGTGAGACCAAAGGGCAGGGCCCTGAACTGAAAATGACTGGTTCCCAGCCTGAAGCGGAGGAATCTTCTGGAGCGTCTGTTCATCTTTATGTGATAGTACGCATCGCGAAGGACTATAGAGCACATCCAGTTTCCTTTGCCCAAAAGGGGAAGGATGGATTGCAGCGTGACCATCGAAATCTTGTTTTCTTGACTGATTTGTTCAAGACACTGAGATCCAAAATTGGTCTCCAGTCCCCTGTTTTCTTTGGAACTAAAAAGAACCTTGAGTAGATTCCGGATCCTTGCTGGTCTGCTGGAACTGGCTGGATTGCTCTTTTGCAAGCAGTTTTGAAATTTCCAAAACTGCTAGATCCCTTTGAGCGGGTGGAACATCTGGAAGGGATTTTTGACTGATTTGGAAGCGAAGAAAGGGGATAGAATAGCCTTCGAAATGATGGACTGTACCCATTTGTCTTGAGTCAGGGATAGCCAGGCTTCTGGGTACAGTGACAATCTTCCCCCGACTGCCTCCGAAGATGGGCAGTCGGGCAACACCTCAGGGATGCTGAAAGGGTTTGTCAGGGAAGGCTTCCCGATTGCCCTGGTTCTGCGGACCCCCCCTGCCCCTAGGGCGACGTCTACCATTGTTATTCCCACCTCTGCCTCTGGTGGAAAAACGACTCTGCGTCAGGCGAAGTCCCTTGAGATTGTTTACGGAACCACATCTTTCCACCTTTCTGGCCTTTGGGGTAAGGCCTGGAAGGAGTAGAAAAACGGACTCCGACGGCAGAAAGGGTCTTGCCATCAGTCTCGCACCTAGTCAAGGTTTCTTTCACTTGAGGACCAAAGAGGATGATCCATCAAAGGGAGTTCGTGAAAGACGCCTTGAAGGGGTCCAAAATTGCATAGCCGCATCCAGGCATGCCTATGTAAGGCCACACCTGTCCCGCGGCTCTGCTCGCCCATCAGCCGCGTAAGAAAGAAGGCGATGGAGGAGTTGGTTATGGAATTAAGGGTAGCCAGCTGCGTGTTCATCTTATCTTGGAAACCCGCAGCTGTAGGATCCTTTAACATTTCACTCGCTTCCTTGATCAAGTCCCTTTGAAGACGAGTAAAATGGCACAGGTAGTTCAGCTTAACGCATGGTAAATGTCGCTGAGAACATCCGCTTCCCGTACCTATCCATGGACCTAGATTCCTTGTTAGGTGGATGGACAGGTACTGAAGGATCAGCTAGCTCCTTCTTAGTGGCAGCAGCTACCACCATAGCATCCACAGAAACTCCTTTTGTTAAAAATTGTTTGTCTGCTGGAGCTGTTATGAACTTAGAGGGTCTCCTGGGAGTGGGGTCCACTGAATCAGGAGCCGTCCATGCCTTCTTAGCAACCACCTGCATGAGGGGTTCGAAGGGGGGGGACACCCAGGAGGTGGAAGGACGAGAGCCAAACGCCTCAAGATACACAGATTCGTCCTCCGAAGGGTTGAGGGCTGGCCAATTTCCCCTCTGTTTCAGGATCTCCAGAATGTCTGCAAATGAGACATCTTCAGAAGGGGAACGGGGGGAACCCTCAGAATCATCCAAATCTGTGTCTGACGTGATGGACTCAGGTGAGTCAATGTGCTTCCTCTTGCACTTCCTCTTCCGAGGGGGCTCTTCTGCCAAATCAGGAGAGGCCTCGGAAGAGGATGAAATCCCCACAGGGGGCTCCTGAGGAGCTGGCTCTCTGCGGTCCGGGATGAGGGAGTGAGTCGACTTAGCCTGAGGCACCATAGAGGGAGGGGCGGACGGAGCCGACTGTGGAGTAGAGTCAGGCTCTAACACACTCCGCATGACCTCGAATGCACCCCTGTCAGGCAGAGCCAGAGGTCCCCGCTCCGAGAAGCTAAGAACCCCCCTCGGCACCGACAGTGATGGCTCCGAGGCCGATGTCGGAGCCAAACTCACCAGCGCCGAAGCACCGAGAGGGAGAGGGGGTCGGACAAGGGTCCGATGCCACTCACCCCCTCGGAGCCGACGAGGGAAGTCCGGCGCCGAGATTCTTCCAAGGAAGAAAACGGAGCCGACGACGGAGCCGAAGACAATTGTATCTGCTCCGACGCAATCACAGTCTCGGTTCCGACACGACCCGGCTCCGAGCTCAAGAGAGTCGAAGGAGGAATATGTTGGTGGACCGGGGCAGGCATCGACTGATGAGTCGGGCTCTGAAGCATCTGGGCCAATGCCTCGGACTTAAGTAGTCGACTCACTACCCTCTGAAGGTCATGATCCGACAGCCTCGATGACCTAGAGGAGTGAGATCTTTGGCCCGTTCACACAGCAGGGGAGACCCTGGACCCCAATGAACGGAGCCAAGAGATGGTCACCTGGACCTCTTCCTAGTTGTCGGGTCCGAAGGTCTGGTCGGAGCCGACACGGAACTCTACTACCTCGGCTCGCCGGAGCGAGGAGCCACAGAAACTGTGGACTGAGACTTATCGGCTCCAGCCGGAGCCGATGAAGGCAAAGGTTGAGAAACCTTAGGTCTCGGCTCAGAAGCCGGAGCCAAGACCTAGATGCCTTAGAGGGCTTCCCTGTTGAAACAGACAGGGAATCCTCTAGCTTGAGTAAGCCTCTGAGAATCAATTTATTCTTTCTTTCCTGCAGGACCCTGGGGCTGAAGCCATGGCACACAGCACAGGAGTCCTGCAGGTGCAAAGGCCCCAGACAGACACAAGAAGTGAGCGTCTGTCAGAGACATTTTCTGACAGCACGCATCACACTTCTTGAATCCGAGACCTTTGCTTCTTTAGACATTTTATTTGAAGAGGTGTACACAAACACACACAAACACACTAGTTACACCCTGTCAAGTTAAATTATAATAAAAGCAGTATTAGAATTTTAAAATAAAATAATGCACACACACTCCACTAGGGAAGGAAAGGCCTATAGGCCCAAGGGAAGAACCTAAGGTTCTTGAGGGAAAAAACGGAAATTTTTTGGAAGGGAATAAAAAGTTTTCTAAACTACACTAAACTAAGTAAATATATTAAATTAAAGGGGTTTTTAAAGACTAATTTCAACAAGAAATAGTACTCACCAAGAACCGTAGAAAACCAACCTCGAAGCTGTAGCGGCAAACGAGATCTGAGGTAACTCTCGCCTAGCATTGTGGGATATAAGGGGAGCCTCGAGCCGGTGGAACCAACTCTCGAGCTTTTAGAGTGGCCGATTCGGAGCCGAGGTCGGCTCCGAACCCATCCAGCAAGAATGAAGGCGAGATAGACAACTTAACATCATATTTTTTAATGAATAACATTCATCCACAAATTCATTGTCCTGACTTACTATTCGTGCAGCCCTTACCAGTTGGCCTTTAACCACTGACCGTTTCTGATGGTGAGGATGACAACTTGAAAAGTGCAGGAAGGCTTTAGAATATGTGCTCTTCCAGTGGATCTTGGCTACAAAACCTTGTTGTACTCTATTCTTTGTTAGCCAGACATCTAAATAAGCAATTGTCTCAGTGTTGAACGTGGATGTAAATTCCAAAAACTGGGTTGACTGATCGAAATAGTCTACTAAATTGTTACTGTCATGAATGTCACCTTTTAATAGAATAAAAATATCATCTAGGTAACATGTGTAATATACTAGG
This sequence comes from Protopterus annectens, assembly GCF_019279795.1. Taxonomy (NCBI): domain Eukaryota; kingdom Metazoa; phylum Chordata; order Ceratodontiformes; family Protopteridae; genus Protopterus; species Protopterus annectens. The sequence goes on from NC_056733.1 coordinate 896,864,664, forward strand.
GAATTACTCAGATTTTCATTTTGAATACAAATTCTGCGCCCAGTATGCCATGACTAAATTAGTTGTGCTGGCTCCACATAGCTACCCCACTTTTTGCAAATAGAAGTCGTTACCAAACATTAAATAGTTGTTAGACAAAATGACGTCAAGTAATTCTATTACTAAAGAAATTTCTGCCCCTGATGCTCCATTTTTCCTTAACATGAAGCCAATCCACTCAATGCCTAACATATGTGGAATACAGGTCTAAAGATCTTTTACGTCCACGGTTAGAAAGTTCCATTCCTCATTAAATTGTAGGCTATCAATTTTGCTCAAAAAAGACCAAGAGTCCTTACAGACTTGGTCTTCAGTTTCAAAATATTTCTTCAATATTGAATCAACATATTTTGCACATGGATAGGTAGGTGAGTTACGGCCATCCACTAGGGGTCTCATAGGTGGATCCACCAAACTTTTGTGAATTTTGGGGATTCCAAAAAAAATACTGGAACCTAGGGTATGACAACAGCATATAATTGTAGATAAATCATTAATACAATTTTTGATCTGATAGGCTTTATTAACCTCTGTTCATGAACTCAGTTGATAAGCAGTGGTATCCAATACCAACCTCATCCGTTCTGCATAGTCAGAATTATCGAAAATAACCAATCCTCCTCCTTTATCTGGTTTGCAAACACGGATGTCCTGTGTCGTGATAAAATTGAGGTACTCACGTTCATGTTTACTTGTGTTATGTGTGCACTTCCCCTTACACCCATTCTTAACACTATGTCTAACATCTAATTCACAAGTTATTTTTTTATTTATTTTATTTTACATTTGTTGACCGGGATAGTCCGACTGGATGCATGTCCATTTTCAGCGGAGGCCCAGGGAGAAAAGCTCCACAGAGAAAAAAGTACAACATTGATTACATACAGATAAATACACAGTTACAGGAACAATATTTTTTTGGTTTAGATACATTTGCCAACAGTGTGATTTAATTACAACTCAAAATGCAATGATATTTCTATAACTTGTTACAGGATCCTTACTGTTATAGTATGCAGTCAAGCAAGGAGGAGCTTGATTGCTATAGAAACCAGAGGAGATAGAATGCTAAGGACGTTGGTTGATAATTATTTGAAACTTTGAAAAGCAAGAGTAGCATCTAGTAGGTACAGGGGAGTGGGTATAGTATGTGTCAAGGAGGGCTAATCTGGGTTAATACATGTGCAAAGCCAATGAGACTTAAAACATTGTTTAAGATTATTTTTAAATTGACAAAGGGAGGTGGAAAGTCTTAGGTTATTAGGGAGGAAATTCCAAACCTTCCCTATAGAATTGGCAAAGAGAGCTTCACCGCCCAAGTTATTAGATTTGATGGTTTGGACCAGAAATCTATTTGAGGAGCGAAGACAGCTAAGATTGGAGTAGGGGATCAATATTTCACTCAGTGAAGGGGTTTTATCAGGTTGTTTGATTATTTTAAATGCTTCAGTGAGTTGGTTCAGTTTAAGAAGATTGGGTAGTTCAAGCCAGTCGAGTTTCCTTAGATTAAGACAATGATGAGTTCTATGAGGAGCACTTATTACAAATCTGGCAATGTGATTATAGGCAACAGAGAGTTTATTGATCTCATTTTTGTTGAGGAAGGAAAGGACAGGAGAGGCATACAGTAAGGTAGAGAGGAGATGTATGCGTGCAATAGTGAGTTTGGCAATAGGGGTTAAGAAATTTTTAATTCTATACACGGATCCAAGTTTCTTATTTACTGTCATTATGGTTTGACTGATATGCATATCAAATCTAAGCTTATTATCAATAATGACCCCTAAAAGTTTAGTGTTGGTATCAGGCTCAATTTTGGTATCATTAATAGATTGGACGAAGAAGGTATTGTTATTAGATTGTGGAGAAAGTTGAACTGGTGGAGGCACTGAGGTGGGAAAAAATATTAGTAATTTGTTTTTTTTTTGATTTAGGATGAGTTTCCGTTCTGCGAGCCATTTTTCTACTGCAGTAAAGGAATGTTGGGTGACTACTTGTAAATCAGAGAGAGAGACTTCAGAGCAAATCAGGATGGAGTCGTCTGCGTATTGGATACAGGTGGCTTTAGGGATAACAGTGTGAAGTTCATTTATGAATACAGAAAAGAGGAGGGGACCTAGTATGGAGCCCTGAGGAACTCCTATGGTATTAGGCAGCAGGTGAGATAGCTTATTTTGTCATTGGACTGCTTGTTGTCTACCAGAGAGGTAAGCCTTGAACCAGCTGAGAGCTGGATTATCAAGGTGTAAGGTTTCTAGGGTGTGGAGCAGAATCTCGTGATTGACCATGTCAAAAGCTTTTGACAGATCAAGAAAGAGTGCAGAAGTTATTTTTTTGATGTTACGGTTTTTATTTACTGAGTCAGTAAAGGAAAGTAGGGCGGTGGTCGTACTATGGTGGGGTCTGAAACCGTGTTGAGTATGGGACAGTAGAATGTTTAGGTTAAGATAGTGAAGTAATTGTTTATGAACGCATCTTTCCATAATTTTGGCTATTGGAGACAAAATTGCTATGGGTCTATAGTTCGATGGTTCAGTGGAGGAGCCACCCTTGTGAAGTGGAATGACATAGGATATTTTCCATATGGAAGGGATGGTGGCCTCTGTTATTGTTCGGTTAATTAGGCTTGAGATAGGGTAGGCTATAACGTCTGCTGCTATTTGCAGGTATTCAGCTGGGAGTCGATCGGCAGAAAGGGTAGTTGGTTTGAGTTTCTTCAATAAGGCTCTAATGTAAGAGGTGGATGTTGGCTGAAGAGTAAAGGAGAAGGATGATTCCTCAGAAACAGTAAATAAGCGGGAGGAAGGAAGAGTTAGTTGATTGGCTAGTGACTGAATGGTCTCGGTAAAGAAGGAGTTAAAGGTATTTGCTACTTCTTCTGGATTTTTACCAATAAGTGTCTCTGGGGTGGGTGTAGACGATTTCCCTGAGTGGAGGAGATTATTTAAGCCTGCCCAGAACTTCTTTGGATTATTCTGGTGTTTATCTTGGAGGTGACAAAAATAATTCTTTTTGTCCAGGGTACTGTCTCTTTTCGTTTCATTTCTAAGCTGCTGGAATTTAATGCGATCCTGATGTGTCTTAGTAGCTCGCCATTTGTCCCAGGCCTTATCTCTAAGTTTAATTTTAGATTTGGTTTCTGTAGTTAGCCAGGGTGCTATCCGTATCTTGGTTCTGATATGTCGGTTAGGTGCATGAGAGTCCAGAATGTTGAGGAATGTGTCATTAAAGAATGCCACACTCTCCTTAAGAGGCAGAGTTTTTAGCTTGGACCAGTTACAGGATTTGAGTTCTGTTAAGAATAGAGTTGGAACAAATTTATTTTTATTTCTAACAAGTCTGTATATGGGAAGGTTTGAGTTGGTAAATTTGTGTTTAATTATGAATGTGATGAGGTGGTCACTAAGGTCATTAGGGAGGGTCCCTGTAGTATATTTATGTGTCCCATTATTAGTAAGAATCCAGTCAATTATGCTCTCCTTGTGGTTAGCATTACCAATTCTTGTTGGGGAGACAATTTTTTGTGAGAACCCATATAAATTAATGGGCATGGGATTAGTCTCAGTGGAACATTTGGTCCAATCAATGTTGACGTCCCCTAATACAATGGTTTCTTGAGGGTAGTTAGAGGCTAATCAGTTTAGTGTTGACTCCAAAGTTTCTAAGTTGTTCCCTGGCGGAATGTAGATTACAATAAGATGGATACTTTTTAGATTATTTAAGCAAAGTTTTAGGGCAATTAACTCTGCATTAGCAACCTTAGGTGGTTGTATAGGATTCATGATGATATTAAGGGTACTTCTATACATAACAGCTATTCCACCACCCTTTTTTTTTTCCCCGATCAACCCTTAAAATATTGTACCCAGGTGGGAGAATTTCTTCGTCTTTTGTGGCTGGATTATTATTGGATTATTTATTTATTTATTTTATTTTATTTTACATTTGTTGACTAGGATAGTCAGACTGGATACATGTCCATTTTCAGTGGAGGCCCGGGGAGAAAAGCTCCAGCATAAACAGATACAGTAAAAAACATTACAAACTCATTACAAAATAAAATCTCCAAGTAAATAGAATAGTGTAGAAACAATATAGAGATATATACAAAGTATACATAGACAATCATGAATAGACAAGTTCACAGGTTAAAGGTTACCCTTGTTTACAACATGGGAAACAAAATGACAGTAACTAGGTTACTAGTTTATTCAACATTTCTTAATTAGTGCTAGCCAGGCTTATTACAGTGGCATAGCCAGTTTAGTGCCAGGTGTTGTTTAAGTTTGGTTTTAAACTAGTCTATGGAGGAGAGCATTGTGATGTCAGCTGGAAGTAGGTTCCAGACTCTACTTGTAGAGTTTGCGAATCGGGCATCACCAGCTGCATTGTTAGTTTTGATGGTTTGAATTAATAGTTTATTTGAGGATCAAAGCAATCTTGGATTGTTATAGGGGGTGATTATGTTCCTAAGAACTGGTGTATGATTTGGGTTATAGAGAAGTTTATTGGCCATAATCAGAAGGTTGTATTGGATTAGATTGGGTAGTTCAAGCCACCCAAGCCGTTTGAGGTTGATACAGTGGTGTGTCCTAAAAGGTACACCAGTAACAAATCTGGCAATGTGATTATAACAGGTCGACAGTCTGCTGAGTACAGTCTTGTTTAGATTGGAGAGAAGGGGGAAGCATATAGCAGTGTAGCAAGTAGATGACAGTGAGCTATAGCAATCTTGGCTGGAGAGGTTAGGATGGCTTTTATTCTATACAGAGACCCAAGTTTTTTATTGATGGTTTTGATAGTTTGATTTACTTGTAGGTCAAATTTTAGGTTGTTGTCAATGATGACACCTAATAGTTTTGTAGAGGGGTCAGGAGAGATTATTGTGCCATCTTTTGCATTTATAGTGAAGTTAAAAGCAGTAGACCTATGTGTTGGAGAGAACAGTAACATTTTAGTTTTTTTGGGGTTTAATAACAGTCTCCGATCGGAGAACCAGTTTTCCACAGTATTGAATGTGGACTGGGTAGCAGACCTCAAGTCTGAGGGAGATGTAGCTAAGCAAACCAGGGTGGAGTCATCAGCATATTGAATGCAGGTGACATTAGGGATGACAGTATGTAGATCATTAATAAAGATGGAAAACAGTATGGGCCCTAGTATGGAGCCTTGTGGTACTCCGAGGGTATTTGGTAACAGGTTCGAGAGCTTGTTCTGCCAGAGAACAGCTTGCTGCCTCCCACTGAGGTAGGATGAAAACCACTGAAGGGCCTTATAGCCCAGGCTGAAAGTTTGCAGGGTGTCAATCAAAAGTTGGTGATTGACCATGTTGAATGCATTGGATAGATCCAAAAAGAGAGTTGAGGATATGTAATTATTGTTCCGGTTATTATTTATGGTATTGGTGAAGGCCAGTAGGGCTGAGGTTGTGCTGTGGTGAGGTCGGAAGCCATGTTGATTATCAGCCATAAGGTGATTTTGGATTACACGGTGCATGAATTGTTTATGTATACATTTTTCCATTATCTTTGCAAGTGGAGAAAGTATGGCAATTGGTCTATAATTGGAGAATTCAGTGGATGATCCTCCTTTATGCAGTGGGATTATGTAGGATGTCTTCCAAATGGTGGGAATTTTAGCCTCTGCTATGGTGCGATTAAATAATATTGATACTGCATATGCTGATATTTGTAGGTACTCAGCTGGGAGTTTGTCGGTGGAGAGGGTGGTAGATTTTAGTTTTTTGATCAAGGACCGAATTAGAGCCATGGACACTGGTGTAAGGCTGAACGAGAGTTGGTTTTTGGAGGTGATACTGTCAGGGCCAGAAGATCTAGGAGGTAATTGATTAGCTAGGGCTTGAATTGTCTCAGTAAAAAAGCAGTTAAAACTGTTTGAGACTTCTTCAGGGGTTTTATCAATGGTAGCGGCAGGGGTTGGTGTAGATGTTTTACAAGGATGAAGTACTTTATTCAGGCCTGCCCAGAACTTTTGGGGATTATTCTGGGTAGCAGTTTGCAAATTACTATAGTATTGTTTTTTGTCTTACATTATGGATTTTTTAGTTTGATTCCTAGCTTGCCTATATTTAACATGGTCATGGGGCTCTTTGGTGGAGCGCCACTGAGCCCATATTTTGTTTCTACTGATAATTTTTTGTCTAGTCTCTTTGAAAAGCCAGGGTGTCGTTTCTAATTTAGTACACTTTGTGCGGACAGGTGCATGCAAATCTAGCATTTCAAGGAATTTGTTGTTAAATACAACTGCCTCATCTAAGGGGAGGTGTTTTAGCATAGCCCAATTACAGGAGTTAAGTTCCTGTTGGAATTTGGTAGGGTCAAAGTCCTTTTTGTTTCTGACTTTCCTGAGTAAGGGTTGTTGTTGGTTGATGGCTTTTTGTTTAATTATGTAGGTGAGAAGGTGGTCACTTAGGTCGTCGGGGAGGGTACCAGCAGTGTAGAGTTGGGGGTTACTATTTACTAGCACCCAGTCAAGTATGCTATCTTTTTGGATGGGTTTACCAAGTCTGGTATGGGTGGTTATGGTTTGTGTGAAGGCATGTAGGTTGATGTGGGTAGAAGGGGATTCTGAGGAACAGGTTCCCCAATCTATGTTACAGTCTCCAAGTAGTAGGGTTTCTTGGGGACAGTGACATGATAGCCAGTGAAGAATATCTTCAGGCGTGGCTACATTGTTACCTGGGGGGATATAAAAAGAGATGATGTTGATGCATTTCCTTTTGTTGAGTTGTAGTCTAGTGGCAAGTATTTCTGAGTTATTAATCTGAGGTGGTTGATTAACAACTATGCTCAGATTCAGCTCAGATTTGTAGAGTATGGCTACTCCACCCCCCTTCCTGGAAGCACAATCCAGCCTGTGTATATTATACCCTGGTGGTAACACTTCATTGTCTGTGGTGTTAGACTTTAACCAGGTCTCAGATAGACAGAGAATCTCAGGGGAGTATACAGCCAGGAGAGCATGCAATTTGTGTATCTTATTACGAATACTTCTAATATTCAGTTGACAGGCCAGGCAAGAGTTATTTGGTCTGGTGATTATAGTTTTAGGGCTTAGGTCACTGGTGGAGGGGGTGTATTTATCAGAGATGGATGGGCCTGGGTTGGGGTGGATGTCTCCATTGAGTATGAGGCTTGGTCTGTACCTTGTGATAAGCCTCAGGAGTTTGTGTAAAATTTTGTAGTATTGTCTAGATTGAGAGGTAATGTGCAAGGGGTTAGTAAACTGAAAGAGGGACCACTTAGGGCTATACCCCTTGTTATTAACATGGCTGAAGGAGGGAAGCTTTACAGCTGGAGTGATAGTATGGCCTTTAGGGTACTGATAGTCAGTAAACATATGTTTTTCATATAAGGTGAGTACATAAGTGGTGAACAGAAAGGGTAGTAAGGTGTAGATTAACATAATGAGAGAGAAGTATCTTATTCTGAACTTTAGTTAAGTATGACACGACAGTGGTAGATCTGATAGTCAAATCAAAGACAGTGGTGTGGGTGAAGGAAATTATGTTTGGTGAGGCAATAGGATGGTGGGGACAGGGCGGAGAGTATGAGGTAGAAGTTAATACGATGGGTTAGCAGGGTTGTGGTTAAGTACGTATAAATGTAGAGATAATGGGGTCGGTGGGAATTGGGGGCAGGGAGGGGAGGGGAGCAGAGGGAGCCTGAGTGCAGCGAGTGTTCAAACACTTGGAGTACAGGATGTAATGGGGGGTTGAAAGTGCTCAATATAGAAAAACTATCAAACCCGGATACATTCATAACATTCCCCATCAACAAGTTGAAATTCAGTTTCCAAGTGAAAGTCTTAATGTCAAGAATGGTTTTAACCAAGTTCAGATGTTGGGAGGGGACAAAGGTATGTTCTTTAGCAAGGAACTCCACAATGTCAGAAGTAATCTGAACTGTGGAATAATTATATACTTTGAAGTCCCCTGCTTTGTTTGTGATAATCTCTGGACCTCTATTACTGAGAGCAATACTTACTATCTCTTCTATTTGTTGAATTTGGGGTTGCTCTTGTTGGTGTTCTGGTGTATATTCTTCTGTTTCGGTTTGGCCCCTGAAAAATTGGCCTCCCAAAAATTTTGATTGGGATGGGAGGTATTATTCCGATCTGGAGAGGCATTTTGTAACCTTTCACTTCTACGTATCTCCACCGGAACCTCACCAGTATCTAAAGAATCATCACATTCGTCAGGAACATTATTGAAAGGAACCACTCCAAAATGATTGAAATTGTTGGAATTATTATGGTTTCTGGTCTGTTTATCATAAAATTTGTGGTTTTCTGATAAATCATCAAGGACTGAAGTCATTAATGATTTATCAGAAAACTGCAAAAAACATATACACTGCATCATGTTGTTGAAGCACATCAAAAAGCAGTGCCAAATGCAGAGTCCCAACACATTTTCTTATTGGATCTTACCTGGGCTGGCTGGGGGCTCCCTGATCCATGTAACAACATTACATCTGTAAAATTAATGCTTTACTGACCCATAATAGTTACTCTCTTCCTATTACTCCATCAACAAATGCATCCACAAGGCCACAATAAGCAGCCAAGCTTTCCTGAGTAATCCTTCTGTTTACCTGCCTGGACAAGTGACTACAGAATATGGACAGCCAGTTTCTAAAGTAAGACTTCCCCAGTCCCCACATTCTGCCTGCAAGTTGGCAGCTGTTAACTGCAGTTTTTTTTTAATTTTTTAAAATATCCCACGTCTTCCCACCCCTCGGCCCAGAGCAGAAGTAACTTGAATGGATAAATGTGGAAGCAGCTCAGTGTTCATGTTCCTGCCCCTCTTGTAAACTCACTCACGGCCCAGAGCAGAACTCCGACAGACTGGACAGAGCCGATGTCACTGTACATGCCTCCATGTGATGACGTCAGTCCGGAAAAAATTAAACAAAAAAAAAAATGGGAAATTCAGAAAGCTGGGAATTTGGAAATTAAGGGGTGCAACTTGGGAAACATGGCACCCCATCATTTGGGCCTCAAAAAATATGGAAAACCAAGAGATTTGGTATGGTTGAGAGGTATGGCTAGGATATGGCATGGGCTTTTGTCTATGTTGACTTGCAAGTAGGGGAACTCCAGTGCATCATCCTGTTTGACCAACTTCGAGGTATGCTTGTTATTGATGTATATTTAGGCACCTCCACCTTTAGCCCTTGTCTGTGCAGCTACTGGTCGAAAAATGTGTAAGGCACTGAAACTTTGCACTGACAGGATACTTTCTTTCAGTTTAAGCTACGGTTCAGTAGTTTCACAAATGTCTATATTCTGAAGGGTGAGGAGGACTTGAAGGAAGTGTAGTTTTTTTATTTAGGCTCCAGGTACTGAGCAGTAACATCTTGAGGTTCAGCTGAGTTGATTTTGCTTGCAGGTTTGTAAATTTGACATTGCCAAGAAAAGGTACAAAGGGTGTGGATAAAGTTTTAGCCAATATTTAAAAGTCTAGAGGGGACAGGAGCAAATCATCCTTGGCAAAGCAATGTGCTATGTTACCATGTCTTCCCAAGCTGATAAATATTGGATCCCTTTTGAATGACACCAGAAAGAAATCCAATTGTTGAAATAATTTACCTTTTGCTCATAGTGTGGCATCATCCCTGGTGATGGTAATATGCTGCTCAGTGCCAGGCTCATACCAGCCTGACAGACATAGTCTGAGAGCTCTATAATATCTTAATAAGGTCCAGGGAGTTACGTCACAGGACATTTACACCTACATGGACTATGATGGAATCATACTGGTACCTGTGGCGTAATGCCTTGAGTACTTGCACGATTTGGCAGATCCTGGCTCCCAATAAGCACCGAACAGTTCTCTTCTCCTTGTTCAGTCTGGTTATAAGGTCCAGGGAGTTACGTCCCAGGACATTTACACCCACATGGACACTGATGGAATCATACTGGTACCTGTGGCGTAATGCCTTGAGTACTTGCACGATTTGGCAGATCCTGGCTCCCAATAAGCACCGAACAGTTCTCTTCTCCTTGTTCAGTCTGGTTATAAGGTCCAGGGAGTTACGTCCCAGGACATTTACACCTACATGGACTATGATGGAATCATACTGGTACCTGTGGCGTAATGCCTTGAGTACTTGCACGATTTGGCAGATCCTGGCTCCCAATAAGCACCGAACAGTTCTCTTCTCCTTGTTCAGTCTGGTTAGAGGAGAATCAATCTGTCTTAAAATGGCGTCCCCTATGACGAGAGTCCAGGTTAGTGTTACAATGGAGTCCCCTATGACGAGAGTCCAGGTTAGTGTTTGCTTGCCTTAGAAGCTTACTGTTTGAGGCTCCACTGAGTGGACTACCTTAGAAGCTTACTGTTTGAGGCTCCACTGAGTGCACTATATATGTGGTGTTACGTGTTGTTTTCTGAGTGCCTTTGGGCTTGCTGAGGCATAGTTTTACAACAGGCAGTGTAGTTGATCTTTGCTGTTTAGGAAAATTGCTTTTAAGTGTATCGGCATACATTACTCTATGCGTGTGTTGTGTGCTCTGTGAGTTGGCTACTGTGTACATGGTTTCGACAACCTGATGTGTGCCTGTATGCAACAGTTTAACATTAAGCGTAAACATAAAAGGTTGATCATTTATCTGCAGTTTCTAAATAGCCCTCTTTGTTAGACGAATACCAGGTCGCTTGTTACACTTCACAGGTTGACAGGTAAGTATAAGCACTGGCTGCCTTTGTGGGGTATTTTTTAGCCAATTTCTCTTCTAAAGGTGAGAATTAACCCTGTATCATGTGACTATAAGGTAAACACCTTAACCATTATACCCTCACCACCTTTTATGTCCCTTGTTTCTGAATCTTCTATTCACAACATTCACAGAAGACAGTGATTTTACATACACATTTGAAAGTTTACTATCACATCCACTGCTATCAACTTATTTGCTCAAAATTTTAAAAATATTACTCCAATTCACTTAAAAATAATATACAACTGTTTTTATCAACATGCATTTCCAGTATAAGATATCAAAACATTTACAAGGGACAGGATAAATATAAGGCTAAATCAGGGCAGTTGAGTGGTATGCTCAGAACTCGTATCAGTAGCTTTACAAACTATTAGTTCTGTTTCTCTGACGTAGTCATTATTTATTTATTTTTATTTATTTTAACATTTGTTTAAGGGGAACGTCCAAGTTGGAATGAAGCCAATTTTCAGCGGAGGCCTGGGGAGAAACGCTCCAGATGCATGACTTTGTAATGTGGTAGGAAACAGAAGCACCCAGAGGAAACCCACACGAACACAGGGGGGACATGCAGACTCCACACAGAAGGCACCTCAGCCAAGAATCAAACTGAATAACCAACCTCTTGCTATGAGGCAACAATGCTACCGCTGCACCACTACGCCGTCCACATCTGATTAATAAATCATATACAACTTCAAATTCACAATCAGATACCCTATGTGTCAAATTTATTTATTTATTTAGTTATTTATTTAAATTTGTTGACCGGGAGTGTCCGACTGGACATAGGCCCATTTTCAGCGGAGGCCCGGGGAGAAAAGCTCCACAGTAAAATAAACAGGCAGTAGTTACATTGGATTACATAGCGATTAACAATTTAACATAGCAATTACTTCACAGGTCAGACACATATGCATTTATAATCCCCTCTGTTACTTGGTTTCTGCTAAAAATATGAGCCTGACATGGGGTGATTTCTTCTTTGGCTCACAATATGCCTGGGTTTGTTTTCAGTATTGAAAAAAGATTCTTTGCCTCCTCACACAGAGCAAAACTATAAAATTCCTTAATGGCCATATACTTGCAACAGGAAGCAGCATAACTTTCTCTACTTGCATAAGATACAGCTCAAATCTTTGAATCCAGCACTTCCAATTCATGGCAGGTTCTCCTGCAGTTTCTGAGTAATTGCAGATTGAACTGTCAACATTTTGAACCAAAAACTGAAGGCAGTCTTCCCAAAAATCAATGACTTTAGTTATTTGCATAGGAGACAAAGACAAGCTAGGGACTTTTAATTTATCTTTGCAAAGTGGACTATATAAAATATACACACAGATATATATATATATATATATATATATATATATATATATATATATATATATATATATATATATATGTATGTGTGTGTGTGTGTGTGTGTGTGTATGTATATATATATATATATATATATATATATATATATATATATATATATATATATATATATATGTATGTGTATGTATATATATATATATATATATATATATATATATATATGTGTGTGTGTGTATATATATATATATATATGGTTCCACTTCACAATATCGAATTACTGAAAACTCGAACTTCATATCCTCGAGACTATATGATCGAGTTTTCAGTAACTTGAAATTAAGAAGTAAAGTAAAAAAAAAAAACCAAACACATAATTTCTGCAGGGGGCAAGCCCACCTGCACCCTCCCTACTTAAATAAACCATCTCTGTGATCGCACTATAGCGAGGAAATGGGAGATGTCCTGTTCTGCACTTCTGCATACAGCGTGGGACATATTTCCCTTTTCCCCAATGTAGCGCGATCTCGGAGTTGGGGGGGTTGCCCCCTTGCAGAAACAATGTTTTTTTTTTTATTATTACACTTCGTAATTTCGAGTTACTGAAAACTCGATCATATGGTTTCGACTGAAGTTCGAGTTTTCAGTAATTCGATATTGTGAAGTGGAACCATACAATTCCTCATGTAACACTACCCTCTTAAAGGTACAGTACAAGGAGAGGTACACAAAGCGTCTGGAAGTATGCCTGGGAATGAAGCATACTGAAGTCTGTCCAAAAAAGACTAGCAGTTTTGCAGAAGACATTATCTTGAATTACAGCTTCACTGTTGAGACTTTGCAGTTGCATGAGTACAAAGAAAGTCTGCTCCATATAACAAAAGGAAGGTAATAACTGATGTACATGGGAAACTTAGTACAGCTAGTCATGTGAAAAGACGTGTGGAACTTCAGTATCTTAGGTAAGCTGCACCGAGTACATACCTCATCAGGAAGTCAGTACAATCCTTGTCAGGCAGACATACAGACAGACAGTTACTAGTGCAGTCAATTCACAAAGGAGCTGCCATTTTGTTTTTCTGTTCCAAAAATTATAAATGCCACTGGGAATACTGTTTTTTGTGAAGGATTTTATAGTATTTATTTATTTGTTAAGTGTGTAACACAAGTAATACTGAACATAGCATTAGGAAGCATTAGGATGGGACCTCTCTGTAACATGTTCATTCTCTTGATAATGCTTCATGATAACAGGGGCATGGCTATCTCTGTATCTCTGTTTCTCTCTTTCTCATCACAGATGCTATTTTATGAAGTTGGGGCCTGGAGACTTTTATGTACAAGATGCCAGGAGTCTCTCTATCTCTACCTGGTTTTCACTGATGAACCTCTATGAACTTCAAGGCATGTGTGTCGCTCCATCTCTCTCTAATAATGGTATTTCATGAACTAGTAGAAAATAGTCTCTCTGCCTTTGCCTCTTTCTCACTCTCTGCTGTTGATATTTCGTTTGATGGTACTTTGTGAACTGTGGACCACACTGTAACTTTTGGTTTGGAGACACAATGAGATTAATTTCTTCAAGAATAACTCTGTATCTGTCTGTCTATCTATCTATCTATCTATCTTCCTATCTATTATTTATTAGCCAGCTATATGGGCTGGTTCATAGACCCTTTTTGCTTATGGCCTAGGCAACATGGTCAAAGGTACTAAGATATATAATCAGATTATTATACCCAATCAGCTGGCATACATTTTTTGGAGGGCAACAGGAAACAGAAGTACTTAGAGCAGACCTACTAAGAAGCAGGAAGGACTTGGAAATTCCATCTAAACCATGATCAGAATCAGGACTAAACCTCAGACCATGGAGCTGAAAAGGCAGAAAACAGAAAGATTACAACTGAGATACTTACTTCAGACATAGTCACATTCAGACCACTAGAAGGCTAAGCCCCTCTATTTGTAAGACTCTGCCTTAGCTGCTCATTTTGCACTTATACAGCCCTTCTGTTATCACCTTTTTTTTGGCCCTGAAATCAAGGCAATGTGCATTGAACCACCTGTGTTTGTGAGGCCATCATAAGTAATTTCTTCATAGACCGTGTTGTTTCTAATACATTTCAGCTGCTGCCACTTACTCTAAGGCCTTCCTCTTCACCTCCTTTGCTGGGTTCCACTACCGTGCCTTCTTCTTTGTTTTGGGGACAGCATTTTCACATCAAAGCAGCTGCTCACTGACTGGTGAAACATAACAAGTCACAGTCTTTAGTGGAACCAACAATGATTCTGAACTAGTACTCTCATAACCTTCTGAGGAAGATGCTTCCTGGGAGCAGCTGCATTCCTCTGGGTCTATTCCCCCAACCCTTTTACATGGTCTACATAGTTGGATGTCAATTTCAAAGATCCATACAGACCTAACATACACCCCTACTCAAAAGAATACATTACTAACTAGTGTTTACTCATACCATTTACAATAATTAACTAAGTAGTGCTTACTCTATTTATTTTACTGATTTTTCATATCACTTGCAATACATAGCAAACTACTTCTTATCCTTACAACTCACAACTTAAAGTAGTGTTTCCTCTTACAAGTAGTTAGCACTTACATTTACCACTTACAATATTTATCTAACTAGTGGTTACTCCTACCATTTATAATGCTTAACTAACTAGTGCTTATTCTTACCATTTACTAAACTAAATGACTGCTTTCTTATACCATTTACAATACATAACTACTTATCCTTATGGTTAACACCTTAACAAACTAGTGCTTCCTCTTACAAGTAATTAGTACTTACACCTACTACTTACAATACTTAACAAGTACTAACTCCAACCATTTGCAATGCTTAACTAACTAGTGTTACTTTTTCCATTTACAATACTTAACCAACTAGTGCTTACTTTTAACATTTATAATGCTTAACTAATGCTTATTATTATTACCTTTTACTATATTAAATTACCAGTTTTTATACTATTTACAGTACATCACTACTTCTTATCCTTATGATTAACAGCTTAACAAACCAGTGCTTCCTCTTACAAGTAATTAGTATTTAGACTTACTATGTACAATACTTAACTAACCAGTACTTCTACCATTTGCAATGCATAATTAACTAGTGTCACTGTTTCCATTTACAATACTTAACTAACTAGTGCTTACTCTAATCATTTACAATACTTGACTAACCTGTGACTTTCTCTTACCAGTTACAATATTTAACTAGTGCTTATCCTCACCATTTACTATACTTAACTAACTAGTGCTTAACCGTACCATTTATAATACTTAATAAGGCTTTATTTTTACCATGTTCAATACTTAACTTGTGGTTATCATTATCATTTCCAAAACTTAACAGACAAGTCTATATTCGTACCATTTACAATACTTATTTAACTAGTGCTTACCCTTAACCTTTTACAATAACAGTAATTAACTAATTAGTACTTAACTCATCGTTTGCAAACTTAATTAACTAGTGCTTAACTGAAATCATGCACTGCAAATGGTATGAGTAAGTACTGGTTAGTTAAGTATTGTACATAGTAAGTCTAAATACTAATTACTTGTAAGAGGAAGCACTGACTGAATTGTTTTTATATATTTTCTGGCATTGTTTTCTGTTCTCGTCTGTCCTGAAACTGCTTACCCCCTATTTCTGAGGTGGAGTTTATAAAACTGGTCTAACAACTTCTGTGTTACCTGATTGCTTCAAGGCTTGCTGATTTAAAAATAGTTTCTATTTGTAATCCTTGCATTCACTGTTGGAAACTCCTGGGTTCTGGCTAGTGTGATTCTCAAACAATCTGGAAATACATTGCTGATTGATAAGTATATTTCTTGGCATTTTAACCTTTCAGAGTCCTGCATTGTCTTAATTTTGCCTGACAGAATTGTTATATATATTTTCTGGCATTGTTTTCTGTTCTCATCTGTCCTGAAACTGTCCCCCCTCACCCTATTCTTGTGGTGTTGTTATGGTTGGTGGCTTTGGAGTTGCACGCCCCTACTGTAAATTTGATCTGGGACACCCTCTTAGTCTGGTGTTCACTCTGCTTAATACAGAGAGAACATATGAGAAGACCAACTCACTTAGGTTCTTAACCTCTGCTCCTCCTTCCTCTCTCCTTGCACTTTACTAAAAAAATGCACTTTATTTTGCTTTTGCCTCTTCTTAAAATTACTAAATTGTATTTCTTCTGCTGCATTTATTACTGCTTGGTAGTAGCCTGATTAAATTATACCTGTTATTCTAAGCCTTTTGGTTTAAGCACTTGGGCTTCAGACCAGTTGTTTTACATTAAGAAGGTGTGTGGTCTGCACTGTTGTGGCAGGACAGGTAACCTACATCCTTCTAAATTGGGAATTGCTGATTGAAGGCTCAGTGTCTGTTATTCAAAAAGTGTATTAGTTATGGTTTAAGCACTTGGACTTCAGGCCAGTTATTTTACATTAAGAAGGCTTGTGGTCTGCACTCTTGTGGGAGGAGAGGTTAGATTCTGCCCTTCTGAGCTGGGAATTTCTGGTTAAAGGATTATTGTGGCTGCTTATTTGAACTGTTTATTTCTGAAATAGGTGCACCTTGTTTGCTGTAGCATAGACTAGATTCAGGAATGCTGAATATAGCTTTGTTTGTATAACTTGAGCACTAATCCAGGCCATCTTTTTTTTGGAGAAGGTTCCCCTGCACCCTAGTGGCAGGAGTGTGAAGTTAGAGCTTGTCTGATTGAAGACTACTGGAACAGGGCTCAGATTTGAGCTTTTTTACTGGTTAATTGGGTAATTTGTTTAAATCAGTTTGCTCATTTTCTATTGTTATTTAAAAAAATTGCACTTTATTCATCTGCCTTTACTGTATTTGTGTTTCTTCCTACTTTATTGCATTTATTCTGCTGCATTTATTACTACTTGTTAGTTGCCTGATTAAATTGTAACTGTTATTCTAAGTCTTTGGTCGAAGCACCTGGGCTTCAGACCAGTTGTTTTACATTAAGAAGGTTTGTGGTCTGCACTGTTGTGGCAGGACAGGTAGCTTACAGCCTTCTAAGTTGGGAGTTGCTGACTGAAAGCTTAGTGTCTGTTATTCTAAGAGTGTATTAGTTCTAGTTTAAGCACTTGGGTTTTGGGCCAGTTATTTTACATTAAGAAGGTGTGGTCTGCACTCTTGTGGGAGCAGAGGGTAGATTCTGCTCTTCTGAGCTGGGAGTTTCTGGTTAAAGGCTTATTGTGCCTGCTTATTTGAACTGTTTCTTTCTGAAATTGGCACGCCTTGTTTGCTGTAGCATAAACTAAATTCAGACCTGCTGAATCTAGCTTTGTTTGTATAACTTGACCACTAATCCAGACCACTTTATTTGGAGAAAGTTCCCCTGTACCCTAGTGGCAAGAGTGTGCAGTTAGAACTTGTCTGATCGAAGACTGCTGGAACGGGGCTCAGTTTTTAGCTTTTTATTGGTTAATTTGTTTAAATCAGTTTGCTCATTTGCTACTGTTATATAATAAAAAATACACTTTATGCATCGCTGCTTAGATAGGGTTAAACTATTCCTGGTGCTATAAAGTCTGCTCTTCAAATTTTCCCTTAAAACTAGACAGTTTTTTAGTTTTAGGACTCAAATCTGTTTCTTTGAGCTCAGCACATGTTCAGAATTCATTGTAAGCACTAAATAAGCTACAAATTACTACAGCACTGAATTTCCTCACTTGTCTAGAGGAAAACAGTTTTTAGTACTTAATAAATAAGCACCTATCCAGGCATGTCTAAGGGTTAGTTCCCGGTGTTTTCTCCTGTCTACCTGATGAATCTGGGCATCTTGGGGCAATGCAGCAATTGCCTCATGTACGCAGACAACACTCTCCTCCTACCACCCAATACTACAACCCATGAGAGATGCACTTATATAGCCAAACTGGAAGCAAAGCACTCTTCACCCAAGACTGGACTAGACAGTCAAGAGGAAAAGGTAAACACTTGCACCACACCACACTCATCACATAGTCCCTCAAAACTTACACCACCAAAACACAGACATAGCAACATAAAACACGCACCTACATTCGTGGAGGCTCTCAATAAAAATCTGCTCAAGCAACAGAGACATCCAAAGCAGAAACACATGCAACCTCCATCCCCCCAACAGAACCTAAATGACACATAGCCCATAAACTCAGTGTGACACTCAACCACAGCCCATAAGGCATAACAATGTACCCAACACTCTAGTCATAGGTGATTCTATAGTCAGGCACACTGGTGTTCCACTCAACAGGCTAAACAAGGAGAAAGTTACTGCCGGCTGCCTGTCGGGTGCCAGGATCCGCCACATAATGCACGCACTCAGGTCACCCCACAACAAGTACAAATATGACTCTGTCATTGTCCATGTTGGTGTGAATGACCTGAGACATACCTCCCTTGTCTTCATGAAAAGAGACATGGAGGAGCTCTCCGATCTTGCCGCCCAAGCCGATATGACCCTAGCCCTGAGAAGCTTCCTGCCATCACCCAGAATGATATCACAGTACAAGGACAAAATGATTGACTTCAACAATTGGGTAAGCTTCTGGTGTCATTCTAAGGGGATCCAGTAACTGTCAGCCTAGGATGACATGATCGACAGACCATGATGCTTTGCCAGAGATGGCCTGCACCTGTCGCCCTTGGGATTCCGGATACTGGCTAAGGCTCTTGCCACCCCTACAGTGCCTTTTTTAGGCAAGGTTCAAGTGACAAATTCACCAGACTAACAGGTAAAAGCAAGCAAAAGCTGAGGGTAATGCTACTCAATGCCAGAAGTATAAACCTCAAAATGCATTCACTCGAGGCACTCCTTAAAACGGAGAACATTGACATCTGTGCAGTGACAGAAACCTGGTTCAAGGCTCCAGAGAGCACCCCTGCATTACCAGGCTATAATTCATGCCACACCTTTTGGCCACCTAACCTTGACCGAAACACTAAAGGTGGAGGCATGTCCATATTCATTAAGGATATCCACACCTCCAGTCTAGTTGCTCAACATAATGCATCTGAGATTATCCAAGTGCAACTAACTCTGGGCAAGACCGCAATCCAAATTGTAACTTGCTACAGATCTCCCACCATGCCCCAAGATTCCCACTCCTCATTTCTTGATACACTGGAAAATATTAGGGTACAACCCAACACCCGAATAATAGGCGATTTCAACTACCCCACCATTAACCTGGAAAACTACTCATGTACCATCTCTTTTGCTCAATGTTTTCTGGAATTCATAAATTCCAACGCCTTGGATCAAATTATCCACACCCCCACCAGGGGCAGCAATATCCCAGACGTGGTCATTACCAATATGGGCGACCAGTGTTCCACACCAGAGGTCAATTCCTCGTTGGACAAATCCGAACACAAGCTAATCAGCCTAGACATCCACATCCTGCCCCCACCTCCCTTTAGGGAAACCACCGTAAAAAAATTTCTCCAAAGCCAACTTCACGCTTCTTAAAGTGGCAAACTTCACAACACCCATGCAGATGGATAATAGAGGTACGACTGCTGAATCCTACACAAATACACTTTATAAGCACTTACACGAGTGCATGGATCATGCTATCCCTAACAGAACCAAGATGCTCTCCTCCATAAGAAGGAAGCCAATCTGGCGGTCCCCTGCCATAAACAAACTCTACAACAGAAAAAAGAAACTGTTGCAAAAAAGAGTAAAATCTCACGACTAGAAGAACTCCCTGGTCAGCCTCAGTAAGAAGCTGAGATCCCTCATAAAATCCTCCAAAGCTAGTTATGAAAACAAATTCACCACTGATTCTAAAGACAACCACACAGCATTCTATAGCTATGTCAAGAATCTTACACAGATCTGCTCTGAGTTACAGCACAATGGCACTAAATATACAGACCCAACTGATATTGCCAACATCCTGGCAGATAGGTTCAGTGCTAACCTTACCCCCCCCCACCCCCTAAAGGGCCCATCTCTATACCAGAAGAATGGAAAGTTCCTGTAATCATGGCTGCACAGGTAAAAACCACATTCTCCAAAGCCAAGAACACAGCATCCATGGGACCTGACAACATCCCAGGCTGCGTTCTACATGAACTACAGAATGAAATGGCACCCCACCTAAGCACCATGTTCAATCATAGCCTCACCTCAGGCTTTGTGCCCACTGAATGGCGCACAGCAATGGTTATCCCACTCCACAAAGGGGGAGCCACCACGAACCCCAGGAACTACCACCCCATTATTCTAACGAGCCTGGTCTGCAAGGCCATGGAACGTATCATCATGGAACTTATAAATAAAGACATTGGTAATCTCCAAACTCTGAACCCCACCCAGTTCGGGTTTGTAAAAGGCAAATCCTGTCTCCTAAACCTGATTGACTTCTTTGAAGCAGTCACCAAAGGTGTAGACGAGGGTAAGGTGGTTCACATAGTCTATCTAGATCTTGCCAAGGCTTTTGACACCATCCCCACTCTGGAATTATAGATAAACTCACTAAACTAGGTATAAATCCCTATGTCACAAGATGGGTTGCCAACTGGCTCACTGACAGAACCCACACTGTGAAAGTAGCAGACTCCAAATCTGACTTCAGACCGGTGACAAGTGGAGTACCACAGGGTTCAGTCCTGGTTCCTCTCCTGTTTGGTATCCACTTTTCTGAAGTACAGGCTAACACAGAAGGTCTTTGGCTAACTAAGTTCGCAGATGACTGCAAACTAGGAGCCATAATTGAAACTCCTAACGATGTGGACATCCTACAAAAGGGCCTCACTGAGACAGATGCCTGGTGTCAAAGCCATGGCCTCAAGCTCAATGCCAAAAAGTGCACTGTCGTCCGCTTTGGTAAAAACTCTGTACCCATGAGCTACCACATAGGTGGTAGTCTGTTTAACACCAAAAGTGTGATAAGAGACCTTGGGACACAGGTGGACAGTAGTCTCTCCTTTGATAATCACATCACCACAGTAGTCAGGAAATCCTTCTACGTGGCACACCTCATCACAAAAGGTTTTGCATCCAGGAAAAAAGAGGTCATTGTTCCCCTCTACTCATCACTCATTAGACCCATTATAGAGTACAACACCTCTTTTGGTATGTACTTCACAAGACATCTACAACAACTGGAAAGGCCGCAGAAATACCTCACAAAGAGGATTACTGGCCTCAAACAGATGCCCTACGCAGACCATCTCAAAAACTCCAGCTTTACTCCGTCGCATATCGCCTACTCAGAGGCGATCTCTGCCTAACATACAAAGCGATGTCAAACCCAGAGCTGTTGGACATGCTGCACTTAAAGAAATCCCAATCCCTTCGAGCTACATGCTCTAGGGACCTAAACCTTGTCACCACAATAAACAGAACATGCTGGAAGGATAGATTCCTGTCCCAGAGACTTCCCATACTCTGGAACAAACTACCTATCTATATCAAACAAAGCTCTTCATTAGCACTCTTCAAGAAAAATCTTGATGACTGGATGGGAGATAGGAAATTCACCCCGGGGATCACCTCTGTGGCTCTGCTCGATAGGGGCACAGGAAAATAATTTTCTTGGGTGGCAAAAGCCAGGGTACCTTTTTGGCTAAGCTTGTATAGACCCTAGGGCCAATAGCCTAGTATCTACCTATGAACCTAGTATTCAGTCGTAACAGTTGCAACAATTAACTAAACTAGAAATTCCTCTTACTATATATTACTTGACATTTAGTATGGAGAAATAGAAAGTACAGTTCTGCGAGCTGCACTTAAAGTAAAAGTCGATGTTCAGATTCCTCACTGCTCCAGTAGCCTTTGGCTAATTTGCTTGTGTCCTACCTAGAATACAATAACCAGACAGTCTTCACAAAGCACTGGCTCCACTTTACTTTAGTACATGTTGGACTAAGCCCAGGGAGGGAAATCATCAGCCCCATGGCAGGCAACTTTGGGACTTTCTTGCCCAAAAAACAGAAAAATCTTGGTCATCCTGAAAACCCCAATATATGTAAATATAAAACTTTTATCCCAAAACTAACTATTTACAGAAGAAAGTGGATGGAGGAAGAATGCTGCTACTGCAGTAGTGAGGAATTTGAATATCTGTTGTTATGGTTAAGTGCAACTTACACAACTATACTATGTCCATCATTTTCACTGCTGCAGTAGTCTTTGGCTAGTTGGGTTGATTAACAAAGCTTATCCAACCTGGGAGGAGGAAGGATAAATGTCCAGAGGTCCTGGGAGAAGGGTCCTAGCAAAGCCAGTCCTGACTTGAGGAAGGAATCCAGTTTGTAATGCTTTGTAAAAGTATGTACAGAGAACCATGTAGCTGCCTCTATAATGCTTCAAGAGTCTACCCTTTCCAGTATGCCATTGCAGAAGCCAAGGGCCTAGTAGAATGTAGCTTTATCCTGGCTGGAATAGATTTGCTATTGTGGTAATAACAAAACGCAAAATATGAGGACAACCATCTTGAAATAACTTCTTTTGAAAAGGGTTGTTCTTCCTTTGTCTCATTATAAGAAATAAATAGCTAATCACCTTTTCTAAAGATTTTTTTTCTGTTAAGATACTACCTGAGCTGCCTATGTGTGTTCAAAGTATGCAGAACCCTTTCACCTTGGTTTTGAGGTTCTGGATAGAAAACAAAGAAATTGATGGCTTGATTCAAGGTAAACTCTTAGACCACAAGAAACAGATGATATATAAAAATACATGTAAATGAACACACAGCAGTGAAGTAGATGAACACTGGGTAAATTTAATCCTGGTACCTCGGCTTTTCGCCTTCAAGGGATATTTTCTTACAAAAACAGCAGCATCTTATATACATATTCACAAATAACCTTTATCCAACACGTCAGCATTTAAAATGACAGTGCAACCATAAATACATTATAAATGGTATAGTTAATAGCAGAAAAATATATCAAAACAAGTATTTCTAAAAATTCATGGACACTTCCCGATTTAATCCACCTGGATGCAAAGTACCATAATTAAAAATAAATTAAGTTTCCAAATTGTTGAGCCTTAAATGGAATTTATCCCTCGATGCCTCAACTCTGGCCAGAATACTAAAAAATAAATACCCCCCCCCCCCATGTACAGATGAAAAATGATTAGCAACCGGACTGTCCCTTTTATTATTCCTGATGTCCAAAAGATGTTCTCTGATTCTTATTCTGGCCTTCATTTTTGTTTGCCCTGTGTACCACCTTACATTCTCACAGACACATCCCAATATATAAACTACCCCACAGGACTTACAATTGAACCTCTCCATTGTTTGATATTTCCTACCACTGATAATGGTCCCTAAAAGATTTTTAATTCTAGAACAAAGGTTAAAATTCCTGCAGGGAAAAGCCCCTTGTCTAGCACTCGACTCTACTTGCAAAATGGGTCTGTTCAATAATTCCTCTAAATTAAAAAATCTACCATAGGAAAAAGTTACCATGTTAGGGAAGATACTACCCAAAAATTCATCAGAACTAATCATGGGCCACAGTGGTTTAACAATATGCACAACTTGAGAAAACACTATATTTCATAACATAAAAAATATTTTCCTTAGTTTTCCCACAGCAAACAGCCCTCTTCTCTGTATTAACCATACAACTGCTCTTATTAACCCTGTTCCTCACAACTTCTAAATTTTATTTCATGTACCCCCTAGCAAGCAATCTTTGTTCCACCTCATCCAAAAATTTTTTTCTTAAGATGTCCCTAAGAAGTATTTGTCCAAATATGCTTGAATTCCCTGTAGGGTAGTGCCTGAATGAAATGTAAGGGATGCATACTTGAGGCATGCAAAAAACTATTTACTGCAGTGGGTTTTCGAAACGGTTTATGTTGAACTTTTCTGTCCCCATCCACAAAAAGACACAGATCCAAAAACTTAATAGTTTTCCTGTCCACATGAAAGCTAAACTTTAACCCATGATGGTTTAAATTAAGTTCTTCAAAAAATGTAACAAATTCCTCAAAAGGACCCTTGCAAATAATGAGTAGATGATGTATAAAGCGTTTATATATAACCACATTGTTTTTAAAGAATTCTGTTGAGTAAACAAATTGTTTTTCAAATTCATCATATAGAGAATTGCATATGAAGGGGCATAAGTTGCCCCATAGCAGTACCTCTATTTTGTAAAAAAAACTTTATTATCAAGCAGAAAATAATTGTGACTCAAACAAAATTCCAATAATTCTACATTATATGATGAACATGGACCCTCACCAAGGATTCTTCCAACTGCTTTAAGCCCCCATCGCCCAGCAATATTTGTATAATGGGCAGCTACATCAAGACTGACCCTAAAATAATCATCTTGCCATTCCAAATTCCTAATACACTTACACAAATCCTGACTGTTCCTAATATGTTATGGAACCCTATCAACATAAAGTTTCAATAAAAAGTCCAAGAAAAACCCAACATTATACATAAAAGAACCCCTCCCTGAGACAATAGGTTCATAGGTTGGTACTAGGCTATCAGTCCTAGGGTCTATACAAGCCTAGCCATAACAATTCCCTGGCTATTTATTCCCATGCTATTTACTTTCTTGGACCCCTGTCTAGCAGGGCGACTGACGTGATCCCTGGGGTGAATTTCCTTTCTCCCATCCAATCATCAAGGTTCCTATTGAAGAGGGCCAAAGAGGCACTCTGCTTGACATGTATGGGCAGTCTATTCCAGAGTCTGGGGAGTCTCTGGGTCAGGAACCTATCCCTCCAGCATGTTTTGTTTATTGTGTTGACAAAGTTTAGATCCCTGGAGAGTGTGGCTCTGAGGGACTGGGACTTCTTTAAGTGTAGCATGTCCAACAGCTCTGGGTTTGACATGGCCTTGTATGCTAAGCAGAGATCGCCTCTGAGTAGATGATATGCGACAGAGCATAGCTGGAGTTTTTTAAGGTGGTCAGTGTAGGGCATCTGCTTTAGGCCTGTGATTCTTTTAGTGAGGTATTTCTGCAGCCTTTCCAGTTGTTGCAGGTCTCCCCTGGGGGGTTCAGTTTGTCCTTGTGGATCTTAGGAATGGCAAAAAATATAGGGTCACGAGGGTCTGAAATATACAAACCTTTAATATCCGAGTTTGTCAAAAAGCCCCAACCTTTCTCCTTTCTCTAAAAGTTCAAATACCAACCTGTTAAAAGTTTTAAGTGGATTCATGGGTAAACAAGTATAATCGTTAACTTGTCCCAATAAATCCCCCACAATTCTGTTGTACTGAATTTTATTCATAAGCACCCAATTGTCTCCTTTATCCACTTTTTTAAACATTATACTATTGGCCTGAGCCCACAGTTCCTTAAGAACCTGCCATTCCTCTTTACATAAATTACAATTCTTACATGTGAAGTTTTTAAACTCCTTTTCAATATTATAATACAAGAGCTTCTCGAAGCTAAAAATTAACTAATTCAATTTAGGTGGAGAAAAGGTGCTAGAAAAGCAAGGACATGTAGGTACTTTTAACCATCCATAACCTGTGTTAAAAACATCCAGATTATCATTTTCAACTTCATTTTCTGCCAGACCTTCCAAAATGCTGTCATCATACTCATACATCGATAGATTTAACAAAGAAGCATCAGTATTTTCAATACTGTCAACATTATCAAAAAACATTGCCCTGTCATCATCAACATTATTTTCTTTTTTAGAAAAAACACTCTAAGGTGCAATTTTCGACAAAATTTACTTGCTTCAATCAATAAACTTGCTAAAGAAGGCAATTTCGTTGGCATAAATTTCGCACCCATTAACAGTACCTTTTAAGCTTCAAAAGAAAGTTCAGAATTCAATAAATTAATGATATTAAGTCCATTCTGTTCACAAAATGAAATGTAATGTTCATTGTTGTATCTTCCTTTCATTTAGATCTACTGTTTTTTTCCATTCGCTCCCTCATTAGACTTCTGCTGCTGTCCCATTTGGACAGTTCAATCCCTTGAAGGCGAAAAGCCGAGGTACCAGGATTAAATTTACCTGGTGTTCATCTACTTCATCGTTGTGCGTTTTATTTACAAACTCTTAGACTACTTTGCGTGTAAATGAGGGATTTGTTCTTATTGTGACCCTATCTCTGTGGAATACCAGATAGGGTTTACCCATCATAAGAGCTTGTAAATCAGATATTCTTCTTGCAGAGGTCAGAGCAATATGCAAAGTCTTTCAAGTAATGAACATTAAACCTGCGTAATGAGCTAATTCAAAGGGAGACAGTTAACTTTTCCAACACAAAGTTAAGATCCCAGGAATAGACCGATTGTTTTCTAGGCAGTCTAAGAGGTCAATCCCCCTTCAAATACTATTTTACTAAAACAGAGAAGAAAGGGGAGGCTCCATGGGAAAACATACTGAAAAGGCTACCAAATGATCCATGAAAGAGGATTAAGTCAGACCAGTGGCACATAATCCTGGATAGTGCCCTGGTTGTTAGATTGGCACAAACTAGAAAATATTTTCCACCTGCAAATATAAGATTTCCTTGTAGACGGCTTTCATGCCTCTTTCAGTACCTAGTACACATCCTCATGAAAAAAGTGCCTAAAAGATATCAAAACTGAAACATCCAGGCAGTCAGTTGAAGTTGCTTGAGACAGGGATGTATCAAACTCCCCTTGCCTTGTGTGAGTAGATCCAGTCTGTGAGGATGCCAGTGGTAATTATTCCTGTCCAATTCTATAAGAAGGAAGATCCACTGTTGGTTGGGCCAGAAGGAGGTCACCACAATGATTTTTGAAGAGTCCATCTGGATCTTCAGATTGGCCCAGAATAACAGTGGAAGAGTGGAAAAGCATGCAGGAACATTCCCATGCAAGGGAATGAAAAGACATCTGTTTTCCAGGCCTGCCTGCAAGCAGTCCTGGTACAACATTTGCTAAGTTTGGAAAGGAGGCAAACAGATCCATCTGCGGTTTTTCCCATAAATAGATCAAATCCAGGAGGACCCCCACATTCAATTTCTATTCAAGAGGGTCTGTCCTGGTCGTGTTCAGCTTGGCTGTTACTGCATTTTGCTCTGACAGAATGTAAGATGCTTGAAGGGTTAAGTAATGCTGCTGTGCTACATCCCAAGCCATCATAGCATGCCTGCATAAGGGGTAAGATCTGCTGTCACCCACTGGTATATATACCACATTGTTGTGGTGTTGTCTGTAATCACCTGTAAGGGTCCTGGGAACCACAGATGAAGAGACTTTATGTCATGGATCATAACCAACATCTCTTTGATGTTGATGTGATTTGGTTCATCTGAACTGTTCCATAGGCCTTACACCTTTACCATCATAGAAACTGCTTCCCAAGCAAAATCTGAGGTATTTGTAGCCCCAGATTAAGTTGTGATTGGAGAAGAAAATGGGAGACCTGGATATTGAGCAATTTGAAGTTTCAACCATTGCATTTCCTTCTTGATAAATCCCAAAATTGGATTCTGAAATTCTAAAGAATGAGATGTTGGGTCCATATGTTTTTTTAGAAACCACAGAATGTTTCTTATTTGTAATCTGGCAAGAGGATTCATGAGAATCATAGAAGCCATGAACCCTAGAATCCTGGGATATTTGCCGACTGAAGTCTGAGACTGACTGGAGAAAAGTTCTAGATACAAAAACACCTTTTCCTCGGTTAGGATTGCTGCTTGAAGAGAAGCATCTAGAAGGCAACCTAAAAACAGTCCTGTCTGATGGAATCAAAGAGGGGTTTTCAACATTTACCTGGGATGTCAGATTTGTAAGGAGTGAAGAAATACATGTTAAGGACTCCAGATGTCTGGCAAAAGGCTCTGCAAAGATAAGTGAGTCATATAAATAAGGAAATATCTGAATGGACTACAGTCTGGAATGAGCTATCACTGGAGCTAGGCACTTTGTAAGCATCCTTGAAGCTGTAGATAGCCCAAAGGGTTATGCAGAAAACTGATAATGTGACCTACAGACAGAGGATCTGAGAAATGTTTTGAAGACTGTGGTTATGGGAATGTGATAATAAGCATCCTTTTAGGTCTAATGTTACTTTGAAACGCAGCAGAGGAATTATAGGTAACAGACTCTCTAGGGTCAACATTTTGAATATTAGTACTTTCACAAATAGGTTGAAAAGGGAAAGAGCTAGAACTGGTTTCTAGGATAGCTCATTCTTTAGAACCAGAAACATTTTGGTGGAGAAGCCTTTCCTCCTTTTATCTAAAGGCACTGGTTCTATGACTCCTTGGGTCAGCATGTGTAGCAGAATGTAAGGAAATAACTCTGTTTGTTGTGTATGCAGTGCCAACTGTAACCCTCCCATATCACTTTCAGTACTCAGTAGTCTGAAACAATCTGTTGCCAAAGGAATGATGGACATCCAGTTTTATGGACAGACTTAAAGACATCGACATAGTAGCAGGAGGAAAGAGGGGAAAGACGTTAGCAGCGTCATTCTGAAGAGTAGTATTTCCCTTTTTCAGAAAGGATGCCCGTTTTTTATTGTTCCCTCTTGGCATCTTTTTTTATCCCTGTTTGCCAAAAAATGACAGGTATTACTTATTTTGTCTTTTGAAGAAAGCAGACGGTTTGTAAGATTTAAAATGCTAAAGCACAAACTAACTCTCCTGCCCTCATCTACCCACTTACCCTTGTCCTTTCCTTCCTGCATTTTACCCTTGTCCCCTCTTTTCACATAGACTACTCTTCTTTTCTGGGTTTAACTTGTCTCTATACCCTGTACTTTACTTGCAGTTGTTCTATTCACCATGGGTTGTAATTATTATCTTGCTCACTCCCTTTCAATCTACAGATTGTTGTACTGTATGTCAAATATTCTCTGTTTTATCATTCTATTTGTGTGTCTCCCATGTATTTTAACCTTCATGTAATAACTATTATCTCCTGGTTGCTTGAATTCTGTTTAGGGCTTTTCCCCGGGCCTCCAATGAAAATGGGCTAAGGTACAGTCGGACATTCCTGATTAACAAATGTCAAAATAAAATAAAAAATAAATAAAAAATGGAGGGCTTGAAAAGTATTAGAAGCTTCCTGAAGTAATTTTCCACTTTCATCCAACTGAGATTCTGAGTACCTGAAGGGCCAATTAAACCTCCATATTTAAAGTAGAGTTTACAATCTCATACTATAGCCTATCATCAAATGTTTGATTACATACTCAGGCATATCTTCTCCAGGCAGCTGTAGTAGCAGTGAACCTAGGCACAGTATCTGCACAATCAAACACACTCTTCAAAGAATGTTCAAACACATGAGACAGGTTAGAAATAATGGGATACAGATAGGACTTATCTTCTGAAAGAAGTGTGGCAGAACAATTCCTCAGGCCATTTACGCAAGTGAGAATAAACTACCACAGATATGCTTGGTAGTTAAGAATTCTGTAACCTAAAGTGGAAGAAGAGAATACTGTCTTACCAAATCTGCCTACTACTTTACCTTCTTTGAAGGAGAAGGATTGCTATTTAACAGTACTTACTCCATTTCTAGCTGGTGAAGAAGTACAAATGGCTGCTGGATCATATCTAAGATGAGAAAACAAGAATGCATTAGACTGCAGAACTATATAAAGTCTATCTGCCATGTTGTGGACAGAAGGCTGAGTTAGGGCTACTGCAGAGAGCATTTGACACGTCCTACAAGGCTAGCATAATAGCAGGAATGGGTGTAGCTTGTGGCATTTCCACTTGCAACATACAATATTACCTCAGGTTGGGGGGGGGCATTGACCTATTTTCACACACATGCATTATTCATCCTAGAAATAGTCTCAGAAAAAGAAAACTCCTCTAAAGGAGTTGTTGGAAAGGTCAAACTTTCCTCTGAATCAAAGTCTTAGGCTTGGTAATCCAAAGGATAAGAAGCCTTGTCTCTCTCTATGTCAGTATACTCAGACATAATTTTCTCAGCAATACCTTTACCCAGCTTAACAACTGGTTTGGATTTTTGCTCTCCAGGGTTGAAAGCATCTAATAAACTCCTAGCCAAGGTAAGAAAATCATCCTTATGAACAACAAAATGTATTTAGAGAAGCAATGTATAATCTTTTATTTCTTTTTCCTAGGGGCATCCTGGAAGGAGACCGACAAGGAGATGGCACTTCATTCCTGTCTTTCCGTAGGTTCATAGGTGTATACTTGGCTAACAACCATTAAAGCCCTTATAGGGCTAGCCACACAACCTAAATGTGACCCACATGTTTGTTTTATATAGCTGCTGATTTACTGACTGCCTCTGTCCATCAGAGACATAGTAGCTAGACCAGGAGTGAACTTCCAGTTACCTATCCATTGGTCCAAGTTGCACTTAAATAGGGAGAGGGAGGCACTCTGTTTCACATGGATGGAAAACTTGTTCCAGAGAATGGGAATTCTCTGAGAAACATGTCTGTCTCTCCAACATGTCTTTCAAGCAAAATTTAGGTCTTTTATTCTAGTAGATCTGATGTTGTTTGGTTTGCAAATGTGCAAAAGGTTCATCACAACAGAGTCCAGGGATGCCTTGTATGCCAGGCAAAGATCACCTCTCACAAGTCTGTATACCATGTAAAAAGACAGGGCTTTAAGGTGATCAGCGTAGGGCATTATACTTACTCCCTGTATTTTTTTGTAAGGAACCTTTGTGGACTTCCAGTTGCTGCATGTGTCTGGTCAAGTACATACCGAAGGGGGCATTGTACTCTATGATGAGTATGATGAGGGCCGGGTAGACTGGTATGATGACATCACTGGACCTAGATGCCATGCCCTTGCTTATAAGTTAAGCAACACAGACGGATTTTCTTACTATGTAAGCCTCGTGTTGGTTAAAGGCTAGGTTACTATCTACATGAGTTCCCAGATACCCAATTAGTAAATCTAATTTTAAGGGTGTTTTATTGATGATGTAGTTACCTGGGATGGTAGACTTCCCAAAAGGTACTATACTGCATTTCTTGGTATTGAATTTTAACTGTTTCACTCCAATGGAGCTCAGGGAGTTTGCACTGTAACTTCCAATGGGAGGAGCCTAAGCCTTTTGACAGAATCAAATTATGTCCTCATATTTCAAACAAATGTTCATATCGCTGGAACCTTATGGGTTATGAAAGAAGTACAAATGGTAAACTCTCCAGTACAAACTATTTTATAGTGGTAGTATTCTTTAGGTTCTAGGTCTTAAACTGAAATGTATAAGTCACAGTTAACACAGTAACTATTATATTTGTAATATTTTGTAAACAACTTATACTATCTCAGCAACCTCTCAAGTTACACACATACTGTCAAGCAGTATTGTATTCATCTAGCTGAGAGCTTTCATATGAGGGTAAGGAGTTCTGTCTGTGTTACTTGGTTGTCGAGATATTTAGAAAAAAGTGAAAATTATATCTATATAAATTAATATAATAAAAACAATAGTTAATATCTCTTTACCTGCACTAGACAGAGGTCAAATATTAATGCAGTTGAGTTTGCCATTATGTAAGCTTTAAGATGAAATCGTTTAAAAACTTGTACAGGTACTTTTCCGTTATCAGGGCAACACTTTCAATGCGAATGTTCAGCTAAAATCCAGTATCTGAACACATTTTACACACACCCCTGGCAAACAGACGGGTGAAGGTACTGAATTTCAGCTGAACGATCGCATTGAAAGTGTTGCTCCCATAAGTAACAAACAGACATGGAAAAATAATGAATGCAGCAGTTGTGGATAACGCTATCCCTGTAGAGTGTCTCAGTGTACATCTCCGGTATGTAGTCCACAAGTTATGACTTGAGTGGCTGAGAGAGACAACACCTCCATTGCAGGCCTTTGTTACTCCCTTCCCCATTCATTTCATTGGCCTTTTTATTGAAGAACTATAAAAATCTAAACATTTACTTACTGTTTCCGAAATGTTTACAGTTCTAACTCCACAAAAGTATTGCTGTGCGAGACATGACATGGTCATAGCAGCCGCAACTCTCTAGTACATGAAAACGTGAATTACAAAATATACTCTCTGACATAAAAGATGTCTGTAACTGAAATTATTATTACTAAGTATTAAGTGTAATTCACCACTTTTTCTACAACACTCACCAGTTTTAGGTCGTAGGGATTCAGAGGGCAGAGCTAACATTTGAGTCAGTCAGAGATGGTTGACAGTTATACCTCGCCACCAACAGACCCTGTCGTTACGGTACTGCTAAATATAATGCCAGTAATTTGAAATTACTTTTTAAATATTTGTACATTTTATCTGCCATCGACGATTACACGCAATTTAACTGAGGGTGGAGATGATTTTCATTTAAAAAAGGTGAGTCAGTACCTCTAAAGACTTGCAGATTCACATTTTTTTCCCTGTCTGAAACTCACAAGTCTTGCATGGGCCAGATGTTTCCACCAAGATAAGACCAGATAGTTCTCTGCAGTTGTTACGCTGAGTCACCCGGGGTATTCCCAAACATTAATTTATTTTTGCGAAATGTTTATAGTTGTCAACTCCACAAAACTATTGCTGTGTGAGACATTACATGGTCATAGCAGCCGGAACTCTGTATTACGTGAATACCTGAATTAGAAAAATGTGATTGTTTTGTGCCATCTGAGCACTCTTTACAAGTGTTGCCCCTAAAATGGAAAAGCATCATTGTACATAACATGGTTGGGAATTATTTATACAAATTTGAACAAGTAATATTTGACATCTAGAGGCGTCAGTAGGAGTTAACTGCAGATGCAGCTGGAGGCGTCACTTGGATGTAATGAGTTAAGCCATGGCTATGGCACCAAGCGTTTGTCTGTATTATACCTTCCTGAAGGGTGTTCTCATTTCGGCGGGATAAAATGACTACTCCCAATTTGCAATTATCTGCAAATCTGGTTAGCCAAAGGCCTTTGACATTGGCTTTGACATCCAAGGAGTAGATGTCAAAGAGGAATGGGCCCAGCACAGAGCCCTGGGGAACTCCACTGGTGTCCGGCCTCTTTGTAAAAGTGGCCTCACCGATTCTAACCTTCTGGGTCCTATCTGTGAGCCAGCTATCTATCCAGTCTTATAAGGGAGTTTATACCTAGTTCTTTAAGTCTGACAATGCTCGAGTGGGGGTATTGTATCAAGTAGGCACCTTGGGAAGAACCTCCCTGGAGAAATTCCCAGACCCCTAGATCGTGGTTCTCCCATGCCCTGGTTGGACACTGGAACAACTGCAGAGGATGTGGCTAACCCCTGGTCCATGGTGGCTGATGGGACTACACCAGAGAAACCTGGAGAAACCAGTAAGTGGTCTAAGGAAAAACGAATGACCACTGCAGAGTCATTCATCTGAGGCTGAGGCATAGTCTTGGCCACCTGTGTCATCAAGGGTTCCTTATTCTGTTGTTTTTTTTCTTTTTAGATACAACAGGAGAAGAAACAGCAGAACCAGTGTAAGTATTCATACTAAGGCAAGGAAGAAGCCTGATTGTCGCTAAATACTTGCTAGAAGGAGTCAGCTGGAAGGTAAGTTGTCACACAAAGGTTCACAAGCAAGCAGCATACTTACACCTTCCCACACAGTCCTTTCAAAATTAAAAAGTAAAAGCATAAGAGTACACAAAAGCACTGTAAGAATGCTAAGCTCCTTTCACAAACAGCGCACTGACAGAAATGAAGTAATGAAGGTAAGTTGTCACAAAGTGTCACAAGCACCAAAATACTCTAAATTAGTTTAAAGCACTTAAAACATTTTCCAACTACTAAACTCTTACACTTAAAATAAAAAGTATCAAAAGCAGAACATTTTTTCTCATAAAAATATCTCCCATATTCAATTACAGGTTCATAGAATGATACTAGGCTATTGGCCCGGTGGCCCTTATAAGCCTAACCAAGAATTTTGCCCATGTTCCCTCAGAGTCAACACCTGTTTCCCCTGTCCAGCAGAGACATGGGTGGGATCCCAGGGGTGTATTTTTTGTTTCCCATCCAGTCATCTATGTTCCTCTTAAAGAGGGCTAGAGAGGTACTCTGCTTGACATGGAGAGGGAGTCTATTCCACAGATGGAGGAGTCTTTGGGACACAAATCTATCCCGCTAACAAGTGCTATTAATGTGACAGACCAGGTTAAGGCCTTGCATGTGGGTTGCTCGAATGGAGGTTGTCTTATGGATATGCAGCAACTCTGTCAAGGCTGAGTCTGAGATGGCCTTGTATGCCTGACACAGGTCACCTCTGAGCAGTCTGTACAAGACTGAATAGAGGCACAGCGCTTTTAGCCTATCTGAACAAGACAGGTGTTTGAGACCCTGGATCTTCCTGGTCAGGAACCTCTGTGGTCTCTCCAACTGCTGCATGTGCTTGGCAAGGTACATGCCGAAGGAGGCATTGTACTCGATAATGGGTCTGATAAGGGAGGAGTACAGGGATGTTATGCCCTCCTTGTTCCTGGATGAAATGCCCTTATTTATGAGGTGGGCCATGTGGAAAATCTTCCATACAACTGAGGCAACGTTTTGGTCAAAAGTGAGGCTGCTATCAACCTGGTGCCCAAGTCAATGTACTAAGCACAACTGATTGCGTGCTTAGTACATTGTTATTCATGTGATAATTAGTGGGGATGCCAATTTCCCCAAATGGGGATAATGATGCATTTCTTGGCATTCAGTTTGAGGCCATGCATCTGGCGCTAGTCATTAGTTTGGGTAAGGCCCTCTTGGAGGATGTTCACATCACTAAGGGAATTTAAGACAGCGCCCAGCTGCAGATATCTGGAAACTTGGTCAGCCACAGACCAAATGAATGATTATTACAAATTTACAACTGTACATTTGTAATAAACGCTCATTTTTTATCCTGCTGGATTGTGGCTGTTTGTCCAGGTGTGTGTGCCTAAAGCTACTTTTTATTTTAAGTTATATGTATATACTATTATAATAATAGTAATAATTACTAGATCAAAACATAGATACCTGGAGAGGACCTATGCATTGGGATAAAGCAT
Source organism: Protopterus annectens (assembly GCF_019279795.1). NCBI lineage: Eukaryota > Metazoa > Chordata > Ceratodontiformes > Protopteridae > Protopterus > Protopterus annectens. Next base: position 896,899,736 of record NC_056733.1, read on the forward strand.
TCAGGAGTCACCTTTGTCCATTAGTAGTAATGGGGAGTCCTGGGGTAAATTTCCTATTTCTTATTCACTGACCCAAGTTATGCTTGAACATGGTCAGAGATGAGCTTTGTTTTATGCAGATGGATAGTCTTTTCTAGAGCAGTGGTATCCTCTGTGAGATATACTTGTCCCTCCAAACCATTCTGTTAATGTTGCAGAACAGGTTTAGGTCCCTGGATCGATACTTCACATCCACAAGTCAAATGGTAAGTCCACCAGTAATAGGTCAAAGGATGCCTTGTATGCTAGAAACAGGTCTCCTGTTAGCAGTTTGCAGGAAACCAAATATAGCCACAGAAATTTGAGCCGGGCCATGTGGGACATATTGGTTAAGCCACGTATCCTTTTAGTATGCTCTCTCTGTGGGCATCCCAGTTGTTGCATGAACCTGGACAGATACATGCAAAAAGGGGCATTAGGACTAAGTAAAGGGGGACAATGACATCACGGGATCTAAAAGCAATCCCCTTGTTTATGAGCTACAAAATATAGAAGGCCTTCCTTACCACAGTGGACACATACTGGTCAAACACTCGAGGATCCCAGTCTACAAAAGTAAAGTGCAGTTGTATAAGCAAATTTACCATAATAGTTTATGTCCAAATGATCACTGGTGTACTATGTTAAGCTATATGGATTATGTCCTGCTAAGCATATAGCAACCAGCCAGCTTCCAAAGTTTCATTGCACCTTCCATGTGCCCAAACTGTTAGTCATGTCAAGCTGAACTGACTAAAAGTCATATTTGGGTGCCAATTTCTTCACAGCTTCCATGTCAACAAACAGAAAATGTCCACACACTGGCATAAAAACATATTAAAAACAAGTGGGGCTGGAGGGTGGGAGCAGCTACTGCAGCAGTTATCATTTGACAATCTACTGTTATCGTACATTTACTTACACAACTGTACTATGTTCGTCGTACTGATCATGGCTGCAGTAGCCTAAGCTGTATGGGTAAAGCACCACAGCTTAGACTGACTGGGAGGATGAAGGATGCGTGTGCAGGAGCCTCTCAGAATGGTCTAACACGCAGTTAAGATCCCAAGTAGAAGCCATCTGTTTTCTAGAAGGCTTCTTATGCAACACCCATTTCAAATACATTAGCAAACAGGTCAGAGGGGGCAGACCAACAAAGTTGCTGTATGCTGACGATATGGCATTACGGACAGACTCGGAGCATGAACTTCAGCAAAGGGTAGGGGAATAGAATGCAAAACTAACGGCACATGGGAAGAAACTGAATACAAATAAGATGGTTGTAACGGCAGGGCATGGAGAATGAAAAGAAGGTAAGAACTGAGATAGAAAGGAAAATAGCTGAACAGGTTAGCAGCTTGAAGTGTCTGGGAATGTGGATGAGGTGAAGGGAAGTCTGAATGAGGATCTCAAAGCTACAATCAGAGAGATTGCATTGTCAAGGGTAGTGAATGATAGAAGAATACCAAAGAAGTTGAAAAGTAAGGTGTGCAAAACAGTGGTGTGACCAGTACTTCTGTATGGTATAGAAACCTGGGCAGTAAAAGCAGAACAGCTGAAAAAGCTAGACGTGATGGAGATGAAGTGCCTGAGACAGGAGGTAGGATGCACACTGTGGGACAGAAGAAGAATGAGGACATCAGAGCAGAAGCCAAAGTGGTTCCAATTGTAGAGAAGGACAAAGAGAACAGATTACGATGCTGCCAGCACATATGCAGAAAAGCAGAAGACAATTTGGTGAAGAAGATTTGGAGCAGGCAGGAAGAAGGCAAGAGGAAATGACAGTATTTACCAAAGAGGTAGATGGATTGTGTGAGAGAAGACCTACAAGAGTCAGGCATAACGTTAGAAGAAGGAAGGAAAGAGAATTGAATATTGAGGGAAATAGCAACAGATGAGACAACCCCTGACCCCATGTAGAAAAATGGGAAAAAAGGGTTGTTGATGATGATGATGATGAATGCTCCATGGACAGACATGCTGCAATAGCTGACAAATGAACCTCGACAGAGGATTAAGATGGGCCATAGGACAGTAACTCACACAAATAATATAAAACCAGAGAAACATTAGTGTTAAATGGTTGTTAGTTCATTTGTTATCACAAACTAAAAAACCTTTTCCATGAACTAATACATGATTTTCAAGTAGCAGATTTTCTTGCCTCCATTAATATCTGCTGCACATCCTCAGAAAAAAAAATGTGCCTAAAACGTATTAAGATCCTATCCTACAGGCAGGCAACTGCAGTTGTTTGTGGTCAGGATGTATCAAACACCCCTAGTCTTGTGTAAGTAAATCCAGTCTATGATGAAGCTTGTGGCAATTGCCCCTGGTCTTTTCCAGAAGAAGGGAGAACCACTATTGCCTGGGCCAGAAGGAAGCCACCACAGTGATCTTTGGGGAGTTCTTTTGAATCTACAAAAGAACTCTAGATATTAGTGGAAAGGGTGGAAAAGCAAATAAAAAACATTCCTGTCCATGGAAAAAAAGCAGCTGTCTTCCAGGGCTTCTTGCATGGAGTCCTGAAGTAGAATTTTAGCAACTGGCTGCTTATAGAGGAGGCAATCTATTTCAGGTGTTCCTCACAGATGGATTAAATCTTGGAAGATCCTCTGATTCCATTTCCATTTGTGAGGGTCTTCCCTGGTCCTGCTCAGCTTGTCTGCCACACAGCATTGCTCTGAAGGGATGTAAAGTGAGACTGTGGTGAAGAGTGATATCCCAGACTACAATGGCTAGCGTGCACACAGGGTAAGATCTGGCTCCCCTTGCTTGTTTATTACCACATTCTGTGGTGTTGTTTTTAAACACTTGCATAGGTCTTGTTAACCACAGATGATTTAGAGAGATGAGAGCATTTATGAGAGAGAAAATCTTTTTTATGTTGCTGTGCTTTGATCTATCTTTTTTCGTTCCAAAGACCTTGCACTTTTACCCCCACAGACACTATTTCCCAACCAAAGTCTGATCTGAAGGAGCTAGAACAGGAGAGGAGAATGAGAGACCTGGACTCTGACAGATCTTTTTTTTTTTAGAAATTCTAGAATTGGAATTTGAAAAGTCAAGGGATGTTGGTGCACATGGAGTCTTGCAACAATTATCATGAGTATCATTGATGCTAAAAGACCAAGAATCCTGATGAATTCCCTCGCTGGGACAGAAGTCTGAGAGGAAAAGCTCAGGAATAAATCTAATACATAACTATTTGGTTTACCTTCATTTTGTCGCACATGGTATGTGTGATCGTCTTGTTGTGTGACCTGTATTACTGAAATACAGACAACTTCGAAGGATCAAATGTCGAAAATGATTTGCTGGAAAGCCATTCCAACATTTGATCCATGTGTTTGAATGGCAAAAAAACATTCGCTTATTTGCCATTCAAACACATGGTGAATCGGCATTGTCATTTTTTGCAGCCGTACTTTCGGCGTTATGCACATCGGACACACAGCGGACAACAATTCAAAGGTAAACCATCTATTTTTATCCTATGGAAGAAAGGCTTTTTGAACTGAGGTGTCTAGCAGACACTCCAGAAAAACAATCCTGAAGAAGTCAGAAAGGACTTCTGATGTTTTCTTGGAATCTACGTCTGTGTAAGAGATCCCTCACCCAAGTAAAGGGTTCCTGATACTGGGGGAAAAAACTCTGCTAAGATAAGCAAGTCATCTAAATAAGGAAAAATGTGAATACCTTAAAGTCTGCAATAGGTTATCACAGGAGCTACACAGTTAGAGAGCACCCCTAGAACAGGATAATGTTATTTAGACACACAAAACCTTAAGAACTGCCTGAAATTTGGATCTATAAGAGTATGATGATATGCATCTTTTAAATCTAAGGTCACCAGGAAACTCAAATGGGGAATAAGGGGTAACAAGTTGTTGTAAAGTGACAGAATTTTGAACTTGGGCACTGTCACAAACTGTTTCAGAAAAGAAAAGTCCAGAGCTGGCTCTAAAAGGCTTCTTTCTTTGGTTTTAGAAACATCCTTGAATAAAATCCTTCTAAATGAGGAGAAGGAACAGCTTTTATCCCAGAAGGAATCCATTGAAAAGGAGAAAAACAGAGACAGACTCCCACTGCCATCTGTAGTCTTGATGCATTATTTGTAGGACCCACCTTGTCTGAAACAATCTGTTGCCAAAGAGAGGTTTGGAAGTTCAGACTTTCTGGAAGGATTAAAGGACTCCTAGGGTATAGTCATTCAGACTTATTAGACTGGCCTTTGTTCTGGGGTGTCCCTACTTTATTTTTGCAACCTTCCTGTGTCTGCTTTTTAAATGTCTGCTTACCAGCAGAATGATGAGACTGTTTGTTTTTTTATTAAAATTAGATGAAGGACAGTAGAATCCCTTGGAAACTTGCAGAAGGAGGGCTGAAAAATATGGGAGACCCCTTGAATCAGCTTCCCCTTCTCATCACACTTTTTAATGACTTCTGCAGCAGAAGGTCCGAAAACTAGTTATCTGAGGTAGACTTCAAAATTTCATTTTTGACATCCTTTGGGAGGTTTTGTGAATGCAGGCAGGATAACCTCCTCATAACTGTTCCAGTGGCAGCAGCCCTGGAAGTGAGATCAGTATTCATGTGGACATTTTAAACAGTGGGTAGTGAATTGAGAAACAGTAAAAAACAGATTACAAAAACAGATTTCTCCTCACAAGAGGAAATTAGTTTCAAAACATTCCTCATATTCTCACAAGTGGCCAGGAAAAAACTTCAACCTATGAGCCTGACAGCTGAGAAGTTTAAAAACAAGAGTTGCAGAAGCAAACACTTGTTTCCCCAAACTTATCAAAAGTTGTGCTATCTTTGTCAGAAGAAAAGGGATTAGTATTAAAAATGCTTAGCAGCGTCTGGGTTTACTAAAGCTATGGCCATACATAATCTCTCTGCTTTTTTGAGGCCAGCAGGCTGACTGTCAAGGAACCTGTAGGTTGCGACAAAAGCATCCTCCATAGCAGGAAAAAACAGGAGGAACAGATTCAAAAATTCTAGCTGTAATAAATCATAATGTTTTCTGGCGGATTTAGAAACAATGTTATTTTCCCACTGAAACAACTGATTCCTTCTGGAAAAAGTCTCAAGAGAAGTACAATCCTTCACAGAGAGTATTCAAAGATACATTCTCGTCAGAATCTGAATCAGAAATATGTGGAGATATTGCATCATCTGTTCCTTCACACTCCTTCTGAGGTTTAAACTCTTGAATCTCTTAAGGAAAATAAGAATTTCTTTTTCTTTATAACAGAACTAGCCATTTAATTAGAAGTTATGTACCTACCATAACGTTCCATGTTAGTTGTCTTCTTCTCACCTTCTTTCTTGCTGGATGGCTTTGGAGCCGAACCTCGGCTCTGACTCGGCCACTCTAAAAGCTCAAGAGCTAGTTCCACCGGCTCGAGGCTCCCCTATATCCCACAATGCTAGGCGGTAACTCCTCAGATCTCGTTTGATAGCTAAGCCCAGCAAGGAAATTCCATAAGGAACAAAACAAACTCCTCTAGGTCTGTCCAGGCTAGGGTGAAGGAGGGTGGGACGCAAGAAAGAAGGCGAGAAGAAGACAACTAACATGGAACGTTATGGTAAGTACATAACTTCTAAATGTTAAGTTGTCTATCTCGCCTTCATTCTTGCTGGATGGGAACGCGTCCCTAGCACCTTGTCCCGGGTGGCCTATCGGAACAGACTCTTGAGTACAGTGGAACCAAAGTTGGCTCGGTCCCTGGTGGCCAAGTCCAACTTATAATGAGAAATGAAGGTATGGGGAGAAGCCCAAGTAGCTGCAGAACAAATCGAATCAATAGGCAGCCTAGCTTGGAAAGCTATAGATGTGGCTAAAGCTCTAGTTGAATGAGCTCTGGGTTTGGATGGCAATTGTTGATGTCTGATCTCATACACAAGGGTAATTAACGAAGTAAGCCATCTAGAGAGAGATACTTTAGAAACTGGAAGGCCCATTCTACCTTCTGCATAAGAAACAAACAGTTGATCAGACTTCCTGAATTGTTTGGTCCTGTCTAAATAGTACCTAAGTTGGCGATGAACATCTAAGGAATGTAATTTTTGTTCTGACCTGTTCGAATAATTAGGGAAGAACACAGGAAGCTCAATGGTTTGATTCAAATTCACCAGTGAAGCTACCTTAGGCAAAAAGGACGGGTTAGTACATAAGGACACCCTCTCCTTATGAAACACAAGGTAAGGGGGTCGACTACACACAGCATGGAGTTCAGAGACTCTTCTAGCTGAAGTGATAGCTACTAAAAAGAGCGTTTTCCAAGATAGTAACTTCACTGAACATGAAGCCGCAGGTTCAAAGGGGGGAAGAATTAAGGACGCTAGAGCCAAACTGAGATCCCATTGAGGAGGAGGATCCCTGATAGGTGGTTTGAGGAGAAAAACTCCCTTTAAAAAGGCTTTGCAGAGTTTTTGAGACATAATGGAGGACTCTGAGACTCCAACATGAAAGTTCGAAATTGCCGCCAATTGAACTTTGATGGTAGACGGGGACGAACCTGAGTGGAAAAGTTCGGCTAGAAAGTCTAAAACTGACTGAATGGAAGCAGTGAAAGGATCTATATTCTTTGACTGCGCCCAACAGGAAAAACGTTTCCACTTACTATGATAAATCTTCCGAGTGGAAGATTTATGAGAGGCTATCAAAATATCTCGAACTGAGTGAGATATTAGAGGAAGCCTGGCTAGAGTTGGAATTGGAGGAACCACGCTGTGAGGTTCAGAGAGGGGAGGGAGTGGTGCAACTGACCCGACTGATGGGTCAAGAGGTCTGGAACTGGGTCCAGATGCCAAGGTTGCTCCAACAGATAACGGTGGAGAAATGGGAACCAAACCTGTCGAGGCCAGTAAGGGGCAATGAGGATCATGGAAACTTTCTGAGCGATGGCTTTCTGTATTAGCTGAGATATCAGTGGGAAGGGTGGAAAAGCATACAGAAGTCCCCGGGGCCAATCGTGTACTAGAGCGTCTCTGCTGGGATGGCCTGGTTGGGGAAAGAGGGTGAAAAAATCGTCGCACTTGCTGTTTTGGGGAGTAGCGAAAAGGTCGCAGCAAGGCCGGCCCCACTTTTGAAAAACTTTCTCCAACACTGAATTCTTCAGAGACCACTCGTGAGGCATGAGAATAGCTCTGCTCAGTTTGTCTGCAATCACATTGGACTTCCCCGGAATGTGCGTTGCTAACAGAAACCGCTGAGAAGAAATTGCCCATTGCCACAGTCTGAGTGCCTCTCGACATAGGGGATAAGATCTGGTTCCACCTTGTTTGTTGATGTACCACACTACAGACATATTGTCTGTCTGAATTGCTATAGTTCCCTTGGGAAGAGAGTCTTGTAAGGCTTGCAGTGCTAGAAGCACTGCTCTCATCTCTAGGACATTTATGTGCAAGTGGCACTCGAAAGGTTGCCACATGCCTTGGACCGTCCTGCCCTGGTAATGCCCCCCCCCCACCCAATCAGGGAGGCGTCCGTTGTCACTGTAGCAACCGGAGGGGAAGGGACGAAAGGTCTCCCTAGGTGGAGCTGGGGAGATGTGATCCACCAAGAGAGATGGTTCTTGCACGATTGAGTTATCCGAATAGGATGGGACATTGGAAGTCGTTGGAAAGACCATTGTGTGAAGAGCATCCATTGTAAAATTCTCATATGGAAGCGGGCTAAAGGTAGAAGAGGGATGGCTGCCGCCATAATCCCTAAGACCTTCAGGATCAGTCTGGCTTTGACTTTGTTGCTCTGTAATACCAAAGAGACTAGTCTGTGTATGTCTGCTATTCTCTGCTCTGTGAGTCTGGCTGACATGTTGATTGTGTCTAGATTTGCGCCTATGAAGGTAATAACATGACAAGGCGACAAGACAGACTTTTCATAATTTATTGAAATGCCTAGTGTTTGACATGTGTGAGAGGTGTAGTCTCTGGCAAGAAGCAAGAGATGCTTGGTGGGGGCTGTAAGGAGCCAGTCGTCTAAATATGGAAACACCTGGAATCCTTGTCGTCTCAGATGAGAGGCGACCACTGCCATGCATTTGGTAAACACTCGGGGGACTGTAGTGAGACCAAAGGACAGGGCCCTGAATTGGAAATGACTGGTTCCCAGCCTGAAGCAGAGGAATCTCCTGGAGAGTAGACTCATTTTGATATGATAGTACGCATCCTGGAGATCTGTTGAGCACATCCAGTTGTCCCGCCCCAAAAGGGGTAGAATGGACTGACCATCCGGAACTTTGTTTTCTTGACAAACTTGTTCAAGTTGCTGAGATCCAAAATGGGTCTCCAGTCCCCTGTTTTCTTTGGAACCAAAAAGAATTTGGAGTAGATTCCGGATCCTTGTTGGTCTGCTGGAACTGGTTGAATGGCTCTTTTTGCAAGCAGCTTTGAAATTTCTAGAGCTGCTCGCTCCCTTTGACTGGGTGGAACATCTGGAAGGGAATTTTTGGATTGCTTCGGAAGGAAAAGGAATGGGATTCTGTAGCCTTCGGAAATGATAGACTGTACCCACTTGTCTTGAGTTAGGGATAGCCAGGCTTCTGGGTACAGAGATAATCTTCCCCCGACTGCCTCCGAAGGTGGACAGTCGGGCAACACCTCAGGGATGCTGGAAGGGCTTGTCGGAAAAGGTTTCTTGACTGCCCTGATTCTGCGGGCCCCCTCTGCCTCTAGGACGGCGTCTACCATTATTGTTCCCCCCTCTGCCTCTAGAGGGGAATCGACTCTGTGCATCAGGCAAATCTCCCTGAGATTGTTTGCGGAACCACATCTTTCCCCGCTTCTGGCCTTTGGGGTAAGGCCTAGAAGGAGTAGAAAAACGGACTCCGACGGCAGAGAGAGTTTTGCCATCAGTCTCGCACCTAGTCAGGGTTTCCTTCACTTGAGGACCAAAGAGGGATGATCCATCAAAAGGGGCATTAGTGAAGGACGCCTTGAAAGGGTCCGCAAAGTTACATAGCCGCATCCAGGCGTGCCGACGCAAGGCTACACCTGTACCTGCCGCTCTACTCGCTCCATCCGCCGCATATGAAAGGAGGCGCATGGAGGAGTTAGTTATAGAATTAAGGGTCGCCAGCTGAGAGTTCATCCTATCCTGAAAACCCGCAGCTGTTGGGTCCTTTAACATTTCGCTCGCTTCCTTGAGCAGATCTCTCTGAAGACGAGTGAAATGACACAGGTAATTCAGCGAGCGCATAGTAAAGGTCGCTGATGAGAACATCTGCTTCCCGTACCTATCCATAGACCTAGACTCCTTGTTAGGAGGATGAACAGGCACCAAAGGATCAGCTAACTCCTTCTTGGTGGCCGCAGCCACCACCATAGCATCAACGGAGACGCCTTTGGTTAAAAATTCTTTGTCCTTGGGGGCAGTGACAAATTTTGATGGTCTCCTGGGGGTGGGTTCCACTGAGTCAGGAGCCGTCCAGGCCTTCTTTGCCACCACTTGCATGAGGGGGTCAAAGGGAGGGGACACCCAGGAGGTGGAAGGGCGAGAGCCAAACGCCTCAAGATACACCGATTCATCCTCTGAAGGGTTGAGGGCTGGCCAATTCCCCCTCTGTTTTAAGATTTCGAGGATGTCTGCAAAGGAGACATCTTCAGAGGGGGAACGAGGGGAACCTTCAGAATCCTCTAAATCAGTGTCAGAGGTGACAGACTCATGGGAGTCAATGTGCTTCTTCTTGCACTGCCTCTTCCTAGGGGGCTCTCCCACGGGGTCAGGAGAGGCCTCGGAAGAGGAGGAGATCCCCACTGGGGGTACTTGAGGAGCTGGCTCTCTACGGTCTGGGATGAGAAAGTGAGCAGAAATCACCAGAGGCACCGTGGAGGGAGGGGCAGAAGGAGCCGACTGTGGAGTTGAACCTGGTTCTAACACGCTCCTCATGACCTCGAAGGCACCCCTGTCAGGCAGAGCCAGAGGTCTCCACTCCGAAAAGCTGGAAACCTCCCCCGGCACCGACAGTGATGGCTCCGAGGCCAATGTTGGAGCCAAACTCACCAGCGCCGAAGCACCGAGAGGGAGAGCGGGGTCAGACAAGGGTCCGATGCCACTCGCCCCCTCGGAGCCGATGAGGGAAGTCCGGCGCCGAGATTCTTCCAAGGAAGACATCGGAGCAGACGACGGCACCGAAGACAAAGGTATCGGTTCCGACGCCACCACAGTCTCGGGTCCGAGCCGCCCCGGCTCCGAACTCAGAAGAGTCAGAGGAGGAACATTTTGAGTAATGGGAATAGTCCTCGACTGTTGAGTCGGACTTTGAAGCATCTGGGCCAGTGCCTCGGACTTAAGAAGTCGACTCACTACCCTCTGAAGGTCATGATCTGATAGTCTCGATGACCTAGAGGAGTGAGATCTATGGCTCCGTTCAGACAGCAATGGTGATGTTGGAGCCGAATGAACGGAGCCGATAGATGGAGATCGGGACCTTTTTCTGGAGGTCGGTTCCGACAATTTGATTGGAGCCGACTCAGCGATGTCTTCCTCGGCTCCGGCCGGAGCCGAGGAAATAGTAGGGGCATGAGTTCGAGAGTCATCGGCTCCGGCCGGAGCCGATGATCGAACAGCCTTCGGACCTCCAGAAGACGGCTCAGAGACCGGAGCCGAAGGTCTGGGAGGCTTTGAGGGTTTCCCCGAGGATTGAGTCGAGGGACCCTCAGGCTTCAATAAGCCCCTTAGAATGAGCTTATTTTTACGCTCCTGCAGGACTCGAGGGCTGAAGCCATGGCAAACAGCACATGAGTCCTGCAGGTGCAAAGGTCCCAGGCAGTATACACAAGAAGTGTGACCGTCTGTCAGAGACATCTTCTGACAGCACGAGTCACACTTCTTAAAGCCTGAGACCTTCGATTCCTTGGACATGTCCAAAGAAAAAACAAGGTGTAACCACACAATCACACACCTATTACACCTGTTAACAATTTAAATTAAATTAAATTTAATTAAATTAGTAACTAACTTAGAAAAATTAAATCCCTACAAAACACAGTCACTCCAACTACTAGGAAGGGAGGGACTGGGCCTAAAGCCCAAGGGAATAAGTTTAGTAAATTTTGGAAATAACAGGGGAAACTAGGACTATAGAAAGGAAGGAAACTACTTAACTCTTAATTTTATGAGGAAAAGCTAACTTAAAAGGGGTGTGTATCTAAGATACAATTAATTATTTTAAACTAACCTGACGAGCCGGTGAAAAGCACCTCGATCACTGTAGCGGCAAACGAGATCTGGGGAGTTACCGCCTAGCATTGTGGGATATAGGGGAGCCTCGAGCTGGTGGAACTAGCTCTTGAGCTTTTAGAGTGGCCGAGTCGGCTCCGAACCCATCCAGCAAAAATGAAGGCGAGATAGACAACTTAACATGAAGGGTTAACAGTCTGCACTAAACCCTCAGCTAACTAAGCCCAATAAATTATAAATTACTCCTGTCCAATGCCACTGAGACAGATAAGACATGTTTAGTCTTTGTTTCTTTTTGACAGGAATTCCTAAAGAAACAGACCCCGAATTGCCAACAATCTCCTCCCTAGGGATGGGTTCAGATTTATGGCTAAGCAGAGAGGCATTCCCTGTCCCTTTTCCCAGGATTAACAAGAGTGGCTGTTCCCTGGCCGACAAAGACAGACCGGTAGCCACAGGAGACGTGTCTAACCTCCACTGCATGGTGGCTGTAGGGGACTACACCAGTGGGATTCAAGGAAAAAGATGAGTGGTGCGAGGAACCAGCTTTGGTGTAACACAGTCACCCATCTGCGGCTGATGCAAAATATCAACCTGCTGAGGTGGCAAAGGCTGCTTAACAATCTTTTACTTTTTATGGCTGGAAGAAGATTCGGTAGAGGAACCGGTAGTCTTTTCCATGGTTAGGGCAAAAAAAGTGCCTGATTCCCAGGGAAGCTTAGCAGTAATAGGTTGTAAAACAGGTAAGGTGCAAAAAAGGAACTTCCCCCCAAAAAACATAGTAAAAAAAACACTTTAAACGCTTACTCTGGCCTCAAAAAGTAAAATAACACCAGTTTGTCCACAGAAAAAAGTAGTTTTAAATAAGTTTTAACAATTTTTTTACCACAAAAGTAAAAAAGCAATGCTCCCATTTAAAAGTGCAGAGCAGTCACATGATAGTCAATAAAAACACTAGCTAAAATATAAATATTTACAGAAAAAATAAGTGAAGGGAACTTATCTGCCCAGTAATGGAACAGCATTAGTCGACCGTCAACCTTCAAAATCCAGTACAGGAGTACTTTCTTTGGTAGCAGGAAAACTCTGAAGGGCTTGATGTCCAGACCTGACTTTTAGTCAGCTCAGCTCAAGCTGATTAACAGTTTGGGTGTGTGGAAGGTGCCCTGAGGCTTTGGAAGATATCTGAGTTCCACGTCCTTGGCAGGACATACGTTATATAGCTTAGGCTACTGCAGGAATAGTCAAATGAAGAAAATCAATAGTTTCACTCAGCTGCCCCTGTAACATCAGCTGATGCATTCCCTGTATAACAACAACATTATCCGATATCATCTTCAGTTCTTCCAGCAAGAAACACACATAAATTGTAATTATACTTAAATAAATGACAACTGTTATACTACAAGCACACAATAATTACGTATGATTTACAAGTGACAAATTGTAAAGAAAGAGAAAGGTATACAAGCTCAAATCCTTATCATAGAATTATAGAATATACAAGGCAACTGGGCAATGCGGTCATTTATGCCCGGCCAGCACCAGTCCTTAGACCTTGCTTACTGTTTCAAGGTGTGACAGGACAGTCATACTAAGTGTGAAATTATGGATACCCATCCAGTTCTCTAATTCATTGTTAAAGGAAGATAGAGTGCTACATTGCTTGATCTGGACAGGAAGGTTGTTTCAGAGAAAGGGGAAGCATTGCACTACAAATCGGTCTCTCAACTGTGATTTGCTTATTTTCTGAAGCAGTTTCAGATCTCTGATTCTAATGTTTGCAGGAGTGTTTTCTTTGTGAAAAACAGAATTGGTCCTGGACTGCTGGATGGCGCAGATCATTCTAAGGAGTATGTAGGACAAGGGGGGTGATGGGAGGGTATCAATTCTGCTTCAACAGTGAACAAGTCTCACCAAAATAACACAAATCCAACATCAGTGCTTAGACATGTGCCAGTTTTTGCACCTGTTCATGCACTGGTGAAGGTTGGATGTCTGACTGTCAAAAGTAGATGGAAAGCTCAGTAACCAACCAATTTAAAACTAATGGGGGCTCTATAAAAAACATAAATGACTAAAGAAGATAAGTAATCAAAATATGAATGCATTTTTAATGGTCAATGAATTCTTCCAGGTCCTTTGTCAGTGATGAGGACTTGGGTGTCCCACCCCTAGAAACTGAGGAACTTACTGCTTTCTTCCCATCCCTTCTGACAGGCTTTGTTATCCCAGTTGTGAGATAGCTTTCTATTAAAATAAACAGCTTCTCTTTTCTTCAAGACTTTTCTTTATTTCATTTATTCTGGCATTGTAAATTAATTTGCTTTAGTTTTGTTTTTAAACTCTTCACTTTTCTTTGACATCTTCTCTTCTGAAGTTTAACTTTTTCTGTAATTGAGAAATGTTCAGTGTGGTTCTACTGTAGCAATTGTAGCTTACAATAACACTAAACACCATTACATTCCTAACCAAAATGCAAACTTCTAAATCTGAATTTACTTAAAAAGTGAAATAGCATTTCTTGCAGCTACAAGTACCTCACCACCCCTCAATGTGGTAGTTTTGCCCCCCCCCCCACACCACCAACTTATATTCTTATTCTGAAGTAGTGCTACCTCAGACAGTGAAATGCCCCAAAGAGGTAAGCCATTTTTCAAGATTGTATATTGGGTTAGTGACAAAAATAAAGATTATGGTTTTATAAACATCAGCGTGAATATTTAAAGGCTTTATGGTTTTAAGTTTGCTGATATTAATAGATCATTTAAATTAATTTTACTTGGTTATTTTTATTTGTTACCTGGTTATGTCCACTCATGAAATGGTCCTTCTTCGACCCTTTTCAGGTATCACCGGCTGATAGCAGTAATGGTAAATATACAACAAATACACGTGTGTGTGTGTGTGTGTGTTTGTGTGTGTGCGTGCGTGTGTGTGTGTGTGTGTGTGTGTGTGTGTGTGTGTGTGTGTGTGTGTGTGTGTGTGTGTGTGAGAACAATTTCATAAAGCTAATCAAACTGAAAATCCCTGGAGAGAACATACAGAGCTCTACAAAGACAGTGGCTACAAGTCAGGATTGATCCTTGGATCTTGGCAGTTGGAAGGCAGAGATCTTACAGGTAAACTATCAGACTGCTCATCTCAGCTTACCCTTTTCTGTTCAGCAGTCCTGTAAGCCAGTCATAAAAATGGATCAGATTTGGCAGAATCTAACAGTGTTCACAATTATCACTGCAGGAAGAGCTTGCTGAAGAAAAAAGGGAAATCTTTATAGGTCATCTATTTCCCACACATAGCCGGCCTTAGGCATAAGCCAACTAGGTGGCCACCTAGGGTGCCGCTCTAGTAGGGGCACTTTTCCAGTATTTATTTGGTGTAGATAGACCAGGATGGGGGCACCAGTTGGTGTGGTGGGAGGTGCCGTGGAGCCCTTTTACCTAGGGCACCAGTTGACCTAAGGCCACTCCTGTTCCCACAGACACACTTACTAAACTAGTCAAGGATGACAACATTCTCCAGCAATTTTTCAAACAGCATTACACAGCTATAGCCATACATTATGAAAAATGCTAAGATATTTTAATACTTATTGACTGGAAAAGTATCCGAAATGACCAAAAATCTACTCGTGAAAGTAAAACAGAGTAAATCGGCTAAGAATTTTGAACTAGTGAGAAGGACTGAAGTGTGGGTACTTTTCTGTTTTTTATGTGGCATTTGACAACTGACTGCAATAACAGCAGCAGTGCAAGGCTTGAAACAACACAGGAATGATCCCAGTTTAATGCCTGAGAGATGAAGCCCAGTTATTACACACCGATACAACACTCATCTCTGAAATAAAGATGTGAAGCACTTGGGAGTTACCATGAGCTGTTTTACATCAGTCTTGCAATACTGTATTGCAATCTTTTATTTAGCAAAGACCGTCTTAAAATGTGGCTCCTGTTACACTCTGCATGTGACTGAATCGTGAAGTCTACACAACAATTCCTTGATTTAGCCATCCCTCATCCTGATTTACGAAAAATGGAAAGGGAATAGAATGCAACAGAGACATCAGTTTCACAATGTCTGCTACACAGTGAATATAGCAATGAGAAATATGTTCTATGTAAAATGTACATCAACTGGTAGAGTGGGCTTCTGACTACGCAAATCGGCACTGTCCAACACAGGGAATTACAGGTACCCACAAACTTCTAAAGGAGGAACATTGCACATTATACTTCTGCAGAAACATTACCAAACTGACAGTCATGACACATGGAAAGCCTGTAAGTTTATAAAACAATGGAACACTGAACAGATCGGCAATTCTTCCTTACAAGTTTTTCCAGTGAAAAATCCAAGACATCTGTTAGGAGCTGGAAAAATCGTGTCCACTCAGCTGTGTATATACTATCACAAGTTGAAGAAGGCAAATTTGGCTATGTTGCACTAGCAATTATGGTAAAAGACGGTACATACAAGAGGTAGAAAGGACAGCTTAGGAAGATGGTGGAGGCAGAATACAAGCAGGCAAGCAGACTGACAATACAGGTGGGGAGGGCAGCAAAGGCACAAGCTGAACAGGAGTTGAAGAAAGTGATGGGGGTGGGTATCAAGGGTTTTTTAAGAGCATACAGTAGCAAGAATGAAGAGTGGGAGAAACCAGCCAAACTTGAGCAAATATGGTTGAAGCATCACGGAAGACTGAAGAAAAATGGAGATTGTGAGTGAACACTTGCTTCAGGTTTCATTAGGTAAAGCAAGGGGGTGCCACGCTCAGCGAGAGGTTGTGCAGAATAGGGAGAGTAGTGAGCAGACGCTAAAAAGAAGAGAGGAAGAGATGAGAGGGGAAACTGCAGGGATGAGATGGCTGCCTCAGCAATCTCGTCTGTGCTGACAGATTCTCTGATGGATATATTCACCAGCTCACTAGCCCCTGCATGAAAAAACTGATGACAGAAAAACAAGAGTTTCACCCTTGTATAAAAATAACAGGGAACCACAAGTATGTGAGCCTAACAACAGTGGCAGGGAAAGTCATAAAAATAATTCTAAAGAGGAAAGATGTTTTACCTGAGAACAATAATCTTTACAGCAATAACTGAAAAGGGTTTATCGCCACAGTGAGTCAAACCTTATTCAGTTTTATGACTCGGTTACCAGGGAACCTGACAGGGGAGTACCAGAAGACATGGATTACCTGGACTTCAGCAAGGCCTCTGACTCACTCTCATGCAGACTGCTGACAGGAAGACTGGGCAGAATGATGGGGAGACCCAAGTCTAAGAAAATGGACTGCTGCATGGTTGAATGAGATGCATAGAAGGTTGTGGTAAGAGTGACACTGTCAGGAATTAGGAAAGTGATCAATGGAGTACTGCAGGGAGTCTGTCCTAGGTCCACTACTCTCCAAAATGTTTGCCTCAGACATGTCCAGGAGAATACAGAACAAGATCAAATTCTGTGTTGCAGACAAAAAGATAGGTACAACAGTAGAAAACGGGGAAAGGGTATAAGAAAGGACTTGGAAAGACTGACCATGTGCACAGAAATGTGTCAGTTGAGGTTCTTTGCAGGGAAACATAAAATTCTTCAAATGGACCACAATATTCTATTGTGAAGTGTTGTCAGAGGGAAGTGGAACTGATGGCAGCAGTGCAGAAAAAGGGTCTGGGGTGCCACATACACTTGGAATGAAGCACATGAAGCAGACTGAAGGGCAGAGGCAGCAGGAAACCGAACAGTGGGGAGTATTTTCAAATTTAAGTTGATTCACCAACTGCAGTTTTAATGGGTTCTTTTCCCATGAAACAGTTCCACTGAAAATCCCATTCACTGAATCAAAGCTGTTTTTTTGCAGAGGGCACACTTCCTATATCTCCTATGTGTGGGAAACTCTCCCCAGCCTCTGTCATGTACAAATTAAATGTACAATTGGACAACAGTGGGAAGAAGGGCAAACTCAGATTCGCTGAAAGCTGTTTTCTGCAGAAATGTTTTTCAAGAATAGGTCCTGTTGAAACTACACTCATCCAGCTGTCATGTCCCCATATTTTTAGGTGTATAGGCTGCCATGTCCCCATATTTTTAGGAGTATGAGGTGCCATGTCCCCATATTTTCAGGGGTATGGGCACCAGATGTAAAAACATACTGCTGACTTTCTACCAGCTCTTGGTTAGGCCACATATTATTCAGTATGGGTGACATGGAGGGGGGGATCACTTAAGAAAAGAGACTTCAAGCTACAGGAAGAGGAAAACCATCAGAAAGTTGTCTGGGATTGAGGGGAAAGAATATGGTCAAACACTAGAGGATATGGAATTCACAAAAGACCAGAAAAGATGGTGAGGTGTAGATATGACAGCACAAGATCATGTCATGGAAGCTGTGAAGGTGCCATCCTGTACAGGGAGAGGAAGACGGCACATAGGCAGTAGGGGTCAATGATTCCCCAGATCTGTAAAAGCAGTTATTCACGGAGAGGGCTGTTGACTCGTGCAATAAATTACTGTAATGGGTGGTGCAGAGGGAGTCAACAGACATATTCATGATCAGCATGGGCCAGGAGAAAAGAGGTGAAAAGAGATTAGGGATGGAAAAGATGTAGAATGCTAAATGTGCAAAAAGGACAAAAGAGATGGGTTTATTAATTATTTCTGCCCTCAACGAAATGAAATGTAAAGCATCAAAGTAAATGTCTGAGACACTGAAGGGCTTTTCACTTGTAGAAAACAAGTTGCAGCCTTGCTGTCAACTGCAGAAATTCACTAACTGGTCTCAAATTCTTGAAAAAAAACTCATACCCAATAAGACCAGTAGGGGGCATGCAGGATCATCTTTTCCCAAACATGCCTGCAAAGAGAGCAGCTTTTTTTGAATGAGAGCAGCTGGCTGGAACAGAGGCAGACGGATTATCCTGATAGTCTCTGGGTATCATTGCAACACACATCAGTTTCCAGCTGCCCAGAGTAAAATAAAATAATGGCAGTCTGGAAATGAGAGTGTATGCATATCTGATGCTGCTGTGAGCGCCTCCCTGTCCAATGATTCATACATGAACAGCAAGCTGGCTCCAAAGCGCCACTAGGGCTTTCAGACCATAAAGTTATAAGCAGTGTTGGAGCACATTTATTACATTTATTTCGACAGTATTCATCTTTTTTTTTTGGTTACGTAAACTGCATAATGTGAAAATCATAGTAGTAAATACATAATATAAAACAGAACTGCACCTCAAATATGACATACTCAACGTACAATGTGATCTCTACATTCTCTGCAACAGAAATGTAAGCATCAACATATATGTTTATGTGAGTATGAAATAGAACCTTCTAGTTAGCTAGACAGCTCAGTGCTATTCACATTTTATGCAGTGGAGTGCATATAACTGATGGGATGCATGTGGGGAACCAATTTGTACCATTTACTGTGCCTGTTGAAATGAAGACCAGACATCCAGAATTCTAGGTCACCCACTCAGTCGCTTTCACAGCTGAACATGTCAGAAGCATGCTCATTGGGTATTATTAATTATACAGTAGGTATGTAATTAACAAAATTGTTAGACTGCTGGGTGAAATCCTCCCAGTGTGTTGCTGTTTAATAAAAACAAAGGATAATCTGCTGAACATCTAAAAAGTCAGGCAATAATCCTATCCCCAAGAGAGAAGACAAAAGATCATGCTATGTTCTGAAGCTATGCATGGCAAAAAGCCAGCACAGTTGTGGTGTAATGCTTTTGTTTCACTTGGGCTACAGATTTTCTGTTCTTTGCAAGACTCCCTACCATCTTAACATGGTAAAATCCGGTAACCCTACATTGTCATGTGTTCTGCTTCCCTAATTCCTGGTGTCTGTAGTGGGACTAGAATCTGCTTGCTTGCCGGTTCCTCACATAGGGAATGAACAAAATGTTTTTGTGTTTGTGAAATAATACTAATGACTGTGATAAGGTCTGCGAGTGTCCCCTGAGGGTTTATAGCCAAATGAAGACAAAACTGAAAGTTGTCACAGCTCTCTGTGGATCGCTAGCAGAAACTGTTTGCTGAACCAAAAAGCGGATCTGAAGCAGGACAACAGTAAAAGTGAGAAACAGCCTGCATATGAGAAAACCAAGCATTCTGAATGAAAGCAAAGCCCCATGTATCTAACATAGCACAGGTCTTAAGGGAAGGGTAAAGAATATTGCTGGGAAAGGGACGTCATTACCATCAACTTTATCAACAACCGCATTGTTCCCATTTTCCATATGAGGTCGGGGTGTCACATCAACTGTTGGCACCTGTCTGGATTCAGTGCCACTCTTCCCACCTTCTTTGACAGTCATGACTGACTGCCGCAGGTCTTCTCACATGCACTCCATCCATCTCTTGGCTGGGCATCCTCTTCTCCTCTAGCCTTCTTCATGTCCTTCATGCATCTTCTTCACCAAATCATGTTCTGCTTTCCAGTATATGTGCTTGAATCACTGTAATATCTCGGCCTAGACTTTCACTGCAATCTGGGCTACTTTTGCTTCTGTTCTTACTTCCTCTTTTCTTTGTCTGTCCCACAGTGTGCATCCTACCATCCATCTCAGGTGCTTCATCTCCATCACCTCTAGCATCCCCGGATGGTTTGCTTTTGCTGCCCAGGTTTCTGTACTGTACAGCAGCACTGGATACACCACTGTTTTGTACAGCCTACTTTCAACTTCTTTTACATTCTTCTGCCATACACTAGCCCCCTGACACCCTTGTGCTAGTTGACTGCAGCCCCCCGATTCTAGCTTTGAGCTCCTCATTCAGACTTCCCTTCTCCTCAACCACCCCTCCCAGAATACTTGAACCTGTTAACCTGTTTAACTAATTTCCCTTCTATCTCAATTTTCTCCCATTTGCTGCCAGGACATTGTCTTGTCTTTTCTCAGCTTCATCCCATGTGCCTTCAGTTTTGCATTCGAGCCCCTACCCTTTGCTGACGTTCCTGTTCAGAGTCTGTTTGCAGTGCCACATTGTCTGCATACAACAGCTTTGTTGATCTGTTCCCTCAAGCCTGTATGCTACTGTAGTCCACTGTGGACTTACAGATGAACCTAGATGCACCCCCAATGTCCACTGGGGACCCTTCTGTGAGTCCAAATACTGTTCATACTTGTGTCACTGAGTCCTTGTACATAGCCTTCAATAATTCTACCAGTGTTTTATGGGTTTCAAACCATCACAGAACTGTCCAAATCAGTCTTCTTGGGACCTTGTCAAATGCTTTCTCAAAGTCCAGGAATGTCCACTTGGACTCTTTCTTCATCAACAGCATTTTCTCCATTATTGGTCTCATTTCACTCATCAGGTCAGCTGAGCTGCACCTGATATGAATCCAAACTGCTCATCTGCCACCTTACTTTCTACAGCTCTGAGTATTTGTTTATCCGTGCCCTCTCCAGCACTTCATGCTGTGTGACAGGAGTATGATACCTCTTTACTGCCCACAGTTGTAAATGTCCCCTTTGTTCTTTACACTGACACTAGAATGTTTACTTTCCAGTTATCTTGGATACACCTTTCTCTCCATACTGCTATGAGTACCCTCAGGAGCCATGCCCCCCTAACATGTATCTGCTGTGATCTGATCTGAACCCGCTGCTTTCCATGACTTCATTTTCCTTATTGCTTTTCTTCTTTCTGCTAGAATGGGTTCTTCTTCCTCTTTCTTTGTAGACTGTGCATGAAGCCGTACGCAGCTGAGCAGTATGCAGCTGAACACTAAATCAGTTGGTCTACACAACTCTTATTCCAACAGACACCCCCCTGATTCTGAATTCATTCAGTTTTGTGTGTTCAAGTTCAATGGAGAATGCTGGATTTGAACCCATTACCTTCCATCCATGAAATGGAGACTGGGAGGAACTGCACATAGACAAGGGGAGAACATGCAACCACCACATAGACATTCCAGTCTCACTATCATTTCCTGTTCAGAGTCTGCTTGTAATGTGACAGCGGAGGTACATCTGGGTTCAGCTCTGATTCTACACTGGGCCACAACAGCAAACAGGCTGGAGGGAACAGGGCAGCAAAGCTGCTGCAGAGATCAGGATCAAACCCTGTGTATCATGCCTGTGAGGTGAAGACTTTACTCATTTTTTCCACCTGAATTCTCACCATTTGCTGGTGAAAGAAACATTTATTTATTTTATTTGCATCTGTTGACTGGGGTATAGTGCTGTTGTCAAAGCTGAAATGTTACGGACATACAAGTAAGCTGAGTGACAAAGATAAGTGTGTAACAGATGCTGCCCAGTGTTTGCCCCCACCCCTCTGCTGCTGCTCCTCCCCTTCTGAGCATCATTCCACTCCCACCCCAAGCTACCTTAACCTGAACTTTATTGCTTTCTGTAGAGGGTTACTGCAGGGCCACAACACCATGTGTAAAAATGTGCCTCCTTAAGTCACAGTTGAAATGTTGTCATCTAGATACAACCTTCCCCTCCCACTGTCCTTCCTTCTTAAGTCCTTGCCCCCCTGACCATTACAATATTTTAAGTCTATATCATGTCTCTCTGCTGTCTTCTTTCCTTCAGTGCACATGCCAACTGTAGTCTTTATACTTGTTGGGTCAATAAAGGACACGGGGAAGGGTACAAGTAGAATATACTATGACTCCCACCCCTTCCACAGGGGTAAGAGATGGCACAGCGAGCAGAAGATATGGAACTGTCGTTGAGTAATGCTGAAAGCATTGTGGAAATTGTCTTTTTTCATTTTTATTTTTTCCTCTCCATCTATCTACCAGTTGACTATGTGCTCACTGTTGCTTCAATTGCTCCTAACTTAGTGCCCCTGTTACTGACTCTGAAGCAGGGACTGCCACAGTCATAGGAGAGTTGGAAAGGGGAATAACTTAGTGCCCCTGATACTGCCTCTGGAGCATGGACTGCCACAGAAGGGAAACAAGGAGTGGAGAAGCCTGGGAGTATCACAGAGGCTGTCGTTGTATGCCAGCAATATTTTTGTTAAGCCCTAACTAAGCAGGGTTGCCTAACCTCACAGGCAGCACTGCACATAGCATAAATTATCTCCAGCCTTCCCATGACAAACTGATTGGATGATATCTGTCATGTGATTACAGCAGTAACCCCACTGTCAGGCAAGTGCTAATATGCAGAGGTGGGAAACGGCATTAGTTTTTGGCTTGTTACCTCCTCCAGCATCCAAACCACTAATTAAACAAAAGTTGTTTGTGTCACTGTTAGGGCTCCAACCCTCTACATCATGAAGCTGGTCTTGCAGACATTTTCAGATGCCAATGCAAGTATCATGATTTCTTTTTATGTCTAACATTTACTACAACAAAGAGAACAGAAGGTTTTGTCCAACCCAAATGACAGCTGCCAATTCACCATTACCATGTCTTCTTGACTAAGGTGATACCCTGGGGATGGCATACTAAGGTTGACAGACAGTGATGGAATAGGACACTGTGGTAGGCTAATGGAGTCCCTGGGACCAGAACACAGGTCCATAGACTACAGTCCAGAGATCAATACACAACTAGCATAGTTTGGCAAACAGAAGCATAAACAACAAAAGTAACAGGAAAAACAAAACTGAAGCATCTCTTCTGTGACAAATGACCTTCATAAATAAAATGCCTCTGACATCCTTTGACAGCAGATGCCCAGCTGCACGCTACAAGTGCAGTGATGGGTCATGAAGTCAGCTTTGACC
The DNA here is from genome assembly GCF_019279795.1 of Protopterus annectens. Classification (NCBI taxonomy): domain Eukaryota; kingdom Metazoa; phylum Chordata; order Ceratodontiformes; family Protopteridae; genus Protopterus; species Protopterus annectens. Next base: position 896,922,651 of record NC_056733.1, read on the forward strand.
GATTTCCCCTTCCCCCTACCCCCGGCTAATGCTGATTAACACATTGACAAGCTACAATCTCTAAAATGTTTGCTGCAAAGTGAGAATCTGGCAGGCAAAAATGGAAATTAGCTGGGTGGTTCCCTATTAAAGGAGCTGATTTATTTCTTACATTCTTGACATACAAGTCATCCTCCAACCAATTACTGATGGACTTACTGCACAACAGCTTTCTTACATAAGAAATAGTCTAGGCCTATAAATCTCTTCTACAGCATCAATAGAATGGCTTTGAGGAGCAGATATATCTTGCAGAGGATACCACTACTGTGGAACAGACTCCCTGCCCACATAAAACTAGGTTCATCTCTGTCCATATTCAAGCACAATTTAGATGTATGTATGGAAATCAGAAGATTTACCTCAGGACTGCACCCTGTACTAATAATGGACTCAGACAGCTCTTAAATACTATATCTCATGCATGAATCCCCTCAGATTATCTATGGTATGATCCCAGTTATTTTCATTAGTAGTGATGTATAATTATTGACCAGGTCTATATTAGTTCGCCAAAAGTTACTTTTGGCAAACACCTCTTTGTCGACCCGTACTCAGCGAAAATCACTTCTGTGAGTCGCTGAATTTTCCAAGGGCAATGCAGTAGTTGGCCAACTACACAACTTTGCCCTTTTCTCCACTGTAGTACGATTTTGCAGTTGGTACATATAGTTAGGGGTTGTGGGGTGTCAAGCCCCCCACTTGGGTGGGTTTGATGTGGTTAATTGTGAGTTTCGTTGTGCTGCAAGGCAATTGTTTCATTGCCATTGGAAAAATCATTGAATCACAGAACTGATTTTTGCTGAATATGGGTCAAAGAAGAGGTGTTCGTTGAAAATAAGTTTTGGCAAACTAATATAGACCCTTACTAACCATGGGATGGGTAAGGCCAATCTCTAATCAAATGGCATATGTTATTTTCAAGCACAAAAAGGAAACTGGCTAGGCTTAAAATGACCCAAAAGGGCAGCTAGTCTACTACTTAGCTATGAACACTTACATTTAAGGTTCTTAAGACATGTTTATTAAATTATTACTTATGGCATAAGCAAGCATACATTTATATAAATAAAAACAAACCGTATTGACACAATCTTAGCTGCAAGCATTTTACATCACAAATCATATTCACACAATCCTTGTTTCAAACATTATACATCACTTACAGTCTACCCAGTCACTGTCACTCAGACATTACATAGATCATTTAAGTCTTGCCTTCTTTTAAACCTCCTTCCTCCCCTGTATGTATTGTTCCCACAATTCTCATTTTTTTCCATGTAGTTTGCTCCTACCTTTTTCTAAAGATCTCGATTCTAGTTCTTTTATCTCTATTACTATATTCACTACTTCTAGTACAGTTGATTTAGACTTTGATTAACATTTTCTAGTAACTGCATTTTTGGCAGCCACCATTATTAGACACAGCAAGGCTTTACCATGCCTAGGTAATTCCGATTCTGTACCATAGCGCAGAAAAATCATTTCCCTTGTTACACCATTTTGCTCACCCAGTATCTCTGACAGAGTACTCTGTAGGGAATCTTTAAAGTCTGCCAACTCATTACACTGCCAGAAAATATGTTCCCAATTACCTCTTTCTTCCCCATCACACCTCCGATATTTACTGTCAACCTGAGGAAAAATTATCTGGAGTCTAACTGGGGTATAAAAATATCTGTGTAAACTTTTCCAAGCAAAAATCCTAAATCTTCTAGATTTTCTTGCATATTTAGGAGACACACATATATCCCATTGTTTCTATTTGAATTGCTTATCCAATCTCTCTTCCCAAACCTTTCATAGGTTCATAGGTTCACAGGTGTGTACTAGGCTAATGGCCCTGGGGCCTTTACAAGCCTAGCCATAGGATTACCCTGGCATAGTGCCACCTGACCTTAGTTCCCAGTGTTTCTGTCGAGTAGAGCCACTGGAGTTATCTCCGGGGTGAATTTTCTATTTCCCATCCACTTATCAAGATTTCTCTTGAAGAGGGTCAGTGAGATGCTCTACTTGATATGAATGGGAAGTCTATTCCATAGCATGGGCAGTCTCTGGGTTATGAACCTGTCCCTCCAGCATGTTCTTTTAATTGTGGTAATGAGGTTGAGGTCTCTGGAGCGTGTGGTGTGGAGGGATGTTGATTTCTTTAGATGTAGCATTTCTAACAGATCTGGGTCAGACATGGTTTTGTAAGTCAAGCAGAGATCGCCTCTAAGTAGGCGATATGGGACAGAGAATAGTTGGAGTTTTTTGAGTCTGTCCATATAGGACAAGTGTTTAAGACCTAAGATCCTCTTTGTGAGGTACTTTTGCAGCCTCTCCAGTTGATGAAGGTGTCTAGTGAGGTACATGCCAAATGGGGCATTGTATTCGATGATTGGCCTAATGAGGGAAGAGTAGAGGGAGACAATGACCTCCTTCTTCCTGGATGCAAAACCCTTAGTAATGAGTTGTGCCACACAGAAGGACTTTCTGACCACAGAGTCAATCTGGTGGTCAAAAGAGAGGTTGCTGTCAATTGGTGTTCCCAGATCTCTTATAACACCTTCTGTGTTCAGTGGACTACCATTAATAAGGTAATTCATGGGAACCGGGTTTTTCCCATAGGGGATGATGATACATCTTTTGGCATTGAGCTTAAGGCCATGGTTCTGACATCAGTCGCTGGTCTCAGTGAGGCCTTTCTGCAGGATGTCAACATCATTTGGGGAGTTAATAGCTCCCAACTTGCAATCATCTGCAAAATTTGTCAGCCAGATTCATGTTGGCCTGGACTTCAGAGAAGTAGATACCAAACAGGAGAGGACCCAGGACTGAACCCTGTGGGACTCCACTAGTGACTAGTTGGCAGTCTGACTTGGAGTCAGCTACTTTCACATTGTGGGCTCTATCTGTGAGCCAGTTTGCAACCCACCTAGTGATATAGGGGTTGATGCCTAGCTTAGTGAGTTTTTCTACGATTCCTGAGTGGGGAATGGTATCAAAAGCCTTGGCCAGATCAAGGTAGGCTGTATGAACCACCTTGCCTTCGTCCACAGCTCTGGTGACTGACTCAAAGAAGTCAACCAAGTTGAGCAGGCATGATCTACCCTTCACAAAACCAAACTGTGTGGGATCAGAGTTTGGAGATTCCCTATATCCTTGTTTATTAGGTCCATGATGATGCATTCTATCTTTGCATATCAGGCTCGTCAGGCTAATGGGGCGATAGTTCCCAAGGTCTGCAGTCGCTCCTCCTTTGTGGAGAGGGATGACTGCAGCAGTGCACCATTCGGTAGGGACAAAGCCTGAGGTGAGGCTGTGAATGAACAGAACACACAGGTGAGGTGCCAGTTCACTCTGTAGTTCATGTAGAACACAGCCAGGGATATTGTCAGGTCCCATAGAAACTGTATTCTTGGCCTTGGACAGTGTTGTTTTAACCTGTGCAGCAGTAATACTGTGTGCCTGGCAATCTACTGGTATTGTGATTCGTCCTTTGGAGGGGGGGAGAGGGGTAAAGCTAGCACTGAATTTGTCGGCCAGTATACTGGTAATATCTGTTGGCTCGGTACAGGAGGTACCATTGTGCAGTAGCTCATAGCAAATCTGGGTATTGCCATGGAGATTCTTTACATAACTATAGAAGGCCTTGTGGATGTCTTTACTATCTGCTGCAATTCTGTTTTCATAGCTAGCTTTAGAGGATTTGATGAGGGATCTCAACCTTTTGTTGAGGCTGATAAGGGAGTTCTTCCAATCTTGGGACTTCACCTTATTCTGCATCAGTTTCCCCCTTCTGTTGTAGAGTTTGTTTATGGAAGGGGACCACCAGATTGGCTTCCTTTTTTTGGAGGAGAGCATCTTGGTTCTCTTGGGTATGGTGAGATCCATGCATTTGTGTACGTGTTTGTACAGTGCATTAGTGTATGATTCAGCAGTCATACAACTATTCTCCATTTGCATGGGTGCTGTGAAGTTAGCCACCACTGTTTTTAGAAGCCCAAAGTTAGCTTTGGAGAAGTTTTTCATGGTGGTTACCTTTGATGGGGGTGGATTCCAAAGGTGATTAGTTTGTGGTCGGATCTAACCAGGGAGGAGCTGACTATTTGTGTAGAGCAACGGTTGCCCATGTTAGTAATGACCAGGTCAAGGATGTTGCTACCTCTAGTTGGGGTAAAAATGAGCTGGTCCAGGGCATTGGAATTAATGAACTCCAGAAAACGTTTGGCAAGTGTATTGGTACATGAGTAGTTTTCCCAGTTAATGGAGGGGTAGTTGAAGTCGCCTAGTAAGAGTGTTAGGTTGGACCCTAATATTCTCCAGGGTGCTTAGGAACGTGCAGTGTGAGTCTTGGGACATGGTTGGAGACCTATAGCAGGCTACAACCTGAATTGCTGTCTTACCCAATGTTAGCTGCACCTGAAGTATCTCTGATGCATTATGTAGGGCTACCAGTCTGGAGGTGTGTGCATCCTTTATGAATATGGAAGCACCACTGCCTTTGGAGCTTTGGTCCAAGTTCTGGGGCCGAAAGGTGTGGAATGAGTTATAGCCTGGTAATGCAGGGGTGCTTTCTGCTGCCTGGAACCAGGTCTCTGTTACAGCATAAATGTCGATGTTCTAATAAGGGAGGACTTGGTCTTCCGAATTTTCATCTTTATTATTTGATCATTTCGGCTAATAGACTATTATCTATTTTGAATATAAATACTGACAGGTATAATCAATACCCTATTTGGACAAAATTATGGTATCAACACATTTTAACTAAAAATATTAATCCATTAGCTCTTCCTTTTCTTTCTTTAGATGTCATGAATAAGCTAAATATTTCAAACTCTTTAAAACAAAAAATTTTTGCTTTTCAAGAATTGTTAAAACTTGTCAATTTAGAAAATACATTTCAATTAATGCAACCTCTCCATTTAAATCCTAATATTAATGTAGATAATATTCCTATTAATCTTTCAAACTTTCCCCTGATCAAAGATTTCACTGTTTGGGATCTGATACAATACAAAAATGAATCTCAAATACTTAAGGTCAATTCTAATTATTTAACCATCTTACGTCAAATGAGAGATATTGTCAATGCTAAGTTCCCTTATATCAAAGTAGACAACATAGATATCACTAATTATAATGTGGTCATACAAGTTCTTACGCTTCAGGAAAAATGTTATCTAAATCTTATAATCTTATAAATCAGATAACTCATAATACATTTTGTCTCTTTTCCAATTATTGGGACAAACACAATTCTCATATATCTATAGATCAGAAACTCTCAGCTATTAAAAATACATTAGAATACTTTCAAAAACTCTTTTATACTCAACTAATGATTAATAATAATGCATATCTCACTCCTTCTAAACTTAACAAATTTGGCTAATAAATCGGCCTCATGTTCTTGTTGTTCTCACCCTAATGCAGATCTTTACATATTTTATGGTCTTGCTATCATTCACATAAACTTTGGGACTTCTAAAAGTCCGTTTACAGAAAATGGGCTATCACAAATTCACCCTATCCTGGGAGACTGCATTACTAGACATACCAAATATTTATCTTTCCAAATTGGATACACAAGTACTATTATACATATGTTCACTTATAAAACTCTATATCACCCAAAATTGGCTAGAGATCACTAAATTATTGAATAATTTCAAAATTCTAGCCTGTACATATATATTAGTGTGCAGAAAAAGGTAGTGAGAAGTCCCAAGAAGTCGGCACAAATCAACAAAGCTATAGAAAAGGTGTTACATATCATTTATAGTGTATAGTTGGTTACTCTCCTTTTGGGTTTCATAGACCTCAGTCTCCTATATATTTATACACCTGTTTCATTTTAGATATATATCTACTGTGAAATACTCTTTGGTTAACATTAGTATATGTTGTAGATAGTTATTGTATGTTCTCAGACTGCAGTGAGATATATGCATTTATTATACAAAATTGTGTTATCATATATATCTCCTAATTTTTCATTTTTTCTCTCAATATGTATTTTAATTCTGTTGTTGTTGTATTTTTATTTCAATGTTTGAAAATTCAATAAAAAGTTTTTTGAAAAAAAAAATAAATGTCGATGTTCTCCATTTTAAGGATTGCTTTGAGTGAGTGCATTTTTCAGATTTAGACTTCTAGCATTGAGCAGCATGACCCTCAGATTGTATTTGTTTGTAGCTGTTACAGTGGTAATTTGGACTTTGGAACACCACCTAAAAAAGGCACTATAGGGGTGGCAAGAGCCTTGGCCAGTATCCAGAAGCCCAGGGGTAACAGATGCAGGCCATCTCTGGCAAAGCATCGAGGTCTATCAATCATGTCATCCCAGGCAGACAGATACTGGATCCCCTTAGAATGACACCAGAAACTTAGCCAATTGTTGAAATCAATCATTTTCTGCTTGTACTGTGGTATCATTCTGGGTGATGGTAGGATGCTGCTCAGGACTTGGGTCATACCCACCTGGGCTACATAATCCAAGAGCTCCTCCATGTCTCTTTTCATGTAGTTAAGGGAGGTGCGTTTCAGATCATTAACACCCACATGTACAATGACAGAGTCATATTTGTACCTGTTGTTGAGGGACCTGAGTGCGTGGGTTATGTGATGGATCCTGGCACCTGACAGGCAGCTGACTGTTACTTTCTCCCTATTCAACCTAGTGAGTGGGGCATCAGTGTGCCTCACTATCGGGTCACCTATGACTAGTGTGTTGGGCATGCTGATTTGCCTTAGGGGCTTTAGTTGACTGGCACACTGTTTAGGAGAGTTATGTGTCTCGTGATTAGTGTTGTGTTGTGGTGGTCGAGTGTGTTTCTGCCTTGGAGGTCTCTGCTGCTTGGGTAGATTTTTATTGAGAGCCTCCACAAAGGTGGGTATGTGGTTTGTGTTTTATGTGAAGGCAGTGCTGGTGTGTGTTCTGGAGGGCTATGTGTTCCCTATGGTGTGGTGCAAGTGTTGACCTTCTCCTCTTGACCAGCTATTCCAGTCTTGGTTGGAGAGTGAGTGGCTATCAGTTTGGATATATAAGTGCATCTCTCGCAAGTCTGAGTCTGGGAGGTAAGAGGAGAGGGTTGTCGGTGTACATGAGGCAGTTGCTACATTTCTTTTGAACTTCTTCTGATTAATTCTTATAGTTATCATGCATTATTTTATTTGCTCTGCTAATTATTCCTTTATTAATGGTAGCTTCGTTCTAGATTCTACTAAAACTCTACCAGAGCTGGACTTTCTTTAAGGACCCCCCCCCCCCCATTTCTTTCTCTTTGCCTATACTCTGATATCAATCCTTGATAGGGAAGGCAATCTCTAGCCTGCAGTACAAATACATTCTTGGCGTCTTCCCATTCTATCATCTTTCCCTCTCTAGTTATTTGCTCCCAGCACCTTGTCTCCTTTGACAGTTTTCTCCAATAAATTCCAGCCCAGTCTTGCCTACTGTCTGCATCTCTAATTGCAGTCATCTTTACTGGCAGAATCTCCTTTCTCTCCATTCCCATGCTGGCTTAGTTGTTAGAATGCTTTCAGCTACTTTAGGAATATAATATTCTGTGCTGTTGTTTGTCTTTCGGCTTTCCCCGGTTAGGGGTCGCCACAGCGGAACTCAGGTCCGCTAATGATTGGCAGTAGATTTTTACGAACGCCGAGATGCCAGCTCGACGTCCAACCTTCAATGAAGGCACGGCCATTTACGCATATCTTTCGAATGCCACCCAACCACGGGGAGGACATGCAGACTCCACACAGAAGGCACTCCCCGCACTCCAGCCGAGAATCGAACGAGAGAACCTCTTGCTGTGAGGCAACAATGCTACCGCTGCACCTCCGCGGATGTCTAGGAATATAATATTCTGCGTGATTATTATATTCTGTGTGATTATTGTTATTCTCCTTAAAGGTCTGCATCCAAAATTCCAGTCTCTCCTTCTTTCTTGAGCGTCCCCCCTGTTTCATCATCATCCCTTTCCACTTTGAATTATAGTTTTCTGGTGCTATGTATAGGAGCCTTAACTGTGTTGCTCTGAAATACCCCTTCACATCAGGTAATCCCAATCCACCTTGTTCTATTGGAAGTATCAGCTTAACACACTTGACTCTTGCCGTATCCCCATCCCTGATAAAATCTTTCTGCTCTTTATTAATTGCTACCCACAACTTCTCCTCTGGTTCATAAAATATGCCTGACCTGTGTATAAAAATAAAGGGACTAAAAACATTTTAACTTGTTTGTATCTTACAATCCCTATCCATATAACAGAGCTTCCATTTTCTCAGTTTTTGTATTATCCTTAGCTGCCACACCAGAATCATTTTTAATCCATACTCCTAAATACTTCATTATATTATGTCCCCATAAATATGGATATTACTGAACCAATTCATGTGTGGCTTTATAATTTACCGCTGTTGCCTTTGTTTTAGCTTCATTAAGTTTGTATCCCGAAAAAATCTGAAACTGTCTCAAAATGTTCCACAGCACTGTAATGTACCTTTCTGGTTTTGTCAGGTATAATTTATTTATTTATTTATTTTATTTTACATTTGTTAACCGAGTTAGTCCAGCTGAGTGTTTAGCCCATTTTCAGTGGAGACCCAAGGAGAAAAGTTCCACAATCAGTATTAGCATTTTACATACAATTAATAAGACATTTCCATTTGAAAATTTTTAACAAGATAACTATTACAGTAAATCATAACAGTTAAACAAATTAGTACAATGTCCGAAATTGTACAGTAAAAAACATTTCTAATAAATCATCCAATTGTACAATTGTACAGTAAAAGACATTTATAATAAGTCATACAGAAAGCAGTTTTGTATAATGACAGAGGTTAGACTGCAAAAAAATTCTGTGGTTCATTGTGATGAAAGGAAGTATAGTATTCATAATTCTTAACTGGTTATATACAGTGTAGTTACAGGAGGAGTAGGCAGGGGATGAAGTAGTCATAGTCATAGTCATAGTCATAGATTAGTACTAGGCTAACTGCCCTTGTGGGCCATTTTAAGCCTAGCCAACTACCCCATGTGAGAATCAAACCCTGCACCTTGTGCCTGCAAGGTAAACACTTTAACCATTCTGCCATCCTCCCACTCTAATTAGGTTAGGTTCATAGGTTAGTATTAGGCTAACTGCCCTTGCGAGACATTTTAAGCCTAGCCAATTATCCCTTGTGAGACTCAAACCCTGCACCATGAGTTTGCAAGGCAAACACCTTAACCATTAGGCCACCCTCCCAACAATAAAGATTCATAGAATAGTACTAGTCTAACAGCCCTTATCAGCCATTTTAAGCCTAGTCAATTACCCCATGTGAGAATCAAACCCTGCACCTTGTGTCTGTAAGGTAAACACCTTAACCATTATACCAACCTCCCACCTTAAGTAGTTAAGTAAAGAGATGGAGGGGTAGATGATTATTTAACTAGGCAGTAGAGGGAGGAAGGAAACAGAGGCTATTGTAGGGTAGTTTCAGGGAGGATGACTACAGTGACAGGACCATTTGTTTATTAGGTATCTCAGAGTGGCTAGTTTGAAATGCTTGGTTTGGTCGAGTGACCTAAATTCTAGGGGTAGTTGGTTCCACATTGTAGCAGGGTTATAGTAATAGAGTAGGCACCCTATTTTGGTTTTGGGTTTGTAGATCTGTAGGAAGTCCTGGTTTGAGCTACGTAGTGTCCTAGAGGGGGAATATTTAGATATAATAGATAGAAGGTTAGGGCAGAAAGATGGTAGATAAAGGATGGAGTGGATAATTTGCAGTTGATGTAGTAGCAGCAATGAGGGAATTCAAGCCAGTCCAGTTGTTTAAGAGATAGGCAATGGTGTGATTTGTAGGTTTGGTTTGCCGCAAATCTAGCAACCTTGTTATATGTAGTTTTGACTTTAGTTAAGAGTGTGGTGTTAAGATTTGTGAATAATTGACAGCTATATAGAAGTGTGGGAATAAGAAATGCATGGGGGAGAGTTATTCTGGCTGTACTGGTTAAATGTCTTTTGTTATGGTATAGGAGACCAAGTTTCTGGTGAGTCTTTTTGATAGCATTGGCGACTTGGAGATCAAATTTAAGCTGACCATCAATTATGACTCCTAGCAGTTTAGTGCTAGGTTCGGCAGTAATGATAATGTTATTGCTTGATAGGATGGAAAATGTAGTTTTGAGATTGGTGAGGTTTTTTGGGAGGAAGGCTAGAAGCTTAGTTTTCTTGGGGTTGAGAATTAATTTATTATCACTAAGCCATGTCTGTATAGATTTGAATGTTGTTTGAGTAGTAGAGTGGAGGTCGGATGGATTGTCAGCAATGGTGATGACTATAGAACCATCTGCATATTGTACAAGTGTAGAATTGGTACAGGAAGTGTAAAGTAGGTTGGTGAAAATATTGAATAGGAGTGACCCAGGTATGGATCCTTGGGGGACACCCATTGGAACGATTGGGGGGGAGGATAGGCAAACTGCCAGTTGATAGCTTGCTGGTGGTTAGAGGGATAGCTAGAAACCCAGGATATCATAGGAGGAGAGAAAGTTAAATGAGATAGTTTTTCTAGGAGTAGGGGATGGGAGACAGTGTCAAAGGCTTTGGAGAGGTCAAGGAACAGACATGAACTAGTTTGTTGTTGTCATGGGCCAGTGATACAGTATTGGTAAAGGATATTAGTGCAGTTGTAGTACTGTATTTTGGGTGGAATCCATGTTGTGTGTGTGTTAGAAGGTTCTGTTGGAGAAGATACTGCATTATCTGTTTGTGGATACATTTCTCAAGTATCTTGGAGATGGTTGACAGAATAGCAATTGGCCTGAAGTTAGATATATCTGAAGAATTACCTCCCTTATGTATAGGTAAAGTGTAGAATGTTTTCCAAATTACTGGAACATATGATTCAGAGATAGATCAGTTGATCAGGATGGATACAGGATAGGCTAGGGGTTTGACTGCAATCTGTAGGAAGTAAGAAGGTAGATTATCAGCTGAGGGGGAGCAGGGTTTGAGTTTAGAGAGTAGGGATTTAATATAGTTAGTTGTGACTGATGTTGAGGGAGAAAGAGTTTGAAGGATGAGGTGGAGAGGTTGACAAAGAGTTTGAAGGATGAGATGGAGAGGCTGAGAAAGGGGAGTTAGTACTTTTTCGAGTGGGAAGATCATTAATAATGGTAGTTATAGAGATGATAAAATTATTGTTAAATACAGTAGTAGTTTCTTCAGGGGTTGTATTCAGACATGGGCTAGGAGGAGAAGGGTTTCCTGGATGCAGTAAATGATTGATTGTGCTCCAGAATTTTTTGGGGTCAGATTTTAGGGTAGTGGGAGGGTTGGCATAGAAGTTGATCTTGTCTTTGTTAATAATGTTCTTTATTTGATTTCTAAGTTCTTTATAGGTCTGTAGTAGAGAAGGGGTCTAGGTTTTAGTCCATAATTTCCATATGCTGTCACGTTTTTTCATCAGAGCTCTATATGATTTGGTTAGCCAAGGAGCGGTATTAGCTTTGATTCTGATAGTTCAGAGGGGAGCAAGGGAGTTGAGGATGTTCAGAAAGGTGGAGTTGAAAGAGTGGACGGCTTCATCTAGGGGAAGTTTTGTGAGACGGGACCAGTCTATTCTGGAGAGTTGGTTAGAGAAAGAGTCTGGACTAAAGGAAGACACTTTGCAGGAAGTGATAAACTTGAAAGGTCTGGTAAAATGGGGAGTGTGTCTAGTTACTGTGATAGGGCAGTGGTCACTAAGGGAGTTTAGTAGAGTGTGAGGGTTATGGTAATTTTGGGGGTGAGACACCAAAATCCAGTCTACAGTAGACTGTGGTAGGTGTGACTTACTAATATAGGTAGGGGAGGTGATTAGCTGTTCAAATCCATGTAAGTTGATACATGAGGTAGTATGGGGAGTCTGAATTGTATGCCAATCTATGTTTACATCTCCTAGGATGATGGTTTCATTGTGGATGGTCTGTGAGAGGTAGGATAGGATGTTCTCGAGTATGCCTAGATTGTCTCCTGGTGGGATATAAATAGCTACAACAGTTATGGTGGTAAAGATGTTGAGTTTAACATTGGTAAGTAGGAGTTCAGCTGTAGAGAAAGTGGGTAGAGGGAGGTTTGGACTAGTTGTTGTGAGGTGGTCAGGGTAGAGTATGACTACCCCTCCACCTCTTTTCCTTTGCCTGTCAAGTCTGAGGATGTTATAGCCAGGTGGGGTAATTTCACTATCTTGATTATATGGTTTTAGACAGGTTTCAGTTAGGGTGACTATGTCAGGAGTATAGTTAGCTAACCAGGCACGGAAGTCCTGAACTTTGTTTACTACACTCCTGAGGTTGATAGAGTAGAAAGATACTTGCTTTTTAAGGGGGGTGGGGTTAGTAGATGTTTGTACAAGAGGATGATTATGGAAGGTAGGTTGGGAGGGGCCTGGGTTAGGATGGATGTTCCCTTATAGAAGTAGTGGTTTAAAGTAGAGTAATTGTTTAAATAGGGAGACATTTCTTTTATGCTTAGAAGTGCTTGGGAGAGGGGGAGATAACTTTATTTTAGGAAAGAGAGTATTATAGTTTGGAATAGAAGGGCTGGTTTGTAGGGGGGTTTGAGGTTTAGTATTTGGATGTAGAGTACAATTGTTTTAATGGAAGTAGGGTGGGGGTAGATGTGTGTGTGATAGGAGGTGAGGAGGTAGAGAAGGGAGAGTATAGGTATCAGGAGTAATGCTTGTGGTTAGAAGGGCATGATATAAGTATAGAGTTTAGTGTAGACAGTGGGCAGATGAGGTGCGTGATAAGTAGTCGTGTGTGGGTAGGAACTATAGGAGGGTGTGTGTCTATGAGGAACTTGTTGTGAGGGGTAGGGGAGGAGTAGGAAGAGGTGTGGTGAAGGTGGATAAGTATAAAGGAAATGATATGGGGGAGTGTGGGAATGGGGGTGGGAGAAGAGCAAACAGAGTGGGGCCCTACCGAGTAGGTGCTGAGCTTCTTAAAAAAATATATGTTATCCCTATGCCAGAACAGTAGGATTTCTACAACTATAATGGAAATTTTTCTATTAACTTGCAGGTAGTCAGCTAGCTAGTATTTAATGGTGGAAGGGATAGATAAGGTGTAAGGTATGAGAAGGGGTCTGTAAAAGGCCTAGGGGTTCCCATGGTACTGTGCTCACAGTGGGTTACAGATACCTGAATTCCAGGGAGGAATAAGGTAAATGAGTACAGAAAGGCGGCCAGTTTAAAATATTTGCACATTTAAAGAAGGGGTGATAGCATACTTTCTTTCCAGTCTCCCGAGTTATTCTTATCAGGTACAGGTATGGCAAATTCCCTTTTTTAGGTTAGATGTGGTTGAGCTTTGGTCAGGGATTCTATGTTAGGGTGCAGAAACATGGGGAGATAGCTAGGGGAAACAAAAAGCAAACAGAGTGTTTAGTGGGGTGGATTGTGTGGAAAAAACAGAGTTACAGTACATGCATTTAAAATGACATCACATAAAATATCAGGCACAGTATTTACTACACTTCTAACTACTATAACAGATACTTGTCTGAGCTGGACTGACTATTATGGTTTAACCTGCAGGTAAAATTACACAAAGGCCAGGAGTGCAAGGCAGAATACAGCGCTCAATATAGCGAGCTCCAGACAGAGCGCTACAACAGCATTTCAACGGCCTAGCTCTGTAGTTACCTTTAGAAGGCACAGGAAGACCGTTTGAATGGTTCCAAGGAGCACTATCTGATTATGTGCACATGTAGTTTTGTTTATTAAATCTTGGAGGCTAAGCGCACCCAAGCATCCTTTCTACCCGGTGCTTTCTTCAAAAGTGGTAACAGGGACACAGCCGTTAAGACAATAGTTCGACCCTGTAGCTCCGGTATTCCCGGACACGGAAGGAGTTTACAACATATGCTGCCTTTTAATCAGGGCAATGCAATAGGAGTAAAGGCCTCTAAAAGGCTCTACAAGAAGCGGTCGTAAGGACAGCACCAATAGGGAGAGGTTATAGGGAACAGAGCTTCTGGTAGCTCCGATTTAACAGGCACAGAAGCAGTTTACCTATACGTTGCCTCATGAACAGGGCCCCAATACAACAGTGCTATTTATCTCTTTGTACAGCACTTCTCAGGAAGCCGTGTTAGGGACAGGTCAGTGTATCCTAACCCAAAACCACATACTAATGCAGCTCTACAGAGTCTGTTTAAGGGCAGAGTGGATACTTATTGCACAACCCTGTATTTCTGCATATTCAGACACAGACTGGTTCTACTCTTCTGCTGCTTCTTACTAGGGCACTATACACTAGTTATTCAAACAATATACACTTCTCTCTAATACAGTAATGAAGGAGCGACACAGCAGTTAAACAATCAATAGTTGCGAATCAGTAAGGATCTATCCATATGCTGTTTCTTAACAGGGCACTATAAACTAGTTATACAAATAATATACACTTCTCTCTAATACAGTGATGAAGGAGCGACACAGCAGTTAAATAATCAATAGTTGCGAATCAGTAAGGATCTATCCATATGCTGTTTCCTGACAGGGCACTATAAACTAGTTATACAAATAATATACACTTCTCGTTAGTACAGTCATGAAGGAGCATCACAACAGTTAAATAAGCAATAGCTGCGAGGGTTAGCTATGTGATAGAGCCAAAAATATGCACCTAGTTCTGTTTTACACCTCAGAAACAAGCAGGCAGCCTCAGAATCAAACAGTCATTCTACATTATCGGTCCACAAGGCTCAGGGTGTCACACCGAGCAGATGTAAGCAATGAGATCTGAACAGTTTTCTATTCAATCTAGTCACAGTAAGTAAGCATATAGTACATCGCAAGTAGCTGTAGATAACAGTTTATACGTTTCAGAGTCTTATTACATCTATTACTATTATTTAACAAAAAAGATAATATCATCTGCAAATAGAGACAGCTTTTCTTGACTACCATGCCAATTATATTCTTGAATTTCTGAGTTCCTTATTCTCCTTGCCAGTGGTTCCAAATATAATGCAAATAACAAAGGGAAAACAGGACAACATTGGTGGGTTCCTCTGCTCAACCAGAAATTATCAGAAAGGAACCCACCCACTTTAATTTTCACCTCCGATTCCTCATATCGCCTCCTAATCAACATTATAATTTTATCAGGGAATGGAAATGCTTCCATTGCCCTGCTCATAAAGTCCCAGCTTACTTTGTCAAATGCTTTCCCTGCATCAAGACCTACCAACAACAGTGGTATTTTCTTACATTCTGCTTCCCTCTGGATCACCAATGTTCTGTTAATGTTGACAAATTTTCGCCTTCCTTCCACAAAGCCACATTGATCCTTATCTATCAATTTTGTCATTACGTTTGGCATTCTTTTAGCTGTTACACACATAAACTCTTTATAATCATGATTTAGTATTGAAACGGGCCTGTATGAAGCTGGATTTGATGGATCTTTACTTGTTTAGTTATTACAGCTACCGCAGCTTTTTTCCAGGATATTGGTAATTCTCTTCCTCTTAAAATACTGTTAAACAAAACCTTCCAGATCTTTAACAGTTTTTTTCCCTCCTAGCTTCCAAACTTCCACAATAATACCATCTATTCCTGGGAACTTTCCTGTACATAGGTTATATATCACCATTTTTATCTCATCTCCTCCTATCCTAACTGTTAGTAAACTGAGCCTCATCTACCTTTAATCAAGGCATATTTAATTCTTCCATAAACATTTTCATTTGTACCTTTTCTTGATTTCCATATTTCTCTGCTTTATACAGACATTCATAGAATTTCTGAAATATTTCTAATACCTCTACAGGATCTTTTGTTACCTTCCTTGTTATAGGCTCCCTAAGCTTGGCAACAGCCCTTTCTACTTTCTGTTACCTGAGTCGTTGTGGTAAAAGTTTTTTTGGTCTTGAGATATTACAAAAAACAGTTGCTTAACAGCAATCTTTCTAAACTCATGCATATTATCGAGGTAATCCCTTATTTTCCGCTTAGCATTCTGCAGTTGCTCCTCTTCTTGTTCTGTGAGACTCCCCCTATTCTGCAATACTTTAACATTTGTCAGTCCCTCTAAATAATTCTTGTTACTTCTTAACCATATCTCCCCTTCCTTTATTTCCACCCTGTTTTTAAATTCCGCTTTAATTTTATCCCATTCCCTAGCTATATCTTCAAAAGAAACTTCCATCTTCTATAACAGCTCCTGAATAATTTCCACTACCCATTCCTTAAATTACTCTCTTTTCAACAGATAGGTGGGAAAGTGCCAGTGTCTCATTTTTATTTCATTATCATCTGTTTTTATTTTAGTTATTATTGGTACATGATCTGAATAGTGCATATCAAGACCTTCAATTAAATGCACATGCTCCTGTGAAATGTAAATTCTGTCTAGTCTAGCCCAGTTTTTGCATCTTGGGGAATAATATGTAAACTCACTCTGAACTACTATTACTGAATTCACATAATCCATGCCAGATATTTCAAAACTTCAAAAGTTCCACAGACAGATCTTCTCTGCTGCAAATCAAATTCCAGTCCCCACCTATAAGTAATATTCCTTGCTGAAAGCTGAGCGTTTCTCTCAGAATTATATTAAGCTCCATTAAAGCAGTTTTAGGTGGAATATATATACATGCCAGTGTAATCCTCCTCCCTTGCCAGTAGCCCCTTATTACTACAAATCTACCATTATTAACTTTTTTATCCTCTTCCATCACTACTGGAGCTCCTCTTGCAATTGATATAAGTACTCATCTTTTCCTTTGTCCCAGATATTCTGCTGAATACATCCTGAAAACCTTTCTTTATCAAATCCACATGTTCAGTTATTTCCAAGTCTGTCTCCTGTTGTATAGCTATTTGCATTCTACATGTTAATATAGTTCACTACTCTTTCTTTCTTGTAAACCTCTGTGAGACCATTGACATTTAAAGACATTACAGAAAGCATCATTTTAATAAAAAGTTATTATTCCACCTTTTATGTAGAACAACTGTTTTGTTAAAAGTCTATTTCCAGCTTTTGTGTTATATGCATAGACTGTTTGGGAAGTTGGAACTTTTATACAGTTGTTTCCTGTCATATCCATTTGAGCCTATGTCACATCTTACAAAATGTTTTGTTTTATTGAAAGCTCTCAAAAAATACCCCCTAAAACCTATTCACTTATTAACACCCACAACTATGTACATCTTAAAATGTTGAAGTTTTACCCCTAATATGAATAAATGTCCCAAACTGACCACACTCAAAAACTTGAGTTCACCTGAAATAAATGTTATCCATGCTTAGACACACAGCACAGCCTGTGCTTCTAAGTACTGTCTTGTTTTGTTTTACCTTTATAGCTCTCCCAGCTGGGAAACACTTGAATTCTTTTAGAGAACATTATCTCCCATCCAATTTCTCTTTATTAGATCATCTCCAGGGAGACATGAGGACCAGATATAGAACTGCAACTAAGTATATATTTATTTGCTAGAAAAAAAGCCTTATAATATTCAAGATACTTTTTCATTTACTCTTAAAACGTGTTACCAGATCAAGCTAAGGGACTTAATCAAGTCATTCCCCCATGTAAGAATGAGAAAAAGCACATTATTTTTTTTCTTTTCTCATGTTCTTTTTACCAGACTTTTCTGCTGCATTTTGTTCCATTGCAGTGCCTACATTTCTTAAAACTGAACAAGGAGAAAGAGAGAAGAGAGAAGAGGGGAGAAACAAAACAGGAGCACCTGTTTACAATAGTATCCATATTACACATAAAATAACTGAGAAAACTTTACAGCATACAAAGAAAATCATAGGTGGTGTCTCGCTATACATCAATAACAAGCATACCTCTAGGGTGGTCAAATAGGATGACACTATGGAGTTCCTCCAAGTGCAGATCACAATATACAAAATCACATACCATATCCTAGCTAGCTACAGGTCACCTACATGTCCCAAGAAGCTCAAAATGCATACCTGTACCTTCTGGAGACACTTACCTTCCAACCTAACACCTTATGCATGGGAGACTTTAATTACTCCTCTATAGACTGAGAATTCTACGCAGCCTCAAATCTATAGACACAGAGATTCCCGGACTTCGTAAATGCAAACATCCTTGACCAAATAGTAAATACACACTCTAGAGGCTCCAATATACTGGACCTCATACTCAAAAATATGGAATGGCTTCAAATCTATAAGTACAGAAATCCTGGACTTCATAAATATAAACATCCTTGACCATATAGTGAATACACCTGCTAGAGGCATACTCGCAAATATGGAAGAATATAGCCCCCAATGTCTGCCTGGTAAGGTCCAACCATAAAGCTGACTCCTTCAAAATCAAAATCAACTCCATAACCCTATTAAAACCAGTAACAGTTAGGAACTGTTTCAAAGCAAACTACTTTTTATTAAGTAATAGTTTGTCAAAATTCAATACCCCTACAAACCCGGAGAACACAGCAGCCTATGCGGAATTCCCCTCAGAAACTCTGTGCAACCATGTCAGTGGCTGTATACAGGCTGCTATACCCAACAGAAGTAAGGCAAGAACTAGCCCCTGAAACAAACTGCCCTGGTAGCATTCAAAATTAAACAGGATTTACAAAAGAAGGGGAAAAAAGTATGGCAAAAATCAGGAAGGGTAATTCCCTTAAACATAAAAACTGTCTAATCAAACTAAATAGGTAGCTAAAAAGGCTAAATAAGTCCAACAAAGCAAACTTTGAAGTTAAGATGGCCTCCCAAGTGAAAAATAACCATAAGGCCTTCTTCTGCTATGTCAGAAACTTCAAGGGCAGCACACAGTAATGTGCTGAACTGGTGGTTAATGGTGCCACATTCACTGAGCCTGATGATGTGGCGAACCCATTAGCAGACAAATTCAGTTACAAATTTACCCCCTCTTACCACCAAACATCTCTCTAGAAATTCATAACCCCTCCAACTATAACTAGGGAGCATGTACTATCTGTGCTCGCTAAAGCCAAGAACACAGTCTCAGGAGGCCCTGATAACATCCCAGGATGCCTCCAGAACAGAATAAAAATGACTTATCAAGACCCCTGGAGTCACTATTTAACTCATTCCGGCTGATGGAGTTCTGGAATTTTGCACTGTAACTTGCAATGGGCACAACCTAATATCTTAAGCTTTTTGCTAGAATCTAATTATGTCCTCACGATTTCAAACAAATGCTGATACCTCTGGAGCCATATGGGCTACTGAAGGAGTGTAAATGGCAAACGTCTTTAGCACAATCTATTTTTATAGTGGTAGGATTCTTTAGGTTTTAGGTCTTAAACTGGATTTTATAAGTCACAGTAAACAGTAGGTCAGATTCAATAAAGCCTACACTAAGTGTACACGATATGTATTCAAGAACATTCTTATCACATTTTTTTGTGTTTTCTAGTCACTCAGAAAGATTGCACTAAGTGTTCATGTAGTCTACACTTTGTGGTAACCTTTATGAATCCCTGTCAATATTTAAAGCTGCAAGAATATCAGTAGGAAAACTAAAATTAGGAGGAAGGAGGTGTGCGTTATGTCTGTGTTGTCTGTTCACTCAGAACAGTGTACACTTAGTGTAGGTGTCATTGAATCCCAGGGAGTAACTATTATGTTTAGAATATTTTATAAACAACTAACAATATCTCAGCAACCACTCAAGTTAAACGTATGCTGTCAGTAGATCTTTGTTCACTCAGTTTAGAGTTTTTATATGAGGGGTAAACAGTTCTGTCTATGCTACTTGGTTGCCAAGATATTTAAAAAAACATGAAATGTATAACAACATAAAAAATATCATTTGAACAACAATTAGTTTATATTGACCTGCATCAGACTGAGATTAAATATCAATAGAGTTGTATTTGCCATTATGTAAGCTTTAAGATGAAATATTTTAATACTTTGTATGGAGCATGGTTTTGGAATTAGTGATGCAAATAGAAACAAGCAATATTTAATGCCTGGAGGTATCAGTGGGATGTAACTGCAGAAACACCTGGAGGCGTCACTCTTGGCTATCATTCTCCTTGGCAATGATTCTAATAACTCAGAAACCCTTCCCTGATGCTGGGTTCTACTTGGCTCTTAGCCAGTGGACCACTTTGGGAATATGGTATTACGTGAATGAACCTTTCCTGGACAGGTAGTAGGTCTAATATCCTTAGTGGTAGCTACAAGTCTTGTGACCAGATATATTCCTTGCTACCTACTTTGGCAGTAGTTTTAACATTCCCAGTGCTGCTTACATGCTCTGTGACCCTATGTATTCCGTATTACATTCACATTATATAGGAATACTGTGATGCATCCGTACTAGTAATTAGAAAAGCTAGTCCCCACAACAGCTTTACTTCATGACTGTAAAACAGCCAGCTCCCATAAACCGACCCAGTGCAGCCTTGACTACCTGACTAAGTTCCTTTCTTATTAATTAACTGGTTGGGCTGCTTCTGTTTTATGTATTTATTTACTGCATGTGTTTACTGAGAAAGTCCAACTGAGCAGAAAGCTACCCTTTTCAGTGGAGGCCCAGGGAGGAAATCTCCAGAAAAATTCCAACATTATATAAAGAAATAGGAAACAAAAGTATGCAAGTAATCAACAAATATACAAAATTAAACAGAGTATCATTAATTAATAGCAGCAACATCTAAAGAGCTATGAAACATATTTGGAAATTAACTTGGTGGAAGGAAAGAAAAGGAGGAAATGGGGGAATCAGTACTAAGAGGTGAGAGAGAATGTTTTAGGATAAGTAGAAAGATGAGAGAGGGCTAGAGGCCAAGCATGATATTTTGGGCCACTAACTAAGGAAATAGTGCTTGGAAAGAATAGGAAAAAGTAAGGGGCAGTTCTCACTGCTCTGAGATGTGGCATAAACAAGTTGACCTATGCTAAGCAGGCATTATGAAACCCTGCTCAGCGCTTAGAGATGTTTGCCGAGGCACACTTGAGGCCTCTGACATATATGTTGAATTAAATGAGTAGTACAGGTCCTGACCTTTTTACTACCTGTTCTTTCCTAGCATTGTTGTTCAGGGGAACAAATATCTGAACAATTTTGTTTATCTCATATTTTCAAACACCATCGTCTCCCTCACAAACATAAAACAAAATATAATTCTGCTATAAATCTACTCATCTCACAAACACAGAACTAGGGAATAATGTGAATTTATCAGCACATACATCTGATACTGCATAGTTTCTCTTTTTTATTGTAACCAAAACATTTAAAGTTATCTAAGTTTGGATATGCCCTATAGTCATGATACATATTGATAGTACAGTTGCTGAAATGTCTGCCTGCAGTACAATTTAAAGTTTGAAAACACAACTTAGCAGAACAAACTACACATATTATGTTTATAGGTTTCTGAAGTATTTTGGAAAATATCATCGACCTTCTGAGAACAGAATATTTAAACTCATAAAAGTTTTGATTCCAGAATCTGAACCACTGTAACATTTGTAAAATAATATTCAGTCATGGTCATTTTATTATGATATAGTACTCTAAATGTACAGCAACCATACAGCAAAGTTTTCCTAGTACCATGCTTGAGGACTTTGGGAAATGAAATTACTTCAGCCTGTGCCGATATTCTAGTCTGTGTCATCAAAATGCCAGTCCACGCTATTAAAATGCCAATCTGTATTACTGAAAGGGCACTGGACCAATGAAGAGATGGTCTGTACCACTGAAATATCGCTGTCTACCAATGCAATGTTAGTCTGTGCAAAATGCCACATTTTACAGCTGAAATAGCAATCCATACTAAAATACCCATGATACACAGGGACACAATCAGGTTGGGTTGCACAGCTAGGCTTATAAAGGCCTTGGTCGTTGTTAGCCTAGTATATACCTATGAATCTATGAAGTACCAGTCCATACCATTGAAATGTCAGACTACTTATATAACTGAAATGCCAGCCTGAAAGCACATTTCATACGGGATATGTAAACAGGTTTCATGTACATAAAATTTTGTGTGTAACTGCTGAATTTAAAATTTGAAGTGAAAATGTAAAAATTGTGACCCTATGCTCATGAAGTATGCTACAGGCACATATTTTTGTTGTTTTTAAATACTTATTACATTTCCAAGATAGCCTTTTCCTGATCCAAAATCATAAACAAAGATAAAGAAATCCAAATACAACTGTCAAACTCACAAAAACGTTTTAAAAAAGAGGAGGTTACCGCATTAAAATTTTAGTCATGTGATATAATGATACTATTTACCTCATTTTATGTGCTTGTTACACCAATCTGAAAAAGTCTCGGGTTTTCAAATGAAAGTGCTAACTGGTCATTGCATAAAGATAAAAAAAAGTTTACATTTCTTCTCAGAAAAGGTCAGTTTATAAAGTCCGGATACTGCAGCACCTCAGCTGGCAGCATGTAATGCAGACTGACCAATATGTGGTCACGATGACACAATCCCTGCAACAGGAATCAATCAAGAACCACAGCTTTGGTGACACTTGAAGTAATTCCTGGAAAGAAAAGGGTAACACTCAAAAATCTAAGAAACTGCTACACTAATGAAGAGCAATATGTCAGTCTAATGTGTTTCTAAAACTAAAAAGGAAACACACACTCAGTCCACCTACTGTAATGTTCCCCACCATCCACAAAACAGCTCCATAAGTTATGTTTCTTGGGGAATGGAGTTAAAATCTGTATTCTTTTGCATATGCTTTGCGGATTTGGGAAGAAAGCAGTAGTTCAGTAGTTTGGTTAAGAGAAAATTCCATCACTGCTTTAGGCACAAAGGAAAGATTTATTCTAAGGCTCACTGTATCCTTGTGGAAAACTACAGGTAGTTCTTGAACTTTAATTCCTGGATTTCTGACTCCATTTCAGGTCAGGAATTTGACAGGGGTTGCAGATATTAGAAAAAGTATAAGGAGGTTCCCCAATGGGGCAGTTCTCTGTCATGAGGTCTGTAACAAACTGAACCAAGCAGGAATACAGATGCCAACCACGTCATGCATAGACTGCAAATTACAGCAGGAACGATGTATTATATACTCAAAAGGGTTGTGGATGGATGCATGGATATTATATATATTTGTGTGCATGTGCATATTGCATATCACAGCTTTTGGAACAAGTGAGAAGTTGCATGTATTAACCTTTACAGACAAGACTCATAATGGAGCTATGATGGAAGCACATCTTTTTACATTAACTTTCCATGAACATGAGCTTCATATCCTGAAACTGCCATCTCAACCTATCAGATATGGAATAAACCTATTTATACGTCGAACAAGCAACTTTTGAAACACAACTTCATAATCAGGTGGATTAGTGTAAATTCCTGCCTGGTGTATGTGGGAGTGATCTTCTGATGAGCATAACAAATATACTCTTAATGCCAAGGGATGTAATGGCTAAACTTCTTGACTTCTTGATGACCCCTCAGCCATGATACGGTTAGTATGAACCTATAAATGTATTCCAGCTTTACTACAGGAATAATGCTATTCATGCTATATACACACTGGGTCTGTGGTTCATTTTATGGGAGACCCATTCTGGTATGTAGAAGAAAGAAAGAAAGAAAGAAAGAAAGAAAGAAAGAAAGAAAGAAAGAAAGAAAGAAAAGAGAGAAGGTGTAGCCAGGACACGCTGGAAATTTGTTATGCACCCACCACTTAGTGAGAGAAGGGCTGCATGACAGTGGTAATATATCAGCAGATTTATTTTCATATACAGCAACAGAACTGCAGAAGGAATCAACAGACGAAATGATACAAGAAGCCTTCCTCTATATTACACCAGATTGATGGCAGGATCCTTAGTTAGGGGTCTCTATCAAGGCTGATACGAGAAGCCTTCATCTGTATTACACTAGATCAACGGCAGGATACTTAGTTAGGGGCCTGTATCAAGGCTGATACGAGAAGCCTTCATCTGTATTACACTAGATCAACGGCAGGATACTTAGTTAGGGGCCTGTATCAAGGCTGATATGAGAAGCCTTCATCTGTATTACACTAGATCAATGGCAGGATACTTAGTTAGGGGCCTGTATCAAGGCTGATATGAGAAGCCTTTGTCTGTATTACACTAGATCAATGGCAGGATACTTAGTTAGGGGCCTGTATCAAGGCTGATATGAGAAGCCTTTGTCTGTATTACACCAGATCAATGGCAGGATAGTTAGGGGCCTGTATCAAGGCTGATACGAGAAGCTTTCATCTGTATTACACCGGATCAATGGCAGGATCCTTAGTTAGGGGCCTGTGTCAAGGCTGATATGAGAAGCCTTTGTCTGTATTACAGCAGATCAATGGCAGAATAGTTAGGGGCCTGTATCAAGGCTGATACAAGAAGTCTTCATCTGTATTACACCAGATCAATGGCAGGATAGTTAGGGGCCTGTATCAAGGCTGATATGAGAAGCCTTTGTCTGTATTACACTGGATCAATGGCAGGATCCTTAGTTAGGGGCCTGTATCAAGGCTGATATGAGAAGCCTTCGTCTGTATTACACTGGATCAATGGCAGGATCCTTAGTTAGGGGCCTGTATCAAGGCTGATATGAGAAGCCTTCCTCTGTATTACACCGGATCAATGGCATGATCCTTAGTTAGGGGCCTGTATTAAGGCTGATACGAGAAGCCTTCTTCTGTATTACACCAGATCAATAGCAGGATCCTTAGTTAGGGGCCTGTATCAAGGCTGATATGAAAAGCCTTCCTTTGTATTACACCAGATCAATGGCAGGATCCTTAGTTAGGGGCCTGTATCAAGGCTGATACGAGAAGCCTTCATCTGTATTACACCGGATCAATGGCAGGATCCTTAGTTAGGGGCCTGTATCAAGGCTGATATGAGAAGCCTTCCTCTGTATTACACCAGATCAATGGCAGGATCCTTAGTTAGGGGACTGTATCAAGGCTGATACGAGAAGCCTTTGTCTGTATTACACCAGATCAATGGCAGGATACTTAGTTAGGGGCCTGTATCAAGGCTGATACGAGAAGCCTTCATCTGTATTATTTATTTATTTTTATTTATTTATTTTACATTTGTTGACCGGGATAGTCCGACTGGATACATGTCCATTTTCAGCGCAGGCCCAGGGTGAAAAGCTCCGAGATAATAATTCACACTGAACATTTAGTAAATGCTAGTTTCAAGCAGATTACAGTCATAAGCAATACCAGCATTTAGCACATATAGTACTAACTTATTATAAAAGACTTTACAAAACATAACATTATTTTCAAAGTTAAACATACATAACATTACATTCAGGTTTAAGACACACTGAGCAGCAGTTATACAATTGACCCTTCCTGAAATGGAGTGGTAAAAAAAAGTTAGAAGTAGTTGAAGGTAAGGCACCTAAGAAATACAGAGGTCACTATTCGGGATTAGTGCAAGAACATAACCAATGAGTTTTAAAGAATTTCTTGAGTTTATTTTTGAACTGAGTTAGTGAGGGTTCTAGGGTCAAGTCAGCTGGGAGTCTGTTCCATATTTTTCCAACAGAGTAGGCAAACAGGGAGTCCCCAGCTGAGTAGTTGGATTTGTATGTTTGAACTAGGAGTCTAGTGGATGATAGCAGTGGCCGTGTGCTGGTGTAATATACATACAATTTATTGTGCTAGAAGATGTGACACCAGAGGCCAGAGGAGGTGACTGGGAGACAACTTTAGAGTATAGAGAACTCCTATGGCAACTTAGACTTAATGCTGGGAAACCACCTGGCCTTAATGACAACATAAATATTAGCAGTGTCCTTAGGTTGAGGATGGCCCGGTTATAGTGCCGCTTACAGTAGTTATGCATCAGATTGTAATGTGGCCATATTACAATATTGCACACTTGTCTTTGTTTGTTCATATCGAGTTTTATAATGTAGAAGCATCATTACAGTGCACCATGCCTCTGGTGAATATTATATATTATATATTTTATATATACATAAATATTATATATATTGTTATTTATTTAAAAGTGGCACTATGTCTAGATTTCAGCATATTGCAGTTGTATTTTAATTTTGGCTTGGAATGGATTACTCAGTTTTTTACTATGAAATGGGACTATTTATTTGTCTTATTTTTACATTTATACATATATATTTTATTTACCTTTGTCATTGTAACACATATGGTTATATACATATTTTAATGTAATATTTATATTTATATATTTATATATTAATACATACACTTTTTGTGTTTTTAGCATTTCAGTATGAAAAGGCATTTTAATAACCTTTAACAATTAGTTCAGTCATTGAGTTAATTACTTAATTAATTATTTTAACATGTGACTTTATGATTTGTATTTATTCAAGCAAACTGCACCATACTGTTAACTTGATAAAGCTCGGTATTTACCAAGCGAAAGCGCTCGTTTTATGTTGTTTGTGGTCACCTAATAAAGGATTTACGAAGCTTGCTGGTTTACGCTTCCTAGCTGTGGATTTATCATTTTATTCTATGTGTAAAACACTTTGTGCTCCTCACTACACTTAATGTCAAATGTTGTTTTGTAATAAAATATCTTCTGACCCATACGGCCCTTACTGCCACACACTGCCCTTACTATCAACAACTTCCTGGTGCAATAATGTCTTCTCTTCACTAGTGTTAGCACCAGTACAGGTTACTACCAGTACAGGTGGTGCAATAAAATGACAAATGACAAACGCTTTGCGCTTTTCTCTTATAGCTTCTACAAAAGAACCAAGAGCTGTCACAATATTTAAGCCTGGGATTTGGGCACAGAAGTATCCGGAAAAAGTCATGTGTGGTAAGGTTCAGGAGGGTCTGTTGGGTACACCATCATTAAGTATGTCAGTTAGCAGTAACATTTTGTCCAACGTTAAACCGAGAATGAGAAAAGCAAATGTAGTACCAGATTGCACAAATATTTTTATTGTTAAAAACAAATAAGCACTTTTGTTCCGAGCTTAGTCTATAGGATGTTCCTATACACTAAGCTCGGGACGAAAGTGCTTATTTGTTTTTAACAATAAAAATAGTTGTGCGATCTGGTACTGCATTCGCTTTTCTTATTTTTTTTTTGGTTTGGAACTGTTTACAATTTGTTAAACTGAGAATGGCACACATTTTGTTTTCTCAAAAGCAATTAATATTTATGTAAAAAAAAAGCATTGCCTTACTAGTCATTTTTCATTTCTTGTTATCAAAAGAAATTAAAAGGGATATTGGCATTTACATCCATAAATCTATATCTCCTTATGCCTCATTCTACTGAAAAATGGATTATAGGTTTATAGGTTCATAGGTTCATATTAGGCTATCTGCCCTAGGGCATTTATAAGCCTAGCCAGAGTGTGTGTGGCTTTCGCCACCCCTTGGAATGAGAATACCATGCCCATTTAGGGTTTAGTTTACTGTGCCTCTGTCTAGAAGTGACACAGAGATGACCCCCGGGGTAAACCTAGGATCTCCCATCCACTCGTCAAGATTTCTCTTTAAGAGAGTTAGTGAGGGGCTCTGCCTAACATGGACTGGGATTCTGTTCCAGAGTGTAGGGAGCCTCTGGGTTATGAATCTGTCCCTCCAGCACATCCTATTTATTTCTGTGTTGAGGTTCAAATCTCTCGCTCTCATGGCTGTGGTGGATTTGGATTTTCTGAGGTGGAGCATGTCCATTAATTCCGGATTGGACATGGCCTTGTACGTCAGGCATAGATCGCCTCTGAGTAGGCGGTATGCGACTGAATAGAGCTAGATTTCTTCAGCCGGGCAGCATATGACATATGTCTGAGGCCCTTGATCCTCTTGGTGAGGTACTTTTGGGGTCCTTCTAACTGCTGCAGGTGTTGGGTAAGGTACATCCCAAATGGGGCATTATACTCAATTATGGGCCTGATAAGGGAAGGGTATAGGGGCACAATGACCTCTCTTGATCTAGATGTGAATCCTTTCATGATAAGGTGGGTAATATAGAAGGTCTTCCTAACCACCTTGGCAATGTGAGCGTCAAATGAGAGGTTACTGTCAACTTGGGTCCCTAGGTCCCTGATTACTTCTTCCGTACTTAATGGATTACCACCTATGTGGTAATTTGTGGGCACTTTGTTTTTCCCAAAGGGTATGACTATACATTTTTTGGCATTCAGTTTATCCATTTCTATGAGGCCTTTCTGAAGGATGCTTGTGTCCGCTGGAGTATCAATTATGGCGCCCAGTTTGCAGTCATCTGCGAACTTTGTCAGCCACAATCCGCCTATGTTTGCTTGCACCTCGGAAAAATAAATGCCGAACAAGAGGGGTCCCAGGACCGAGCCCTGTGGGACACCGCTTGTGACTGGCTTAGAGTCTGACATGGCTCCAGCAATTCTGACCTTGTGGGTTCTGTCCTTGAGCCAGTTTGCAGCCCATCTTAAGACATATGGGTTTACATTTAAGCTGGTGAGCTTGTCTATGATGCCCGAGTGGGGTATTGTGTCGAAGGCTTTTGCAAGATCAAGGCAGGCTGTGTGAACTGCCTTACCCTCATCAATGGCCTTAGTGACTGTTTCAAAAAAGTTGACCAGGTTCAAAAGGCAGGATCTGCCCTTGACAAAGCCGAATTGGGTAAGATCCAGTGTCTGTAGGTCCCCAATGTCTTTGTTTATGAGTTCCATAATGATCCTCTCCACAGCTTTGCAGACCAGGCTCATCAAGCTTATGGGGCAGTAATTTCCAGGGTCCGTAGAAGCACCTCCTTTGTGGAGTGGGACCACTGTTGCTGTACGCCATTCTTTGGGCACGTATCCTGTAGTAAGGCTAAGATTAAACAGCAGCCTTATGTGCGGGTTTAGTTCCTCTTGGAGTTCATGTAGCACGCAACCCGGGACACCGTCTGGTCCCATTGATGCTGTGTTTTTAGCTTTGGAGAGGGCGGCTCTCACCTGGGCATCTGAGATGTCAGGGAGGCTACACTCTGCTGGGATAGATATTTCTCCTTTTGGGGGGGGGAGAAATTTGCACTGAACCTGTCTGCCAGTATGTTGCCAATGTCTGTGGGTTCAGTGTATGTTTTGTCATTTTGGACTAACTCTGAACATATCTGGGAGTTTCCACCCAGGTTTCTAACATAATTAAAGAAGGCCTTGTGATTGTCTTTAGTGTCTTTTGCGATTTTTCTCTCAAAGTTGGCCTTGGATGATTTTATGAGTGATCGTAGTTTTTTGCTAGTACTGATCAGAGATGCCTTCCCTTTTGGGGATTTTGCTCTGTCATGTAGTAGCTTCCTCCTCCTGTTGTAAAGCTTGTTAATGGCTGGGGTCCACCAGACAGGACGCCTGCCTTTGGGGGAATGGGTCTTGGTTTTATTGGGGATTGCATGATCCATGCATTCTTGAAGGTGTCCGTAGAAAGCGTTTATAAAGGATTCAGCGGTGTGGGCTGTGGTTTCCACTGGCCCAGGGGCCTTGAAGGATACCACTTCAGTCTTAAGAAGTGTGAAGTCACCTTTTGAGAAATTCTTCACTGTGGTCTTTTGTGCTGGGGGTGGGATGTGGATTTCTAGTGAGATTAATTTATGGTCTGATCTCACCAATGAGGGGTATACTTCCAGTGTGGAGCATTGTGTCCCCATGTTTGTGATGATCAGGTCTAGTATATTATCTCCTCTTGTGGGAGTGGTGACTAGTTGTTCCATCGCATTTGAGTTTATGAATTCTAGGAACCTTTGGGCTAGGGTGTTGGGGCTTGAGTAATGCTCCCAGTCTATGTTTGGGTAGTTGAAGTCTCCCAATATGATGGTATTTGGAGAGACATTCATACTCTCCAGTGTCTTCAGGAAGGCTGAGTGGGGTTCCTGAGTTTGACAGGGTGGTCTGTAGCATGCTACAAACTGTAGGGCAGTTTTGCCTACGGTTAGTTGCACATGGATGGTCTCCGATGCTTCGTGCATTGCCACTAACCTGGAGGTGTGGGTATCTTTGATGAATATGGATACTCCCCCTCCTTTTGTGGTTCGGTCCAAGTTTTGGGGCCGAAAAGCATGATATGAGGTATAACCTGGTAGTGCTGGGGTGCTCTCAGGAGCCTTGAACCAGGTTTCAGTCACTGCACAGACATCGATGTTCTCCATACTGAGGAGGGCTTCGAGAGCATGCATCTTGAGGTTTAGACTTCTGGCGTTGAGCAGCATTACCCTTAGTTTTTTTCCACTTGTGTTTTCTAGGGAGGTGGGTTTGTCTTTTGAGCCTTGCCCAAAAAAGGCACTATGGGGGTGGCAAGAGCCTTGGCCAATATCCGGAAGCCCGGGGGTGACAGGTGCAAGCCGTCCCTTGCAAAGCAGCATGGCTTATCAAGCATGTCATCCCAAGCAGACAGACATTGGATCCCCTTAGAATGACACCAGTAATTGAGCCAATTGTTAAAGCTGATCATTTTGTCTTTGTACTGTGGCATCATTCTTGGTGAGGGTAAGATGCTGCTCAGGATAAACAGAGAATTCATACAACAGGGTTTTAATTAGCACAACCCCATGTTTCATCTGATTTAATAAAATTTTGTTTGCAGTAAATTCTATCTGTTGTTGTTAGAAAAATGTTTCACACATGCACATCAGTTATAAAAAATGTAATGTGTACTTGGTACAGTTAGAGTGAACAAATGGGCTACACTTTAAATTGCACATTATTATTGTTGTAAGTCAATGTGAAAAACTATCAAGCAGTGAGATACCTTGACTCAGTAAAAGTTCCTCCAAAACTCTGCTACTTTTAAAAATGTTAGTATTAAGAAAAGGATCAGAACCTTAAATTAAGCATTAGTATCACTTAACTGTCCTAGGACTTTGTATTTAATTAGCTTTACCCTTTATTGTGGCAACTGTATGCTATTACTATGTTCTTATTTCTTGATGTTTCTTAAATGCTATTTTTTTGTTCATTTTTGTATGCTTCCACTTCTTCTTTAGGCTTTTCCCGGTTAGGGGTCGCCACAGCGGATCACCTGTCCGCTCATGACTGGCAGTGGAGTTTTATGGTGTCGAGTTGCCAGCCCTGCACCCAACCTTCCACAGAAGGCACACACATGCACACACTCACACCTAGGGACAATTTAGAGTGTCCAATCCACCTACAGCATGCCTTTGGGATATGGGAGGAAACTGGACCACCCAGAGAAAACCCATGCAACCACATAGAGGACATTCAGACTCCACACAGAAGGCACCCCAGCTGAGGATCGAACCAGAGAACCTCTTGCTGTGAGGCAGCAATGCTAAACGCTGCACCACCGCGGCCACCTGCTCTTTGTCTGCTCCCACTACTGTAGATTAACTGGCCGATATCTGTGATCATGCCCATTAGTTCGGCCGAAAAGCAGCAGCCAGTCAAAGCTAGAGTGTTATACAGGCAGCCCTCAGGGCTTCCTTTTTGTGTGATAGGTTCTCCATTTGCTTGCCTTGCCAATCTTTCAAGGGGAGAGTGTAATGGAAATAGAGTGGAGAAGTCACTCACATGGCTAACATAGCCTCATAGCAGCCCTGTCCCTGTTACATGTCATGTTTTATGTCTGTTTACCTTTGACTTTGGCCATGGATTTAAAATGTCCTTCAACAGTTGAATTACCTGCTTAACATATAAATTAATATAGCACCACCAAGGGACCAATGGCATAACTGCAAGATCCTTTTCCACTTCCTGTTTCTCAGGTTCAGTTTATGTTCTGACATGCATTTATAGACAGGAATGGAGTTCCTGGGAGGGCATTTTAATGCAAATTATGTTGAGGCCACTCGACTTCTTTTTGTATAATGAAAAGTTATTCTCCATAAGAAATACAGCCGAGTGACGTAAAGATATATAATCCTAACTTCACTGATGCTGGCTTCATGCCAACCTTTCTGAAACCTGGCAGAGGCTTCCTTCATTTTAAGTCTTCTCCTTCTCTTGTGACCACATAAGGCTCTCACTTCAAGTGAAGGATATGGTGGAAGTGTTGTGAACTCTGTAAATATGTTATCCAAAGAACTATCCAATTAGAGGTTATATATGAAAAGGCAATCCAACAAATAAGTATTCACGTTGTCTAAATGCTGTACTACTTTCCCCTTCGAGATCTGTTTTTCAAGTTAGTATCTAACACAACCATACTTCCTTGCCTGGAAAAAAAGTATGGTTGCAGTTACTATCGCTCTGATCTATCAGTTTGCCAAGCTGAATACCGTGAAACAGCATTAAATCTTCCTTCAGTCGTCTGCAAATTGCTGAACTGTTCCTTGTTGTTTTTTTCTCTGGTATTGTAAAAAGGCCGTGGCTCAATGGAGTTATGGTGGTTCAGTCAACTTACCTGCTCAGAATAAAATATAAATAAATAATTGATTGCATATGGGTAACATCCCAACATATACACTCTAGGAATCCTAAGAGGTGGAAGCTTACCAAAGTAGCCCATCCTACCTTGAGATTACGAGATATTTGCAATGGCTAACAAATTTAGACAGCATACCCTACCCCAGGTAAGTAATGGTTTTGCATATATTTTGTGCAGAAACATTTTTATAGATTCACAGATTCATAGAATGTTCCTAGGCTAACAACCCAGGGAGCCTTTATAAGCCTAGACACTTTTTCCCGAAAGAATAATGACATATATTATGCAAATAGGACATTGAGAGTCAGGCATTTATAAACTACCTCTGTCCACAGGGGACATGGGTGCCAGGCCCAGTGTAACTTTCCTATTCCCCATCCACTGGGCTAGGTTGTGCTTAAACTGGGTACTAGACAAACTCAGCTTCACATGGATGGGAAGCCAGTTCCATAAGGGGGCAGTCTCTGGGGCACACATGTGTCTTTACAGCAAGTTATGTTTAATTCACATACAAAAGTCAGGTTCCCTAGACTTCATATTTTTGGTACTGTCTGACTTATAAATATACAGTAGATTTATAAGTGTGGGGGGTTGCGGATGCCTTGTAAGCCAGGCACAGATCACCAATCAGCAACCTATAAGAGACTGAGTGGAGTGAAAGGGTTTTAAGGCAGGCTTGTTATGCCTTGTATTCATTTTGTAAGGAACCTCTGAGGTCGCTCTAGTTGCTGCATGTGCCTGGTCAGGAACATATCAAAGGGAACATTGTACACTGATTGGTCTGATAAGGGCAGAGTACAGTGGCCTAGATGCCATGCCCTTATTTATAAGATGTGCAACATAAAAGGATTTCCTCATAACTGTGGCCACTTGGTGGTCGAAGGTAAGACTACTGTCTGCAGGTACATCCAGATAACTGACCACTAGATTGACTCTTAGGGGCATATTATCAACATGGTAACTAGCCGGGATGGTTAATTTCCTAAAGGGTACAATTATGCATTTCTTAGCATTGAGTTTAAGACCATGGCTTTCGCACTATTTGTAAGTCAGAGATAGGCCATCTTGAAGAATGCTAGTGCCTACAAGGGAGTTGATGAAAACACCCAGCTTGCAGTCATCTGCAAACTTAGTCATCCATACACCTGCAGTGATTGCTTCCACTTCAGAGAAATAGATGTCAAAAAGGAGCAGGCCCAGTGCCGATCCCTGGGGGACTCTATTAGCTACTGGCCTCTTTGCGGAGGTCGCCTCACTTATTTTGACCTCCTGGGCCCTATCATTGAGCCAGCTGGCTATCCAATGGGTGATAAAAGTGTTTATACCTAAATTATTGAGCTTGTCTACAATGCCTGAAGGGGTTATTTTATCAAAGGCCTTGGCCAGCTTGAGGTAAGCTGTTAAGAAAGTCTTGCCCTCATTATTGCTTTGGTGACCTGTTGAAGAAATCCAG
This sequence comes from Protopterus annectens, assembly GCF_019279795.1. Classification (NCBI taxonomy): domain Eukaryota; kingdom Metazoa; phylum Chordata; order Ceratodontiformes; family Protopteridae; genus Protopterus; species Protopterus annectens. The sequence continues at coordinate 896,956,478 of NC_056733.1, forward strand.
CAGATTTAACAGGCATGATCTTCCTTTACCAAAGCCAAACTGTGATGGGACCAGCATTTGCAGGTTACCTGTATCCTTGTTTATCATGTCCATGATGATTTTTTCCAATGCCTTGCATATGAGGCTGGTCAGAATTATGGACCTGTAGTTACCTGGATTGGTGGCTAGACCTCCTTTGTGCAAAGGAATGACTGTAACCACTTTCCATTCCTTGGGCAAAAAAACCTGACTGTAGGTTCCATTTGAAAAGTGATTCAAGTAGACCAGAGAGGTCATGTTTCATGCTATTTAGTAAGCATCCCAGTATGCTTTGGGGGCCCATCCATGCAGTGGTACTGGAAAAGCACCCCTGCTGGAGCGGCACCCTAGGCGGCTGGCTAGTTGGCCTATGCCTAAGGCCGGCTATGAGTACAAGGTCATAAGGTCAAGTATGTTTGTACCCTTGGTGAGAGGGCCAACTGTTCCAGGATGTTGGTATTAACAACGTTTAGGAAGCGTTGGGCTTGTGCATTACAAGTGGTGTAGGATTCCTAATCTATAGATCCAGGGTAGTTGAGATTCACCATGAAGATCGTACTGGTCTGAACGGTTTTCAGAAAGGTTGGTGGAGGCAGCTGATGTCCTGATAATAACCCTTGTAGTGTCTTGTCTTACCATACTTATCACAGCAAAAGGAACTACTACTAACTAACCACTAAAACATAGTATGCTTCTGGAATGGGATACCTCGTTTACTAACTAACCACTAAAACATAGTATGCTTTTGGAATGGGATGCCTCGTTTACTAACTAACCACTAAAACATAGTATGCTTCTGGAATGGGATACCTCGTTTACTAACTAACCACTAAAACATAGTATGCTTTTGGAATGGGATACCTCGTTTACTAACTAACCACTAAAACATAGTATGCTTTTGGAATGGGATACCTCGTTTACTAACTAACCACTAAAACATAGTATGCTTTTGGAATGGGATGCCTCGTTTACTAACTAACCACTAAAACATAGTATGCTTTTGGAATGGGATACCTCGTTTACTAACTAACCACTAAAACATAGTATGCTTTTGGAATGGGATGCCTCGTTTACTAACTAACCACTAAAACATAGTATGCTTCTGGAATGGGATACCTCGTTTACTAACTAACCACTAAAACATAGTATGCTTTTGGAATGGGATACCTCGTTTACTAACTAACCACTAAAACATAGTATGCTTTTGGAATGGGATACCTCGTTTACTAACTAACCACTAAAACATAGTATGCTTTTGGAATGGGATGCCTCGTTTACTAACTAACCACTAAAACATAGTATGCTTTTGGAATGGGATGCCTCGTTTACTAACTAACCACTAAAACATAGTATGCTTCTGGAATGGGATGCCTCGTTTACTAACTAACCACTAAAACATAGTATGCTTTTGGAATGGGATACCTCGTTTACTAACTAACCACTAAAACATAGTATGCTTTTTGGAATGGGATACCTCGTTTACTAACTAACCACTAAAACATAGTATGCTTTTGGAATGGGATACCTCGTTTACTAACTAACCACTAAAACATAGTATGCTTTTGGAATGGGATACCTCGTTTACTAACTAACCACTAAAACATAGTATGCTTTTGGAATGGGATACCTCGTTTACTAACTAACCACTAAAACATAGTATGCTTCTGGAATGGGATACCTCGTTTACTAACTAACCACTAAAACATAGTATGCTTTTGGAATGGGATACCTCGTTTACTAACTAACCACTAAAACATAGTATGCTTTTGGAATGGGATACCTCGTTTACTAACTAACCACTAAAACATAGTATGCTTTTGGAATGGGATACCTCGTTTACTAACTAACCACTAAAACATAGTATGCTTCTGGAATGGGATACCTCATTTACTAACTAACCACTAAAACATAGTATGCTTTTGGAATGGGATACCTCGTTTACTAACTAACCACTAAAACATAGTATGCTTTTGGAATGGGATGCCTCGTTTACTAACTAACCACTAAAACATAGTATGCTTTTGGAATGGGATGCCTCGTTTACTAACTAACCACTAAAACATAGTATGCTTTTGGAATGGGATACCTCGTTTACTAACTAACCACTAAAACATAGTATGCTTTTGGAATGGGATACCTCGTTTACTAACTAACCACTAAAACATAGTATGCTTCTGGAATGGGATGCCTCGTTTACTAACTAACCACTAAAACATAGTATGCTTTTGGAATGGGATGCCTCGTTTACTAACTAACCACTAAAACATAGTATGCTTTTGGAATGGGATACCTCGTTTACTAACTAACCACTAAAACATAGTATGCTTTTGGAATGGGATACCTCGTTTACTAACTAACCACTAAAACATAGTATGCTTTTGGAATGGGATGCCTCGTTTACTAACTAACCACTAAAACATAGTATGCTTCTGGAATGGGATACCTCGTTTACTAACTAACCACTAAAACATAGTATGCTTCTGGAATGGGATACCTCGTTTACTAACTAACCACTAAAACATAGTATGCTTTTGGAATGGGATACCTCGTTTACTAACTAACCACTAAAACATAGTATGCTTCTGGAATGGGATGCCTCGTTTACTAACTAACCACTAAAACATAGTATGCTTTTGGAATGGGATGCCTCGTTTACTAACTAACCACTAAAACATAGTATGCTTTTGGAATGGGATACCTCGTTTACTAACTAACCACTAAAACATAGTATGCTTTTGGAATGGGATACCTCGTTTACTAACTAACCACTAAAACATAGTATGCTTTTGGAATGGGATGCCTCGTTTACTAACTAACCACTAAAACATAGTATGCTTCTGGAATGGGATACCTCGTTTACTAACTAACCACTAAAACATAGTATGCTTTTGGAATGGGATACCTCGTTTACTAACTAACCACTAAAACATAGTATGCTTTTGGAATGGGATACCTCGTTTACTAACTAACCACTAAAACATAGTATGCTTTTGGAATGGGATGCCTCGTTTACTAACTAACCACTAAAACATAGTATGCTTCTGGAATGGGATACCTCGTTTACTAACTAACCACTAAAACATAGTATGCTTCTGGAATGGGATACCTCGTTTACTAACTAACCACTAAAACATAGTATGCTTTTGGAATGGGATACCTCGTTTACTAACTAACCACTAAAACATAGTATGCTTTTGGAATGGGATACCTCGTTTACTAACTAACCACTAAAACATAGTATGCTTTTGGAATGGGATGCCTCGTTTACTAACTAACCACTAAAACATAGTATGCTTCTGGAATGGGATACCTCATTTACTAACTAACCACTAAAACATAGTATGCTTCTGGAATGGGATGCCTCGTTTACTAACTAACCACTAAAACATAGTATGCTTTTGGAATGGGATGCCTCGTTTACCTTTATCAAATGTGTGTGGTTCCATGCTAGAAAGGTTAGCACTTTGGATTCTAAATCTAGTGATCTGAGTTAACACAGAGAATTAAGGTTCTAAGGAGTTAATGGGTTGATTCCTTCCACCTCTGTTTGTGTACTGTGCCACTCTGAGCAAGTCATTTAACCAGAGAGTTCTCCTGAAAAAACACACTTGTGTTGCGTGAGCTTAGTCTGTTAGCAAATTAATACAAATTTTAAAAAAGGAGACAAGTAGCTGTTTTGTATTTGTAAGCGTAAGAGTTTTTCAGCATACAGTATTTGTCTACAGACATCTAGGGCAGGCAAAATCCTCTAGCCCTTATTTTCTTGCTTTATAAACTAGACAAGTTTTGAATAGCTTGATTTAAATTCCCATCAGACAACATTACACTTGAAGGCAGGATGTATATTCAGGAAAATGCTGTCTATGAAACCCCCCACAGAGCTGAGAGGATATTAAGCATCCTAAGATTTATTACTGCTACTAGAGATAATGTTTTCTAGGACAAAAACATTATCTCAATTTGAGAAGCCAGGGCAGCTTCCAGTTGCAAATACCTCCATTTACCTTAGCTGCTTCAAAATAGCATTCAACAAAGTTGCTCATAGCACCAGGAATGCTTTGCCACAAAGTGTGTAAAATAATAAGTCATCCAGGACTTTGCAAACTGCTAAAATCTCACCCTGAAGATAAACACAAGTGCAGCTGTCCTAGTGATCCTCGTGGACATGGATACAGGTGCAGCTGTCCTAGTGATCCTCATTAAGATAGATACAAGTGCAGCTGTCCTAGTGATCCTCGTGGACATGGATACAGGTGCAGCTGTCCTAGTGATCTTCGTTAAGATAGATACAAGTGCAGCTGTCGTAGTGATCCTTGTGGACATGGATACAGGTGCAGCCGTCCTAGTGATCCTCATTAAGATAGATACAAGTGCAGCTGTCCTAGTGATCCTCGTGGACATGGATACAGGTGCAGCTGTCCTAGTGATCTTCGTTAAGATAGATACAAGTGCAGCTGTCGTAGTGATCCTCGTGGACATGGATACAAGTGCAGCTGTCCTAGTGATCCTCGTTAAGATAGATACAAGTGCAGCTGTTCTTGTGATTCTCGTTAAGATGGATACAAGTGCAGCTGTCCTAGTGATCCTTGTTAAGATAGATACAAGTGCAGCTGTCCTAGTAATCCTCGTTAAGATAGATACAAGTACAGCTGTCCTAGCGATCCTCATTAAAATAGATACAAGTGCAGCTGTCCTAGTGATTCTCGTGAACATGGATACAAGTGCAGCTGTCCTAGTGTTCCTCGTTACGACAGATACAAGCACAGCTGTCCTAGTGATCCTCATTAAGATTGACACAAGTGCAGCTGTCCTAGTGATCTTCGTTAAGATAGACACAAGTGCAGCTGTCCTAGTGATCTTCATTAAGATAGACACAAGTGCAGCTATCCTAGTGATCCTCGTTAAGACAGATACAAGTGCAGCTATCCTAGCGATCCTAGTTAAGATAGATACAAGCACAGCTGCCCTAGCGGTCCTCATTAAGATAGATACAAGTGCAGCTGTCCTAGTGATTCTCGTGAACATGGATACAAGTGCAGCTGTTCTAGTGATCCTCGTTAAGATAGACACAAGTGCAGCTGTCCTAGTGATCCTCGTTAAGATAGACACAAGTGCAGCTGCCTAGTGATTCGTGTGAACATGGATACAAGGGCAGCTGTCCTAATTATCCTCATTAAGACAGATACAAGCACAGCTGTCCTAGTGATCCTCATTAAGATTGACACAAGTGCAGCTGTCCTAGTGATCTTCACTAAGATAGACACAAGTGCAGCTGTCCTAGTGATCTTCGTTAAGATAGACACAAGTGCAGCTATCCTACTGATCCTCGTTAAGACAGATACAAGTGCAGCTATCCTAGTGATCCTAGTTAAGATAGACACAAGTGCAGCTGTCCTAGTGATCCTCGTGAACATGGATACAAGTGCAGCTGTCCTAGTTATCTTCATTAAGATATATACAAGCACAGCTGTCCTAGTGATCCTCATTAAGATAGACACAAGTGCAGCTGTCCTAGTGATCCTCATTAAGATAGATACAAGCACAGCTGTCCTAGTGATCCTCGTTAAGATAGATACACGTGCAGCTGTCCTAGTGATCCTCATGAACATGGATACAAATGCAGCTGTCCTAGTGATCCTTGTTAAGCCACATCTGCATATACTCCTCTCTGTATGTATAGATCCTTACAGACAAGTAGTGCCACTGACATTTGTCTGTGACTCGCAAACTCATTCCATGACAGCTGCTATAATTTTGAAAATCTATAAACATTTGTTTCATTAAGGAATATACTGGGGAATAATTATCATCATTTTCATCATTATCATCATGACGTTTTGCTCTCTCAGTGAATGTATTTTATATTGTTCAAATTTATTATTAAGTAATTTATATTTGTTTAAGGCAAATGACATGGTGACCTATATAGCTAAATAACTATATAATAATTTAGTGCACTACTGTGTATTTATAACATTCATTCTCACTCATGTACATATTACTGTATGTCTGTTATCACCATTTGGCCCAGGTCATGGTTGAAAATGGTCCAATTTGTTTAGGACCTGTTCATTTCCCTGCTTGGCAAAAGAAATGAATAAGTAAATATCAGACAAAAAACATAGGTTCACATCCCATTCACAGAGTTAGTCTTCTTCTTTCCAGAGGAAACCCACATGACCACAGGGAGAACATGCAGACTCCACACAGAAGGCACCCCAGCCGAGGATTGAACTGGAGAACCTCTTGCTGTGAGGCGACAATACTAACCGCTGCACCACCATGGCCGCCCATTCACAGAGTTAGTCTAATCAAGTAAAATAGAGCAAGAGGGCAATGCTGTGGAACAAATTTTGTCCACACAACTCTTAGAAGAGTACAGTATCAGGCATAAAAACAATGGAAGTGGTCCAACATATTATGAAGCATGGCAGAAGAGGAGGGATCAGTGGCAATCAGCTGTGAGATCAGTGACACTGTTATCGAAGATCAACATCTCCAGCACTGCTAACATCCCTTGAGCTGCTGCAACCTCGCAGGTGACTATACTTTGTAATGTCTATCCCCTATATGAGAGTATAGGGAACATAGACCCCTATATCACCCAAGCTGTAATTTTTAATATACCAATTTGCACTTTTGTCCATGTTGGTTTTCACTACACTGGCTTTCAGTTTTACAGTCCTGATCTGGGATCAGCACTGTATTCTGTGCTCACTCTTGAACATCTAAGCCATTCACCTAAATATGACTTCCTGTTAAATTGGCTTCCACTTTCTTTTATAACGTATTGGATTAAGTTGATATATAAATCTGATGTCAAAACTTTAGGGAAGGCACAGAATAGTGACAGCAGTGATGGAGAAATGGAAGTTAGGAGTTGTCCTTGATTACCTCTCCATCCTTAATGCACACAGCACAATATAAACAGTGGCATTCCTCCTCATACTTTTTTTTCTGAGAAAAGATGTCATTAAATTCAAAAAAGGCAATTGTTTTCATTAACAAAGTGGCTAATACTATGACCCCTCTATTGCTGTTCACTACATTATGAACGTAAGATGGCAGACAATGAGGTGCACTCATATTAGGGAATGCATGCATGCATTTTCTTTCTTGCTGCAGAAAATCAATAAAAAAAATATATATATGATTGATATATATATATATATATATATATATATATATATATATATATATATATATATATATATATATATATATATATATATATAAAACTATATATCTATAGTTATATTTATAAATATATATATATATATATATATATATATATATATACACACACACACACACACACACACACACACACACACATATATATATATATATATATATATATATATATATATATATATATATATATATACAGACAAAACTCAACGGTAGTCAGGAAGGCAGATTTGGCTAAAGAACTGACTATTTGGATAGTATTTTATTGATGGGTAAACCTGCTAGGCATATCTTTTAACTCTGTTTTCAGGGGTGACCTGAAAACCCACTTCATGTTTACTCAAGTCACACAGTAGACAAATGGAGACAGAGAATCTCAGCTAGGACTGCAGGTAAAGCTCATAGTTTAAATTCCCTGTGCTAATCTACCAGATTAGTAACAGATGCAGGTGAAGCTCATTAGAAGCTCATAGTTTTAATTCTGTGTGCTAATCTACCAGATTAGTAACAGAGACTTGTAGCAGAATCATAATTCCACAAGGATCTGGCTATCATATCAGTAATGCTACTGTGACCTTCTCTGCCTATATTGTTTTGCTTTCAGAAATATGTTTTGTATTAATGGTGTTAATAGGAAAACATACAGCAATTACTAGTTCTATATGATACAGAAGGTATCCTTTACCCAGGCTGTTGGCTGTGGGGTCCTTGTACAAATCTTTCAAAGCTATACATTTTCATTATAAGCAAGCAGATTTATCTTTGGATAAGCCTCACTTATGGACTACAGATTTGAAGTGAACACTGTAGTGACCTGTTTCCTTCATATGCTGATGAGTGTTTCCTGTTCAGTGTGTCTTAAAATACTGAGATGGTCAAACAAATGAAATACTTAAACTGTCAGGCCATGTGCAATGCTCATTCCAAGATTTTTCTGAGAAAGTTTGTAAAGCTGTAAGGAATGCATTCATCCAAGTTTGCTCTGACACCACGTGGTTATAGAGACGGGTCTATAGTGTGTCGCTGAAATGCAATTCCAGCGAACACCTATCCATAGACACCTAATCAGCTAAACAATTTTCTGAACGTAATAAGCACAAAGAAATACTTGCCAGCAGCACAACATACCAACATCTGCATGAAATCGAACCCACCTAAGTGGGGGGCTTCGACCCGCACAACCCCCCTAACTATATATATCCATTCCCAGATCGCAGTAGAAAAAAGGGTAAAGTTCCGTTGTTGGCTAACTATGTCTTTGCCATTATTACATTCAGCGAATTTTTTCGCTGATTAAGTGTCGATGGATGAGTGTTTGCCGGAACTGCATTTCAGTGATGTAATATAGACCCATGGAGACATCTGCTTGAATTAGGGGGCGACCTGAATCAGTCTACTAAAAACTAATTTTAGAGCTATCAGACTGAGTACACCTATTTTAGAATGATACACAATGATAAGGAGGTGAGCCCTACATGCCCTACACTGAAGGAAACTGACATCCCCCCCCCCCCCAAAAGCATAACCTGAGACATCTGTATTAACAGTCTGACAGGGTGATATAGAAAAGGCATTCCCTGAAAAGGCTGACTGACTCTGTCCACCATGTCAAAGCTAGCAGAATGTACTTATAGATGGTACAATGTTTTGATCGTGATCTCCTGGATCTAAGAGATCACTGTGTTCTTCTGATATGATGTCTGCAAGAAGCCATGTATCCTAGAAGCCTGAGATCTGGTTTTGCTGTACTCCATCCTTTTCTCTTGGTCTTGGGCCTATAAACACAAAATTCTCATTTCCATGGAGGTACCTGGTTGCTTTTATGGTGAAGCACAAGTAGACTTGTCATTCCACCACATGGATTACCATTCCTTAAGTGGACTTGCTTTGTGTGAACATCAATACATCAAGTATTTTGACTGTAAATTGTTCTAATTAGGTCTGAACTCCTTGTAAAGAGGCTTTTGGTAAAAGGAAGTTACAGAAGTACATACATACACACATAAATACCTGTTCTCACAAACCTCACATATATACACACGTTTATATACCTTAGAATACCTATACTTACAAACATCACACACAAACACACACACACACACACACACACAATTTATACTCACAAACATGACATACAGATACCTTCGATACCCATTCTGACAAACATGACACACACACACACACACACACACACACACAGACCCCTGCATGTGGTGTTGTAAAAGACACCTTTTCATTTTTCGAGTCACTCAACAGAACAGTTTGGATCATGTGTATTATGAATAAATACAATAAATATGAAAACCAAATAACTACATCACTGGGGGAAAAATGAATACAGACCAGAACTCACTGAACTCTAACTCAATGAAAGCCAATCAAGTTGACATCAGAGAAACAGTAAAACTACAGCACCCCCACCACATCTCCAAAGTTTCATATGATAACTTTCTAACTTTGAAGTTGCACCACCATGAAACAGCAGCAAAAGCAAAACACACAATAACATTACACTATATCACCTTTTTGTTGAATAATAAACATAATGCAATTAAAACAACACATTGTTACTGTGACTAATAGAGTGATAAAATAAATTTTCACCAAACACTGTTCAGTCATACACAATTCTCCCCTGTACCAACCGAAATAATACATTAGCAGGGCTCCCTTCATTGCTTCCTGCTGCCAGATGTCACATGCTCTATACTTCCACCTCCTAGTCCTTTGTGCAGTCAAGAAAGGGTCCTGAAATCACTAGGGAAAACAATGGCTACCTGCTGCAGAGACTGAGGTGAAGTCCAGATGGGAATGTACTGAAAGTACCTGCCCACCACTGGTATACACTGAAGTAAAGTCGGGACATGAATGTACTGAAAGTACCTGCTCATCACTGGTATACACTGAAGTAAAGTCTGAATGTCAATGTACTGAAAGTACCTGCCCACCACTGGTATACACTGAGGTAAAGTCTGGACATGAATGTACTGAAAGTACCTGCCCACCACTGGTATACACTGACGTAAAGTCTGAATGTGAATGTACTGGAAAGTACCTGCCCACCACTGGTATACACTGAAGTAAAGTCTGAATGTCAATGTACTGAAAGTACCTGCCCACCACTGGTATACACTGAGGTAAAGTCTGGACATGAATGTACTGAAAGTACCTGCCCACCACTGGTATACACTGAAGTAAAGTCTGAATGTGAATGTACTGAAAGTACCTGCCCACCACTGGTATACACTGAGGTAAAGTCTGGACATGAATGTACTGAAAGTACCTGCCCACCACTGGTATACACTGACGTAAAGTCTGGACATGAATGTACTGAAAGTACCTGCCCACCACTGATATACACTGAAGTAAAGTCTGAATGTGAATGTACTGAAAGTACCTGCCCACCACTGGTATACACTGAAGTAAAGTCTGAATGTCAATGTACTGAAAGTACCTGCCCACCACTGGTATACACTGAGGTAAAGTCTGGACATGAATGTACTGAAAGTACCTGCCCACCACTGGTATACACTGAAGTAAAGTCTGAATGTGAATGTACTGAAAGTACCTGCCCACCACTGGTATACACTGAGGTAAAGTCTGGACATGAATGTACTGAAAGTACCTGCCCACCACTGGTATACACTGACGTAAAGTCTGGACATGAATGTACTGAAAGTACCTGCCCACCACTGATATACACTGAAGTAAAGTCTGAATGTGAATGTACTGAAAGTACCTGCCCACCACTGGTATACACTGAGGTAAAGTCTGGACATGAATGTACTGAAAGTACCTGCCCACCACTGGTATACACTGACGTAAAGTCTGAATGTGAATGTACTGGAAAGTACCTGCCCACCACTGGTATACACTGAAGTAAAGTCTGAATGTGAATGTACTGAAAGTACCTGCCCACCACTGGTATACACTGATGTAAAGTCCAGATGTGAATGTACTGAAAGTACCTGCCCACCACTGGTATACACTGAAGTAAAGTCTGGACATGAATGTACTGAAAGTACCTGCCCACCACTGGTATACACTGAAGTAAAGACTGGACATGAATGTATTGAAAGTACCTGCCCACCACTGGTATACACTAAAGTAAAGTCTGGACATGAATGTGCTGAAAGTACCTGCCCACCACTGGTATACACTGAAGTAAAGTCTGAATGTGAGTGTACTGAAAGTACCTGCCCACCACTGGTATACACTGACGTAAAGTCTGAATGTGAATGTACTGAAAGTACCTGCCCACCACTGGTATACACTGAAGTAAAGTCTGAATGTGAATGTACTGAAAGTACCTGCCCACCACTGGTATACACTGAAGTAAAGTCTGAATGTGAATGTACTGAAAGTACCTGCCCACCACTGGTATACACTGAGGTAAAGTCTGGACATGAATGTACTGAAAGTAACTGCCCACCACTGGTATACACTGACGTAAAGTCTGAATGTGAATGTACTGAAAGTACCTGCACACCACTGGTATACACTGAGGTAAAGTCTGAATGTGAATGTACTGAAAGTACCTGCCCACCACTGGTATACACTGAAGTAAAGTCTGAATGTGAATGTACTGAAAGTACCTGCCCACCACTGATATACACTGAAGTAAAGTCTGAATGTGAATGTACTGAAAGTACCTGCCCACCACTGGTATACACTGAGGTAAAGTCTGGACGTGAATGTACTGAAAGTACCTGCCCACCACTGGTATACACTGAAGTAAAGTCTGAATGTGAATGTACTGAAAGTACCTGCCCACCACTGGTATACACTGAAGTAAAGTCTGAATGTGAATGTACTGAAACTACCTGCCCACCACTGGTATACACTGAGGTAAAGTCTGAATGTGAATGTACTGAAAGTACCTGCCCACCACTGGTATACACTGACGTAAAGTCTGAAAGTGAATGTACTGAAAGTACCTGCCCACCACTGGTATACACTGAAGTAAAGTCTGAATGTGAATGTACTGAAAGTACCTGCCCACCACTGGTATACACTAAAGTAAAGTCTGAATGTCAATGTATTGAAAGTACCTGCCCACCACTGGTATACACTGAAGTAAAGACTGGACATGAATGTATTGAAAGTACCTGCCCACCACTGGTATACACTGAAGTAAAGTCTGGACAAGAATGTACTGAAAGTACCTGCCCACCACTGGTATACACTGAGGTAAAATCTGAATGTGAATGTACTGAAAGCACCTGCCCACCACTGGTATACACTGACGTAAAGTCTGAATGTGAATGTACTGAAAGTACCTGCCCACCATAGGTATAGACTGAGGTAAAGTCCAGATGTGAATGTACTGAAAGTACCTGCCCACCACTGGTATACACTGACGTAAAATCTGGACATGAATGTACTGAAAGCAGCTGTCCACCAGAGTTAGAGACTGAAGTAAAGTCTGAATGTGAATGTACTGAAAGTACCTGCCCACCACTGGTATACACTGAAGTAAAGTCTGGACATGAATGTACTGAAAGTACTTGCCCACCACTGGTATACACTGAAGTAAAGTCTGGACATGAATGTACTGAAAGTACCTGCCCACCACTGGTATACACTGAAGTAAAGTCTGGACATGAATGTACTGAAAGTACCTGCCCACCACTGGTATACACTGAAGTAAAGTCTGGACATGAATGTACTGACAGCACCTGTCCACCAGAGTTAGAGACTGAAGTAAAGTCTGAATGTGAATGTAGTGAAAGCACCTGCCCACCATAGGTATAGACTGAGGTGAAGTCCAGATGAGAATGTACTAAAAGTACCTGCCCACCACTGGTATACACTGACGTAAAGTCTGAATGTGAATGTACTGAAAGTACCTGTCCACCATAGGTATACACTGAAGTAAAGTCTGGACATGAATGTACTGATAGCAGCTGTCCACCAGAGTTAGAGACTGAAGTAAAGTCTGAATGTGAATGTACTGAAAGTACCTGCCCACCACTGGTATACACTGACGTAAAGTCTGGACATGAATGTACTGACAGCACCTGTCCACCAGAGTTAGAGACTGAAGTAAAGTCTGAATGTGAATGTACTGAAAGTACCTGCCCACCACTGGTATACACTGATGTAAAGTCTGGACATGAATGTACTCAAAGTACCTGCCCACCACTGGTATACTCTGAAGTAAAGTCTGAATGTGTATGCACTGGAAGTACCTTCCCACCACTGGTATACACTGACATAAAGTCTGGACATGAATGTACTGAAAGCAGCTGTCCACCAGAGTTAGAGACTGAAGTAAAGTCTGAATGTGAATGTACTGAAAGTACCTGCCCACCACTGGTATACACTGAAGTAAAGTCTGGACATGAATGTACTGAAAGCAGCTGTCCACCAGAGTTACAGAGTGAAGTAAAGTCTAAATGTGAATGTACTGAAAGTACCTGCCCACCACTGGTATACACTGAAGTAAAGTCTGGACATGAATGTACTGAAAGCAGCTGTCCACCAGTTAGAGACTGAAGTAAAGTCTGAATGTGAATGTACTGAAAGTACCTGCCTACCATAGGTATAGAATGAGGTAATGTCTGGACATGAATGTACTAAAAGCACCTGTCCACCACAGGCAGAGGCTGAAGTAAAGCTGGGAAAGCACCTCTCCACCACAGGTAGGGGCTGAAGTAAAGTTTGGAAAGCACCTGCCCACCACAGGTATAGAATGAGGTAAAATATGGATGTGAATGTACTGAAAATACCTGTCCATCACAGGTACAGACTGAAGTAAAGTCCAGATTTGAATGTACTGAAAGTACCTGCCCACCACAGGTATAGACTGAAGTTAAGTCTGGATATGAATGTACTGACAGCACCTGTCCACCATAGGCACAGACTGAAGTAAAGTCTGGATGTAAAGGTACTGAAAGCACCTGTCCACCACAGGTAGAGGCTGAAGTAAAATCTGTAATGTGAATGTACTGACAGCACCTGTCCACCAGGGGCACAGACTGAAGTAAAGTCGAGATGTGAATGTAATGAAAGTATCTGCCCACCACAGACACAGAATCTTTGCAGTGTACACCAGCTTCCAAAATACAGTTAGGGTTGCCACCTTTTCATATGGCCATAATGAGACATTTTCGGTACACACATCAGATTTTACAGACCGACACAAACCCACGGTCAGTACAAGGGATAGAACTTTCCTTTTTTGCCTAAATATAAGCTTATTCTTGTAGCAGTTTAGTTGCTTATCCTGTTTCTTGTAACATGTAGGTAGTTTAGATACAGAAAGAACTATTGTATGCAATTATTACATTACATATGGGACATAATTATGTCCTACAATCTCAGGACATTTGCCACGTTTAATATTTTTGGTCAGGACACAACCACCCAAAGAGGGACTGTCCCTCGCAAAGTGGGACAGGTGGTAACCCTAAATACAGTCCCTCTCCCTTTGAAAGGTAGTCCTTCTTTCCTCCACACCCCAGATACTGCGTGTTACTGGGCATCATGCTGTTTCAACAATGGGATAAATGAAATGACAGACACAAGCAGAACTAACTAAATAAAATAAAATACAACAAACTGCCAGCCTGGCATTCTAGAATGAAAAAAAAATGTTTATCAAAATGTAATTAACAGTTTGATAAAATAAAAGCATAATAAATACACCAGTTTTTCTATTAAAATTTAAATGCTAACACGTTTTATTGTACAAAATAAATAAATTATTCAAAAAATGTATATCGTGTGACATACATGTCACAGGCCTAGCTATGCTCCTGCTGATGCACTGTTTCTTATTTTTTAAATTAGTATCTGATTATGAGCAAAAAAAATGCAAACAAGAGACCAGCATATCTCAAATGTCAAGTGCTTGAATTATTCCAGGTTTTACAGAAACAAAAGAGCTTAGAATTCAGAGCTTGTTCATAGGTTCATAGGTTGGTACTAGGCTATCGGCCCTAGGGCCTGTACAAGCCTAGCCATAACAATTCTCTGGCTATTTCTTTACACAATATTTACTTCCCTGGACCCGTGTCTAGCAGGGCGACTGATGTAATCGTGTGTCTGAGCAGTAAGGATAGAAAGCAGACGGATTAATGCTGGCATCCCAGAAACTAGGACTATACAAAAAAATTTGATACTGATCGGAATTGCTGCTCACACAGAATTTAAAAGCTTTTCTTATGGATAGCCATACTTCTATAAATTATTTTACAGACTATCAAATGTAAAATTATTAAAACTGAAAGAGGGAAAGTAAGGCAAGCCAATATTACAGTGCAGTAATTAAAAGTCTGCAGAATCTCCCAGGCAAAGGAAACAAAATTCAAACTATCCGTATGGCAGTTCATCCAATGATCCAAACATCGTGTGAACAGAATGCCAGAAAGTCTGACCTCTAAGTCATGTCATGTTAAAAGGGTGCCTGAAAATCTGACCAGTTAGCCAAATGCCAGGTGAGCAGGATACTAAACGTGGGATTGCAGCATTGTGTGATATGCGACTAAGTCAATGAAATTATGCATGGTGCATCAAGCTCAACCAAGTAAAGTGAATATTCTGCATTTATTTACATGTGATTATCAGTTTAGGACCCCTCTGAGCTCTTTACCCTTTTTTAGAGAGATCCAGGAAGTCCACATTCAACTATTCAGTACAAAGTGCAGTGATGCTAAAAAAGAAGTTATGTACTCACCATAACGTTCCATGTGAGTTGTTCATCTCGACTTCATTCTTACTAATGGGTTCGGAACCGATCCTCGGCTCCGACTCAGCCAACTACAAAGCTCGATGTCTCCAACCAGCTTCAGGCCAACTCCGTATCCCACGATGCACCCTGTGTTACCTCAGATCTTGTTTGCTGCCCCAATATAGCATATATCCTTACTCACGTCTTAAGATAAAGAAACAATGGAAAAAGACAATCAGAGCATGACAAATCATAATTCTCGGCCCTTGAGAAACCTGGAAGGGGGTAGGTGGGGGGATGTAAGAATGAAGGAGAGATGAACAACTCACATGGAACGTTATGGTGAGTGCATGACTTCTTTATGTGAAGTTGTTCTATCTCGCCATTCATTCTTACTAATGGGTAGCCTCCCAAGCACCATCTTTTTTGGGTGGCTCAAGGGAGTATATTCCTCAAGACAAAGGAACCAAAGGAATCCCTGTCCCTGGAGGCCCTATCTACTTTATAATGAGTGATAAAGGTATGATGCCTTCACCAAGTGGATGCTGCATAAATCATATCTATTGCTAACCTAGCAGCAAAGGTTGAAGAAGTGGAAACAGCTCTAGTTGAATGGGCCTTAATTTTGTGTTGTAGCGGAGCATTCATTGATGAATAAATAAAAGAGATGCAATCTGATAACCATTTAGACAAAGTGGCTTTTGCCACAGGTCCACCTTTTTTGGACTCTGAAAAAGATGCAAAGAGCTGTTCAGATTTTCTAAATTCTTTGGTTCTATGCAGGTAGCATCAAAGTTGCTGTGAACATCAAGTTTGTGCAGCATATACCCCACTTATTGTTATGATTAGGGAAACAAATGGTAATTCTATCATTTGGTTAAGATTAACTTCAGAACAAACTTTAGGTAGGAATGATGGGTTCATTCGTAATGAAACTCTATCAGAATGAAAAATCAAATAAGGGGGTTTAATGGACAAGGCTTGCAATTCTGAAAGTCTCTGAGCAGATGTGATAGCTATTAAGAAAATGGTTTTCCAAGATAAGTACTTCAATTCACATGAAGAAGCTGGTTCAAATGGTGGAAGAATGATGGGTGAAAGCATAAAATTCAAATGCCAAGGTGCATAAGGAGATTTAACAGGTGGTCTCAGGTGTATGGTCCCCTTAAGAAAAGCTTTGGATAGTTTATGTGACATTACGTTAGATCCGTCACTGCCAAGGTGAAAATTAGAGATTGCCGCAAGCTGAATGTGAATGGTGGCTGCACCAGCCCCTTTGTTGAAAAGCATAGTAAAAAATTCCAGGATAGAGGAAATCGGGGCTAGGTAATGGTCAATATTATTCTGAGAGGCCCATATAGAAAATCTCTTCCATTTGCCGAGGTACAATTTTCTAGGAGATGATTCATGAGAAGATATTAAGATATGTTGTGTTTCAGATGAGAGGTTATGGAACCTAGCTATATTGGGAATTGGAGCAGCCAAGCTGTCAGTTTCATGGATTGAAGAGAGGGATGAAGATCACCAATGAGTGAATCAGGAGGTCAGGAATTGGGTCCAGAATCCAAGGCTCTTCCAATAGATGAGGTTGAAGGAAGGAGAACCAAATCTGACAAGGCCAGAAAGGGGCTATTGAAATGATGGTCCTTTCCAAGGCTGTGGCTTTCTGTAATACTTTGGGTATCACAGGGATAGGTGGGAAGGCATAAAGATGACCTGGGGACCAATCGTTTATGAGGGCATCCCTTGGGACATCCCCCAGAGGGGGGATCAGGGCAAAGTAGCTGCTGCATTTTGTATTCATGGGAGATGCAAAAGATTGCAGCAAGGCTGGCCCCATCTGCGGAATATCCTTTCCGTTATCTCTTCCTTGAGGGACAACTCGTGGGGCAACAAAATTGCCCTGCTCAGTTTGTCTGCCATCACGTTGGATTTCCCCGAGATGTGGGTTGCTAGCAGAAAGCGCTGGGCGGATGCAGCCCACTGCCATACTCTCAGGGCCTCGCGACAAACGGGGTAAGATCTGGTTCCTCCTTGTTTGTTTATGTAACAGACTACAGACATGTTGTCTGTCTGAATCACAATTGTTCCCAGAGGAATAGAGACCAGAAAGTACTGCAATGCCAAGAGTACTGCTCTCATCTCCAGGACATTGATGTGCAGATGAGTCTCTATACCAACAAACGACTAAAAAGCAACACCAACAATTTGAAACAAAGGAGCACAGACCGACCAGCACTAGAAACTGCAAGCTGCTATCAACCACACACCAAACGAATGTGACCTAGGTTTCGTCTTTAGTTCTCAGACTTCTTCAGAACAATAAAATGATAAAACCAACAACAGCTTTAAATACTAACAAGCTAATTAAGCACAGTGTCACATGATTCTTCATTAATGCAACTTGAGCATACAATGTTACTACTCGAAACTTCTCATTTAATACAAAGAAAAATATATATAAAAACAGAAAAAGTAATCTCTATACATTCTTTCAAAACTGTAAAAATATGTATAAAAATGTATTGAAAAAATATATAAAAATATTATATATATAAAATATATATATGCATGCATAAAAAAGATATAATCCAAACATAAATATACATATATATGTAAAAAACATATATAAAAAGACATTCAAATACACAATAACTACATATATCACCTCACCCAAGGATGTGCCTTAACTTTAGAATTGGAGCAATGCTAATATGATCATTGATTCCAGGAAATACCGTGGCATCTAGTCTTAACTGCCACTTCAACTCACTGATGTCAAGATGGACATCCAAAACACCCCCTTGGCTATCTTTAACCATATTTTGTATCACACAAAATTTAAATTCATGCCCACTATGCAATTCAATGTGCCTGACCAATGCATTGGTCTTTCTCATATACTTGATGTCTGAAATATGCTTACGGATTCTGTCCCTAAAGGCCCTGCTGGTTTTACCAACATAGAAAGCTGGACATTGACAACATTTCGCTACATAAACCACATTTTTAGTATGGCAATCATAATGACCATGCAATCTAATCTGTGTGCCAGCCACTGAAATCCTAGAATCTGTATGCATGACATAATGGCACATACTGCATCTCCCACACTTAAAATTGCCATTTGGCCTATCAATGGCATTCCGAGTAAGGTACTCTCCCCTTTCCAATAACTGTTTAAAGAACTTTCCCTTTCTAAAAACACATTTAGGGGAGTTGCTTAGTTTATCCCATACTAAATTATCAAGTCTGAGCAACCTCCAATTGTTCCGCACAATATTTATTATATATTCAGCATCATAGGAGTAAGTAGTAATAAAATAAATATCAGAAACTTTACCTCCATTAACATTACTCAGCCCACTCTTATCAGTAGCCCCCAATACAATCAAATCACCTCCAACCTTATATTCACAAGTCCCACTCACTAAACTATCACCCGTAGACAGGTGTTCAGTACTCCTCACCGTCAATAGTGCTTTTTAAGTGCCATCAGTTCTCTTTCGCTTAACCTCATCACTTACAGTTTGACATAAATCTACGGGATATCTTTTTTATAAACATGCTTTTAATAAATTCAATCTCACTCATAAAATCCAAATCATCACTCACCATTCTAGCCGCTCTGACCATCTGATCCTTAATTATAGCTTTTTTCTGGTGGCCAGGATGCCAGCTAGAATAACTAAGATAAGAATTTGAAAAAGTAGGTTTCCTATATATGTTAGAAACCAAAACATGCTTAACTGCATCAATTTTCAGGTTAACATCCAAATTGGCCAACTCATCTTTACTGAAGGCATGAGTAAATTTCAAAAAATATACTGTATTGTTAATGTAATTAACAAATCTATTAATTTCATCAACACTACCATCCCATACAATAAAAAGGTCATCCAAAAAACGGGTGTAGTGCCGAATGTATTGCTTAAACCGGCTAGAAAAAACATACGCTTGCTCCCAAAAGGACATAATATAATTTGCATATATGGGGGCACAAGCCGCCCCCATAGCTGCTCCTGTGACCTGTTTAAAATAATGCCCTTCAAAGAAAATGAAATTATTATTTAATACAACTTCCATTAGGGAGCTCAAAACATTAATTCAATCTTGATCATACAATCCAGTTATAAATAGCTGATCTTCAAGCCATTGTAAACCTACATCATTTGGTATAACCGAAAAAGATTGACAACATCAACAGTCAATAAAACTGTATGCTCATTAATTTCAACTATTTTAAGCTTTTCCAAAAACTGCCAAGAATCCTTTGTAATATAATCAAATATTTTAATTCCTTTTTGTAAATGAAAATCCAAAAATTTACTAATAAAGCATGTTTTACTCCGTTTTCCGTTTACAATGGGCCTAAACTTAACATTATCCAATCCTTTATGTATTTTGGGGATACCAAAAATACTACTTACCACAGGATGTTCGTTTTTTAAAAAATAAAATTCAGACTCATCTATCTGCCCTTGCATTAACAAGTCCTCAATTAATAGATCTATCTTAGAATAGGCTATATTCACTTGATGTAAACTACTTTCCTCATAGGTCTCTCCGCTCAACTTAGCCAGCATATAATCAGTGTAATCATTCTTATCCATGATGACCGTACCGCTGCCCTTGTTGGGCTTCATAAACCTAACTGACCTGTCATTAATTAACTCATTTAATCATTTTTGCTCATTATTACTTAGGTTATTAATCCTATCGAAAGCCTTGCTTTCAACATAATTTCTACTTTTAGTAATATATTCCCTAATGTCCCACTCACAAACCTTCTCAAACATTGCTACTGTACTATTTGAAGGGGGGATAAATTTACTAGGTTTTCTTAGAGAATCCGCACCTCTTTCTGTAATGCCTTGAAACATTAGCTTAAGATTGATTTTTCTAATCAACAATTTCAGGTCAATAAGAATGTCACTTAAGTTCCCTTTTGCTACTGGGACAAAGGTAGAACCTTTAGATAATAATTCAACATGCCCCTTATTAATCGATTTACTAGAATAATTATACACTCTATAGTCATCATAGCTGTTACAAATGACAACAGGATTACTTAATAAGACAGCATTGCCATACCCATGTACCCCATCAATGACTTCTAATAATTGGGTTAACTGCTCATCCAAAATAACATTACTAATGGGAGATTGACAAAAATGATTGTCAGCGGAAACAATAGACCGATGATGACGCCCTTCACATGCATCATTAATGCCCACACAATCCATCCGTATTTTGGATGTAAAAGAATCATCGTTCACCACCTCATAGGTACCATTAAATGAAGGTCCATGAACAAAATGAATACTAAAATCAACGATCGAATCAGCTGATTGATTACCAGCTGAACCACTATAAGACAAAATATTATCATTTGCAGTGATATCATTGTTGAGCGGCTAGAATGGTGAGTGATGATTTGGATTTTATGAGTGAGATTGAATTTATTAAAAGCATGTTTATAAAAAGAGGATATCCCGTAGATTTATGTCAAACTGTAAGTGATGAGGTTAAGCAAAAGAGAACTGATGGCACCTATAAAGCACTATTGATGGTGAGGAGTACTGAACACCTGTCTACGGGTGATAGTTTAGTGAGTGGGACTTGTGAATATAAGGTTGGAGTTGATTTGATTGTATTGGGGGCTACTGATAAGAGTGGGCTGAGTAACGTTAATGGAGCTAAAGCTTCTGATATTTATTTTATTACTACTTACTCCTATGATGCTGAATATATAATAAATATTGTGCGGAAAAATTGGAGGTTGCTCAGACTTCATAATTTAGTATGGGATAAACTAAGCAACTCCCCTAAATGTGTTTTTAGAAAGGGAAAGTCCTTTAAACAGTTATTGGAAAGGGGAGAGTACCTTACTCGGAATGCCATTGATAGGCCAAATGGAAATTTTAAGTGTGGGAGATGCAGTATGTGCCATTATGTCATGCATACAGATTCTAGGATTTCAGTGGCTGGCACACAGATTAGATTGCACGGTCATTATGATTGCCATACTAAAAATGTGGTTTATGTAGCGAAATGTTGTCAATGTCCAGGTTTCTATGTTGGTAAAACCAGCAGGGCCTTTAGGGATAAAATCAGTGAGCATATTTCAGACATCAAGTATATGAGAAAGACCAATGCATTGGTCAGGCACATTGAATTGCATAGTGGGCATGAATTTAAATTTTGTGTGATACAGAATATGGTTAAAGATGGCCAAGGGGGTGTTTTGGATGTCCATCTTGACATCAGTGAGTTGAAGTGGCAGTTAAGACTAGATGCCACGGTATTTCCTGGAATCAATGATCATATTAGCATTGCTCCAATTCTAAAGTTAAGGCACATCCTTGGGTGATATATGTAGCTATTGTGTATTTAAATGTCTTTTTATATATGTTTTTTACATATATATTTATATATATCTTTGGATTATATCTTTTTTATGCATGCATATATATATTTATATATATATATATATATATATATATATATATTATATTTTTATATATTTTTTCAATACATTTTTTCAATACATTTTTATACATATTTTTACAGTTTTGAAAGAATGTATAGAGATTACTTTTTCTGTTTTTATATATATTTTTCTTTGTATTAAATGAGTAGTTTTGAGTAGTAACATTGTATGCTCAAGTTGCATTAATGAAGAAGCATGTGACACTGTGCTTAATTAGCTTGTTAGTATTTAAAGCTGTTGTTGGTTTTATCATTTTATTGTTCTGAAGAAGTCTGAGAATTAAAGATGAAACCTAGATCACATTTGTTTGGTGTGTGGTTGATAGCAGCTTGTAATTTCTAGTGCTGGTCGGTCTGTGCTCCTTTGTTTCAGATGAGTCCCTAGATCGTTCCATGTGCCTTGGGCTGTTCTCCTCTGATAATGCCCCCCACCCGATCAGGGAAGCTTCCGTGGTCACAGTGGCCATTGGAGTGGGTAGGACAAAGGGACGACTTATCGTTGCTTGATGAGATGTCAACCACCACCGAAGATCCTTTATGCAGGAGTTTGTTAGAGTAATCAGATGTGACATTGGGAGTTCTTGATAGGACCATTGTGTGAACAGGAGCCATTGTAGAATTTGCATGTGCGTGCGACCCAACGAAATTGCTATGATTGCAGCTGACATCGTCCCCAACAATTTGAGCACCTCTGAGGCTGGTACTTTGTCTTTCGATAAAATATTTTTAATCTGTTGCCGAAGTACTGAAACTCTTTCTGAAGGAAGTTTTAGTGTGGTGGTGGTGTCTGAATCTGCTCCTATAAAAACAATATGTTGCGATGGCGACAAGGCAGATTTTTCTAAGTTTATGGTAATCCCCAATTGGCTGCACAGGCTCAAAGTGGTGTCCCTGACTTGTATGAGCTGATGGCTGGTGGTGGCGGTGAGGAGCCAGTCATCTAAGTACAGAAACACCTGGAATTCCAAATGCATCAGTGAGCCATGACCACTGCCATGCATTTGGTGAACACTCTGGGGGCTGTAATGAGACCAAAGGGCAGGGCTCGAAACTGATAGTGACTGGCTCCCAGCTGAAAGTGCAGATGATCCCTGGATGGTCTGCCATTTTTATATAGTAGTATGCATCCTGGAGATCTATAGAGCACATCCAAATGTCTTTTCCTAGAAATGGAAGTATCAACTGTAGCATGACCATCTGGAACTTCTCCTTTTTGACAGATCTGTTTAGTCTCCTGTGATCCAATATAAGTCTCCAGTACCCTATTTTCTTTGGAACTAAAAAGAACCTTGAGTAAGTTCCATATCCTATCTGGTCTGTGGGGATTGGTTGGATGACTCTTTTTTTCTAACAACCTTTGAATATCTATGGTTACTTGTTCCCTGTGACTGGGTGGGACATCCGGGATTTTTGTTATTACAGATGGTGAGGTGGTGAAGGTAACAAAGTATCCTCTGAATATGATGCTTTGTACCCAGCTGTCTTTTGTGATTTTTAGCCAGGTGCCTGGGTACAAAGATAAGCATCCCCAGACTGCCTCCAGAGTTGGACAGGTGGGCCTCCTTTCAGGACTGCTGATAGGGCTCCCAAAAGAACTGATCTCTGTCACCATGATTTAGCGGACCTCCTCTGTTGCATGGACGGCATCTTCTATTATTGCCCCTCCTCTGCCTCTAGAGGGAATTTCACCACGTTTCAAGAAAAGCTCCTTGGGTTTTACAGAACCACATCTTCCCACTCTTCAGACCTTTAGGATAAGGTCTGGTAGGAGTGCAAAAACAGACTCCTACAGCAGACAGAGTCTTTCCATCTTGCTCACACCTGGTAAGTGTTTCCTTCACTTTTGGTCCAAAAAGGGATGAACCATCAAAGGGGATGTTAACAAAGGATGACTTATAGGGCTCCACAAAGGAACATAAGCGCATCCAGGAGTGTCTCCTAAGAGCAATTCCTGTACTCGATGCCCTGCTCGTTCTATCAGCTGCATACGGAATCAGATGCATGACACAGTTTATGAGGGAATTTAGGGTAGCACGCTGGGAGGTTACTTTGTCTGAAACCCCCGCAGCTACTGAACCCTGTAGAGTATCTCACAACACTTTAAGGAGATCTCTGTGTAGTCTAGTGAAATGTTTAAGATAGTTCAGGGATCGAAGAACAAAGGCAGCTGAACTAAACATGCACGTTTCATATCTGTCCATGATCCTAGAATCCCTGTTAGGAGGATGCACAGATGTAGAGGTCTCATACAACTCCTTTTTGGTGGCTGCCACCACCACCATAGCATCAACGGGTACCCCTTTGGTAAGGAAAGCCTTGTCCTGGGGGGACGTTATGAATTTGTTAGGCCTCCAATGGACAGGTTCCATGGTATCCGTGGACTATCACGCCTTTTGAGAGACAAAGTCTATCAGCTCATCAAAAGGCAGGGTCACCCAAGAGGTGAAGGGCTGAGATACAAAAGCCTTCAGGAGAACCAACTCATCATCAGTAGGGTTGATGGACTGCCAGCCACCACTCTGTTTAAGGATTTCCAAGATATCTGCAAAGGAGATATCCTCTGAGGGGGACTGTGGGGACCCTTCTGATTCATCTAAGTTGGTGTCTGAGGTGATGGATTCCTGTGGGGAGTCCAGATGCTTCTTCTTGCATAATCTCTTCCTGGGAACCTCATCAGTGGGAGCTTCTGGTGAGGTCTTGGAAGAGCAGGGTCCACCCAGTGGGGCTTCCTGAGGCTCCGGATCTCTACGCTTTCATGGGATCAATTAAGCAGAAGAAGACAGAGGCACTTTATGGGAGGAGGTCACTGGTCCTGAAGATGCGGATGTCCTACAGGACATTACTCTCCTCATAGCATCGAAGGCACCTCTGCTCCGGTGTGAAGAAACCCCCAGATCCAAAGAAGCAGAGGATTCCCTCAGCACCAGAATAGCAGGCTCCAACCCCAAGGTAGGAGCCAAACTCATCTGTGCCGAAGCTCCAAGAGGCAGAGTTGGAACCAAAAAATCGGCTCGACTCTCCTCTCCGGACCCAACCAGCGAGTGTAGGCTCCTAGACTCCTCAACCAGTACAGAGGAAGTCTGAGTAGTCAGAACCGATGACACTGGAACAGGCATTGGCTCCAAAGGCTCCACAATCATCAGGTCCAATTCCTCCTGCTCCGAAGACCTGGGTTGGATCGGATGATGAACAGAAATAGAAGGAGGTACTTTTGTCGGTTCCGAACACCCTTGGTCGAACCCGATAATTTAGCAAATGCATGTGTCTGCAATAACTTCTGCACCACATGATCCACATCCAAATCTGAAAGGGATCTCGAGGACCGAGAAGACAGAACAGATGAAGCCACTCATTGAAGTATAGGTGATTTTAACACCGCAGAAACTGGTTCCAAGACTGGGGAATGGCTCCGAAAGGTCACAACACCTGGCTCCGAGGTCTGTGGAGCTGATATCAAGGATTTTTCAAATGACTTCGAAGAAGATTTAAATCTTTTTCAAAAAGAAAATCCTTTAAATTTCTAGTCTCCCACCAGGACACAAGTGCTCTTTAGTAATTACATTCTGCTTGCTGAGCACACTCAAGCAAATCTGCAGTCTGCGGCTACCACTCCACCCATACAGTATAAGAAGGAATCAGTACTGCAAACTAAACAAGGATATACATTTTGAACCTCAAGAGCAGGAGCACACTCAAGCAAATCTGCAGTCTGCGGCTACCACTCCACCCATACAGTATAAGAAGGAATCAGTACTGCAAACTAAACAAGGGTATACATTTTGAGCCTCAAAAGCAGGGTCAGTCCACCCAGCCATTTTACTTTGTATGTTTTATGAGAGTGAAGCTATTACATTAGCAGTACTTCTTAGTAGTTCTCAGCTTGCTAATAAAACTGACTGTTGTAGCCTTGTGTCCCCCCCAGCTAGTACAGTAATGCTAACTGTCCAATAGACAGTATGCATTGAATTCAGATCCCTGTGACTAAATTAACCATCAAGCAGCCCTCTCAGTGCTTTCTGCCTTAGTCTGTATCACTTGGAGGCCCACCTGTTTATTTGCATCTCTATACATTCCCCTTCATTGCTAATGTATCTCTCTACTCTAATCTGTGCACAAGCTGGTTACTAATCAGCAAGTCAATGTGAAGACACACTCCCAACCTTAATAAACTTTGCAGTCTCTTTTCTCCTTCACTTTACAGGTAGTTTGAATTATTACTTACCCCTTCTGAGGCATTCACTGATTTCCACTGACTGCCTCTCTGGTTTCTTTGCATTCCACCTGGTATAAACCCCTTGTGCTATCTCCCTCCCCCAATACTAAGTCTATATTAGAATCCTGCTGAGTATGGAGCCATCTTTACATTTCTAGTCTCCCACCAGGGCACAAGTGCTGTTCAGCAATTACATTCTGCTTGCTGGTAAGCCATTAGACTTCAGGAATTTGTTTAAAGTGTTCATATTTGTAAAGTAATACTTACATTTTTCTCTTGTCTTGGTGGGCTCTGCCCCGCTCCGTTCACCCTTGCTAATGCTCGGGCTCTCTCCACTCCCCTGCCCTGCCCCCTATTCCCTCCCACCCCACTACCTCTACATTTATAGTAATCACAGCCACACCCACAGCTCACCCTCACATCACCTCCACCAATCACAGCTCCTCAAGTCATATTACATTATACCATACCAACTTGCTTCACACAAAATACTCCAAATCACTCTCATTCCCACTAGGCATTTTTTACATCACCCACACTACTTCCCCATCCACATATAGTGTAACCCTATAATTACTAGTCAGACCCCCCACCTAGAACCAACTTAAACTTTATAACCATGACTATCACACAACTAAGTCTAGTCTAATTCTTTACAACACCACAAGTTATCACTCTAGCAATATCACTAAACTTAGTAGCACAACACTACATTATGCACTCTCACATACAGACACCACACATTATAATAATATATGCCCACAATTGTTCAAGAACTACATAACGGACCAATTCAGAACTAAACACATATGCTTTCATTCCTACTCCAAAAAACACAATACTGACTCACAATCCTCACTAAACTCCAACATCTGTATCACCATTTTAACACCAGGCTCACCATAAGTGGGGATATCCACCCCAACCCAGGCCCAAATCCATCCTGTCCAACACAAATTGCTCCAACATAAATGTCAGAACATAACACCCCCATTTTCTTCATCCTTGGGCAAATCAACAACAGCAGCAAAACCAACCATCTTTTAATGCTAAATATTAATATTAGAAGTATCAAAAATAAAATACCTGAACTCCAGGCCACAATAGCACACTACTTCCCAGACATAGTTGCTTTAACAGAAACATGGCTAAATAAAAACATAGCTAACTCAGAAACTCTCCCTATCATTAGACATGACAGACCACTTCATAAAGGGGATGGAACTGCCTTACTGTACAAGTCCAGCTTAACTGTCAATTACCAAACTTATACTCCTCCCCCAATAATTGGGACATACTTATCTCAACTTCAACTTCACCCTAAAAAGGTCATCACCACAACTGTGATCTATATGCCACCTGGTAATACACCTGCTAGCCTTGAAGACTTCTTATCCTGGTGTTCTTCCACATACTCACAAGAAACCCTTATTCTGGGGGACTTCAACCTAGATTGGTTCACCTGTATATCAGAACCACCAAGTAATCTAATAAATCTCCATGGCTACCAGCAGCTAGTCCAAATTCCAACTAGATGTGATAAAAAATCTAAAAGGGAATCCTGGTCCTAACTAACAACCCCACATTGTACCCTCACGCAGGCAGTCTCCCAGACACCTTAAGTGACCACAACATAATATACTTTATACGTAGTAGAACAAGCATATGCAAAACCACTGACTAGAAATCCACTAGAACCACAAAACAAATTCTCTCCTGAGGTCCTCAACACTTTACTCTGTTACTGTGACTGGACCCTCCCCCCCTAAAAACCCTCCCACTTGACCAGGCTGTAGCATATTTCAACAAAACATTTCTACAACACCTAGACACTGTCGCTCCATTGTGAAAAGTCAAGGTTAGAACCTCTACAAACCCCTGGCTCAGTAAAGAAACCAAACAAATCCTCAAGTCCAGAGACACTGCCTAGCTTTACTATCAAAAAAACAAAGAAACACAAGGCTTAACGAAGTACCATGAACTGCGCAACCGTGCATAAAAATGCATTAGGCTGGACAAAAAATCCTACTACACAACATTACAAACTAAATACCAACACAACCCCCCAAAATTTGGAAAAATGTAAACCAGATACTAAAATCCACCCAAAAGGCTGCCCCCAAACCAACCATCCCTGACACTAAAGTTCCCATCGAAACACAATTCAACTCCCACTTTGTGAACTCAATTCTATCCTTAGTATCACAGGACAGTTCCTTCCTCACTATCCCCCCCAACACAAATAACATTAATACAAGCTTTACCCTCAAAACAGTTTCCACCACTTCAATCAAAAGCATGCTCTCCAAACTAAAAACCTCATCAACAGCTGCCGACCTACTCCCCAGCTATTTCTTGAAACTCACAGCAGATGCTATTGCTATCCCAGTCTCCACTCTCATAAACAGATCAATTGTTGAAAACTATGTGCCCAAACTCTGGAAAATATCCTATGTTACGCCCTTACATAAAGGTGGGACCTCCACTGAACTTAATAACTACAGACCCATTGCTTTACTCTCCCCCCTGGCCAAAATCCTAGAAAAATGCATCCATACCCAGATGCTAAACTATCTCCTAGACAGCAACATCCTGTCACCTACTCAGCATGGTTACAGACCTGCCCATAGTACCACTACAGCCCTACTCTGCTTCACAGACACAGTAAACCATCTCAAAAATGAAGGCCTACAGGTGTCAACTCTTTTTTTGGATATGTCCAAAGCATTTGACACAGTCTCGCACCAAATCCTGCTAAACAAACTAAACCAATATTGCCTATCAAATTCCACTCTTACCTGGTTCCAAAGCTACTTAACTGACAGGTGCCAAGCTGTGAAATGAGAAAGTTCTCTCTCTTTCCTCAGCTGCCCATAACTACAGGAGTCCCACAGGGTTCTATCCTATGACCACTACTATTCACATTTTTCACAAATGACCTCCATACCTCCACACAGCATGCATCTATCTTTCAGTATGCAGATGACACTACCTTAATCTGTGCTGCACAAAACATTCCCAGCCTCCTGCAAACAACTCAACTAGCATTCTCTGACATTGAAAACTACCTTACCAAAGCCCAACTTATCCTCAGTCCAAAGAAAACTCAGCTTATGATTATAACCAGTTGTAACAAAAACACTGATAACAGTCAATTTACTATCTACTCCACAAATGCTACTCCAATCGCTCCAGTGGCACAGGCTAAGCTATTGGGAATAACCATAGACTCCCACCTAAAATTTGATAGTCATCTCAACTTAACTATTAAAATAGTACATGCCAAACTGGGATCGCTCTACCATATCAAACCTTTTCTTACCAATAACACAAGATCAGCCATTGCTCGCTCCCAACTTCTATCCATCCTACTCTATGCATCTCTCATTCTGACTAATCTCAACAAAACTGAACTAAGCAAAATGGAAGCCTGCTATAACAGAATTGCCCGCTTTGCTGCAAATTGCTCATAAAGAACTCATCACTGTACTGCTTTGAGACAGCTCCATTGGCTTGACCTGCCCAACCTCCTAACCTCCTAACCTACAATCAGCTCTGCCTCTGTCATTCTATCTATTACCTCCCCAATAAGTGTCCTGCCCTCAAAAACCTAGTACAACATCATTCAGCCAAAAGGCCTCTTAGATCATCAAGCAAACTACTATTAGAAGTCACCAACAGCTACAATAGCTTTGCAGATGCGCTATATAGTAGTTCAGTGGCTAAAAAATGGAACTCTGTCCCTACTAGTATTCAAAACACATAATCCAAAACCTCCTTTAAAGACAACATCTCAAGCAAAGTTGGCAGTGCCATGATTGCTCCCCAGGCTAGTGAAAGCGGATAAGGTATACATACTAAATCTAGAGTACTTGATAATAGTTTTCAATCTTACAAACACTGGCTAATCTACAATGTATGTACTGTATCTGTGTACTATGTATGTATTTTACCTATGTTCCAAATTTCAGCTGTACACCACAAATCTATTAATTACCATTATTTTTAAATTAATATTTTTTTGTTTGTTCTCTACACTGTAACTGCTGATGTGCCGCATACCACTGTAAAAATATGTCTTTTGTAATTTGTGTATATACTGATCATGTCTAAATAACTAAATGTATCTGTAATTTTTCTTGTTGGAGCTTTTCTCCCCGGGCCTCTGCTGAAAAAGGGCCTTTTCGGCTCAGTCAGACAGCCCAGGTTAACAAATGTAAAATAAATAAAATAAAATAAAGATTGTCTCGGGTCCGAGGATGCCAATTTTGAAGACTTAGAAGATTTTGGTGATTTGTCATGTTTTGAAGACTCGTCATGTCCATCTTTGTCCAAGGTTTCTAGAAAGGAGGATTTTATCAGTCCTCTGTCAATTAACTTCCTCTTTCTCTCATGCAAAACACAGGTACTGAAAGAATGACAAATGGAGCAGTTTTCCTGCAAATGCACCTCACTAAACACAATTTACATGACCATCGGTCAAAGACATCTTTTGCCTGCATTTCGGGCAGTTCTTAAACCCTGATTTGGGGTATTTCTCCTTGTCATGATCAGCCATCCTAAAAAAAAAAAAAAAAAAAAGCCTCGACAGCACAGTATTCACCCAAACACCAACAGCAGTCAAATGCTCAGAAAAAGAATTTAAATGACTAAATAACACCTTAAGATACTAACAACCACTTTTAACAACTTTTCAAGAATAACCAACATGGTTCTAAGAGAAACTTAGCTCTCTAAATTAAACGGACTCTAAAACAAACTAGATAAGCATACACACTCAAGAAGACTAACTCATTTAGACTACAATCTAAATATTCTAAAAAAAAACAAAACACTATAGCTACTATATTAATTGCAATGCGAAAGGGAGATAACAAGGCCTAAGAAAAAACAGCCACGGGAGCTAGACAAAAAACTTACTACTAGAAAACAGTGTTCTAAAATAGTAATTTATAAAGAGGAAAATCAAAGGGACAGTAATCCCCACTCAACAAACTATGCAATATAGAATAAATGTAACAAAAAATACAACAACAAAACTTTCACTAGCCAGAGCTGTGAAGGATCCTCCGATCTGTTGCAGCAGCACACGAGATCTGAGGTAACGCAGGGTGCATCATGGGATAGGGAGTTGGCCTCAAGCTGTTTGGGGACATTGAGCTTTGTAGTTGGCTGAGTCAGAGCCAAGGATTGGCTCCAAACCCATTAGTAAGAATGAACGGCGAGATAAAACAACTTCACATCATCACTTTTGCAGTAATATAGAAACCTCAGTAAATTTACACAACTGGGAAAGCACATAGGACTAAGACTGAAACCTCTTCAAGTCTTAACCCAATATGAATACATTATGTTGGTTAAGAAAAAGTACCAATAGTCTGCTGGACCTGCCCGAAGGTCACTGCTGCCTCTTACTTCTCCTACTGTCCCCACTCCAGCTTTTCCTTGCTTAGTCCTAAGCATCTCTGAACTTCTCTGATGTCCTACACAGTATCCATACATCAGATAGTATATTCTAGGTGCTTATGTCTCCTCTGTAAAACAAAATTAGTATTCCCTTGTGTGTCATCAACTGCCTGCCTTCTTCCCTCGTGTGTGTCATCAACTGTCTTCCCTCTTCCCTTGTGTGTGTGTGTGTGTGTGTGTGTGTGTGTGTGTGTGTGTGTGTGTGTGTGTGTGTGTGTGTGTGTGTGTGTGTGTGTGTGTGTGTGTGTGTATGTATGAGTGTGTGTGTATGTATGAGTGTGTGCATGTATGAGTGTGTTTGCGCACGCATGTATGTATGAGTGAGTGAGTGTGTGTGTGTGTGTGTGTGTGTGTGTGTGTGTGTGTGTATATCATCAGCTGCCTACCTTTTTCCTTGTGTGTCATCAACTGCCTGCTACCTTCCCTTGTTTGTCATCAACTGCCTGCCTTCTTCCCTCGTGTGTGTCATTAACTGTCTTCCTTCTTTTCCCTTGTGTGTGTGTGTGTGTGTGTGTGTGTGTGTATCATCAGCTGCCTGCCTTCTTCCTTTGTGTCATCAACTGCCTGCCTCCTTCCCTTGTGTGTCATCAACTGCCTGCCTTCTTCTGGTGTGTGTGTCATCTACTGTCTTCCTTCTTCCTTTGTGTGTGTGCGTGTGTGTCATCAACTGCGTGCCTTCTTCCCTCTCGTGTGTCAACTGCCTGCCTTCTTCCCTCGCGTGCGGCATCAACTGCCTACCTTCCTCCCTCATGTGTATCATCAACTACTTGCCTTCCAGCTGCCACTTAAGTCCCCCCCGTGTCTTCCCTTTTCAATCAAGAGAAACAGATTGCATGCAAACGTAAAATACCTTTATTCACCCGTATGCAGAGTCCTCATATGATTCTGAACGGACAGCTCTTCTGACATTTCACTTTCATGAGCATTCCAACATCTGGATTCAGTCACCAAAAATTAATGTACAGTCTATTTAGCTGTCAATTCATATGTGCTGTAGATGTCTGTTAACAGTATCTTTTGTAAATGCAAACCACATATCAACAGTGCTGTGAACTTGGTAACCTGCACATGCGAGCACTTCTGCACAAACACACACACGCACACACACACACACACACACACACACACACACACACACACACACACACACACACACACACACACACACACACACATGAACTATAGTAACATTATCTTTTCAGTTTTAATCTTTATCTCTTCCCCTGATTAGCATCCTGTTTACCTGGCAGGATGTCCCTTGGCACAACAAGGGTCCCAGAGTTACTACAGGTACTGTTTCTCTCGTACAGTCCCCTTCCCCTGACAAAGGCTTGTCAGTCAAATAATCAGTAGGCATTTTACTGCTGATGGAGAGAAGGAAACATTTTTACTTCAACAGTAAAAGTTGTGGCCAGTGAGGTGGCACAAATCTAAGCACAGCCCCCTCTTAAGTGTATTGGACTTTGCATTTATTTTAGCCTTTCCCCGCTGCTGCTTCCCAGTACTTCCAGAATGCAGAAAGGACAACAGGTCAATTAAAGCTCAGCATCAGCTGTTAATCTGTCGTCCCAGCTTCCACTGTAAATTCAAGTGTAAGAAAGCTGAAACACATCTGGTAGTTGTGTACATAGTGTTACATCTCTTTTGCATGCAGCACGGTGTTACTCTCATAATTAGGGAATATGTGCTTACTTGTCTTTGTTACAGGGAAGGACGGTGGATGAACACTTTTCCATTAGACCAATGAGTGGTATGTGCATTCATGTGTATTCCTAAGTTAGAAGGACAGCACGTGTCCTTCATAGAGCAGCCAGTTATATAATACAGGCGACCCTCCACATATGGTCAAAGCTTTGAATAAGAGCTACGCCATACCACAGCTATACTAAAATTATGCAGAAACAGCAGGACTGTGAAGAAATCAGAGAATCATACAGACATCTAACATGCAAACAGTGATTCTATTATGCAACAATGGATGTATCAGTATGTTTTTTTTTTTTTTTTTCTTGTATATGCTCATATATATATATTGTAAGCTCATTTACTTATATCAATATAATTTTTGAAAACTGTATAAATTACGTATATTACTTACTCTAACAACACACTGTACCATTTCTTATTTCTAACAAGATCATG
Organism: Protopterus annectens; assembly: GCF_019279795.1. NCBI lineage: Eukaryota > Metazoa > Chordata > Ceratodontiformes > Protopteridae > Protopterus > Protopterus annectens. Next base: position 896,990,674 of record NC_056733.1, read on the forward strand.
GCTGAAAACAGAGCACTGAGGTGTAGTTTACGACTTATAAATATATAACATACAATAAAATGTTGTATAAATTACTGCCACACAAAGGAATTATTTCTAGCAGTGCAGATTGGCTTATTGAATTACTCCGTTTTGAAATTCATTTCCATTCATTTCAGTTTGACAAAAACATTAATAAATGGTATCTGTATTTTGAAGAGAGCCTCCCACCACTTGTTCTCCAGTGATATAAATGATGAAGTTGTGTGTCACTTCACCTGGAAATAAGAGGGATATTCGGAGACACTTTCCAAATTACAGATCATTTTATTGGTAAAATAATACATCAGTTAATGTGAGTTTCCAGTGTCTATTATACAATACTCAGTACTGTGTTTCAGTACATATTCATGCAGAAATGCCAAAATCGCAGTTATGCACATACACAGAAACCTTATGTTTATCCTAACCATTTGTGTAAATGCAACTGTTGCTGTAAATGTTACATTATGCCAAACCCTAATCATAACTCTTTACACCTCCGTGCTGTGGAATGTCATGTCTCTGTTGCGTACATTCAACCTTATAATCCAGAGCACTTTCTGAAAACTCAAGTACAAAAGCATACGACAAATAAATATAAAGCTTTTCAGAACAATGAAAGCTATTAAAAAGTAAAAACAACAATGGTATCTGGAAAAAGTCTTCTTTACCGTTATAGCAGTGCAGTCACACTTATTACATCAGTACCATAATAAATCTCACCTTCATTTTCTCATGTACCATTCTTCTTACACTCACCTAGAAAAGTTCTTCCTCTTTCCTTTTTTCCCACCTAAATGGCATTACATTCTACTACTTTACAGCTATTAAAATACTGAGAATATTCTTTTATCAAAGCATATACCAGTTAGCAAATATTGCAAAAATTATTTTTGAATTTTCTCCCTTTATGACTTCATTGTCTCATTATTTTTTTTTTTTGTAATATCTTTTTATTTGTTTTGAATCTATTACAAGCCAATACACATACAAAACAGAGATACAAATCTAACAACAACAACATATAATATGCCCTAAAACTATATACAACTCTCATCTAAACCCTGACAAAAAATTCTCTAGTGTATCCTTTGTAACATCACAGTAAAATATGATCAAATAATACATTCCAGAAATCCTATGTTCAGGCTGCTGGTTTAATGAATACAAAAAATATTTATGTGCACAAAGTTGCTTTCTGGCTACATGTTTGAACCCTTCCCATGACAAGGCCATCCTATTTTTCCAGTTCAGAGTGATATAGTACTTCATCAACATAAACAGAGAAACAAGAATATGTATTTGCCCCTTATTTAATCCTGAAGGAGGAATATGAAGGAGAGTAAATTTCCATGATAAAGTTGTTTTCTCGTACCCCATTTTTTCTAGTTTGACCCTAAGAGCACACCATAACTTGTATGAGCATTTACAGCTCAAAAATATGTGTATGAGATCCGCTATCTGTGTAGGGCAGTATTCACAGTTTGGTAATGCGTTGTGGAACATTTTACTTAAAACTGCAGGTGTAAAAATAGAAGTTATGTTCTTACCATAACGTTCCATGTTAGTTGTCTTCTTCTCGCCTTCTTCTTGCTGGATGGGTTCGGAGCCGACCTCGGCTCCGACTCGGCCACTCTAAAAGCTCGAGAGTTGGTTCCACCGGCTCGAGGCTCCCCTTATATCCCACAATGCTAGGCGTGAGTTACCTCAGATCTCGTTTGTAAGCTAGACCCAGCTTATACTAGTAACAGAATAACTATAAACAAAGTCCACCTCTATAAACCAGGGAGAAGAGAAGGGTGACCTACATCCTGATCCAGGACAATATGCACAGTAGCATATACCTAAAGTAAGAGGTGGTAGAAAGAGAGGTCACAATCAACACTCCTCTAGGTCTGTCCAGGCCAGGGGAAGGAGGGTGGGGCCTTAAGAAGGCGAGAAGAAGACAACTAACATGGAACGTTATGGTAAGAACATAACTTCTATATGTTAAGTTGTCTATCTCGCCTTCATTCTTGCTGGATGGGACCGCGTCCCTAGCACCTTGTCCCGGGTGGCCTAACGGAACAGACTCTTGAGAACAGTGGAACCAAAGTTAGCTCTATGCCTAGAAGCTAAATCCAACTTATAATGAGAAATGAAAGTGTGAGGAGTAGCCCAAGTAGCCGCTGCACAAATGGTGTCAATAGGCAGTCTGTCTTGGAAGGCTATAGAAGTAGCCAAAGCTCTGGTGGAATGGGCTTTAGGTTTGTTAGGCAGCTTTTGGTGTCTAATTTCATAAACAAGGGAAATCATAGATGTTAGCCATCTAGATAATAATACCTTTGAAACTGAAAGTCCCTTTCTGCCTTCTGCATAGGAGACAAACAGCTGGTCAGATTTTCTGAATTGTTTGGTTCTATCCAAATAGTACCTTAACTGACGATGAACATCTAGCCAATGCAATTTTTGTTCAGACCTATTGGAATATTCTGGAAAAAACACAGGGAGGTCAATGCTTTGATTTAGGTTAGACGCCGAGGCTATCTTAGGCAAAAAGGACGGGTTGGTTCAGAAGATACCCTGTCCTTATGGAACAACAGATAAGGAGGTCGACAGCTGAGTGCATGAAGTTCTGAAACTCTTCTAGCTGAAGTAATAGCTACCAGAAAGAGAGTCTTCCATTATAGCAATTTTAAAGAACAGGAGGCTGCAGGTTCGAAAGGGGGAAGAATCAAAGAACTAAGAACTAAATTTAGGTCCCAAGGAGGAGGAGGATTTCTTATAGGAGGTCTGAGTAGAAAAACTCCTTTCAAAAAGGCTTTGCACAGCTTGTGGGACATTATGGCAGACTCTGAAATACCCACATGAAAGTTAGAAATAGCTGCCAGTTGAACTTTAAGAGTAGAAGGAGATGAACCTGCATGGAAGAGTTCAGCTAGAAAATCAAGGACCATTTGGATGGAAGCAGTGAAAGGATCTATGTCCCTTCCTTGAGCCCAATAGGCGAAACATTTCCACTTACTCAAATAAATCTTTCTAGTGGAAGATTTATGGGAAGCTATCAAAATATCTCGAACAGAGTGAGATATTTGAGGAAGCCTGGCTAAGGTTGGAATTGGAGGAACCAAGCAGTGAGGTTCAGAGAGGGAAGGGAGCGATGAAACTGACCCGACTGATGGATCAAAAGATCTGGAACTAGGTCCAGATGCCAAGGTCGCTCCAACAGAAAATGATGCAGAAAGGGGACCCAAACCTGTCAAGGCCAGTAAGGAGCAATGAGGATCAACGAGGCCTTCTGAGCGATAGCTTTCTGTATCACTTGAGAGATTAGTGGGAAGGGAGGAAATGCATACAGAAGTCCCCGGGGCCAAACTTGGACTAGAGCGTCTCTGCTGGGCTGGCCTGGTAAAGGGAATAGGGTGAAATAATCTCTGCACTTGCTGTTTTGGGGAGTAGCAAAAAGGTCGCAGCAAGGCTGACCCCACTTGAGAAAAATTTCTCTCACAACAGAGTCTTTCAGAGACCACTCGTGAGGCATGAGGATAGCTCTGCTCAACTTGTCCGCGATTTGATTGGACTTCCCGGGGATGTGCGTTGCTATCAGAAACCGCTGAGAAGAAATCGCCCATTGCCACAGTCTGAGTGCTTCTCGACACAGGGGGTAGGACCTGGTTCCGCCTTGTTTGTTGATATACCACACTACAGACATATTGTCCATCTGGATTGCTATCGTTCCCAAGGGAAGAGAGTCTTGAAGGGCTTGCAACGCTAAAAGCACTGCTCTCATCTCTAGAACATTTATGTGCAAGTGGCATTCTTCTGGTTGCCATGTGCCCTGGACAGTTCTGCCCTGATAATGCCCCCCCCCCACCCGATCAGGGAGGCGTCCGTTGTCAGTGTAGCAACCGGAGGGGGAGGAACAAAGGGTCTTCCCAATAAGAGCTGAGGGGAAGACATCCACCACAGAAGATGATTCCTGCATGTTTCCGTGATCATAATGGTGTGGGACATCGGAAGTTGCTGGTATGACCATTGTGTGAAGAGCATCCATTGAAGGATTCTCATGTGGAATCTGGCTAAAGGAAGCAGAGGTATGGCAGCCGCCATAATCCCCAACACTTTCAGAACTAACCTGGCTTTGATTCTGTTGCTGCTGAAGATGAGCGAGACCAGTTTTTGTATGTCTGTTATCCTCTGATCTGTTAGCCTCGCAGACATGTTGACTGTGTCTAGAATTGCGCCTATGAAGGTAATAACACGACAAGGCAACAAAACAGACTTTTCGCAATTTATTGAAATGCCTAAGTTTTGACAAATGCGAAAGGTGTAGTCCCTGGCTGTGAGAAGAAGATGCTCGGTGGGAGCTGTAAGGAGCCAGTCGTCCAAATATGGAAACACCTGGAATCCTTGACGTCTCAGGTGAGAAGCTACCACTGCCATACATTTGGTAAACACCCGGGGGGCAGTGGTGAGTCCAAAGGGCAGGGCTCTGAATTGAAAATGACTGGTTCCCAGCCTGAAGCGGAGAAATCTTCTGGAGCGTCTGTTCATTTTTATATGATAGTACGCATCCTGAAGGTCTATAGAGCACATCCAGTTTTTTCTTCCCAATAGGGGAAGTATGGACTGTAGCGTGACCATCCGAAATCGTGTTTTCTTGACTGACTTGTTCAAGATACTGAGATCCAAAATTGGTCTCCAGTCCCCTGTTTTTTTTGGAACTAAAAAGAACCTGGAGTAGATTCCGGATGCTTGCTGGTCTGCTGGAAGTGGTTGAATTGCTCTTTTTGCAAGCAGTTTTGAAACTTCCAAAGCTGCAAGATCCCTTTGAGCGGGTGGAACATCTGGAAGGGATTTTTTTGATCGGTTTGGAATGCAAAGAAAGGGAATGGAATAGCCTTCGGAAATGATGGACTGTACCCACTTGTCTCGTGTTAGGGATAGCCAGGCTTCTGGGTACAGTGACAATCTTCCCCCGACTGCCTCCGAAGGTGGACAGTCGGGCAACACCTCAGGGATGCTGAAAGGGCTTATCGGAGAAAGTTTCTCGATTGCCCTGGTTCTGCGGACCCCCCCTGCCTCTAGGGCGACGTCTACCATTGTTGTTCCCCCCTCTGCCTCTGGCGGGGAACCGACTCTATGCGTCAGGCGAAGTCCCTTGAGATTGTTTGCGGAACCACATTTTTCCACTTTTCTGGCCCTTGGGGTAAGGCCTAGAAGGAGTAGAAAAACGGACTCCGACAGCAGAAAGAGTCTTGCCATCAGTCTCGCATCTAGTCAAGGTTTCTTTCACTTGAGGACCAAAAAGAGATGATCCATCAAACGGGGAATTAGAGAACGACGTTTTAAAGGGGTCCGCAAAGTTGCATAACCGCATCCAGGCATGCCTACGTAAGGCCACTCCTGTTCCTGCGGCCCTGCTCGCTCCATCAGCCGCATATGAAAGGAGGCGCATGGAGGAGTTAGCTATGGAGTTCAGGGTAGCCAGCTGAGTGTTCATCTTGTCTTGAAAACCCGCAGCTGTAGGATCCTTCAACATATCACTCGCTTCTTTGATCAAGTCCCTTTGAAGACGAGTAAAATGGCATAGGTAGTTCAGCGAACGCATTGCAAAGGTCGCTGACGAGAACATCTGCTTCCGCACCTGTCCATGGACCTAGATTCCTTGTTAGGTGGATGGACAGGCACTGAAGGATCAGCTAGTTCCTTCTTAGTGGCAGCAGCAACCACCATAGCATCCACAGAAACTCCTTTTGTCAGAAACTGTTTATCTGCTGGTGCTGTAATGAATTTTGAGGGTCTCCTGGGAGTGGGGTCCACTGAATCAGGAGCCATCCATGCCTTTTTTGCTACCACCTGCATGAGGGGGTCAAAGGGGGGAGACACCCAGGAGGTGGAAGAACGAGAGCCAAACGCCTCAAGGTACACAGATTCATCCTCCGAAGGGTTGAGGGCTGGCCAATTTCCCTCTGCATAAGGATTTCTAGAATGTCTGCAAATGAGACATCTTCAGAAGGGGAACAGGGGGAACCCTCGGAATCCTCTAAATCTGTGTCAGAGGTGACGGACTCAGGTGAGTCTATGTGTTTCCTCTTACACTTTCTCTTCCGAGGGGGCTCTTCTGCCAAATCAGGAGAGGCCTCGGAAGAGGATGAGATCCCACAGGGGATTCCTGAGGAGCTGGCTCTCTGCGGTCCGGGATGAGGGAGTGAGTCGACTTGACCTGAGGCACCGAAGAGGGAGGGGCGGACGGAGCCGACTGTGGAGTAGAACCAGGTTCTAACACACTCCGCATGACCTCGAACGCACCCCTGTCAGGCAGAGCCAGAGGTCCCCGCCCGAAAGCTAAAACCTCCCTCGGCACCGACAGTGATGGCTCGAGGCCAATGTCGGAGCCGAACTCACCAGCGCGAAGCCCGAGAGGGAGAGCGGGTCGGACAAGGGTCCGATGCCACTCACCCCTCGGAGCCGACGATGGAAGTCCGCGCCGAGATTCTTCTAAGGAAGAAATCGGAGCCGACGATGGAGCCGAAGACATTTGTATCGGCTCGATGCTACCACAGTCTCGGTTCAACGCCTGCCCGAGCTCAACGGAGTCGGAGGAGGAACATAATGAGGGACAGGGTCAGGCATCGACTGATGAGTCGGGCTCTGAAGCATTTGGGCCAGTGCCTCGGACTTAAGAAGTCGACTCACTACCCTCTGAAGGTCATGGTCCGACAGCCTCGATGACCTAGAGGAGTGAGACCTATGGCTCCGTTCAGACAGCAGAGGAGATGCTGGAGCCAAATGAACGGAGCCAAGGGACGGTGACCTGGACCTCTTTCTAGATGTCGGTTCGAAGGTCTGGTCGGAACCGACACAGGAATTTCAATACCTCGGCTCCAGCCGGAGCCGAGGACACCACAGAAACTGTAGACTGAGACTCATCGGCTCCAGCCGGAGCCGATGTAGACGGAGGTTTCGTAGCCTTAGGTCTCGGCTCAGTAGCTGGAGCCGAGGACCTAGAAGCCTTGGAGGGCTTTCCGAAGAGACAGTAAGGGAACCCTCAGGCTTGAGTAAACCTCTCAAAATCAGTTTGTTTTTCTTTCCTGCAGGACCCTGGGGCTGAAGCCGTGGCATACAGCACAGGAGTCCTGCAGGTGCAAAGGTCCCAGGCAGTAGACACAAGAAGTGTGACCGTCTGTCAGAGACATTTTCTGACAGCACGAGTCACACTTCTTGAAGCCTGAGACCTTTGAGTCTTTAGACATTTTAGAAAAAGTGTAATCACACACACCCAGTCAAACACACTGATTACACCCTATCCTATTTTAAACTCAAAAAATAAAACAAACTACCAAAGTTTTAAATTCTGAGAAAAAACACACACACACCACTAGGGGATGGAAGAAAAAGGGCCAAAGGCCCGAGGGAAGAACTTATAAGTTCTTGTGGAAAAAATGGGATTTTAGAGAGAAAGGGGGGAAAATCCACTAAACTAAGGGAAACAACTGTTAAAATTAAAACTAAAGGGGTTTAAGTATACTAAATTTTACTCCAAAGTTACTCACCAAGAAGCCGGTAGAAGCCAAACACCTCGATCGCTGTAGCGGCAAACGAGATCTGGGGTAACTCACACCTAGCATTGTGGGATATAAGGGGAGCCTCGAGCCGGTGGAACCAACTCTCGAGCTTTTAGAGTGGCCGAGTCGGAGCCGAGGTCGGCTCCGAACCCATCCAGCAAGAATGAAGGCGAGATAGACAACTTAACATTAAGCGTTATTTAATAACATCAGTTGTGTATATTTTAGTTTTTGGAGGGGAATACATTTAGAATATTTTGTATAGCTTGGGCAATACTACTGGTTGTAATCTGTGGGTCCTGTTTCGTCCAGTAGTTAGAATGAATACATTCTTTATTGTATTTAATCGCTATAACAAATTTATAGACACTGGAAATCATTTTTTTCTTCCGGCGAAACAGGTCCCACAGGGTTATACAGGTAGAGACATCTGAAGCGGAAAAGGTATGATCTTCCCAGAACTTACCACAGAGCTCTTTTAATTGTCTTAATAAGACCGTATATTTTGCCTGGAGATTTAGCTTTTTCCTCATGGTAATTGCTGAATCTTGTTTGAATGGGAAAAAGTCCGCTATAGATTTATCCCTCAACAATGGATATTGGTCCAGGTTGATCATCTTATTATTCAACCTGAGGTTAGGGTTAAGATGAATAGGTTGAAGGGTCATAAAAGCAGAAGTTAACTTCAGTGAATCAAATAGTTTCTGTATGATTATAATTTTATCTTTTAGATCCTTATGTAGTTTGAATTTCTTCCTACTCTCATTAGATAGAAAGGACAATGCTTTCGGGTTAAATTGTAGAGTCCTAATATAATTATGATGTAATTTCACCCAAGTCAGGAACCAGTTTGAGGAATCTTTGGAATATTCTGCCGTATTAATTAACCTGCCACAGTTAATTATTTCATAGTATAATTTCAGATCGGGTAAGCCCAGACCTCCTTTTTCTTTTGGGTGTGCAAGATTATGGTAACCTATTCTTGTGGGTTTGGGGTACCATAAGAAATTTGAAAGTTCTTTTTGTGTGTTCTTAAAAAATTTATTATGTATCAGAATGTTGGTAGCATTAAAAACAAACAGCAGTCTGGGAAGTACATTCATTTTTATGATGGCTACTCTAGATAGGAAAGAAAGTTTAAGATGTAACCATCTGTCAACATCTTTTTGTATATTTGTCCACAAATTTTTAATATTCTCCTGATAATATTTGTTCGGATCATGGTAAAATGAGATTCCTAGATAATGTAGGTGTTCTTTAATCTTAATCTTTTGTGGGCTTTTCGTATTCATTTTATAGTTGGAAAACTTGGAGAATATTTCTATTGATGTTATGATTTTCCCAAAATCTGAACTAGGAAGGGAATAGTAGATGTTTAAGTCATCTGCATAGGCCGAAAATGGAATTTTAGTATTAAATAAATCTGGGATGTAGTGAAAGGTTTTCTGATTTATTAAGAGAAAAAGAGGCTCTATATACATATTAAACAAGATAGGTGATAAAGGACACCCTTGTCTAACCCCATTACTAATTTCTATCCTAGAGGAAATGCTTTTGTTTATTTGTAGTATAGTGTGTGCTCCCGTATGTAAGGTTTTAATGTACTGGAGGAAAATAGGAGGAATGTTGAATTTTTGGAGAATTGCTGATAGAAATTCTTTATTAATCCGGTCAAATGCTTTGGAGGTATCTATAGTTAAAGAATATATAGGTATTTGTTTGATCGATGATAAGGATATCATAGCTTCCAGCGTAAGTGTCTGATCCACTGTTTGTCTATGGTTAATAAACCCAGATTGCTCCGGAGATATAATATTTGTAATAACAGATTTAAGTCTGGTAGCTAAAATTGTCACCAAAATTCTCATATCTAAATTAATAATTGAAATAGGCCTGTAATTGTGTGGGTTTTTTGTGTCAGAGTTGGATTTGGGAAGGAGAATAGTTCTAGAGGCATTTAAGTGAAAGTCCCTAATACCAAATTGAGTAATATGCTTAAATAGATGATATAGAATAGAGGACATTTTGGGGATGAAACATTTATAAAACTCAGCCGAAAACCCATCCGGACCCGGCGCTTTATTAATTTTTAGACTGTTAATAGCTATAATAATCTCCCTTTGTGTAAAGTCAGCCAATAAAGATTCTTGTTGTTCTTTATTAATTATGGGGAAAGTTAATTGGTTACGGAATGAGTCCAATTCTGAGTCGCAATATGATGGGGGAGGAGGGTTATAAACTTCTGAGTAAATCCTCTCAAACACTTTAATTATATCTTGTGTGTTATTGTAGTTTTTATCTTGGAAGGTAATCTCTGATAAGATGGGTATAGGCTTATGTTGGTTAATTAACCTTGCTAAAAATTTATAGGGGAATTGAGCCCATTCCGAATAGTTGGCTAGATTTTTAATTTCCTGGAGCGATAGGTTCTCAGTCTGAATTGCCAGGAGGTTTTTTTGTAGATGAGATATTTTATTATCCAGTTCCAGAGAATATTTCTGTTGTAATTCTAGTTCAAGCTTTGTTATTTCTTTCATAATGCTCTTTTCTTTGTTAATGGCCTGTTTTTTATAATATGCAGATTTATTAATTAGTAAGCCCCTGATCTCTGCCTCCGTGGAAGCCCACTTAATATCTATCGGCACGCCGTCCTCGAACAAGGTTTGAATACATTTATCAAGAAGTGATTCTATTTCTTGAAGAATATCATTTTTTTTAGTAAATTAGGGTTTAGGTGCCACCATAAAGATCTATTTTTCAAGCTGCATTTTGTTGTCCAATCTATGGATAGTGTAATTCTGGAATGGTCTGAAAAGAACCTAGGTTCCGTATGAAAAGATAAACTGTAGTCAAGAAATATATCAGATATTAGGAAGAAATCTAGCCTGGACCAACACTTGTAGCACTGAGAGAAAAAAGTAAACCTATTGTTAGAAGTCTGGTGAGCTTGGAGAGAAAATGGGTCAAATAAGCTGAAATAAGATTTAATTTCGGGGATTGCTAAAGATGCTTGGATATTATATTTGGATTTAGTGTTGGTTCTATCTGTCTCTGGGTCTTGAACGGAGTTCCAAACACCCCCTATAATGTAATAGTGGCTGGGAAAGGAAGTTAACATTTTATAAATGCCCATCAGGAAATTCTGTTGAGAAATGCACGGAGCATAAATATTCATTATAAGAATTGGTTTAGATAAATGATTTATTCTGGAAATAAAATAACACCATCTGCCTTCTGGATCTGAGCCCTGTTTTAAGAAATCATAGTGGAAGGAATTTTTGATGATAATTGCCACCACCTCCTTGTTAGTTTTGTCTCCTGCGGCTATAACAGCTTTGATCCACTTTTTCCTCTGAAGGGGGCTCCAGTGCTCATGTAACAAATGGGTTTCCTGCACCATGATAAAGTCTAGTTTGGCTTTATAAACTAGGTGTAAGAAAAGTTTCCTTTTTTTTCTGATTGCAGCCCCTTAACATTCCATGAAGCTAATCTCCATATAGAATCTGTATATTATATAGTTGTTGCTTATAGTTTCTGTGATTTTGGTATGTATATATTGTACCGTAGGATGCATTGGAAAAAGGGGTCTTTTCAGGGCAAAGATGAGATACTCTTCCTGTCTTATACCCGTGCCTTTCCACTAAGTCACCTGACCCGGAAGAGCATGGGATACAAGTATCTGTCTCTATAAGACATGATAAGTTATAGTAAGATACTATCAACTTTATATTATTTAACTTAACAATGAACCATGAGATGTATCCCATCTCCACTAGCCTATCTCTACAGAGCATAGAAAGCTGAACTATCCTAATAAACTAACTCTGGTACACAGACAATAGCACACATAAACATGTTGTGAGATCTAGGTGTAATTTTATGACTAGTTATATCTTCTTATAGGTTACAGAAGTACTGTAAAAGAAAGTGTTATAACTATCAACAATGGTGACAGATTTTCACTAGAGTGGAACTGTCAACTGATATGATTTCTCTGTCATACATTAGAGTTTGCGAGCAACTCCACTATAAGTGAACTTGACATGTTTGAACCCATTGTGAGAAGATACCCACAGAAGGTAAAGGTCCCGTTTATACTAAAGTGTATAAATTGAGATTAGAGGTTAACCAACCTAAAGCAAACAGAATCCTCCTCAAGGTCTCAGAGAGGTCAAAGCTTAAATTATTGCAGGATGATTGTAATCTTATTATTTGTCCCAACATTTCATTATTCGCAACCTGTCGAATTAAGAGTTAGTATATCAATGCTTGCACTACTCCTGCAATTCTGGAGACAAGTCGTCCTAATCTATATATCTGTAATCTAAGTATCTAGCTAAAGAAAGTTGGTGGACTATATCCTTCATTTAATTGCGAAGGTCTTGACATGAGCTGCAGACTTGATTCCTATTGAGTATTACCCAGGAGCATCCTAGTATGCTATCTACTAGTTTAAATTTTTATTGTACCAGAATGCTACCGGAGTAATTGCAAGACCAGCCAAAAACATTTGTATATAATACTAATGTCCCCTTTCATGCAAAGGTGAAATATTCTCATCCTGTCTTACATGAATATGTTCAGAAAACTTCCCAACAACTCATGTATTAATCTGTATATTAACACTTTTACAACAGACCCTGTAATGAGATGTTGGATCTCAATATCCCGGTTACCATTTAAATTCAGAATACATCTGTGTGGACTAGCCCCATTCTGTTAGTAATCTACCAAATTCCTGAAGTAATAATGATCAAACACAACTAAGTAAAAAGATAGGTTCAGACCATAACAAACCATGCAATAATAAAATGATAGGATTAACTAATAGTTTACAAGATCCATTCCATAGAAATGAATATGGTATTTTAAATATGTTATGTTACTACTAATAGATTTTTAGTAAATATTGTAAATGGTTGGGTAATTTATAAGAAAAGATATACAGAAGCTCTCATTTATCTGGGAAAAAAAAAAACAGTAATATGCCATACTGTATGAACAAATTATCAAGAGTCTTGCAGCATATTAGAAGTCTCTTCATAGCCCAGTAAAAGTTCGAGGGATGAGGCATAAACTGTATATACATATTAATTGCATTCCTTTTTCATTCTATCATGTTTTCTTCTTCTTTCCCCCTTTCCTCTCCCCTCTCTCTCTCCTTTTACCATCCTTTTCCTACAGCATGCCTCAATGGATATTACAAAATGTTAGTCCTGGAGAAGTACTTGACGAGCCCTCCATCTGATCTACTACCGATTTTCAAGAGAAGTCTATCAAGAATAGATCGGTGGGTTCAACCTGTTTTAAAAAGAACAGACTAACAAGAACAGAATAATACCCTTTGCCTGTACTTACTACATTTGCCATTAAGCAAGGGGGAGTTGAATGATGCGTTGCTCTGCTCGTTATACCCTCTCGGTTGTCTGTTATCTCTTCCAACGGACATGTTATTTACCCTGCATATTCTTCAAAACAAGCCTTCTCTTATATCTTGGTTGCACACCCTTGCTTCTTGTTTACTTCAAATTGAATTGTTGAATATATGACCGAATCTCAGCCTCTTGTCGATGTGTAGCGATTTTTCCTCTTCCTGGTTTTAATTATGCACTATTAGGTGCTATAGCTTTAAGATTCCATTGCATCCTGGGAGTTGAAGGCCAAGGTGTAGATTAGGATCACCGGAGGTTCCTGCAAGAAAGATTCTGTAGTTCGTTAAGTGTATTCTGGATCATGGAGATTTGAGGCCTGGATACCTAAGGATTCAGTCGGACTAAAGGTAAGAAAATTGAGACGAGGTTGGTAATGAAGCTGGTATTTGGATATTCCCCGTTTATTGCGCTAGTAAAACAATTTCATTTATATTCCTGTTGGCCCTCTTTATTTTGAATTTGTTTATCCCATTAACTCTTGCGTGTTTCAAGTTCCGGATTTACTTTGAAGATTTTCAAGAAGGTTGAAGTGGCTTCAATGTTATTATTAACAGAGTACTTGTTTCCTTGATGTGAGAATGATAGTGTATTGGGGTAGTTCATCCGGAACTTAATCTGCTTATTGATAAGAAATGCGCAAAAAGGAGCCAATTTCTGTCTTTCTAGTTTTATTTGAGGGGGTAGATCTTGTGACAAAGATATTCTTGAGCCGTTCCAGTCAATAGCTTTTTTATTTTTAGCTGCTAACAGAATTTACTTACATGTTGAAAATGAAGTATTTTAGCATAGATGATTCTTGGCTTGTTTGGCACTGGCGAAGATCTAAGAGCTCTATGGGCTCTTTCGATCGTAATTTGTTTAGCTTCTAAGTCATTTCCTAAAATTAGTGTGAAAATAGCAGTTAAGGTTTCCGGAATCTTGTTATGTTCAATAATTTCGGGGATACCCCTTATGATGATATTGTTATGTCTGGTTCTGGCTTCTAGGTCCAATATTTTCATTTGTAGTTCTTGGATAGATCTTGTGTTGGAATTGGATTCCTTTTGCAAGTTCTCTATTTTTTCATCCTGATCAAATATTTTTGCCTCTGTTTTGTCCATCCTTGTGAGAATCTTCTCTATAGATTCTCCGAATGATTGAAGCTGAATAGAAAGACTTTGGATTGAAGCTTGTATAGGCTGGAGTGCAGTTCTCAGATCCTCTAGGTTGGAAGTTTCTGTTTTATTTTTACTTGTGGATTTACTGGTTTCCTGGAGTTTACCTGTTCTGGCTCTCTTAGACATGGTATCTTTTTCAGGGGACGCTATTAATGAGAATTTTGCTTTAGTAGTTTGGCTGTCCATTTGCTCTGATTCCTGAGACATTTTCTCTGCGCTTCTTGTTGTATCTTTAATATTTCTTTCTCTGTTTTGTTCCAGACCTGTACCGGCCTAGTAGCAGTTATTTCAGGAGTAGCACATGTGGCACAGAGTGCTTGTCTTATCTGTTTCAATCCTTTAGTTTCTTGATTTCTTTGAAGTTTTCGCTCCTCAAGATGGAAAGGTATTATTTATGTTAATGCTCTTCCTTGATATTAATTGAAAAGATATTTATCTCAGTAATTGCTGATAGAAATACAGCAGGTAAATTGCTAAGCTGTGGTCCAGCACTGCTTACAGGACGGCAGCCATCTTGGATCCCGTATCAATATGTTCTTATTAGTGTATATTTGAGGTATGTTTATGTAATATATACTGTATTTGTTTTTAGTCTTGTGTGATCTATACATTCAAATTTAATTAATATATACTGCATCTGTTTTTTTGTCTAACCTTTAACAATTTGTAGTTTAAATGTTAATTTGATTTAAAAAGTACTTTGTGAAAAGCACTATAATAATATTTGAACTGATTTAAGTTTATTGTAAATCTTAAATAAAATGACAAATTAGTCAAGTACTACAACACACAAAATAGAGAGTGGCACATTCCACATGTGAGAACAAGACATGTAAACATATTCCCCTTACCTGCAGAGATATTCTTTTTCACTATCACAGTATATGCATTACATTACTTATTTACATGCTGTTTGAAGCTCTGATAACTGAGAATATTAAGGACTGGGGTATTAAGTATATACAAATAATACAACCTATCATCAGCCCCAGTAGAATATTTTCACCCTAACTTCTGCCCTGCCATATCCTATTTAAGGGACAGTGTTTGAGTAACTGCATGAGAAAGTGAAACTGTTTTGTATAAACACATACAAACTGTTACTGCTATTTCTAACATTTAACTTGACTAATTATTTTCAGCAAATATTGTAATAATAGTGTCTGTCCTGTACTGTAGCGCATAGCTTTTACAGAACAAACATTTGATGGAGAAAAAGAAAAAAATAAACTAAAATATGAGACAGTAATGTCACATGTTTTAGTTCCACACCTAGTTATGAGGCACACATTCTAGGAGACCATTGAGAACCTACTCCAGTTTCCCAATTGCCCCCGAGTCCTGCCTAGTTAAGTAACTTGCTCAAGATCACGCAGCAGATAAACAGAGGTTGAGGAAGTCAAAACTTGGACTACAGAAAGCAGCTTGTTAACAGTTCACAGCTTTAATCCTCTGCGCAAAGTACCCTAACATGCAAGAAGCTGTGTTCTCACTGTTCTCTCTCTCTGCATTTTTTTGTACTAAGAGGAATGAAAATGCAAAAAAAGTCTCATCTGAGGGCATGAAGGTCCAACACTGTGAGATGGCTACATTGCATGTGAAACACTGTTACTAAGGAGGCACGTGTGCTTTCAGTGCTGGGACAGTTGTCAGGACTATGTAACATTTGTGGCACAACCTTGTTGTTAAGGACAGATGATTATTTTTCATGTCAGAATACTCTATAACATTACTGTCAGGGAAGTGGGGCTATACTGGGTGCCAGGCACATTGTCGATACACCACTGACTGACATGCTTTTGTGCGATCATTGTGTGATTACCAGGTTTTGTACCAGAATATTGAGGTTGTGGTATACTGGGTGCCAGGCACATTGTCAATACACCACTGATTGACATACTTTTGTGCAATCATTTGTCTGATTACTAGGTTTTGTATGAGAATATTGAGGTTGTGGTATACTGCAATTATCGCCCTTACCTGAAAAGGAGTGACCTCATAGTTGGTGAGTGTGCATGCATGTGTGAGTGTGGTGTGTGTGTGTGTGTGTGTGTGTGTGTGTGTGTGTGTGTGTGTGTGTGTGTGTGTGTGTGTGTGTGAGTGTATACACACACACACACACACATATATATATATATATATATATATATATATATATATGTATATGTAACAGGAGTGTAGGGGTACAAACTCCATGTCAGGGGGTGCAGAGAAGTTTGCACTTTTGCAAAAATACAGTTTTTAGTAATTTTTTTTATATGTTGTTCGCATTCAAATTAAATCATTGTTTTGTGATAGCAACTGTGTGTCAGTAACAAAAGAGTTGATGTCTTGTCATGGAGATGGGTGAATTTGCTGTGTACATGCTGCCACCTGGGGCAGTGAACAACAGCCCCTGCTGCCTGGAAGCAGCAGCTTCATTCCCATTTATAGCAATGCTGGCACACAGACAAGATGAGACCACAAAACTGCCGTCTGGAATAAGGGTTGACACTCATCACTAGAACACTGCTCACAAGCCTGGTAGCCTGCAGTGAGGGCTGTCATCCACGCTAATAAAATGGCCAGTGAACCTGAAACCCAGATTTTGGAAGGCTGCCCAGAAGTGCGTGGCGATGGGACAGCTACCTTTTGATGATAAACATGTGGAACTTGTTGGTATGTAGTAACTTCTTGGGGGATGTGGGTGGGCTCTAAAAAATGACAGAACAGTCCTCGACTGCTTGGTATATGTACAACTGTGCACTACAAGCATGTGAAAACACTGCATAACTGCATTGGGGAAGACCAGTTTGGTGAGTAAAAGATATTCAGAAAAGCCTATTTCTGCACTATAATGGTCCTGAGGGACTTGCGTCTTGTTCTGTCTGAATGGACGTTAATGAGTAGTGGGTAAGCCACAGGTACCTGGCATCAGTGGAAGAAATAAAGAGAAGCACACTACTAGCTGGAAAGATAATTGCATTCTCCACTGAAGCACTGTCACCTGAACGCACTACTTTCTTCTGAAGGACATTCCCAGCTGGGAGAAGTCTGCATTCTCTTAACAAATTTGCCATCTGTAAGAAAGAGAGAAAAGCACTCCCTACTAGGTTACTGCAACCTGAGAGTGATTTGTATTAGACAAGGAAATGAAAAGCATAAGTTTATAAGGCTGTATGGTAAGGAACTACATCTTGTTATTAAATAAATGGTTCACAGTGAGGAATAACATTATTCGACAATGAGTGGATTGCATGTCTCAACAGAACATTGCCATCTAAAAAAACAGAGATGTTTCCCATTAAAATATAGCCACCGGGGACACGGAGCACTGCATACCACACTAAAATCATGCCACCCAGACAAGAGCTACTCTCCACATTATGGTACTGTCATCTACAAAGACGGTCCGGGAGAGGGGCTACTTTTTCAACAGAACTTTGCTGCATGGGTGACAGATTTACTTTTCCATTAAAACATTGCTGTATGGGTAATAGCGTTATATTCCATACTAGAATGATGTCAGAAAGAGAGGCTTCCATTCCCCAGTTCACCAACAGAGTACTGATAACTTGGAGAGAGACTGCTATATTAACTAGTAAAGCTATTATCTAGAAGACAGGGCCACATACCATACCAAGCATTGCTGGCTTGGCCTGGAGGCTGGGGACATAAGCAGTTAACATTCAAGATGCTGCTTACATCTAAAAGGCATCCTGATACACAGGCAGTTGATAAATAACACTATATGTAATACACCTGATGAAGCTGAATTGTGAAAGCGCTTGTGTTTGCACAAAGTAAAAGGCCTATTCTGGATTTTACAGCCGTCTACGTCTCATTTTTTGTTGGATTTTATTAACACTATATGTATGCTTAATCTGTGGCAGTATCAAAGCATTGTCAGAACACTCATGTAATATTTTTAAATCTTGACTGTGAATACGTTACTTATTTTTTTAGTCTGCGTTTTCTGACTAACTGCTGCATGAACAGAAATGCACTGTAAGACACAGTAACAACTAACGTGAAAGATTACAGTAGTATTTCTTATGCCACTACGTCTATCCAGCACTGACTAATTAATTGTTAAAACAACATCTGACTCACTTGTGTTTCAGTTCTAATGCCTGGGAAGATAGTGTTACCTGAAATTATGGCAGCAGCAGACAACAGACAAGAGCTGACCACTTATATGTCTCGGTTATATTAAAAACTTACCAGAATCACTTTTTGTTAAATGAAGATGACTTTTTGGTTAGTGCATCCATAAAGGCTACTCCTATATAGTCAGAAAAATAAGCTGTCACTACACAAAGCATTTTAGTAACAGAAACATGTTTGGCTAATATACTTTCCTATTTCAGAATGGGAGCAACTACTTCTGTCTACAGTAAGATTCAATGAATTTAGAGTCTTTGAATCCTGAATACAAAATCTTATTGACAATTGAAAGTACGATTCACTGAAACATAAGCAAAGCTGAGGCACTACTACAATGGGAACGGCTATATTTAGCTGGAGGACTGCAAGTCCTTACTGAATTAGGTCTATAGAGTTCACTTTTATAGTTCAAAGGTTCATAGGTGTGTACTAGGTTAATGGCCCTGGAGCCTTTACAAGCCCAGCCCATAGGATGGATAACCCTGGCATCGTGCCACCTAACCTTCGTTCCTACTGTCTCTGTCGAGTAGAGCCACTGGAGTGATCCCCGGGGTGAATTTTCTATTTCCCATCCACTCATCAAGATTTCTCTTGAAGACGGCCAGTGAGGTGCTCAGCTTAACATGTATGGGAAGTCTATTCCATAGCATGGGCAGTCTCTGGGTTATGAACCTGTCCCTCCAGCATGTTCTGTTGATTGTGGTAATGAGGTTGAGGTCTCTGTAGCATGTAGTGCGGAGGGATTGGGATTTCTTTAGATGTAGCATTTCTAACAGAACTGGGTCAGACATGGCTTTGTAAGTCAGGCAGAGATCGCCTCTAAGTAGGCAAGACAGAGAATAGCTGGAGTTTTTTGAGTTGGTCCATATAGGACAAGTGTTTAAGGCCTATGATCCTCTTTGTGAGGTACTTTTGCGGCCTCTCCAGTTGTTGCAGGTGTCTAGTGAGGTAAATGCCAAATGGGGCATTGTACTCGATGATTAGCCTAATGAGGGAAGAGTAGAGGGAGACAATGACCTCTTTCTTCCTGGATGCAAAACCCTTAGTAATGGGAAGTGTCACATAGAAGGACTTTCTGACCACAGTAACAATGTGGTAGTCAAAAGAGAGGTTGCTGTCAACCTGTGTTCCTAGATCTCTTATAACACCTTCTGTGTTCAGTAAACTACCATCAATGTGGTAATTCAAGGGAATTGAGTTTTTCCCAAGGGGGATGACGACACATTTTTGGCATTGAGTTTACGGCCATGGTTCTGACACCAGTCGTTGGCATATTGAGGCCTTTCTGTAGGATGTCAACATCACTTGGGGAGTTAATAATAGCTCCCAACTTGCAATCATCTATGAACTTTGTCAGCCAGAGTCCCTTCGTGTTGGCCTGGACTTCAGAGAAGTAGATACTAAGCAGGAGAGGACCCAGGACCGAACCCTGTGGGACTCCACTGGTGACTGTCGACAATCTGACTTGGAGTCAGATACTTTCACACTGTGGGTTCCATCTGTGAGCCAGTTTGCAACCCACCTAGGGACAGAGGGGTTGATGCCTACCTTAGTGAGCATTTCTATGATTCCTGAGTGGGGAATGGTATCAAAGGCCTTGGCCAGATCAGGGTAGGCAGTATGAACTACCTTGTCTTCATCCACAGCTATGGTGACTGACTCAAAGAAGGCATGATCACCCCTTCACAAAACCAAACTGTATAGGATCCAGAGTTTGGAGATTCCCTATACCCTTGTTTATTAGGTCCATGATGATGCGTCTCATAGCTTTGCATATCAGACTCGTCAGGCTAATGGGGCGATAGTTCCCAGGGTCTGTAGTCACTCCTCCCTTGTGGAGAGGGATGACTGTAACAGTGCTCCATTCAGCAGGGACAAAGCCTGAGGTGAGGCTGTGACTGAAAAGGGCACACAGGTGAGGTGCCAGTTCAGTCTGTAGTTACTGTAGAACACAGCCAGGAATATTGTCAGGTCCCATAAAAGCTGTATTCTTGGCCTTGGACAGTGCTGTTTTAGCCTGTGCAGCAGTAATACTGGGTGCCTGGCACTCTACTGGTATTGTGAATGGTCCTTTGGGGGGAAGAGGGGTAAAGTTGGCACTGAATTTGTCAGCCACTATATTGGCAATATATGTTGGCTCAGTATATGAGGTACCACTGTGCAGTAGCTCAGAGCAAATCTGGGCATTGCCGTGGAGATTCTTTACATAACTATAGAAGGCCTTGTGGTTGTCTTTACTATCTGCTGCAATTCTGTTTTCATAGCTAGCTTTAGAGGATTTGATGAGGGATCTCAACCTTTTGTTGAGGCTGATAATGGAATTTTTCCAGTCTTGGGACTTCACCTTATTCTGCATCAGTTTTCTCCTACTGTTGTAGAGTTTGTTTATGGCAGGAGACCACCAGATTGGCTTCCTCTTTTTTTGAGGAGAGTGTCTTGGTTCTATTGGGTATGGCGAGATCCATGCATTGGTGTACGTGTTCGTATAGTGCATTGGTGTATGATTCGGCAGTCATGCAACTATTCTCCATTTGCATGGGAGCCGTGAAGTTAGCCAGCTCTGTTTTTAGGAGCCCAGAGTTAGCTTTGGAGAAGTTTTTAATGGTAGTTACCTTTGTGGCGAGGGTGGGGTGGGGTGGGTGGGAGGGAATGTGGATTTCCAAGGTGATTAGTTTGTGGCTGGATCTAACCAGGGAGGAGTTGACTATTGGTGTACAGCAACGGTCGCCCATGTTAGTAATGACCAGGTCAAGGATGTTGCTACTTCTAGTGGGGGTAAGAACGAGCTGGTCCAGGGCACTGGAATTAATGAATTCCAGAAAGCGTTGGGCAAGTGTATTGGTACATGACTAGTTTTCCCAGTTAATGAAGGGGTAGTTGAAGTCGACCAGTTTGAGAGTGTTAGGCTGGACCCTAATATTCTCCACTGTGCTTAGGAATGTGGAGTGTGAGTCTTGGGACATGGTTGGGGACCTATAGCAGGCTACGACCTGAATCACTGTCTTACCCAGTGTTAGCTGCACCTGAAGTATCTTAGATGCGTTATGTTGGGCTACCTGTCTGGTGGTGTGTGCATCCTTTATGAATATGGAAACACCATCGCCTCTGGAGCTTTGGTCCAAGTTCTGGGGCCGAAAGGTATGGAATGAGTTATAGTCTGGAAGTGCAGGGGAGCTTTCTGTAACCTTGAACCAGGTCTCTGTTACAGCACAAATGTTGATGTTCTCCATTTTATGGAGTGCTTCAAGCGAGTGCATTTTGAAATTTAGACTTCTAGCATTGAGCAGCATAACCCTCAGACTGCATTTGTTTGTAGCTGTTACGGTGATAATTTGGTCTTAGGAACACCGTCTAAAAAAGGCACTATAGGGGTGGCAAGAGCCTTGGCCAGTATCTGGAAGCCCAGGGGTGACAGATGCAGGCCATCTCTGGCAAAGCATCGAGGTCTGTCAATCATGTTATCCCTAGGCAGACAGATACTGGATCCCCTTAGAATTACACCAGAAACTTAGCCAATTGTTTAAAGCAATAATTTTCTGCTTGTACTGTGGTATCATTCTGGGTGATGGTAGGATGCTACTCAGGGCTAGGGTCATACCCGCGTAGGCTACATAATCCAAGAGCTCCTCCATGTCTCTTTTCATGTAGTCCAGGGAGGTACATATTAGGTCATTCACACTCTCATGTGCAATGACAGAGTCATATTTGTACCTTTTGTTGAGGGACCTGAGTGCATGCGTTAAGTGGTGGATCCTGGTGCCTGACAGGCAGTTGACTGCTGCTTTCTCCTTATTTAACCTAGTGAGTGGGACATCAGTGTGCCTCACTATCGAATCACCTATGACTAGTGGGTTGGGCATGCTGTTTTGCCTTAGGGGTTTGGTTGAGTGGCACACTGTTTAGGAGAGTTATGTGTCTCGTGATTAGTGTTGTGTTGGGGTGGTCGAGTGTGTTTTTGCCTTGGATGTCTCTGCTATTTGGGTAGATTTTTATTGAGAGCCTCAGTGAAGGTGGGTGTTTGGTTTGTGTTTTTCTGTGAAGACAGTGCTGGTGTCTGTTCTGGGGGGCTATGTGTTCCATGTAGTGTGGTGCAAGTGTTGACCTTCTCCTCTTAACCAGCTATTCCTTTCTTGGCTGGAGAGTGCTTGGCTTCCAGTTTGGATATATAAGTGCATCTCTTGCAAGTCTGAGTGTTGGGAGGTAAGAGGAGAGGGTTGTCAGTATACCTGAGGCAGTTGCAACATTGCCTCACGATGCCCAAGTTCATCAGGTTAATAGGAGAAAGCACAGGGATCTGACCTTTAGACATGCCTGGAGGGGTGGGCATTAATAATAAGTATTTAAGCTGTTTCCTTGTAGAATGTTTAGTGCTGGTAGCACTTTTGTGCACTACAATAATTGCTACAAGAAGTCTGGTAGAGTGCTAAACTAATAAGCTAGTAAATGTGCAGGAGAGGAGAGAACTAGCAGATCTATGGGAAAATTTGAAGAGCAGACTTTGGCAACGCTCAGAAGCTTACAAACAGTCCTGGATACAGCAAATCTGTATCTGGACTAGACTAGTTACGGGAAAGGTGGGAAAAGCACATATGCAGGCTTTTAAACCAGAAAGTAGAAAGAGATGGAAAAACTGCCCAAACTGCCATTATACTAGAGTAAATCAATGAAAAAGATACACCCTAGAGATTGAACTGACTAATGCAACTTCCACTGCAAGTTTTGGATGTGTCTGTAACACAAGTAACAGGAATAAATCTGTAAATCAACAACCTCTTCTCCCAATCACTTTAATGCAGTAACCTTTTAAATTTCTTATACACACAATTAAGAGATGTGGCTTTGCCTGATTATGTATCATACAGAGATGAAGCCCTGACTATTACCCAGATGACTGCAGTTTGACCAGCTGCTCTAGCACTGGGCAGAATGGCAGGTGAGCGAGGGAGTGAGCACCTTACACTAGCTCACTCATGATGGAGGGGGGGTAGTGCCTACCCATGAGCTAAGAAGCAGAGGCTTGCACAACAACAATGGCTGCAAAGTCAGAGACATGGGCTTGGCATTCCAAGCCTTCACAGGCATGTATATGAGCATGTACATGCTAGGAGAGGGCATAAAATGCCTCCTCAGTGATGCAGGTCCTCATGGCAACCACCAGGGGGTGATGTTAGGGGTCTAAACACACACACAAAAAATATATGGCAGCTTGCATGATGGCTCTCAAAAAAAGGGAGGACTGATGGTTGATAGGCAATTAGGGACAAATGCAATTAAAAAAGAGGCTTTGGTAAATGTATCTCTAAATGGATGAAAGGTTACCTACCCATCCGTCATTTACACCCTGTAGTAGGTGATGTAAGTTCTGCAGTTGACTTTTTTAGAACTGAAGTTGTAACTAATGTAGCATGTTATCTATCAGGCCTCAAATTCACCATCTCCTCTGATTTAATTATACTAAATAGTAGGGGGTGTAAGAGTATGCTCAACAAGCTACTAAGGTTGAAAGTACAAATATGCAAAATAAATAAGGTATTAAATAAAGCTTGCTTAAATGTAGAAATAGAGTTTAGTAATATGTGATACACATCCATACTAAATGACTGTGGCTTGAAAAATAAGGAATTTGCTTAATGGATATGTTTTCCTACAAAATCAGCAAAGACTGTATGCATTTCACACTGTCAGCAAGGAAGCTGACCTCTTACAGACTTAGCAAAAATGTAAAAAAACAGGATGTATGCATTTCACATTGTCAGTAAGAAAGCTAACCTGCTTCCTTAAAGAATGGATAACAGGAAAACAATATGTATGTGTTTCTATCATATGACACTGTTAAGCAAGGAAGTTTGAATGGATAAAGACAATACCAGCATTATTTCTCTACAGGATGAAAACATATTTTTCGGCAAACACCAACTGAAAACAGAATACCAAGGAGAAAAACAGGATGTAAAACCACTATAAAGAGACTATAGCAAATTAAATTGTTAGGAGAGGCATTTTGTACAGGAAAGTTATCTTCTATGCTGATCGAGAAGTAAAATGGTACAGTGTAACTAAAGTTGCAACAGTAGTACGTGTGGTTTGTTATAAAAAGTTATTTATTAATTACTGCTTTTAAAAGTGACAGAGTTTGGTGCTGCAGCAGTGTATATTCTGCAAGTTTCTGTGGACAACAGACTGTGAATGCAATTATAACTAGACTTTGATTTCAGCAGAATCCAGCCAGCAAGACCTTAGTGTCTTAAGAAGACTTCAGATCCATCACAGTAAGCAGCACCTTGATAATTAATTTTTCTGGGAGAAATCACAGTCAAAAGTTCAAAGGGACACACAATCCAACTTCCTTAAGCTCTGTGCCTGGCTAAAGAAACAAAAACTCACTCTTTTAACAGTGTTGAATAGCATTCATGCAACTTGGAACCTGTCAGAAACTGGCAAAGACCAGTCCTGTGTGCATTAATGTCCCATCTGGTACTGCTATTAAACAGGACCCCAAGTTGAAGTATCTAAAGCTGTTGCCAGATGATAATTTTTCTTTTACATGAAATGGGTGGCTATTAAATTTAGGAGGCATCTTAGGGTTTTTTTAAAATCTGTTACCATGTTCACACTAAACACTAGGTGTTCTCTTGTTGTCATTACCTTCATTTCTAAAAAAAGAATGTGCCCTTGCAATAGTAGCCCATAGTTCCTCACATAACACTCAACTACCACAAATAACATCCAACAAAATCTGCCATTTAGTTTTAATTTTTAACAATGGGGAATGTCACTGCCTGTCTCCCAGTAACAGCAAGGGATGAACTACTGCTAAACAGTGTTGCATTTAAACTTCTGCACATAAAACACTGTCTGCCATGTCTCAAAAAGTTGGTAATTACTTCCCAACATTATTCCTTCCTTAAGGTTGACTGATCTGAGGATACCATGCCCGAAAAGGTCTCTTCAGAACATTGCCAGTAGGAAGGAAGCTTTCAGTTTGATTGTCCTGTGTAGCTGGAAATGCATCAGCTATTAACTGGATCGTGCCTGATTTGAGGCAACAAGACTGAAATACATCCATGTGACTCACTGCTATACCCTATTTACCAAACCGAATAATTAAATAAATAAAAGAACCTCTCTCAGATCTGTATAAATGCAACTGTTTTAAAGAGACTGGCTAATCCTCTTTCCATGTAGCATCTTCTGTTTCTTATCTTAGTATCAACATATATTCTTGCCAGCAATACATATCCTTTGGCTTTATAAGGGTATCTTTAAGAAAACTTTATAGGTTCATAAGTTCATAGGTAAGTACTAGGCTGTCTGTCCGAGGGCATCTATAAGCCTAGCCAGAATGTGTTGTCTTTTGCCACCCCCTTAGATTAGTTCCCTGTGCCTCAGTCCAGCAGAGCAATTAGTTCCCTGTGCCTCTGTCCAGCACAGCCACTGCAGTGATCCCTGGGGAAAATTTTCTGTTTCCTATCCACTCATCAAGGTTTCTCTTGAAGAGTGTTAGTGGGGCTCTGCCTAATGTAGATTGGAATCCTGGTCCAAAGCATGGGGAGTCTCTGGGACAAGAATCTATCCCTCCAGCATGTCCTATTTATTGTTGTGATGAGGTTTAGATCCCTAGAGTGTGTGGCTCTTGGGCATTTGTTTTTTTTTAGGTGGAGCATGTCCATCAATTCTGGGTTAGACATGGCCCTGTATGTCAGGCAGAGATCACCTCTGAGTAAGCGGCATGCAACCGAATACAGATGGATTTTCTTCAGTCAGGCTGGATAGGGCATCTGTTTGAGGCCAGTAATCCTCTTGGTGCAGTACTTCTGTGGTCTTTCCAGCTGTTGCAGGTGTCTTGTAAGGTACATCCCAAATGGGCCGTTGTACTTTATGATGGGTCTGATGAATGATGAGTAGATGGGCACAATAGCCTCTTTTGTTCTAGATGTGAACCTTTTTGTGATTAGGTGGGCCACATAGAAGGATTTCTAACCACCTTGGCAATATAATTATCAAAGGAGAGATTACTATCTACTTGGGTCCCCAGATCCCATATTATATTTTCTGTATTTAGGAGACTACCATGTATGTGGTAGTTTGCAGGTACTTTGTTTTTTCCAAAGGGAATGACTATGCACTTTTTGGCATTAAGCTTGAGGCCATGATTTTGAAACCAGGTATTCATCTCAGTGAGACCCTTCTGGAGGATGTCTGTATCAGCTGGAGAGTCAATTATGGCCCCCAGCTTATACAGACATCCTCCAGAAGGATGTCTGTATCAGCTGGAGAGTCAATTATGGCCCTCAGTTTGCAGTTGTCTGCGAACTTGGTCAGCCATAGTCCTCCTGTGCTTGCCTGTACCTCTGAGACATACATACCAAACAGGAGGGGTCCCAGGACTGAGCCCTGGGGGATACCACTTGTAACTGTTTTAGAGTCAGACCTAGAGCCTGCAACTCTCACTGTGTGGGTTCTATCCATGAGCTAAGTGGCAACCCATCCCGTGACTTAAGGGTTTATGTTCAGGCTGGTGAGCTTGTCTATAATACCAGAATGGGGAATGGTGTTGAATGCCTTTGCAAGGTCTAGGTAGGCTGTGTGGACCTCCTTTCCCTCATCGAAAGCCTTAGTAACTGTCTCAAAGAAGTCCACCAGGTTTAGGAGGCATGATCTGCCCTTAACAAATCCAAACTGGGTAGGGTCCAATGTTTGAAGGTTCCCAATGTCTCTGTTAATGAATTCCATGATGATGCACTCCAGAGCCTTGCAGACCAGGCTAGTCAGGCTTATAGGGCGATAGTTCCCGGGGTCCGTTGTGGCTCCACCTTTGTGGAGTGGGATAAC
Organism: Protopterus annectens; assembly: GCF_019279795.1. Lineage (NCBI taxonomy): Eukaryota > Metazoa > Chordata > Ceratodontiformes > Protopteridae > Protopterus > Protopterus annectens. The sequence continues at coordinate 897,017,809 of NC_056733.1, forward strand.
TGTTGCTGTGCGCCACTCTGTGGGTATGTAGCCTGTAGAGAGGCTGAGTTTGAACAGTGTGTTTAGGTGAGGGGTTAGTTCATTTTGGAGCTCGTGTAAGACACAGCCTGGGACACCATCTGGTCCCATTGAAGCTGTATTTTTGGCTTTGGATAGGGCTGTTTTAACCTGTGTGTCAGTGATTGTCGGGGCACTACATTCTTCTGGTATGGTTATGGGCCCTTTAGGGGGTGAGGGGGGGGGAGTTTGCACTAAACCTGTCTGCCAGAATGTTGGCAATATCAGTTGGTTCAGTGTATTTTATGTCATTCTGCACTAACTCAGAGCAGATCTGAGAGTTTTCACTTAGGTTCTTGACATAGCTAAAGAACGCTTTGTGGTTATCTTTGGAGTCTTTGGCAATTTTTCTTTCGAAGCTAGCCTTGGATGATTTTATGAGGGATTGTAGTTTCTTGCTGATACTGATCACGGATGTTTTCCCTTCTTGGGATTTTACTCTTTTCTGCACTAGTTTCCTCCTTATATTGTATAGCTTGTTTATGGCAGGGGTCCACCAGACTAGTTTTCTTTTCTTGGAGGAGCGAGTCTTGGTTTTGCTTGGGATAGCACGATTCATGCATTCTTGCAGGTGCTCATAGAGTGCATTTGTAAGGGATTCAGCAGCTTGGACAGCATTGTCCTTTAGCATGGGGGCTGTGAACCTTTACACCTCGGTCTTAAGTAACGTGAAGTTTGCTTTTGAAAAGTTTTTCACGGTGGTTTCCTTGATTGGGGGTGGGGGCGGAATGTGGATATCCAGAGTGATTAGTCTATGGTCTGATCTAACCAACGAGGGTTTGACCTCCGGTGTAGAACACCGGTCGCCCATGTTGGTGATGACCAGGTCCAATATGTTGTCACCTCTGCTGGGGGTGTTGATCAGCTGATCCAGGGCATTCGAGTTTATAAATTCTAGGAAGTGTTGGGCAAGGGAGTTAGTACTTGAGTAGTTCTCCCAATTAATGTTTGGGTAATTGAAATCACCCAATATTAGGGCATTTGGTAGGACCTTCATATTTTCCAGTTTCTCCAGAAATGCGGAACAGGGGTCCTGGGACATGGTGGGTGATCTGTAGCAAGCTACAATTTGAATTGCAGTTTTGCCCATTGTTAGTTGCACATGGATGATCTCTGAGGCATTGTGCTGTGCCACTAACCTGGAGGTGTGGGTATTCTTGATAAATATAGATACACCCCCACCTTTTGTATTTCGGTCTGGGTTCTGTGGCCGAAAAGTATGGTATGAGTTATAGCCTGGTAGTGCTGGGGTGCTCTCTGGAGCCTTAAACCAGGTTTCTGTTACTGCACAGATATCAATGTTCTCCATACTGAGGAGTGCCTCGAGTGTATGCATTTTGAGGTTTAGACTTCTAGCGTTGAGTAGCATTTCCCTCAGTTTTTGGTTACTTGTGCTATTTACGATGGTGGGTTTGTCTTTTTAGCCTTGCCTAAAAAAAGGCACTATGGGGGCGGCAAAAGCCTTGGCCAGTATTCAAAAGCCTATGGGTGACAGGTGCAAGCCATCTCTTGCAAAGCAGTATGGCTTATCGAGCATGCCATCCCAGGTGGACAGATACTGGATCCCCTTTGAATGACACCAGAAACTTAGCCAATTGTTGACATTGATAATTTTTTCTTTATACTGTGGCATCATTCTTGATGAGGGCATAATTCTTGGTGAGGGCAGGATGCTACTCAGGGTCAGGGTCATACCGGCCTGGACTACGTGATCAGAGAGCTCTTCCATGTCTCTTTTCATGTAGTCCAGGGAGGTACGTCTCAGGTCATTCACACCAAGATGGATAATGACAGAGTCATATTTGTACTTGTTCTGGAGTGACCTGAGTGCTTTTATTATGTGGCGGATCCTGGCGCCCAACAGGCAGCTAACTGTAACCTTCTCCTTGTCCAGCTTAGTTAGTGGGACATCAGTGTGCCTGACTATAGAGTCGCCTATTACTAGTGTGTTGGGTATGTTATTTTGCCTTAAGGGCTGTGATTGCATGGCACACTGATTATGTGAAGTATGTGCTTCATGGTTTGTGATGGGGTGTGGAGGTTGCTTGGGTGTCTGCTTTGGAGGTCTCTGTTGCTTTTGCAGATTTTTATTTAGAGCCTCCGAGTATGTTTTTGTGTATTTATGTGTGTTATTTGCCAGTTTTGGTTTAATAGGCCTATGTGAGACTGGTGGTGTGTTGCAAGTGTTATCCTTCTCCTCTTGACTCTCAGTTCCAGTCTTGGGTTGAGAGAGCTTTGCCTCCAGTTTGGCTGTATAATTGCATCTCTTGCATATATTAGTGTTTGGTAGTAGGAGGAGACGGCTGTCTGTGTACATGAGGCAGTTGTAACATTGCCTCAAAATGCCCAGATTCGCCAGCTGGACTGGAGAGTACACCTGAAACTGCCCTTTGGACATGCCTGAATAGGTAAAATGATCTGCTTTACTGATTAGCTAGTAGGGACGAATAGAGAGCCTTGTCCTTCTGGACAGTATAGGAGGTCTAGTGCTAGGGTTAATTAGTGCTTGCTATGAGTTTTGAGCAAGTGCTGTGCTGTGAAATGAATGGATTGAGTGCTTAAGTTGAAAGTTTGTCTAGTTCCAAGGAAAAAATTGAATAACAGACTTTGTGGAGCCGGGAATACTTTAACCATAGCTAACCGGCACTGCCCGGCACACAAAACCGCGCAAGTGCGGTTTTTATAGCAGGGAAATAAAAGAGATAGAAATTTGCCCAAAATGGCCAATAAACTACTAACTTCTGGGCTACAGCAAACAAGGCACTCAAATTTTAGAAACAGATCAAATAAGCAGGCACAATAAGCCTTTAACCAGAAATTCCCAGCTCTGAAGGGCAGGATCTAGCCTCTCCTCCCGCAAGAGTGCAGACCACAAACCTTCTTAATGTAAAATAACTGGCCTGAAGCCAAAGTGCTTAAACCACAACTAATGTGCTTTTAGAATAACAGACACTGAGCCTTCAATCAGCAATTCCCAACTTAGAAGGATGTAAGCTACCTGTCCTGCCACAACAAAGCAGTCCACAAACCTTCTTAATGTAAAACAACTGGTCTGAAGCCCAAGTGCTTAAACCAAAAGGCTTGGAATAACAGTTACAATTTAATCAGGCTACTACCAAGCAGTAATAACTGCAGCAGAATAATACAATTGAATACTTTTAAGAAGAAGCACAAGCAAAATAAGGTAATAAAGTGGGAAGAAACACAATTACAGTAAAAGCAGATGAATAAAGTGCAATTTTTTTATATATAACAATAGAAAACAAGCAAACTGATTTAAACAAATTACCAAATTAACCAGTAAAGAAACTCAAAACTGAGCCCTGTTTCAGCAGTCTTCAATCTGACAATATCTTTAGCTGACACTGCTGTTGTGTCAGTTTCTGCATCTTGTTCTAGGTAGTCACTTGTACTAACTTCTGTGAGTCTGTCATTCTATGACCTCCAAACTAATCAAGTTATTTACTGGTGCACTGACAACAATGATAACAGTAAAACTATAATTCTCTGCTGGTTATTCATGTATTCGTTTTGTTCTGTTTGCCTAGGACAGTGCCTAGGTCTGAACTTACATACAGATGCCTGCTTACTTTTTGATAGTTTGACATTTCTCTTTGTTTACAGCTTCGTTCATAGCTTAAAATGGTCTTTTGACCAACCCACTTAATGTATTATCAAATAAATAACTAAGAAACGTCTGTTTAGTACTTATTCTTGAAATCTAGAAAAATATAATACATTTCGCCACAGATATTCTGATACTCCTCTCTCTCTTGCATTTGTCCTACCTTTTCTACTTCCTTTCTACTCTTTTTAATATTTTAATCTATTTAATAATTACATTTAAGATGGCCATTTCACATTTTGCTGAAGATTAGTCTAATAGTTTTAATCATATTTACTGAACCCTGTAAATAGGGGAGATGGTTAAGTGTTGTTTTAATACCAATTGCACTCTCTCTCTCTCCCTCTCTCTCTCAAGTATCTTTATTGTTTCTTATTTTTTTTTTCATTTTAGTTCAAGAATCCAGCAAGCACTGTGATCACTGGCTGATGATACAGTTGCCTTCTGTCTGCTGGCAGTCCCTAGACTGAGTGGTATGTGCACTTATGGAGAGCATATAAGGTAGGAACCTGACGGTGCTGAAAGTCACCAGAAAGGTACATGAAATGGAGATTTCCACTAAAGCCCAGAACAGACTGGATGCATGATATATGAGCTCAAGATTGCCATGTGAAACGGTCATCCTGATGATCAGGAAGGACAGAGGGGAAGGAGGAAGCACAAGCGGCAGACTGTAGGAAATGACTATAGTCTGACTTGACAAAAGTATTTCTTTATGGAGAGGGTTGAGGAACCATGGACCTGACTACCAAAACAAATGTGAACAGGAAATGCACTGAGGAATTCAAAAAGCATGAGACAGGGGCAGATAGGCTGAGGGGGAAGTTGAGGGTAGACTGGAGGAAGAAAGGTAAGTGTTTTTAAAGAGGAGACTACGTAGGGGAGCTAGGCTAAGGGGGAAGGCGTGGATAGATTGGAGCTAGAAAGGTAAGTATTCTTAAAGGGGAGACAACATAGTCTTATTGTCTCCCTCTGCCATCAAGCCAATTTAATGTTATGACCATGCAGACTGATGGAACAAGAGTCCAAAGCAATAACACTGGGAATGACATCGGAATAGCTTTGTCCAGGTAAAAAGGTAAAAATATATAGTTACTAGTGAATTGTAAAGCTTTTATTTGTGAAGTGGCATCTTTACCAATTTCAGAAATGTAGAATGTAATCTGTAGTGTTGTAGAACCTCCATCACATAATCCTTTTCACGTGATGATGGCTGATTAGGGTTAAGGGCAATGGATTCCAAATATAAAACAGGCAGCATGACTTTTCTAGGAGAAATCATTCTAGTGCTGTAGGAATAAGTTAGGATATCCAGTAGTGGAGTCATCTGGGAAGTATCATAATTTGAATTACAAAATGAAGCTGAAACAGAGAGACAGGCCTGTAGATGGAGTAACAGAGAGGAACAGAAAATTACTTCTGTATGAGTGTATCAACAGTACAGTTCATGGATTGGCTCAGTGAAGAAAATGTGAATGTGGCCCTATGGCACTGAGGGATAAAGCCCTTACTGTGACCCAGATAATTAAAGTTTGATTAGCTGCTTGGTTCATATGAAGGGATAGGCTAAGAACATGGGAGTAAGCAGATAATGCCAGCTCACTCATTTTAACGGCAAAAATGTAGTGTGTTTGCTTCAGCTGTAACCTCAAGCAGAGGGTTGAGGTACTACAGGTAGCAGTCACTGGGCATGTAACACAGACCTTATGTGTGCCAAGGAGATAGTCCAGGGTAGACAAACGTCATCAGTTAGGGAGTGCCCCTAGATTAGTGGCATTTAACGTTTTGCACAAACCACTGTGCAGAGGGTTTAGGGCAGGGAATAGCAGACTGGTTCACATGACAGTGGCAAGTTAGCCCATTTCCTTGCACTGTGACTCTCAGCTCCATAGGGAGTGGATGAGCTGTTACAGCTTATGCCCTAGTTGGAGAAGGAATGGGCATAGAGTTTTCTGTCTGGCTGGAGAATGAATGGGCCTAGGGCTATTGCTTCGGCTAGAGAATGAATGGGCCATAGGGCTATAGCTCTGGCTGGAGAATGAATGAGTCAAATGGCGATCACTCTGACTGAAGAATTAATGGGCCATAGGGCTATCGCTCTGGCTGACGAATGAGCCAGGAAGAGGAGCTACTGGATGTGAGGAAGAAAATAATATGTAAACGTCACTACTGAGGCCAGGTGGGCATTATAGCTCATTTTCTATACTTCAGCATTAAGTCCTTCAGTGTTAGGGACTTTGCCATCTTTTGAGAAAGGGCAGTCATTCTTTCTGATCTGGGACAATTTAATATGCTAGTGTCCTTATTGTTGTACAGACTGCTGTACGTATGGCTGCAAAGATGTGCATTCATACTTATGAGTGGAATGGCATGTTACAAAATCTTTTAAAAGGTGTGAATTTCTTTATTAATGGAATTAGATTAACTGTAAAGTACGGCTTCTGGGTTCCTTATTTCTTGAATCTGACATTTATGTTTGTTCTTCCTAAAAACTTGAACTAATATTTTGTGCCTGCCTTTATCAATATGAGTAAATCCAAGTCATACCTTTCAGTGTAACCATTTTACTTTTTTTGTATGAGTGAAACAGTCTCAATGTTGTTAATAGAATTTTACAAACTAGGCCCTTGTCTTAGCTAGCCTCTGAACTACTACTCTATTCTGCTTCCTTAATTCTGTCACTTTTTGCATGAGCTTTCTGGAGGCCTTTGATATCAGATTTATGTCCTTCTTATATGTCATATGGATGTAACACCAACTTCATGGGAAGTAAGGACTGGATACCCACACTAATTATTGTTTGAATGTTGGATTTATGAAAGTAAGCAAACAAGGTCCTCCATCACTGAGATAAATGAACAATTAGGGCTAGATGTGAACGCCATGTGGGAGTGGTCTGGTTGTATACCAATTCCTCTGTAAGACCTTTTGGCTGTCTAGTGTTAGGTATGGGCAAATAGCCGACAACAAACTGAGGACAGTTGATACCTCCAAGATATGCAAGTAGAGTCATTCCCCTGGGGGAGGGGGTCATTACTTTTCATCTAGTAACTTACCACTGTGTGCTACAAAGCATTCCAAGCAGTATGCAGACAATTCGGGTGTTTGACGGATCTTTATCCCGAACTGGATTTAGTACAAAGTTGAACTCTTCAGTATGGAAATAGGGGTCTTAGCGTAAGAATGTCTCTATTTTTTTTGGTACAGTACCATATCATTTTAATGATGGCATGGAAAGTTCTGTCCAGAAAAGTTAATAGCCATCTACCCTGATTATTTATTCTTTAGTTTTGAATTTGCAAATGTATTTATGCACCAGTAACTTTGAACTGTCATAATAATTATTTGAAGTGGGGATGATTGCCTCACATATCCTTTTCACATCCACTTTGACTAGTCTCTGTTTACTGAAGTTCCTCCTGTAAAGAAGTTTTAACATTTATAAATTTCAAAGAAACTAACACTTTGTCTCTTAACCAGATAGTTAACTCAAGTATTAAAAGAAGTTAATTTCTGATGTGTTTATTAACAAATATTTATTTGAGTGTCAGTGTCCCAACAGATAGCACACACACACCTTTGGTGCTGGAAACAAGAAGACAGTGAGTTCTAATCCCACTACAGGTGATTTAATTTATTTTCAAATTGCTAACGCTGTTGTGTAGCACTGGGGTGCTGATTTCCCGAGTGTGCTGTCCTTCAAATGAGATATTAAACTTAGGCCCCATCTGCTTGACTAGGCAGTAGATCAGGTGGATGTAAAAGAACCTACAGCACCTGTTGAAAAGAGTAGGGGAAGTTCCCAAATGCCCTGGCCAAATTTCACCTAGTAGTATAAATACCACCTAGAGTCTCCCCTGAAAAGAAGCCACTAGTTTAGTAGGACTTACCTAGTCAACAAAGGCTAAACAAAAAATAAAAGGAAAAGTACATATTATGTCTGTTAGACATGTTAAAGAGGAACAAAGAACTACTAGCAAGCTGTATATTAGGAAATATATCTCAAGAAATAGGAGGTCTTAGGTAATGGGATCTGTGAGGACCAGGAAAGCAAGGCATAGGTCTCCTCACAAGTGTCTGTATGGCACTGAGTAGAGTAACAGTGATAACAGCCTTTGTTGATAGCTAAGATTTTTGAGGCTCAAGATTCTTTTGGTTAGAAACGTCTGTGGTCTTTTGAGTTTTTTGACATATCTAATGAGATACACACCAAAGGGTTCATTATATTCTATAAACGGTAGAGTGCAGGGGAACACTAACTTCCTTGGTTTTGGAAGAGATGCCTTTGGTGATTGATTGTAATATATAGAATGACTTCCTGACTATGGTCACTACAGGGAGTCATCTACTCAAGTCCCAAGGTCTATTCTTTAAAGAATGGGGTGTCACTAATGCAGTAGGTGGCTGCAATTTGTTATTTAATGATGGAGATGATACTGCACTTCTTAGCATTTACTTTGAGCCCTTTCTGAGTGCATCATGTGTTAACTTCTGATAGTTTGCTTGAAGGGTATTAGTACCATTTGTTAATTAGATAACTACACCCAGCTTGGAATCATCAGTCAGCCAGAGATTGTTGTTGTCAGCGTTGAGCTCAGAGAAATAAATGCCAAAAAAAGAAGGGGATCCAATACAGATCCCTGGGGATACCACTGGTCACGTTCCCTTAACTGAGGAGGCATCACCAACCCTGACAACATGCATTCTGCCCTTGAACCTGTTTGCAATACATCTTATCTGATAGGGATATATGTTCATGGTCTATGAGTCTCTTTCAAAGAAGTTCATAAGACTGAGGAGAAATGGCCTGGCCTTAACAAATCTGAATTGTTGTAGGTTGACTTTGATTAAATTCTTCATAACCTTGTTTATTAGGCCAGTGATGATGTGTTTCATTGGCTTAGCAGACAAGACTATTGAAGGTTTAAGAAGGGGCATCACCACTGCAATGTGTCACTTATTGGGAACAGAGTCTGCAACAGGGCACAGGTTGAACAGCTTATGGACAGGATCAGCAAGGGTCTGCTTGACACTTTCCAAGACAACCAGGCATGTTGCCATAACCCACTGAAGGAATATTTTTGGTTTTTGCACACTCAAACCTCGAGTAACTAGCAACAGCCAAAAAATGGTACTGCTGAGGGCTCCTAGGCAAATAAAAAACCAGAACAACTGTCTACGTTTTCTAAAATGTATTCACACACACACACACACACACACACACACACACACACACACACACACACACACACACACACTAAAAAAAATTGATGCTTAAGTTTATCACCGCATTTTCGTCTCAAATGATATGGTCTACATCAGATAAAACAACATTACCCATCTGTCCCTATATATATCTGTCTTAATTAGCTACTCAATCCATTAATTAGCTGACAATAAAATCTAAAAGGAGATGTGCATACAATTACAAATAAACAACCATTCTTCTTTGGTGTTAAAGATAAAAAGTGAAAAATACAAACCAAGAATGCATAAACACACAATAATACATTGTTAAGAGGGTACAAACTTATTCTAGCATCAAAAAATTGTTATAAAATCCATGCATCATAAACAATTTAAATATCCATAATAAAAGATTTAATGTGAAAACTCTGTTTAAAATCCTAAAACCAAATGCCTTAAAACAAGTAAGTAAATAAATAAACAAGTATTTGTGAATATACATGAGAAATACAATCAGTTATCCATTTGGTTATTGGTGTTTTTGAGATAGGCCTACCCAGTTTGTTCTTTGCAAAGGAAACAAACAACTCAGTCTTTCTAAATTTCTTCATTCTATGAAGGTAAAACTGAAAGTGCCTATGTACATCTAACAAATGAAGCATGTATTCTCCTTTGTTCTGAAATTTTGGGTAAAAAACTGGCAAATTAATGACTTGATTAATATCTGCTTCTGAGGCAACTTGGGGTAAAAAGGATGGATTTTTACGCAAGGCAATCTTGTCCTTATGGAAGACCAAATAAGACAGTTTTGAAGAAAGTGCTTGGAATTCAGAGACTCACCTTGCCAAAGTAATAGCTACAAGAAACATTGTATTCCAAGAAAGAAATTTTAGGTCTACTTTTGCTGATGGTTCAAAGGGTGATTGAGTTAGACTATGTAAAACAAAGGTAGGATCCCAAGGAGTTATAGGGTCCTTAATAAGTGGTCTAAGTAAAAAGGTATCCCTAAGAAAAGCCTAGGTGATGTCAAAGCGAAGACATTATCTCCAACATGAAAATTTGAAATAGCAGTGAGCTACACTTTAATAGTAGAGAAACTGGGCCTACTTTGGAAAAGAAAAGTCAGAAATTCTAACACAGCAGAAATCGGAGAACAGAAAGGACCTTGAGCACTCTGCTGAGACCACAAGGAAAATCTCTTCCATTTACTTTTATAAATCGTTCTTGTAGAGGATTTCTGGAGCAGAAACAAAATTCTTCTAACTGGAGAGGAGAGCCTGGAATGTCTAGCCATCATTGGAATTGGAGAAACCATGCGGTCAATTTGAGGCCCGGAATGTCCAGATAAGTCAGGCCTGATGGGTGCGATAGAAGATCTGGACTGGGGTCCAATGTCCATGGTGGATAAATTAGGTGAGACCATAGGAAAAGGAACCAAATCTGCTGAGGCCATAAGGGGGCAATAAGAATTACTTTGCTCTTCAACCTGAAAGCTTTATGAATAAACTTGGGAATTAAGGGAAGGGGTGGAAAGGCATAAAGAAGACCAGAGGGCCAAATGTGGACTACAGCATCTCTTGGTGACTGTCCCTGAGGAGGGATTAGGGCAAGAAACCTGCTGCACTTGTTGCTTAGGGGAGAAACAAACACAATGCAGCATGGTTGACCCCACTGTTGGAAAAACATATTTGCCACTGACTGATTGAGAGACCACTCATGAGGCACCAAAAAAGTCCTGCTGAGCCTGTCTGCTAGCACATTTGATTTCCCCAGAATATGCATTGCTATAAAAAAACAGTTGGATGAGATCACCCATTGCCAAACTCTCATTCCTTCTCGGCAAAGAGGGTAAGATATGGTTCCTCCCATTTGTTGCTGTACCAAACCACCAATATATTGTCCATTTCAATAACTTGTCCCAGAGGGAGAGAGCTCTGGAAGGCCTGCTATGCTAATAAGACTGCTCTCATCTCTAGGACATTTATATGCAACTTGAACTCTATGGAGTGCCTTGAACAGTCCATTGCAAGTAAGGCCCCCCAAACCCAAACTGGGAGGTATACGTGATCAATGTGGCACTGTGTGGAGGAAGGCTAAAGGGGAGGCCCTGAGAAATCTCACTGGATTGGATCTACCACACTAACAAATCCTTGCATACCCTGGATAGCCTTATTGGAAATTGTAAAGTTTGGTGCAGAATGGACCATTGTACTTGTAAAGTCCACTGAAGGATCTTCATTTGAAAATGAGCTGCTGGTGTCAATGTTATTGTAGCAGCCATTGATTCCAAAACTCTTAAGACCAATTTGGCTGAAGGAAGAAGATGTGACAAAACTTGGTTGACATGTAATGTTAAAGAGAGAATTCTGGTCTGTGATAAGAACAGTTGAAGATTCACTGGGTTTAGGTGAGCCCCTATAAATTCCAAGATTTGTACTGGCTGAAGATTGGACTTTGCAAGATTCACTGTGATACCTAGAGTTTGAGTCAAGTGAAGGAGATAGTCTCTGGCTAATATCAAGAGATGCCTGGTTGATGCGGTGAGAAGCCAGTTATCTAAATAAGGAAACACCATGAATCCTTACAGTCTTAGATGAGCTGTAACCACTGCCATACATTTGGTGAACACCCTAGGGGCTGTGGTGAGACCAAAGGGCAGGGCTCTGAACTGATAATGACTGGGTCTCAGCCAGAAGCGAAGAAATCTTCTGGATCCTCTGTTCATTTTTATGTGATAGCAGGCATCCTTCCAATCAATAGAACACATCCAGTCATCCTTCTGGAGCAATGGTAGAATGGACTGGACCGTGAGCATCCAGAATTTGGAGTTCTTTATGAATTTGTTTAGATAACTGAGACCGAGAATGGGTCTCAGGTCCCCTGTTTTCTTGAGCACTAAAAAGAACCTTGAGTAAAAACCTGATCCTCTCTGGTCTGGTGGGATATCTTGGATGACTCTTTTGTCTAGCATCTTTTGAATTTCTAGGGCTTCTTTCCCCCATTGACTGGATTTAACATCGGGGAGGTTTCCTTCTTATCCTTGGTGGATTTTGTAAAAAGACAAAAAAATATCCTCTGGATATGATTCTTTGCACCCATGTATCTTTTGTGATGGCTTCCCAGGCTTCTGGGTGCAAAGACAAGTGTCTCCAAAGAAGGACAGTCAGACAACCTTTCAGGAACACTGAAAGGATCTATCCAAGAAAAAATCTTGAGAACCTTGATTTTGTGAACACCCTCTGCTGCGTTGGCGGTGGCTTCCATTATTATAATTCTTTCTTCCTCTGCCTCTGGGGGAAGATTCTCCAAGTGAATCTTGAAAAGGCCCTCGAGATTTTCTAAACAACATTTTCTTACCACTGTGCTGATTCCTGGAAAAGGATCTCTGCAGGGTAAAAAACTGGATTTCTATGGTAGATAGGGTCTTTCCACCTTGTTCACTACAGTAAAGTATCTCTTTAACAGTGGGCCCAAAAAAGGGAGGATCCATCAAAAGAAACATTGATGAATGACACTTTAAAGGACTCCGCAAAATCACACAAGCAGATACAGGCAAGGCTCCTAATGGATATGCCTGTACCCGCAGCCCATGAGGAAGGAACCTTTAGCCACATTTGATATGGATTGTAGGCTGGCCAATGGCAAAGAATAAGCTTTTATCTCCTCCATCGACATGGACAAGGGGTTGACTTAAAGAGTTCCTTTATTAAGTCCCTCTGTAACCTAGTAAAATATGCCAGGTAATTCAGCGATCATATAGCAAAGGTCACTAATGTATATACTCACTTCTCATATCTGTCCAAGGTTATAGATTCTCTGTTAGGGGGATGGACAGTTGAGCTCTATTTGGCGAGCTCCTTTATAATGGCTGCCACAACAACCATAGCATCTACAGGAATACCCTTGGACCAATGCTGTCTGTCTAGTGGTGCACTGAGGATCTTGTCTGGGTATTTAAGGATGGGCTCTATAGAATCCGGCTCCTTCCATGCCCAGCGGGAGAAATGGTTAACAAGCTCATCTACCAGGTGGGGGGGGGGGGTAATCCAAGCTGTAGATGGGTCGTCATACCCAAAAGCTTCCAAGAAACTGATTCCTCCTGAGAAGGGTCCTGGAAAGACCATCCACCTTTTTTTGGCAAAGAATTTCTAAAATATCTCCATATGAGACTGCTTCCAGTGGAGATCTGGGGGACCCTTCTCTTTCATCAGAATTTTAGTGTCTTTTGTCAATGATTCCTGAAGGAAATCTACATGCCTCCTTTTGCATTGTTTCTTCTAAGGAACCTCCTTAGCGGGATGCTCTGGAGAGGAGTCAGAAGAAAGGGGAAGCTCCTGTGCAGGGATTGCCTGGAAGCTCTTATGAGTTGACTATACCTGTGCAATAAGATAATGAAATTTACTAGTCAGATCCGATGGAGAGATGGGAGTAGGATCCAAAGAGGTGACAGTCGATGGACCTCCTGGATGGGAGAAGACCCTTTTCACTATCTCAAAGGCAGAAGATCCAGGAGAAGTATAAATCAGCCTCCCTGGAGCTGAAGCTTTCAGATCAACCAAATTTCCACTCCCTCCTGAGTTCTGCCACTGAGGAAGGAATCGGACCACAGCTGTCTAACTGAGATGCACCGTGGGAAGTGACAGCTTTGAAATCCTGTAAGTCGAAGTCATCCCCCTGGACCCAACACTGCAAACAGCTGACGAGCTGAACAGATCAGGAAGGGAGTCGGAGTGGAGGAAGGTAACATTCTTGGATCTGTCACCTCAACTCTCGGGATCCTTGGATCTGACAGCTCTGAAACTGCAGGTTGGATCACAGAAGGAGTCACTGAAGGGTGTGAAGGTTGCAAAATCACAGATCTGATGGGGGAATGGGGCCTGCAGGACCCCCATCTGAATCTGAGTTCTAAGAAACTTTCTCATCATCCTATCTACATCATACTCAGAATAACTCCAGGAAGACATGGTGGAGGAGGATGCTGAGGGAGGGCAAGAAGTAGGAATTTCCTGCAAGAAAGGGGACTTCAGTCTTGGAGAAACCGGTTCAAGAAAGAAGCATGGAGACTAGATCTGAGGAGATCTGCTTGGATGTGTAATCGGATCTGATGACATCAGATCCAAAACCTTTATTGTCTTGGTGTTAGGTCTGGCAAGATTGGATCCGAGACCTTTTTTATTTTAGAAGGAGGCTCCAAACTTGGAGCATAAGAAGGAGATCGGGCAGGGGAGCGTTTCTTGGACTCCCTGGTCTCTGAACTTTTTTAACGTCTCAAGGGGGTTTGAGCCCTGAAGTACGCATCAAATACTTCAGAATAAGCTTATTGTGCCTATCACTTATAGCCCTGGCATTGAAGCCTGCACAGATTTCACAAACATTCTGAAGGTGAGCCAGACCTAAACAATACACACACTCCCTGTGGGCATCAGAATTGGGTATCTTATGCCCATAGGAAGTACATTTCTTAAAATTAAAAACTGGTAAGTTTGTCTGGCATACCGGAAAGCTACAAACACTAAGATAATACACTTCACCAAACAGATTTTTAAAAAAGTTATAGAAATTTTTTATTTTGTTTTGTAAGAGTTGGCTTTCACTCTCCTCCTCTCGGATGTAGGAGAGTGAAAGCCAACCAGGCCATTTGGCTCACTTAATCCACAAAACAGCTTATAAAAGCTAGGGCCAAGGCCTGGAAATTATGGCACACAAGTAAAAACCCTGCAGACTTCACTCAGTACAAACAACTGCATAATCAAGTAAAGCGACTTGTCATCAAAAACAAAGAGGGCCACTACATTAGTCTGCAAAATGACCTTATGCAAAATTCTAAAAAGTTCTGAAGGTCATAAACTTTCTATTAAACCCTGGCAAAAGTGAAAATCCCTCCCCTGATCTAGACATGGCCCCAGCTGAAATAGCCTCCCTTTTTAACTCGTTCTTTAAAAACAGCATAGCCCACCTCACAGCCAAATTCCCACAAACCAACCCTCGTTCGCCAGACCCATCTGCAACAACAAAACCAAACTTCTATCTCTCAGCCATACCTACCTCCACCATAAAAACTACTGCTGAAACTTAAACTTGGATCTAATGCTCCAGATAACTTACCATCAGAATTTCTCCAAATACCAGCAGACGCTATAGCCTATCCTATCAGTGCACTTCTATATAGATCCATTCAAGAGTCCTTCATTCCCACCATCTGGAAAAAAAGCATTTATTCTCCCTCTCCACAAAGGTAGAAACAATAATGATATATCTAACTTCTGACCAATTGCCATCCTCTCTCCCATCTCCAAAATTCTGGAGAAATGTATCCACAGCCAACTACTTAACTACCTTTTACACCATAACATCCTATCCCCAACCCAACATGGCTTTAGGCCTAGTCATAGCACCACCACCACTCTTATACCCTTCTTGGGCACAGTCAACCACGTTAGAGACTCAGGAAACTTTGTGTCCTCACTATTTCTTGACCTTTCCAAAACCTTCTATATTGTCTCCCTCTCCTGTCCAAACTCTCCAATTTAGGCATATCTCCCCTGCCCTAAACTGGTTTTCCAACTACTTTATACACAGACAACAAGCAATCAGATGGCACCACTCCTTCTCTCCTTTCCTTAACATCAATACTGGAGTCCCACCAGGGTCCACACTAGGTCCACAGCTTTTTAGCATTTTCATCAATGATTTCCATGCCAGTATAGCCTAAGCTACTGTCATCCAATATGCAGATGATTCCACAATCATCTGCATGGCCAGGTCCACTTCAGAACTACTTACACTCACCCAAAATGCCTTCACCTCCACCAAAACCTGAATGTATAATAACTATTTAGCCCTAAATGCTAATAAAGCCAAACTTATGTTGTTCACTCCCCAAAAAGCAAACCCCTAACCAAAAATGAATTTGCCATTAACTCACTCAGCAACACTTGCATTGAAGTAGTCCCTTGCACCAAACTTCTAGGCATCATTATAGATGAAAACCTAACTTCTGACCAGCACATAAACACAAACATCAAAAAAGCCTATACAAAATTAGGCCTCCTTTACAGGCATAAACACTTCCTCACCTATGCAGCAAAACTATCACTTGCTTCTTCCTTTGTACTTCCATCCTTGCTCTATGGTGCACCTCTCCTTATAACATACTATCCTCTCTTAAATCCAAACTGGATTCATGCAACAACAAAATCGCAAAAATATGTAACCAGTGCCAAACACTCCTCCCACCACTGCCAATCACTCCAATGTCTAAACTGGCTAGAACTTCCGCAACATCTAACATACCTGCAACTAACCACAACTCATAAGCTAATCTACAAGCCTTCTAGCTATCCTGCCCTCTCCTCTCTGTTTACCATGTATCACCCAACTAGACCTCTGCAATCAGTCAATTAGATGCTCCTAAATGTAGCAAAACCTAACCTTTCTGCCAGTCAAATGCGCTATACATACACCATCGCCAAACTATGGAATGCTCTCCTTCCATCAATTAGGACTACCAGCAACCCTGAACACTTTAAGACATTGTTAAAACAACACCTAATCTCCCATTGGCTATGTACATGTACCAGTCTAGCACTGACTATAATAAAACCCAGTATTCTTAGCCTTCCTACTTCTCCAGCTCATCCTTTCCTTCCTCCCTATCTCACTTCTGACTCTGACTCTTCATATATTAATATATATTCAGTGCTTCCAGCTTACTAAGTCTTAATATGTGCCACCCAGCCACACAAAATCTAGCTATATATTAGCTTTTAGCTACTATATCTTCTATTTAATCTCGCTGCTACACAGTTGATGCTGTAAGCCTATACCTTACTCTCAGCCTAATTAACTGTTAACCGCCATCATTTCCTCTCTGCTGCAATACTGCATGTTTACACATACACTAACTTTCTATGTCATCAATTGCACTCATTTATTTATTTATTTACATGTGTTGACCGGGAGTGTCTGACTGGACGTTGGTTCATTTTCAGCAGAGGCCCGGGGAGAAAGGCTCCACAGTTAAAATAAACAGACAGTAGTTATATTGGATTAAATAGGATTAACAATTTAACACAGCAATTACTTACAACATATTTACAGATGAAGAACATAGTACATCAGTAGACAACTAGAATCGTTATCTGTGAAGTACATAACAGACATTAACAAATGTTACAATAAGAAGTTCCTGCTGTATAATAAGTACTAGGCTTATGAGCATCTGAGCTTGCTATAATCAAGGAAGTTAGTGGAGTGGAAAGAAAGGTAGTGGTTGGATGGGGTGGGTGATGTTAGAATGGGAGTTGCAAGGACATAGCCAGCATGTTTTTAGTTGCGCTTTTAGTAAAGTTTTGAAGAGGGTGAATGATGGTAAGGAGGTAATTGTGGGTGGGAGGGAGTTCCATAATTTGGCTATGGTGCAAGAGAATAGAGCTTCACCAGCAGAGTTACTGGCTTTAGTGATCTGCAAGTGATTTTTGTTGCTGGATCTTAGTGGTCTGGTGGTGCGATAGGGTTGGAGTAGATTCTGGATGGATGGGACATTTAGTGGATGGTTTACTAGTTTGTGGGCGAGTGAGAGTTGATACCATTGAAAGAGGTGAGGGAGTTTAAGCCAGCCCAGTTCAGCAAGTGAGAGACAGTGGTGACTACTTTAGGATGCCACTGTGGCGAATTTGGCGATTTTGTTGTAGCAGGTCTCTAGCTTGTTTAGATCTCATTGCCTTAGGTTGGTATATATTGGAGAGGCATAAAGTAGGGTGGAGATAAGGTGGGAATTTGCTATTGAAATCTTTGCTGCTTTGGTGAGAAGTTGCTTATTTCTGTATAACGCTCCTAGTATTTTGTGGACTTTTTTATGGTGTTTTTTTACTCATGTTTGTCTTGTACATTTAAAATTATTTTATTATTACCCATTGTACCGTAATATTTGTATAACTTGTATACTATCTATTTTATTGTATCACCTATCTGTAAGTTAGTATTCTGTGTCATGGCTGTTTAATTTTGTTTTGATTCTGTAGCTTTATCATGTTTGTTTGTTTTTGGAGCTTTTCTTCTTGGGCCTCTACTGAAAATCAGCTCACTCTGGCCCAGTACACCTGGTAAACAAATGCAAATAAATAAATAAAATACCAGCAATGGTTTGACAGAAATACCTCAGGAGAGGTAAGAAAAGCCAAAGGCTACCAGCGATGGTAGAAAAAGTCTAAATTAGTAGTCTGAAAGTTCTAATAGAACAATATACTAAATCTAAAGAGATAAAGAGAGGAACAGAGTGAGGAAAAAAAGAGATTTAGTGACAAAACTTCAGTAATATAACACTCATAATAAACTCCCAGCTCAAGAATGTGAAATCCTGACTGTTCACTAGAGTGGCAAATGAGATGTGGGATAAAGCAGTAAATGGGGGCATTGTGGGTAATGGGAGGAGCTCAAAAGCCGGATCCTAGGCTGAAAAAAAAAGTGGACGAGTCGATCTGAGAATCAGATCCAAACCCATTAGTTGAAGAACAAATGAAAATGACAACATCAGATATGGACATTTTTATGTGTTCCTAAGGAAATGACTGTTACTTCATGCCAAGTTTTATTTCATTTGATGTGCAGTGATCTTGAGGTTATAAAGGTTAAATTACTGCAAGAAAATGTTGCCAAATTGAAAATTAAACTAATACTCAGAAGATAACAGTTTATAACAAGCTATAAGCCAGAAACTAGTTGATCCTGACTGTAAACATATATGTGTCTCAAAGATTAAGCCATGAAATCTCAATGCACACGGACACTACAGTGAAACTGCAAATGGCTCAATAAATCAGTTATGGTTCCTTTGATCATGCCACTGTTACCTGGATAACTGTGGTAATTCTAGTGCTAATACATGCTGATGAGTGCTGACCTCTGGGGATGGGTGCATTTATCAGACCAAAACTAATCCGAATTTCAGCCTGGCAGCTCTGTTGACTTTAGATAAACTCAGGCTGATCACATGCCCTCGTGGCAGTGACGCGACATTCAAATGTCTGCCCTATCAACTTTTGACGATACTATCTGTGCCCACCATGGTGACCACTGGTAATGGGGAATTAGGGTTCAATTCCAGAGAGGGAGCCTGAGAAATGGCTACCACATCCAAAGAAGGCAGCAGGCAGTGAAATTATCCACTCCTGACTCGGGGAGGTAGTGATGAAAAATAACAATACAGGACTCTTTCAAGGCCCTGTAAATGGAATGAGTACACTTTAAAATCCTTTAATGAGGATCTACTGGAGGGCAAGTTGGTGCCAGCAGCTGTGGTAATTCCAGCTCCAATAGCATATATTAAAGTTGCTGCAGTTAAAAAGCTCGTAGCTGGATCTTGGGTTCGGGCTGGGAGTCTGCCTCAAGATGAGCTACTGCCTGGCCCAGCTCCTGCTTCTCGGTCCTCCCTTTATGCTCTTAACTGAGTGTCCCAGGGGCCCGAAGTGTTTATTTTGAAAAATTAGAGTGTTGAAAAGTGGCTGGTCACCTGAATACTTCAGCTAGGAATAATGGAATATGTCTCCAGTTCTGTTTTATTGGTTTTCGGAACTGGGGACATGATTAAGAGGGACGGCTGGAGGCATTCATACTATGCCACTAGAGGTGAAAGTCTTGGACTGGCACAAGATGAATGAAGGTGAAAGCATTTGCCAAGAATGTTTTCATTAATCAAGAATAAAAGTTGGAGGTTCAAAGATGATCAGATACCATCATAGTTCCGACCATAAACAATGCTGACTAGTGATCCGGCTTCCGAGAAGTTTCCAGGAAACCAAAGTCTTTGGGTTCTGAGGGGAGTATGGAACTAACTGGACTGAAGTGTTCAGTGGACAAACTGCAGAAAGAGCATGGCAAGTTTTAAAAGGAAAATTGTTTGAATGCAAAAAAATATTTAACATCAGGATCTGTGCATACGAGGTCAAGAGGATATATTTCCATTAGAATAAGATACTTAAGGTGAAAGACAAAAATATAAGAAATGGAAGTGAGGTCGAACTATATCCTTGAAAAGTGAAATAAACAAATTGGACAGACAAATTAAACATAGTGTGAGATAAGATCAAGAAAAAAAAATCAAAGAAAATGAATATAAACATACTGAGTGTAACGGGAAACCATTTTATGGATATATGAGATCTGGTAGGAGTAAAGACATAACATTTATAAACTGTGTGCAGATTCTAAAATTTATTCTCAGACACAACAGATTTTAGATATATTTACAAAATCTTATACACAGCACTTTGGCTCTTACAAAGGGGGCGATTAAGTGTCCTAGTAACATCCAGGTAACCTCAGATACTGAAATCAAATTAGATTATATTGAAAAAGAACTACACAAACTGGATCCAAACAAAGCATAGGAAGGAGACAGAATTAGTAATAATGACCTGAGTACACTTTGGCATAAACCTGCAGTACCATTATATCTGTTATTTACTAGGCCATATTAATATGAGGAAATTCCTCAAAATTGGAGACATTAATTTCTTAAACCTATCTTTAAGGGAAAGGGAAGTAGTACAAAACCCAGAGTCATACAAATCCATACGTTTACTTTCATGTTGTGAAAAAATACTAGAGGAGCTTATATTGGATAAATTATTGTCAGGATTCGTTGAAGGTTGTGCATTAGGCCCGGCAAGCCAGCACGTAAAACTCTACTGCCAATCATTAGCGGACCGGAGTTCCGCTGTGGCGACCCTTAACCGGAAAAGCCGAAAGACACAAACAAACAATTGTCAGGATTGGAATGCTTGGGACATGAATCCATATATCAGCACAAACTATATATAACCTGTAACATTATGTTAACAATATAGCAACAGCTATAAATGAAACATTGTCCTCTGATGTAATTTATATAAACTTAACTACAGCATTTAATACGGTCTTATACAAAACACTGATTAATAAATTAGAACAACTAGGTATTGATTTACTCTTGATAAGATGGATAGCTGCATGGCTTACAAATAGAACATGGCAAGTATCATACACCAACAGGACAGGTGAAATCCTTAGTTACAGTCAGGGTGTCCCACAAAGCTCCATCCTGGGCCTACACTTGTTTAGCTTGTATCTTTCAGATCTATCTTTTCATCTGAGGTGTTCTAGAGTATGTATGCATAGGGCATGCCTGCAAAAGAATGTGAATAAATTGACCATTTGGGCACAGGAGAATAATATGCTGATTAATGCATCAAAAACCAAACATGAGATTTGGGAGACATAGACTGAAAGTTGACTATATATTTAATACAACACATAGTGATTGAAACTATAGATTCATTTAAGGACCTGGGTATATGGGCAGATCCAGCTTTGAGGTTTGTCTAATAATATTAACCAATTGGTTAATCATAGTTATGGAACTATAGGATGTATGAAATGATATATAAAGTCTAGAAAATCAGAAATGATGAAATAATTGTTTGTTAGTTACATTAGATCCAAAATGTTGTCTGGGATAACAATAATGAAACATTATAAGAAAACAGGCATGAGTAAAGTGGAAGGAGTACAGCAGAAATATACCAAAGGCATCTATGAATGTGAAAATGTATGTTATTATGAATGATTAAAATATCTGGACTTGTACAGTGTCTCATACAGATATTTAGAAGTAAATGTTATTCAGGTATATACGGCAACTGGAGACAACCTATCTCTGGGAATGTTTGGGGTTATCAAAAAGTTTTAAAATAGATGTGAAAGTTTTAAGTTATTATGAAAGACTGAAATATCTGAACTTGTACAGTATTTCATATAGATATTTAGGAGTAGATGTTACTCAGGAATATAAGGCATTTAGAGACAACTACCTCTGGAAATGTTTTGGGTTATCAAAAAGTAGTAGAGAATCATCAGACAACTTATGTAGAAAATTATACAAGAATGACAGGTGTACTAACTGGTTCTCTGAAAGAGTAGCTGATACATGGAATAGATTACCAAAGTATATTAAACCAAGCACTAGTTTGGATATTTTTAAGAATAACTTGGACACTTATCATGGGAATGACTGGTATATTGGCAGGCTAGCAGGGCATTATTGCCCGTCCCCAAAATTTTTGTATGTATCTATGGATATATATATATATATATATATATATATATATATATATATATATATATATATATATATATATATGTGTGTGTGTGTGTGTGTGTGTGTGAATATATATGTTTGTGTGTGTGTATATGTTACCTATCGACCAGTAAATATTGTCCTCAGCATTCAATATATATATATATATATATATATATATATATATATATATATATATATATATATATATATATACACACACACAAGGGGCAGATGGCATGGCCATTCACAATGCAAAGTTCCCTGCAGCCAGCACAGTTTGTATGTTTATCATTTGTCACAAAGTTCCATTAGACTCCCCTAATGATAATGTTGAAGACTCACTGCAGTACAGTTCACATCCAGCATTACAAATGAACCAGTAATCATGGGAGAGTCCAGAACTGCCTTAGAAATTCTCTGCAAATATATTTTCATATCCCACCATATAGCTGTTTGGACTAACACAAATAATTATGCTATCTCACAGTTTTCACAGGCTAGTCTGGCAGTTAGCATAGAGGATTAAGGCTATGAGCTGTTAACAAGATGCTTCCTGTTGTCCAGGTTTAATATCATCAGCTTTCATTTGCCTACTGCATGACTCTGTGCAAGTCACTTAATCAAACTGTGCTCTGGGACAGCTGGGAAATTATATTAGACATATTCGATGGTCTCCTGGACAACCTGTCTAGTAGCTACCTATGAACCAATGAACATACATATCAGGACAGGTAAAGCCTCTAGCAGTGGAAGCATACTTGGCTGGATGCTTACGACTCCACTCGACAGTATTACAATCACTTGAATGTAATGGTGGTTAATAATAGTTATGGAGCTATAGGATGCGTAAAGTGATTTATAAAGTCTAGGAAATCAGAAATGATGAAATCATTGTTTGTAAATTACAACAGACCCAAACTAGAGTATAGAATAACAATATGGAAACCTTATAAGAAAACATGCATGACTAAATTGGATATAGCTGTTGTCTGACATTAGGGAGAGATTTAAACAACGCATCAATATTCCTCCTTTAGAAACCTCCAGAAATTAGTGCCACTAAATTCAGCTTTATTCTCAGCTGCCTGGACTAAACCTTCCTGATCACCTGTCCTCTATACCTTACAGACAAAAATTTCAACTCTGTATGTCTGTAAGAGCTCAACAACTTTCACTCAAGCATCAGGCAAAATCAAGTTGTTGCCGTGGTCACTCTAACATTAAAGCACAGCTATCCCACACAGTCAAATAGTGTCATAAATACTACAAACATAAAACTCTTGTATATTTTAACCTTTTCAGGGAATCCAAGAATCACGGCAAGATTATGATACTGAATAGCAGCAGACAATACTTACAGCCCACTAAAGCAAAAACAGAAACATCCGTTCATTAATTCATTATCAGATTATCTGATTAATGCAATTCATGGTCATTGGGGAGTGACAGCCTATCCCAGCACTCAGTGGATGCAAGGCAGAGGAACTTAGCATAATCATACAGCAGTTCATCAAAGGTTGTGCATGCTCACACACACATGCACACATGCACACACACACACACACACACACACACACACACACACACACACACACACACACACACACACACACACACACACACACACACACACTCTCTACTATAACATGCACATCTACAGCCAATCTGGAGGAATGTCAGTTTCCTTCAGCATGTATTTTAAGATTTTAAGATTTGGGGACAAAACCAAAATGTCTGAAAACTGGCAAGAACACAGAAAACTGCATACTTTACAGAGAAAGCACTTAGGTTATAACCAACCTAGAGAGCAAAGCCTGTGAGACAGCAATACCAACTGATGAGTCACTGCGTTGCCCCCAACAGAAGCATTTCCATCTAATCAATAGAAGTACAACACTGTTTACACCCTGGCAGATTAACACAGCATAGTCCCTTTCTCATTCTGAGTTCATCTGAAACAGATGAATAAAGCAGTACTTATTTTAACAATATAATATGATCACCAACTTTAAGCACAGCGTTAAATTTTGTAACGTTACCCATAACCACTCTTTCACTCTTCAAACTGTCCATGCCTCATTCAAGATGTTTTGTTGAAATCAAGCCATGCTCAGTGACTGCAGATTATCTATTACACCCAGATTAAAATGGTTGGTACATCCATTTCTTTTGCTGTCTCTGCCCTGATAAACTGCTGCATACTTTAAAAATATGTTCCTAGGCTCTGGAAGCCAACAGCAATACTCCTTTTACATGAGTGTGGTCTTTCAGTCAATTCACTAACTATTGGCATTCTGCCCTTTTGGAAAATTTGGAAAAATTAGTATATTCTTATTTATCATTTTATTAACACCCACAGCTTCCTTTCTCTTGGCATTGATTTCATTAAAGTCATTGAAATGGCTTTCCTCGCCATAACATAATTCATATGCAGTACATGGAGTGCAGTCATATCCCTTCATAACTGAAAATAGACAACTTTGCTAAGTATAACAAAACTACTACTTTAAAAATGAAACATTCAAAAAACAACATACTTGGTGGCATGAAAAAGTGCTTAATATCACACTTCAAGCATCCCAGCTTAAACTGCCTTCTCAGGAAGTCAAAAACAGTTATATAGAAGCTTCCAAGCACCCTGCCCCTCCCCATTTCACAAAACAACCAATAAAAATGCATATTTAAAATCATAGTATGCCAATTCAATTCTTTGTTTAACCCAAACTATAACACTACACAGTCTCAGCTTTCTATACATCTGAAGGAATCAAAGCTGTGATATTATACTATTATAAAAATAATGCGCGAATTGATGGTGATATAAAGAATATTTTATGTAATAAAGAAGTGTGTTATATACTACAATATAAAACTTTGTCTGTCTGGGCTAAACAAAGAAAAGTATTTTTATGCCATGATTTGAAATATGCATTTTTATTGGTTGTTTTGTTAAATGGGGGCAGGGAAGCTTGAATTTAAATGTTTAAGTTATTCTTTTTACTTCTTGTGAAGGCTGTTTAAGATGAGGATCTAGCTGTGTGTTATTAAACAGTTATTCATGCCACCGAGTCTGGTGTTTTTTGAACTGTGCTAAGTACTTTTTCTAGAGCATAAAGAGCAGCCATGATAGAACAGCAGGAAGAAGCTAAAACAGCTTTAAAAGCTGGACTACAATTTTAAGTCATCTTGCCATACATTTTTTGTGTGTCATCACAAAGTATATTACCAATTTTAAAAATGTTAGCAGAACAGAGACACACTTTGCGGCTGTTCATTGTATGTGTGTCAGCACTAAGTTTACTAGTTTTTGAAGCTATAAAACATTAGGTTCGCCAACACTTAACTGGTTCATTGCCTGTGTGTCAGCACTAAGTTTACTAGTTTTTGAAGCTATAAAACATTAGGTTCTCCAACACTTAACTTTCTTTTGCTTTTCTTTTTTTTCTTTATCTTGCAGTACATCAGAGTATCAAAAACTACACATAATACAAACTATTTGTACTACAGTTTTCAAAGCTGCTAAGCATTTTGTGTTCCTACACCTTTTTTCTCTAAATTGCGTATGGTGTAGGTAAAACTCCATGTATTGCAAGGAATTATGACTGGTTCTCACAGTCATAACCAGGTAGTTTTAGTTCTCAAAATGGATGTAAACAATGACCTCTTAAATTTCTATTAAGTCTATAAATAAGTTCATAGGTTAATTCTATTCACTCCACTCTTGAGGCAAATTTTTTGACATCTGTTTTCTAGAAACATGACCACTTTGTTATGATCAGAGGCCTGATCATAATGCACTGTGTTCCGAATTTAACCTTAAGCATGTTGATATACTTTCTTCCTTGATTTATCAAACATGTTCATTGGTCACTAAGTCACTTCAAATATCAGTTCTAAAAATGCCCACATCTAACCTGGGTAATAACTTAAATACAAAACTGTTCAAATAGAGCTGGAGGCTGCATTCACAGATGAATTCCACAAAAATATCAGTGTAAATGTGGTGGACATTTTGTCAGCAAAACCAGCAGGCGTGAGATTCACAGAGTGAAAGATATCCTCCTTACACTTGGGAAAATACTTGAAAAATGAATCTACAACCAACTGTGTACGTCCATCCAACAGTACCATCTGACTCATAAACTTCATGGATTCTGGATTGGCCAAAGCACAATGAGACTATGGGCACTCACAGATGAGATTTCTTCTTAACATGGATAATGGAAATCTTGCAGAAGCTCTCTTCATTGACCTTACCAAAGCTTTTAATCTTATTGACCACTTTCTGCTCCTTCATTCTCTCCATGAAATTGGGGTTAACCCCAACACTGTCATCTGGTTCCAACATTTCTTAACAAATGGGTATTTCAGAGTCAAAACAGGCTCATCCCTATCACTTCAAACCCCACTTACCACAGGATTGCCACAGGGATCCATACTCACCCACTCTTTTGTTTTCAGTCTTTATTAACAAGCTGCTCTCTCATCTCCATCTTCTTTTTCCTCTTCTTTTGGCTGCTCCTGTTAGCGGTCACCACAGCAGATCAACTGTTTCCATTTCTTCCTGTCCTCTGCATCTTGCTCTGTCACACCAACCACCTGCATGTCCTCTCTCACCACATCCATAAACCTTATCTTAGGCCTCCCTCTTTTCCTGTTACCTGGCAGCTTCATCCTTAGCACCTTTTTCCCAATATACTCTGCATCCCTCCTCAGCACATGTCCAAACCAACGTAAACTTGCCTCTCTAGCTTTGTCTCCGAACCTTCCAAACTGGGCTGACCCTCTAATATACTTATTCCTAATCCTGTCCATCCTCGTCACACCCAGTGCAAATCTTAACATCTTCAACTCTACCACGTCAAGCTCTGACTCCTGCCTTTTTGTCAATGCCACTGTCTCCAACCAATATAACATAGCTGGATTCACTACCCTCTTGTAGATCTTCCCTTTCACTCTTACTGGTACTCGTCTGTCACAAATCACTCCTGACACTCTTCTCCACCCACTCCATTCTGCCTGTACTCTCTTCTTCACCTCTCTTCCACACTCACCATTACTCTGAACTGTTCATCCCAAGTACTTAAACTCATTCACCTTCGCCACCTCTACTCCCTGCATCCTCACCATTCCTGTATCCTCCCTCTCATTCACACACATATATTCTGTCTTAGTCCTGCTGACCTTCATTCCTCTTCTCTCTAGAGCATATCTCCACCTCTCCAGGGTCTCCTCCACCTGTTCCCTACTCTCATTACAGATCACAATATCATCCTCTCATCTCCATAACCCTCCTATTTGTATGCAGATGACATGATTATTCTTTGACCCAGTCCCTCACATTCAACTATTCAAACCCAGCTTCAGTCTGACCTTTACTGTCTTAATTCTTGGCTAAACAACTATAAACTACTGCTAAATCACTCTAAAATAAAAAGTATGATATTTGGAACCTCACAAAAGCTGGAAAAAAAACCTCCTAAAAATCTCAACATTGCAGATCTCAATGGTTCTTCAATAGAAACAACTACATCCTTTAAATACTTCGATTTATGGCTAGTCCAGTCATGTAACTTCCAAAGCCACACTGAAAACATCAGGAAAAAGATCACTTCTCTTTTATTCTGGTCCTGAAAAATATCTCCCTTTCTTTTTCAGACCAGACCAGCAGCAATAGGCAAAGGAGTTTTCCTTGTTCGACTTGAATATGGGCTCCCCATCACTGTACAAAGTCTATGACATCTGAAAAAACAGTATCACTATTAAGGGCAGTTTGTGCAATAAATCATTTCTAATAATATCACAAGAATTTACAACACCTGAAAAACAAATGCCATCAAACATTTGATGTCTGAACCTTCCATCACTGGGCTCATTAAAAGATATGTGCAGTCAAGAAGGCTGTTAAAAGTGTGAGTCATCATGGTAAAGTCCTTCAAGACAACAAAGATAACCATCTTACTAAGCACTCTGACAATAATAGTGCTCCGTCAGGGTTATTTGTGAACAGAAATCTGTGGTCAGGACTGAACTTAGTGAAACCAGATGGGCTATAGAACACAATGAAAGAAAGAACATAGAAACCTGGGAGGAAACTCCCAGATATGCTCAGAACTAGTTCAAAATGATGTGAAGATTACTGATCCTACAGACATTGCCAACATACTGGCTGACAGGTTCAGTGCAAACTTCTCCCCTCCCCAAAAGGAGAGATATCTATACCAAACGATTGCAGCCCCCCAAACATCTCCAACGCCCAAGTGAGAACTGCTCTCTCCAAAGCAAAAAACACAGCATCCATGGGACCTGATGGTGTCCCCGGCTGTGTGCTCCACGAACTCAATGAGGAATTAAACCCACAGCTAGGACAGCTGTTTAACGTACCCAGGGAGTGGCACACTGCAACTGTGGTCCCACTTCACAAAGGCGGTGCCTCCACCGACCCTGGAAATTACCGGCCCATTAGCTTGACAAGCCTTATCTGCAAATCCATGGAGAGGATCATAATGGACCTCATAAATAAAGACATAGGGAATTTGCAGACTTTGGATCCAACCCAGTTTGGCTTTGTCAAAGGCAGATCATGCCTTTTAAACTTGGTTGACTTTTTCGAAACAGTCACCAAAGCCATTGATGAGGGAAAGGCAGTCCATACAGCCTACCTCTATCTGGCGAAGGCCTTCGATACAATACCCCACTCGGGTATCATTGAAAAACTCATCAGCTTAAATGTTAACCCATACATCACAAGATGGGTTGCAAACTGGCTGAGTGACAGAACCCACAGGGTCAGAGTTGCTGGCGCCATGTCAGACTCAAAGCCTGTCACAAGTGGTGTCCCACAGGGCTCAGTCCTGGGCCCACTCTTGTTTGGCATCTACTTTTCCGAAGTACAAGCAAACACAGGAGGGTTATGGCTGACAAAGTTTGCAGATGACTGCAAACTGGGCCATAGTAGAAAACACATCTGACACAGATATCCTTCAGAAGGGTCTCACAGAAACGGATAACTGGTGCCAGAGCCACGGCCTAAAGTTAAATGCCAAAAATGCATAGTCATACCCTTCGGGAAAAACAAGGTTACCCTAGCTACCAAATAGGTGGCAATCCACTGAGCACAGAAGAAGTTATCAGGGACCTGGGGACCCAGGTTGATAGTAGTCTGTCATTCGACACCCATGTAGCTAAAGTAGTTAGGAAGACCTTCTACATTGCCCACCTCATCATGAAGGGATTCTCATCTAGATCAAGGGAGGTCATAGTCTCCCTTTACTCATCACTCATCAGACCAATGATTGAGTACAATGCCCCATTCGGAATGTATCTGACCCGACACTTGCAGCAGCTGGAGAGGCCACAAAAGTTCCTCACCAAAAGGATAAAGGGTCTCAAAATCTGTCCTATGCTGCCCGACTGAAAGAACTCCAGCTCTATTCAGTCGCACGCTTGCTCAGAGGTGACCTTTGCCTAACATACAAGGCCATGTCAAACCCAGATTTGATGAATATGCTTCACCTCAAAAAATCTAGATCCATCAGAGCCACAAGGGCGGCAGACTTAAACCTCGACACGGCTATTAATAGGACGTGCTGGAGGGATAGATTCATCACCCAAAGACTCCCTATGCTGTGGAACAAAATCCCGGTATATGTGAGGCAGAGCACCTCGCTGGCCTTGTTCAAGAGAAATCTTGACCAATGGATGGGAGATTGCAGATATACCCCAGGGATTACCTCAGCGTCACTGCTCGACAGAGGCACAGCAAAATAATGGGTATAGTTCCCCATACTAAAGGGGTGGCGTAAGCCACAAAACAATGGGCTAGGCTTGTAAATGCCCTCGGGCAGATAGCCTAGTATGAACCTATGAACCTATGAACCTATGAAGCTTTACCAAAGGTCAATAGCTGTTTTCGGAAAGTGAAACAATGGAAAGTGGTATGTGGGCCAAATAGTTGGAAACACCGCACCTCCAAGGTATTCTATTGACATGGTAAATACTGCATGCACAAGCAATGTGCCTACAAATGGTGTACTGTGATTAGCATGTTACCCCAGTGAAAAAACTAAATAAGTAAATGTAAACTATTTCAAAACCGCTCAACAACCAGATGGCAAACATCTTAGTTTTGAGGATCATTTGATGAGCAAAATGGTACCACAAGAAATGAGGACTACAGTTGCAGAATCCTTGATGGTAAAAACTAATAACTGCAGCAGTACTCCTAAGAAAGATGAATGATCCAACTTTTAACAGATTAAGCACAGATTTCCAGAGGGAAATGACTGACCACTTTCATACATAGAGGGGAATGGCAGACAACATATTTTACCACAGAAGGATGCATAAACAAACGTATTCTGCACCATTGAGTAAGCAAGATGTTGATGTTGAAGACATCCCAAAAACAATTAATCTGCTCAGCACAGCAAGAATAAAGAGATGCTATCCTGTGTTCCTGCAACTAGCCTCTTTAAAGACTGTGTGCTGTGAGAAACAACCCAGAACAATAATACCTAGGATTTACAGAGGCTGGCTTCGATACAGTCATCCCAATCATATCCAGCAATAATACCAAGGATTTACAGAGGCTGGTTTGATACAGTCATCCCAATCATATCCAGCAATAATGCCTAGGATTTACAGAGGCTGGCTTCGACACAGTCATCCCAATCATATCCAGCAATAATGCCTAGGATTTACAGAGGCTGGCTTCGACACAGTCATCCCAATTATATCCAGCAGTAATACCTAGGATTTACAGAGGCTGGCTTCGGCACAGTCATCCCAATCATATCAAGCAATAATACCTAGGATTTACAGAGGCTGGCTTCGACACAGTCATGCCAATCATATCCAGCAATAATACCTAGGATTTACAGAGGCTGGCTTCGATACAAATATCCCAATCATATCCAGTAATAATACCTAGGATTTACAGAGGCTGGCTTCGATACAGTCATCCCAATCATATCCAGCAATAATACCTAGGATTTACAGAGGCTGGCTTCGACACAGTCATCCCAATCATATCCAGCAATAATACCTAGGATTTACAGAGGCTGGCTTCGATACAGTCATCCCAATCATATTTAGCTAACAGAAAAATCTCTGCCTCACAGCTCCAGAGTCCAGGGTGGAGATGATTACATGTTCTTTCTGTGCCTGGTGGGGGGTTCTCTGGGTACTCTGATTTCCTTCCACCTTCTAAAAACATGCTAGTTGATTGTTCAGTTAACTGTCAATGCACTAATATGTTACAATAATCTTCGTCCTTGTGGCTTGGTTTATAACTGACAAGGGTCTGTGCACCAGCTCACTTACCTAATTAACAAATGATAAACTAAAAATAATTATGAGTAACGTGGACATGTAATGAAACATGCAGTGTTGATTGAACAATAGACCTTCTGATAATGTTCGTGTCTGTTGTTGTCTCCTAGGTCAAAACGTAAAATGGAGGAAATGTTCCAGCTGAAGCATTGAGTACATCATAGTTGTACGGTACAAGTAATTCCATGTATTATTTTAGTATTAACAGAGTAATATTATGTTGTGAATATATAGTTATCAGCTAAGAACTCCACTTAAATTCTAACTACTTCTTTATCTAACCAGCACTTGTTAA
This sequence comes from Protopterus annectens, assembly GCF_019279795.1. Lineage (NCBI taxonomy): Eukaryota > Metazoa > Chordata > Ceratodontiformes > Protopteridae > Protopterus > Protopterus annectens. The sequence continues at coordinate 897,049,423 of NC_056733.1, forward strand.
AATTAATTTTCCAGATTGTTCAAGCACTGAATCATGTCAGTTCCCACCACTGGCACTTCGTGATTCATTTAAAGACACTGTGACAGCAGGACAGTGTGTGGGCCACCCATCAGTCCCTGTTGTGTGATCCAAATTTACAGCAGACACTGCTAATGTGCTGTGTGGAGTACAGGTGTACATTTAGAAGCAATGGCCTGTGGGAGAAGCAGGTGAGCAGATATAACAACTCTAGATATCAGAATTTTACATTCTGATGTGGATGTGAATCTGGTTACCAGGCTGTTTCATCCATGCCACCCCACCCCCTTCTGCATTCACATATATCACTGTCTAGTTTCCATAGCAACATGATACATTGCTCACTGCAGTTTCTAAACGTAGCAACTGACTTTTATGACTCATGTTGACCTTTGGTCTCCAGAAGGTGAGAGCCTAATTTTCTCCTTTGGGGAAAAAATAATATGCAAGGAATGGGCAGGCAGGAAGGAATAACTCAGCTTGAACATAAATTTCTAAGAACATAATTGGACTGTGACAGATTCTGCAAGGCTCACTGATTGCCTGACCAACAATGATGAGTTAAATATGGAGAAATCTAGAGGAAGAGAATCATTTTAATGTCAGTATGTGTGTGTGTGTGTGTGCTTGCATGCGTGTGTGTGTGTGCGCATATGTGTGTATTTGTGTGTGTGTGTGTGTGTGTGTGTGTGTGTGTGTGTGTGTGTGTGTGTGTGTGTGTGTATATATATATATATATATACACACACACATATATATATATATATATATATATATATACACACACACACACGTACATGTAAATGTGCATGTGGCACTGGTATTTGTGTGTGTGTGTGTGTGTGTGTGTGTGTGTGTGTGTGTGTGTGTGTGTGTGTGTGTGTGTGTGTATGTGTGTGTGTGTGTGTACATTTGGACTGGTGTATTTATATGCATGTCTGTGAATGAGTGAGTGTATGTGGATATGGATGTATGCCTGTGAGTGAGTGTGTGGATATGAGTGTATGCCTGTGAGTGAGTGTGTGGATATGGGTGTAATTGTACATGTGCCTGTGTGGAATGCATTCATTTTCTGAGGTTAATCTAATCTCACTGCTGCTTATGAATCTTGTCTAGCTAATGTGTAACCTGTATTCCCCCAGCACTAAGCCATAATCATGAAGTAACCTGGAATCATAATTTAAGTGAGTCTCTGCTGCGACCTGAGTCAAATGCCCATCCTGGTTTTCAGAGCTCAGCATCTTTCCCCCATGGCCAGGGTGGCCTTACCTCAGATGTCTTCATTTACCTGTTAAACATTTAGCATTCACTCACACCATCTTCATTTATGTTGTATTGCTTATGAGTTTTCTTCAAGAGAGTGCATCACACTCTGGCATCTGTCCTGGCCTATGACTGAAGAGCAACAAGTGATACTCTCTTAGGGAACCTTTTATTCACTCTTATTTTTACATTCTTATACTTACAATTGCTGACTATTGTTATTTGTCAGCAGACATCTACAGAATGGACTTCTGGGTAGGGAAGAAGGGGGTATGCCTTTTCTTTTGAAAATTACCAGGTATGCTTACAAGTTCAAAATATCAGATAAAGACTTCTACATTCAGGACTTTTTCCTGCCTAGACCAAGCGCACAGCACAGCTAACTGTACGCTCTACCAGGTGTTTCACCTGAAGACCATAAAGAGAAGGCAAGAAACCATCCGGGTACAGCAGGCCAAGCACAGACTTGTGGTTCTGATAAAATCAACCGCCTTGTCTGCCAACTCACAGCAGCAGGGTATCAAGTATATGCAATTCTAGAAATAAAAAGAGAAATATATTCGTGGGGAGAAATAGAAAGCCTTGAATTTTCACCTTCAGCAGAGACTCACGTCTGAGTACAGGAGCTCAGTGGAGGTGTTCAAACAACTCCTTTAGTCTGAGGAATCGATTCTGCAAGGGTCTCTCAGTGCAGTGACAGTTTTAACACTTCTGCAGTAGTGTGGGGGAAGGGGACTCAATTCCATTTGAACTACAAAAGAAAACACTGAACAAACACCTGCAATTTAGTTAGTTTTCTGTCTGTAGCTGGATAATTTCTAAGTATAGTGTAAAACAAGGTCTGAGCCAAATATAAATGTGGGTGAGTAGAGACAGAAAAGAAACAGTCCTTTTACAGAAGGTAAAGAAACTAACAGCGACCCTCTCAAATCCCATTATATGTCAATAGCATAGGAATTCAAAGTTACTTCCTTATGTCTGGCATGAGTCATACAAAGTATTATGGGAAAGAGAAAGTGTTGAGGGAGTACAAGATCACATTGATACATCAAGTCCCTTTGGTAGCCATGTTGTAGAAAACAGGCTAAAATTACAAATAAAGCACTTAGATTGATTTTGAGGTGTTAAAATAGGTCAGGAAACAAAGAGTGAAAAAAAGTGTTTTTTTAGTTGTAGGGTGGAGTTTTCCTTTAAGGCTGGTTACATCAATGTAATACAAGATAATCAAGCCAATGCTTTGGAATAGAAGGATAAAAACTGGACTATAGCTAGGCGACCCACGTTTAATTAACGACTCAGGTGTCTGAGGCACTGGCAAGGGAGGCTAGTCACACACATCTCGGGGGTGTGCACATGGGCACACCTAGTGGTTGAGCTCTAGCAGAGGTCATGGACACACAAGGGGACATTGCCTTTAGGGAGGCAGGGATTGGCTGAGTTGACACACTGGCAAGAATGATACATTAGTATGTCCATTGCATGTCCATTCTAAGGCAGTATATATGCAGATGAGGACAGAATTTGGGTCATAACAAAATATCTTCCTCTGCAGCAATATGATGTTGCCCTGAAGCACCTTAATCTCCTTACCTGCCCTGAACATGGATCAGAGAAAGTCCAAGGGAGGCTTCTTAGGTTCAGTAGAGCAGCTGATAGTCAGCTACAGAGGAGGACAAAAATATATTTAAAAGGGTCTACTTCATATGAGTGAAAGCCCAAATTAACATTTTTCTCATGGTAAGAAAAACAAGCAATTCATTTTTATGCTTTCATTTTTGCAGGGGGAAAGCCCCCCTGCACACCAATGTGGGGAGCTCTTCCCCCCACACACACATAAATTAAATATACCAACTCTGAGATCATACTACCTTGAGGGAAAGGGTGTTTTAAATATACTGTATAGTGCTGCAACTGACTACACGTCAGTAACTTATTTTTATTCATATCGGACTCAGCATTTTAAGTTTCCAGTCTTATGTAGTTTCAGCAAAGTCGTCTTGGTAATTTTGGATTTGTTCATATGGGCTTTCATTCATATGAAGTAGACCCATTAAAAATACAATGCAATACAAATTTCTGAAACAAATTAAAACTATTTGCATCTTATACAAAAGCAGAAGTTAGTGGGAGAGAGTAGAGAGGGAAAAGTAAAGCCAAGGGAAAATGATGAAATGGGGTGGAAAACTATTCTAGAGGAGGAAGAAACAGAGAGAAGGGAGGAAAATGGAAACCCTTAAGAATGGAGATATATCATTAGATTGTTTAGGACTGTATTATAGCTGTAAGGGGAGGGGATTAGAGTGGTTTGCTTAGTTTAGGTGGTCCCTTTGTTATAGAAGCATCTGTATTGTTAGTTTTGCATAGGTACTGTTTAACTATGTGATGACATTTTTGGTAGAAAGATAAAGATTTTGTGTGTGTTGGGAGAGATTTACAGACTGCGCTATGTTGAATGAAACTTATTATGTGGCGTGTGAGGGTGGATGGAGAGAAGGAGGGACCTGAGGTTGACTGGGGAAGATCTAGCTGAAAGTGTACCTGCAAAGAAGGAAACAGGTTTAGGATGAAAGGTTTGTAGACTAATCCTGCCATCATCACAGTGGGTCTGAGTCATTCTGGAAGCCATTTGGCTTTTGAGAGTAGGGAAGAATGACACTGTGTTTGTAGACAGATGGTTATGAACCAGCAAATGTTTAAGTAGTTTGTAGGTATTTTGGTTCTTTTGTAGGTGACTACAATAATTGGAAGTCCATGTTCTGACTGTGAGAGAAGGACTTCTTTGTTAATTGCTGCTCTTCCTTCGGGGAGAAGACGTGATATTTTCTAAGCCACAGGAACAGTTTGTTCACGTTTGATATGGCGACTAGTATACAGTATTGAAAGTTGATACCCAAATATTAGCAGTGTTGGACAGTTTGGACTGGAACCAAAACCATTCATTGTGTAGTATGTTTTTTTTTTTTGTATGAAGTATAAGCTTGTGATTTGTAACCTAGAAACAGATCCAAAACAATGCATGAAACAGCAACCACATTCCAGTCTCATGGGCCAACTGAGATAAACCCAAATAAAGCGTCAGCACTGTAGAGTCTGAAAATCCAACATTTACTGTAGGCACAAAGGCAAAAAATAGAAAAGACTGGTTTCACTGAATGATTTCTAAGCCAACTATTGAGCATTTATTCCAATGTCAGTGTCTAGTTTTTTTTAACAATTGTTGGGGAAGGTTTGGGCCTACAGATCAAAACATTGTCTTAAAGAAAGATGGATAGTTGGAGAAGATTTGGCAGTAGTTTGCTAATGAATAACTAGAAAGGTTAGTGTGTGTGGGGGGGGGGAGGCAATACTGATCCCTGTGGGACTCCTTTTAAAACAAAAGAATGAAATAGGGTTGTGCCTATTTGTATCTTAAAATGTCTGTTCATCTTGAAGGATTTAAAGCATGAAGATGCCCAGGAGCTATAAGGAGGGTATGGTGCAGGAAACTGAAATCATTTGTGAGCTTGATAAATACGGAGTTTGTATGATGTCTTTTGTTTATATTTAGAGAATATGATCCAACAAAGTATACAGAGCAGTCATGGCACTTCTGCCTGACCACAAGCCACAGAGAACTCTACACAGTACCATATGGGCCTGAATGTATTCTGAGATTTTGTTATAGATTATTTTTTCTAGCATTTGGATGAGATTAGGTAACATGGAAATAGAACAAACAAACTGCTTTTGAGGGTGATGAGGTTTTGGGAAGAGGTTTAACTACTGCCATTTTCCACTGGTCATGCAATGCAGTTTTTCATTAAGCACAGTTTCCAGAGGTAAGGCACAGGATTAAGTATGACATTTTGGTGAAGAGTGATAAACCTGCACCTGCGTCATCTGGGACATTAGCAGGTATTTTGTATACAATGGTGGCAACTTCTTTTCATTTGATTCTTTTCAAACAGAAAGGAGGACAGTCAGGATAAGGACGGGGCAAATGAAGTACGCACTGCGTCTAACGGCAGAAGAGAGGGAGTTAAAGAGATTTCATTAAGAAAGTCCAGAGGAGTTAGTAATCCTAAATATATGAAGACAGTGTCTTTATTTACTGAGTTGCTATGTGAATCCTAGCCTGCAATTTGATCAATAAAGTCCAGACTTTTTTCTGGTTATTTTGGAGGGCAGTTTAAGAAGGTTTTTTTTAGAAAGATGGCTTTGCATGTTTTGGTGGCACTTTCGGCTAAATTACTAATCAGGGTGATTTGTTGTCCTTTTTATATTGGAGGGCTATTCCGGAGTTTCAAGGTCTTACCTTGTAATTGTAAAGAGCTTTGAGTTATTTGGCGAGTTGAACAAAAAACAAAAAGAGGCACACCACGACTACCGAAGCTGACCTTTTTGTTCCACAAGTATGCGCTTTCATGTCACTAAGGACGCTTCATCAGACTTTAGATAACACAAAATATCAAAAACGTTTTAAATAGTAATTCAAAAACTATTGGACCAATAAAATTACACGCTGAATTAAGATACTCATTAGTGTTTTAAAGACACACAGATAGAATAAAACAATAAAAGTAATAGAAGACTCTCATTCACAATTCATATAAAATGTATGTATAGTATATTTACTTATTAAAATTAAAGTAAAAATCTTATTCTAGAAAACTTTATTATTATAAAAGCTTTATTACAAAAATTACATACATCTCATATGAGAATGCCTACAACTGAATAATCATTATATTAATGAGGCAAAGGACGATCTGCTAAAAATGGTTTTAGAGAAATTATATCATTCAGACCATGACCTTTATCTGCTTGTAGCTTAATTATCCATCTGCCTTCCTGTTTCTCTGTATAAGTCTTGATGTTACCTAGTCTCACTGTTCTATATACTGTTTCTAATACCATAAATGTAAATCTATGACTAGTGCCATATTGTACTGCGTGTCTTGCTAAGGCGTTCCTTTCATCCAACTTGTTGATGGCATATATGTGTTCTCTAATTCTTTCTCTGAGTGTCCTATTAGTTTTACTCACATAGAAACTAGTGCATTTCTGACATATTGCTAAATACACCATATCCCTCGATGAACAATCTGTATAGTGATTGAAAGTATGTTTGTGCTGTATTTGGGTGGATAAAGATGTTACAATTAGCTGTACAGGCACACTGGTTACTACTATGGCATGAGAAGCACCCTTCCTACTGAACTCATTACTCTTTGTTGACTACGCATTTCGTAACAAAGTAATCTGTATCTTTAAAACACTAATGAGTATCTTAATTCCGCGTGTAATTTTATTGGTCCAATAGTTTTTGAATTACTATTTAAAACGTTTTTGATATTTTGTGTTATCTAAAGTCTGATGAAGCGTCCTTAGTGACGTGAAAGAGCTTCCTTGTGGAACAAAAAGGTCAGCTTTGATTTTCTTGGTGTGCCTCTTTTTGTTTTTTGTTCATTTGTTGTTTATCTCTTAAAGAGGCACTTTACCCTGGATGTTATTTCGTTTTTATTGGATTCTATTATTTAGTGAGTTATTCATTTTGCAATAGTTTAAAGATTTTAGGGAAGTATGTATGTTGTAAGCTGTGGGGGGAACTGGTGAATGACATCACAATAATATCAGGGGTCTTGTCCAGCAAGTTAGAGTTCCGAATTTGTGAAAGTCCTACTTGGAGGGCTTTTATTCTTTGCTAAGCTATTGGCCTGAAAGTGACTAGTACTGGAGTAGGTTTTATGTTCATGATTTTAAGGGGAAAAAGTAATCAAGCAGTAGTCATTCATTCAGACAGAGAGAGAGAGACACACAGACAGGGGGTTGAAAGTATTATGGGGTTATAAATAAAAATGATATCACTGAGAGAGTGGCTATTTGTTTTGTAGTTTGGTTTACACTGAGAGAGTGGTTATTTGTTTTGTAGTCTGGTTTACACTGAGAGAGTGGTTATTTGTTTTGTAGTTTGGTTTACACTGAGAGAGTGGTTATTAGATTCATAGTTTCATAGGTTGGTACTAGGCTATCCCTGGACCCCTGTCTAGCAGGGCGACTGACGTGATCCCTGGGGTTAATTTCCTTTCTCCCATTCAGTCATTAAGGTTCCTTTTGAAGAGGGCCAAAGAGGTGCTCTGCTTGATATGTATGGGCAATCTATTCCAGAGTCTGGGGAGTCTCTGGGTCAGGAACCTATCCTTCCAGCATGTTTTGTTTATTGTGATGACATGGTTTAGATTCCTGGAGCGTGTGTCTCTGAGGGATTGGGATTTCTTTAAGTGTAGCATGTCCAACAGCTCTGGGTTTGGCATGGCCTTGTATGTTAAGCAGAGATCGTCTCGGAGTAGACGATATGCGACAGAGTATAGCTGGAGTTTTTTTAAGACAGTCAGCATAGGGCATCTGCTTTAGGCCTGCGATTCTTTTAGTGAGGTATTTCTGCGGCCTTTCCAGTTGTTTAAGATGTCTTGAGAGGTACATACCAAATGGGGTGTTGTATTCTATAATGGGTCTAATGAGGGATGAGTACAATGGGACAATGACCTCCTTTTTCTGTTGTGGCGATGTGCTTATTGAAGGTGAGACCACTGTCCATCTGTGTTGCTAAGTCTCTTATCACACTTTCGGTGTTTAGTGTACTGCCACCTATGTGGTAATTCACGGGTACATGTTTTTTTCCCAAAGGGGATAACTATACATTTCTTGGCATTGAGCTTGAGCCCATGGCTCTGGCACCAAGCATCTGTTTCTGTAAGGCCCTTTTGTAGAGTATCAACATAATTTGGGATCCAATAATGGCTCCCAGTTTGCAGTCATCTCCGAACTTTATTAGCCAGAGTCCCTTAGTGTTGGCCTGTACATCAGAGAATTAGATGCCAAAGAAGACAGGTCCCAGGACTGAACCCTGAGGTACTCCACTTGTCACTTGTCTGGACCTGGATTTGGAGTCAGCTACTTTTACAGTGTGGGTTCTGTCAGTAAGCCAGTTGGCAACCCATCGAGTGACATAGGGATTAATGCCCAGCTTAGTAAGTTTATCTATGATTCCAGAGTGGGGGATGGTGTTAAAGGCCTTGGCGAGGTCCAGATAGGCTGTGTGGACTGCCTTACCCTCGTCCACGGCTCTGGAGACTGATTTGAAGAAGTCAATCAGGTTCAGAAGACAAGATTGGCCCTTCACAAATCCAAACTGGGTGGGGTCCAGTGTTTTAAGGTTGCCAATGTCTTTGTTTATAAGTTCCATGATAATACGTTCCATGGCCTTGCAGATCAGGCTCATCAGACTGATGGGGATGTAGTTCCTGGGATCCAAGGTGGATCCCCCGTTGTGGAGTGGGATAACTGTAGCTGTGCACCACTCTGTGGACATGAAGCTTGAGGTGAGGGTATGATTAAACATGACATTTAGGTGAGGTGCCAGTTCATTTTGTAGTTCATGTAGTACACAGCCCGGGATGTCATCTGGTCCCATGGATGCTGTATTCTTAGCTTTGGAGAGTGCGTTTTTTACCTGTGTGGCCATTATTACCGGAATTTGGCAATCTTCCGGTATTGAGACGGGCCATTTAGGGGGTGAGAGGGGGTGAAGTTGGCACTGAATTAATCTGCAAGGATATTGGCAATATCTTTGGGATCAGTATATTTAATGCCATTCTGTTGTAGCTCAGAGCAGATCTGAGCATTGACATTTAGATTCTTGACATAGTTATAGGATGCCTTGTGGTTGTCTTTGGAATCTTTGGCAATTTTATTTTCGCAACTAGCTTTGGAGGATTTTATGAGGGATCTCAGCTTCTTACTGAGGCTGGTAAGGGAGTTTTTTGCATCCTGGGATTTTCCTCTTTTCTGCAACAGTTTCTTCCTTTTTTTGGAGGAGAACATCTTGGTTCTATTTCGGATGGCACGATTCATGCATGAGTGGATGTGCTCGTGCAGTGCCTTATTGTAGGACTCAGCAGTCGAACTTTCAGTTCCCATCTGCATGGGTGTCATGAAGTTTGTAACTTCTGACTTGAGTAGCATGAAGTTGGCTTTGGAGAAGTTTTTTATGGAGGTTTCCTTACTGGGGGTGGGATGTGGATGTTAAGGGTGATTAGCTTATGGTCTGACCTGACCAACGAGGGGGTGACCATAGGTGTTGAGCATCGATTTCCCATGTTGGTAATGACCAGGTCTAGGATATTGGAGCCCCTGGTGGGATTATGGATTAGCTGATCCAGGGCATTGGAATTTATGAATTCCAAGAACCGTTGGGCAAAGGTGTTGGTACACGAGTAGTTTTCCCAGTTAATGGCAGGGTAGTTGAAATCACCCAGTATTAGGGTGTTTGGTTGTATATTAATATTTTCCAAAATGTTTAGAAAGGTGCAGTGAGAATCTTGGGGCATGGTCGGGGATCTGTAGCAAGCTACAATTTGGATTGCAGTCTTATCTAGTGTTAGTTGCACCTGGAGAATTTCAGATGCATTGTGTTGGGCAACTAACCTGGTGGTGTGAATATCCTTGGTGAATATGGACACTCCTCCACCTTTAGTGTTTCGGTCCTGGTTTGTTGGCCGAAAAGTGTGGTAAGAGTTGTAGCCTGGTATTGCAGGGGTGCTCTCTGGAGTCCTTGAACCAGGTCTCAGTTACTGCACAGATATCAATGTTCTCCATTTTTAGGAGTGCCTCGAGAGAGACTGCATTTTGAGGTTTAGACTTCTGGCATTGAGTAGCATTACCTTCAGATTTTGCATGCTTGTACCTGTTACGGTGGTGGTTTTGTTCTTTGAACTTTGGCTAAAAAAGGCACTATAGGGGTGGCAAGAGCCTTTGCCAGTAACCTGAATCCAGGGGCGACAGGTGCAGACCATCTCTGGCAAGGCATCATGGTCTGTCGATCATGTCGTCCCAGGCAGACAGATACTGGATCCCCTTTGAATGACACCAGAAGCTTAGCCAATTGTTGAAGTCAATCATCTTGTCCTTATATTGTGGTATCATTCTGCGTGAAGGCAGGATGCTACTCAGGGCTAGGGTCATACCTGCCTGGGCCACATGATCCGAGAGCTCTTCCATGTCTCTTTTCATGTAGTCCAGGGAGGTACGTCTCAAGTCATTCACTCCAACATAAACAATGACATATTTGTACTTGTTGTGGAGTGACTTGAGCGCATGAGCTATGTGGCGGATCCTGGCACCTGACAGGCAGCTCACTGTAATTTTCTCCTTGTTCAGCCTGGTGAGTGGGACATCAGTGTGCCTGACTATAGAGTCACCTATGACTAAAGTGTTAGGTACGTTGTCTTGCTTTCAGGGATGTTGCTGGGTGGCACACTGGCGTTGTGAGCTATGTGACACTTTGGTTGTGATTGGTGTTTGTTTGTGTTTCAGCTTCGGAGGTCCTTGTTGCTTGAGCAGGTTACAGTTAAGGGCCTCCACATATGTGGATTTAATGTTGCTATGTGTGGGTGTTGGTGGTGTGAGTTTAGAAGGGCTATGTGTTGCTTGAGGTGTAGTGCGGGTGTTAACCTTCTCCTCTTGACTGTCTAGCACAATCTTGGGTGGAGAGTGCTTTGCTTCCAGTTTGGTTATGTAAGTGTATCTCTCACAGGTTGTAGTGTTGGGTGGTAGGAGGAGAGGGTTGTCTGTGTACATGAGGCAATTGCTGCATTGCCCCAGTATGCCCAGATTCACCAGGTGGAGAGGAGAAATCAACGGAAGCTGACCCTTGGACATGCCTGGTTTAGTGCTTTTTTTTTTTTGAAAAGTCCAGAAGCTGTTTTCCCTTACCTTAGCAAGGTACTTTGCAATTACAGGCTGTTTAGTGCCTATGATTAATTTCTCCTTATTAATAAGGAGAGTTGAGTGCTTGTATCAGTTTAAGGCTTCCTAGTGCTTTCCATCAGGTATTAGAGCAAGTGCTAGTCACAGGGATGCTTAAAGGTAAGATGAAAAAAAATGGTTTATCCTAAACACTGCAGCGTGCACTACAGAAGTTAGATGTGAAAGTAGGAAACTTAAGTTTTACATGTCTAAAAAGTTAAGTTTTAGTGGAGAGTCACTATTTTTAAAACACCAAGATAGATTGAAAGGGGGTGATCACTTTTGTATTCCGGTACGATGGAATACAGTAGAATGGACAATAAATTTAAATAGTTCAAGGGGAGTGATTTCACAAAATGATAATTTTGTGCTTACTCACACAAGCCAGTGAAATCAGAGAGGAAATCAGATATATGGTCAAATTAACATAAGAGGCAGGCAACTAGAAAGACAGTGGTATTTAAGAACACAACAGTGACAGGGTAGGGGGGTGGAGAAAAATTTCTGCCTGACTCACAAGAGACAGAGCTGTGGGGTCTTTTGAAGTTTTAATATGCGGTTAAAAGCAGAACACAAGCAAAACACAAGGTAAAGAAAACAAATTACAGCACTCAAAATATAAAAAGACAATAAACTAATACAAAATACAACAAATAAAAAGCAAACCAACCTTTCCCCTCACAGCAAAGTGTAGCAGAGTCTGGGTGAGCCTTTCCAATAAAGGTCTGAAATGTTTTATTTTACCCCTTAAATAAAGGTTTAGTTCCTAGCTCCACCCCCTCAGTTCACAAACGATTAACCTTAAGTGACCTCTTCTGTCTTATGTATGAGTCCTTAATTGATCAGTTCTAATTTCTGCCTGACTCACAAGAGACAGAACTGAGGGGTATTTTGAAGTTTTAATATGCAGTTAAAAGCAGAACACAAACAAAACACAAGGTAAAGAAAACAAATCACAGACTCAAAATATAAAAAGGCAATAAATTAATACAAAATACAACAAATAAAAAGCAAACCAACCTTTCCCTTACAGCAAAGTGTAGCAGAGTCTATTTGCTTTGTAGTTTGTTTACACTGAGAGAGTGGTTATTTGTTTAGTAGTTTGATTTACACTGAGAGAGTGGTTATTTGTTTTGTAGTTTGGTTTGCACTGAGAGATTGGTTATTTGTTTTGTAGTTTGGTTTACACTGAGAGAGTGGTTATTTGTTTTGTAGTTTGGTTTACACTGAGAGTGTGGTTATTTGTTTTGTAGTTTGGTTTACACTGAGAGAGTGGTTATTTGTTTAGTAGTTTGGTTTATATTGAGAGAGTGGTTATTTGTTTTGTAGTTTGGTTTACATTGAGAGTGGTTATTTGTTTTGTAGTTTGGTTTACACTGAGAGAGTGGTTATTTGTTTTCTAGTTTGGTTTACACTGAGAGAGTGGTTATTTGTTTAGTAGTTTGGTTTACACTGAGAGAGTGGTTATTTGTTTAGTAGTTTGGTTTACACTGAGAGTGTGGTTATTTGTTTTGTAGTTTGGTTTACACTGAGAGAGTGGTTATTTGTTTAGTAGTTTGGTTTATATTGAGAGAGTGGTTATTTGTTTTGTAGTTTGGTTTACATTGAGAGTGGTTATTTGTTTTGTAGTTTGGTTTACACTGAGAGAGTGGTTATTTGTTTTGTAGTTTGGTTTACACTGAGAGAGTGGTTATTTGTTTAGTAGTTTGGTTTACACTGAGAGAGTGGTTATTTGTTTAGTAGTTTGGTTTACACTGAGAGTGTGGTTATTTGTTTTGTAGTTTGGTTTACACTGAGAGAGTGGTTATTTGTTTAGTAGTTTGGTTTACACTGAGAGATTGGTTATTTGTTTTGTAGTTTGGTTTACACTGAGAGAGTGGTTATTTGTTTTGTAGTTTGGTTTACATTGAGAGTGGTTATTTGTTTTGTAGTTTGGTTTACACTGAGAGAGTGGTTATTTGTTTTGTAGTTTGGTTTACACTGAGAGAGTGGTTATTTGTTTAGTAGTTTGGCTTACACTGAAAGAGTGGTTATTTGTTTTGTAGTTTGGTTTAGTGTGATCATTTATGAGTTGAGTGAGACCTTGATTGCTAATGGCATCAAGGATTTCTACATATAAGGGGATGAGGAGGCTGATTTAAATCCTCCAAAGTTGGTTATGTCTTTGTACACTTTAGTATAAGTTCTTATGTCACTGAATAGTGTGATACATTTCTTTTGATTAGCTGAATTAGCTGGATTAAGGAGGTACGCTACTGCTAGGGTAAGGGTACTTAAGTTTCTAACAGCTTTGAACAGCTACATTTCTTGCTAGTTACTTTGGATCATGGTTATTACCTGATGACTTTTATGCATAGGAATGTATTTTTCTTAAAGTTTTGTTTTAAAAGGAAAGAGCATTTCTTCTTTCATTCTAGTTCCTGTCCTGGCACTGTATATGTATTCCTTAGAAAGTAGAAGCTCAGACTGGGAGCTTTTTGTTCAGCCCATGATTCAGTGACAGCAAGAATGTCTGGAGTTTGGATAGACAGAAATATGTTTAACTGTTCTAGTTTATTAACGTACGACATTTAGTGACACTATTTTGAGGGGGTCAAATGTAAAGTTAAGGATGAGGGTTAGAGTTGGGAGTAATGAAGTTGTGAGGACCTAACTATGAAGGAGAAAGATACATAGAAGTTGAGCAATCTGAATGATTATTCTGAGAAAGGTTTTGAGATTGAATAAGGGGGCTTTTTTAAATGTCTGTTCATCTTGAAGGATTTAAAATGAAAGTGAGAAAATAGGTGAGGTGCTGGGCATTAGAACAACTTTTGAATATGCTGACAGTTTTAAAGGAAGTAATTGTGATTGGCTAGTATAAGAAATAGAAAGCATTAAGGGGTGGCTCAGAGGGGTCAGCATGGAGATTATTAGGGTAGGCTGGTGTAGAGGTTGTTTGGAAAAAGGGAATAAAGATCTAGGTTAAGAAGAGGAGGTCTGAGCAGGGAAGTGAAATGGTGGGTATTAGGTTCTATTAAAGGTAACGGTTGGCAGTGAGAGTTCAGCCTTGCTGGGCGATATAATATCTTATTGCTGCAGTGCTGAATTGTCATTATACCCATAAGACAAGTTGTGGACCGGTCTATTTATTTATTTACTTACTTAACTTATTTACTTTGTTGACCAGGTAGGTGGGTTTGTGCACAGACAATTTTTAGTTATGAGCCAAGCCAGATAGACAGTCACAAGTTTCAAAGTCAAAAGTTTCAACAGATAATTACAATTCATTGTTAGTTGTACAACTGAAATAGTTTGACAGTTCATTTACAGAACAACAATGGAGTGAACTGGAAGATACAATTAAACATCAATAACAATTACAGTTTACAATTTAAAGAGGGCAACATATGGGTTTATAGAAACACGACCTAGAAGAAATGAAAGAAGAGACTTAAAGCAGTATTTATATGTACAGCATGCGTCAAACAAGAGTGCTAATGCAGTTTAGAAGTAAGATAGTGTTTAGCTGTGCACATATATAAGGTGGTTGGTAGAGCCCTCATTCAGCCATTGTCAAAACACTGGCACTTGAACTCATTACTAAGAAAATGAAGTAGCTCCTCTTTGAACGCACTTAATCTCAATTGTTTTTGGATATCTAGGGATAGTTCCATGCTGCAGCTGCAGGTTTTGTAAACGGTTTTTCACCTATTGCCTTGTAATGTGATCGTGACAAACAGATGGCATTGTCTGTAGGGGCATGTAGGGAACAGTCTGTCTGCCTGTGTTATAGTGCATGTCCTAGAGGTGGGCAGTGAAATAGTCTGAATGTCAAACTATTGAGTAAGAAGAGTGGTCCTAGCAGTTACTGGTAACCATATGTGTTTTTAAAGAGCTATGCAGATGGGTCCACCCAGGGTTATGAATGTCACTTGCACAATGTGGGTGTTCTCTCCAGAGTTTAGAGCAAATAATGGTATACAGTATTCTATTCTGGACTTTATCATCTGTAATGCCAGAACTTTCTAAAATTCTCCTAGAAGTAGATGAGAGTATTGTATGCCAACCTATGTTTTTAGCTTTTTTTTCCTTCCCTCTGCATATCCAGTGCCCCATATCTATTGCTGGGTATACCAGTTCACTCCCCCTCTAGATATGCTCCAATAAGATTGTGCCCAGCACCAGTGGGAGTGTATGGGAGAGATTCACACCACATAAAGGCAATGAGGGAGGATAGTGAAGTGGGCCCCACCACCCATGTCAGTGGAGGTCAGTTAGTGTGCACAGGAATATGATCAACAGCACAGTGCTTGGTTAAAGGTAAGACCTGATAGTGTAAGGAAAAGATGCATAAAAAGTCTTTAAAAAGTGTCTCTGAATCAGTAGTAACATAGTGTATGTACCACAAAAGACAGGGACATTTAAGTGCCACTTACATGCACTTGCTCAAAACTGCCAACCAAAGGATTTCTGAGTCAATGTACCACAGAGATTACACAGTATATATAAAAGTAATGTTTTTACTACAAATACAGCAGTGTAACAGCAACAAATGTTTTCATATTAAACAGAATAGTGCAATAATAAAAAAGTTCATGCCCGAGGTGGCAAACCCAATTAGTTGTCTGTTTTGATGCAGATAGAACTCACAGAGAGAAGTTGGACTTTTTAGGTGCTGAGGGCAACTGTTCCACATTATGCCAGGCAGAGTTAAAAGGAGCCAAACCTGATGCTGAATATCCTGTGCATAAAAGGAAAACTATGCAGGAAATCAAACAGATTTCATCCTCCTATTCTCAAATATAACACGATGTACACCTCTAAGCAAGGACCTTACAATAAGGTCACAGAAAAAACACCCAAAGAAAATGGAAGTAAGAAGAGAAGGAGGTTTGGGGACGCACAGGACTCAGTCCCCAGAAGTGAACAGATGTGACAATACCAGCTTCTTCCTTTCCCATTTAAAACTCCCACCCTGATCTTCCCAATTCACTTCCTCACTGCCCTTGGCTTAGTGGTCAGTTTGCCTTCTTCTACCAGACTTGGTCGAATATAACTTTGGACCAGTGGATATAAGAGATTGTCTCCAGAGGGTACAAATTATATTTCCTATCCAAACCAAAAAATAGAGGACTCCCATCTGTACTAAAAGACAAGAAAAGTCTTGTCAACCAACCTCTTAGCAAAAATGCTACTTTTAAGGAACTACAGAATTTGTTCCCACTGGCCAGGATGGTAAAAGGTTTTACTCCAGACTATTTCTTGTTCCAGGAAAACACAGGCCATAGGCACATTTGCTAGACTTATAAAGGATAAATGGTTCTTAAGAACTTCAAAATTCAAGATGAGGGCTCTACAGGCCCTCTTGCCCTACCTGGGATACTCAGGCCCGATCAATGATTTTAGAACTCAAAGATGTCTTCTTCCTCAAACCTATCTTCAAAAGATGTGGGGACACTACCTGAGGTCTGCAGCAGGGACTAACCATTACTAAATTTATCTCCTTGTCCTTTGGTTTGTCTACTACACCCAGTTTTTGTAAAATGAATGACATGAGTGATAGTTCACTGCAACACCAGGAGCATCTACATTAACCGCTACCTGAATGATTGCCTTATTTAAGTATATCTCAGGAGAAGAGCACTGGAAACTACATCAGCAGGCTACGTTTCTCCTTGAATGAGCAGAAGTCAAACGTATGCCCAACCAAAACAGTGACTTTTTTGGATGCCTTTCTGGATACTAACTTAGCAATGGTTTACCTACAACAAGAAAAGCTAAAGTCCCTCTCTACCTTCTTTTAGAACATGCTAAGGAAATCAGTGGTAACAGCCAGGGAGTTCCTGAACATTCTGGGCCACATGGCATCCACCATACTTGTGCCTCTAGCCAGATTATATTTGAGGAAACTTCAGTGGTACCTAAAGAATATGTGGGACCAACCCTCTCATCCAGTGGAGCACACCATCCACTCCTACCCTATAGGAAGACAGAACTGTGATGGTCGAAAGAATGAATGAGGTTATAATCTTTAGGCCACCTTCACCAAACCAGACCTCAACAAAGGACACTTCAGACATAGCATGCTGGTGCACAGATTATTCATAGATATTTCAAGGTCACTGAGTCTTGTGACTATTCATGCCTTGCCAGTACCCTCCCTCAGGTTGCACATACCAGCCAATCCCAAAGTAAATTTGTGTATACTCATCCAGTCATCTGGTTTATCTTTAAAGGAAAGTAGTGAGTTGTACTGCTTAACACACAGGAAGTTTACTTCTGAGGTTTGGAAGGTGCTGGGCTATAAACCTCTCTCCACTTTGCTTTATTTATCTGTTAGTGAAGATTTAGGTCACTGACTCTAGTACTGCTGGAAATATTGGACTTAAGGAGAAATAAGATGCTCAGGATAACTTGGTATCTAATGATCTGGTAAACTAGACAGAGATATCCCCTTAAAAGTCTGACATGGAATAAAGGGATTGAACTTCCAGTCTCTCTTAGTAGCTCAGATCATATTTTTGGTTAGGAACCTTTGGGGTCTTTCTAATTATTTGATATGTTTAGTGAGACACATCATAAAGGGGGCATTATACTCAATAACTGGCCTGATGAATGGTGACTATACCGGAGTGATTACCTCTTTTTAGACCTTGGTATTTCTTTGGCAATTAGCAGAGCTAAATAAAAGGATTTCCTGGCAACTATCATCATATGATGATCAAAACATTTGGAATTATCAACCCAGGTTCCTAGGTCCATTGGCTACATTTTCATTTTGAAGTGGTGTGTTGTCTATATGGGTCTATGTTGTTTTACCGAAATAACACTTTAATGAATGCCACATAGCCGAACCCTAGCTCAACGAATGTACACTTAACTGAAAATGGACTATTGTGGACTTCATGTCCAGTAAACACAAAAACACAGAAAGAAACATTACAAACACTTATTTGCAGGGGGGGGGGCAAGCCCCACTGCACCCCCACATCCCACATATATACTAACTCTGAGATCGTACTACAGTGGGGAAAAGGGTATATTTCCTTATCTTCACTGTACCACAATCTATTACAACCTTACTCAGCATTTTAAGTACCCCTCCCATTACAAACCTTAACAAAAATAAAAAAACACCACATCTGTATTACCAGACAATGCCAACCATTCTTGCTGTAGATGTAGTCCACGATAGTCCATTTTCGGGTAAGTGTATGTTCGTTAAACTGAGGTTCGGCTATATAGCATTTGTTAAAGTGTTATTTCGGTAAAACACAGTAGATCCGTCTATACAGTGTAATGAATGGAGAGATGCCTAGTGAGGATACTACACTTTTAGCATTTAGTTTGAGCCCATTTTAGGACACCAATATTTTACTGGGGAGAGTTCATTCTAGAGGGTTTGGATATCATAGGGTGACTTAACAACAACTCACAGTTTGCAGTCATCTGCAGACTTTGTTACCTAGAAGTTATGGCTCTCTGCTTGGAGATCTGAGAACTAAATACCAAAAAGGAGAAGTCCCAGAACCAAACCCTGAACTGCACCATAGGTCATTTTCATACTTTCTAATGAGGTACCTGCATCTCACATGGTGCAGATTCTGTCTTTCAGCCAGTTTGCAATCCATCTTAACACATATGGGTTGATTTTTAAAGCATTTAAGCTTGCATAGGGAAAGGTGTCAAAGGCCTTGGTCAAGTCAAGATACCCCACGTATACTTCATGGCCACCATCTACAACCTCTGTAACTACATGCACTTTATAGCCACCACCTTCAGCCTCGATAACCAAGTGCACTTCATGGCCACCATCTACAACCTCTGTAACTGCATGCACTTTACAGCGACCACCTTCAGCCTCGGTAACCAAGTGCACTTCATGGCCACCACCTACAACCTCTGTAACCACACGCACTTTATAGCCACCACCTTCAGCCTTGGTAACCAAGTGCACTTCATGGCCACCATCTACAACCTCTGTAACCACATGCACTTTATAGCCACCACCTCCAGCCTCGGTAACCAAGTGCACTTCATGGCCGCCATCTACAACCTCTGTAACCACATGCACTTTATAGCCACCACCTTCAACCTCGGTAATGAAGTGCACTTTCATGGCCATCATCTACAACTTCTGTAACCACATGCACTTTATAGCCACACCTTCAGCCTCAGTAACCAAGTGCACTTCATGGCCACCATCTACAAAATCTGTAACCACATGCACTTTATAGCCACACATTCAGCCTCGGTAACCAAGTGCACTTCATGGCCACCATCTACAACATTTGTAACTACATGCACTTTATAGCCACCACCTTCAGCCTCGGTAACCAAGTTCACTTCATGGCCAACATCTACAACCTCTGTAACCACATGCACTTTATAGCCACACCTTCAGCCTCGGTAACCAAGTGCACTTCATGGCCACCATCTACAACCTCTGTAACCACATGCACTTTACAGCCACACCTTCAGCCTCGGTAACCAAGTGCACTTCATGGCCACCATCTACAACATTTGTAACTACATGCACTTTACAGCCACCACCTTCAGCCTCAGTAACCAAGTGCACTTCATGGCCACCATCTACAACCTCTGTAACCACATGCACTTTATAGCCACCACCTTCAGCCTCGGTAACCAAGTTCACTTCATCTACAACCTCTGTAACCAGATGCACTTTATAGCCACCACCTTCAGCCTCAGTAACCAAGTGCACTTCATGGCCACCATCTTCAGCCTATAACCCCTTCAAACAAGATAACCAGATTAAATAGATAAGATCTACCCTTCGCAAAGTCAAACTGCTAGGGGTCAAGTCTAACAAGATTCTTGATATCACATTTTATGAGTTCAGTTATGGCATGTTCCATGACTTTGCAGATGAAGTCTGTAAGGCTGACAGGTCAGTAATTACCCGATTTGATTGCAAGGCCATCCTTATGGACAGGCATCACCACTTCAATGCACCATTCATCAGGGACAAGACCAGTAGCTAAACTTAGGTTAAACAGTTTGGGGGGGGGGTCAGCAACAGCCCGATTAACACTGTTAATTAAGCAACCAAGTATATTGTCAGGTCCCACACAGGAAGTATTTCTGGTCTTTGTTACCACTTCCAGTAAATGATCTGTAGAGATAATTGGGGGAAACAAGGGATTTGGATATTTAAGGGCTTCGAACAGAAGTCTCGGGGTGAAGCTGTTACTAAATTTGTTTGCAAGGATATTGGTAATGTCTGCGGGGTTAGAATAGGACCCATCATTATGAATACGTTCTATGCAATGCAGGGTGTTTTTTTAGTTTCCTAACATAGTTAAAGAAGGATTTATAATCATGTTTGGTTTCAGAAACCAGCCTAAATTCACGGGCTCCTTTAATGGGCTTGATAAAGTTCTTTTTGTAATGCTTCTGATATTATCCTTGACAAGAGGAAGTTTGAGTCTACTAAATAATTTAAGGAGTTTCTTTTTTTATTTTGTTGTATAGTTTATTTGTGGCAGTGTTCCACCAGGGAGGTTTGTCTTTGAATTTCCTATGACTACTGCTGTAGCTCACCCTGTAAATGAAGTGCCTTGAACAATACAAGGGATGAAGGTTGTCGGTTCAAATCTCCTCAGGGTCATATGCTTTAAGTCTGGCAGTTAGTGCAGAGGACTAAAGCTCTGAGCTATTAATGAGCTGCTTCCTGTGCCAAGGGTACAGGGTTTGATTCCTTCCACCTGTATTTGCAGTTATCACAGGGGACTAAAGCTCTGAGCTGTTAATGAGATGCTTCCTTTTCCCAGGGTACAGGGTTTGATTCCTTCCACCTTTATTTGCAGTTATCACAGAGGTCTAAAACTCTGAGCTGTTAATGAGCTGAGTCCTGTGCCCAGGGTACAGGGTTTGATTCCTTCCACCTTTATTTGCAGTTATCATAGGGGTCTAAAGCTCTGAGCTGTTAATGAGCTGCGTCCTGTGTCCAGGGTACAGGGTTTGATTCCTTCCACCTTTATTTGCAGTTATCACAGGGGACCAAAGCTCTGAGCTGTTAATGAGCTGCGTCCTGTGCCCAGGGTACAGGGTTTGATACCTTCCACCTTTATTTGCAGTTATCACAGGGGACCAAAGCTCTGAGCTGTTAATGAGCTGTTTCCTTCCACCTTTATTTGCAGTTATCACAGGGGACTAAAGCTCTGAGCTGTTAATCAGCTGATTCATGTGCCCAGGGTACAGGGTTTGATTCCTTCCACCTTTATTTGCAGTTATCACAGAGGACTAAAACTCTGAGTTCTTAATCAGCTGCTTCCTGTGCCCAGGGTACAGGGTTTGATTCCTTCCACCTTTATTTGCAGTTATCACAGGGGACTAAAGCTCTGAGCTGTTAATGAGCTGCTTCTTGTGCCCAGGGTACAGGGTTTGATTCCTTCCACCTTTATTTGCAGTTATCACAGAGGACTAAAACTCTGAGTTCTTAATCAGCTGCTTCCTGTGCCCAGGGTACAGGGTTTGATTCCTTCCACCTTTATTTGCAGTTATCACAGGGGACTAAAGCTCTGAGCTGTTAATGAGCTGCTTCTTGTGCCCAGGGTACAGGGTTTGATTCCTTCCACCTTTATTTGCTGTTATCACAGGGGACTAAAGCTTTGAGCTGTTAATGAGCTGCTTCCTGTGCCCAGGGTACAGGGTTTGATTCCTTCCATGTTTATTTGCAGTTATCACAGAGGACTAAAGCTCTGAGCTGTTAATGAGCTGCTTCCTGTGCCCAGGGTACAGGGTTTGATTCCTTCCACCTTTATTTGCAGTTATCACAGGGGACTAAAGCTTTGAGCTGTTAATGAGCTGCTTCCTGTGCCCAGGGTACAGGGTTTGATTCCTTCCATGTTTATTTGCAGTTATCACAGAGGACTAAAGCTCTGACTTGCTAATGAGCTGCTTCCTGTTTTCAGCATACATAGTTTGAATCTTTCCATCTTCATTTGATTACTGTGTGACCTTGAGCAAGTTACTTAACCAGACAATGATTTGTGGCAGTTGGGAATTTGGTCTAGGCTCATTAATTATATCTAGCAACTATACATAAATCTGGTTCTGATAGGGACTGCTAGCTCTATGCCTTTTTCAAAATGGGTGTAGAAAGCCTTAGTCAGCCTTACAGATGTAATATGGTTAGGAGAGGTACAGTCATAAGTGTATTTTGATATTTTATCACAGAGTAGGTTGAGGTTGGCATGCTTGCAGTCCTTAAATTCAACTTTTGGGAGTTTAAAGGAGAAGGAAGAAGATCACAAGCGTATGGACAACCTTCATGGGGAATGGAGATAACAAAGCAGTACTGCAAGTGGTGTCCATGTTTGTAACATTCAGGTCATAAATGCTGTGTCCTCTAGAAGGTTTATTTATCAATTTCTTAAGGGAACTTTTGTTTAATAAGTTCTAGGAATTTTTGGGCATATCCTACAATGGAGGTATAGGTGTCCTGGTTTATTAAAAGGTAGCTACAGTCACCCAAAGTAAGTTATTTTTTTTACTAATATGGAGATTATTTAGAACACCGAGGAATCTTACATGGTCATTAGGGGACAAAAAAACATGTTCTGTAACAAGCTAGTAGTGGATAATTAACATTATCTAGCATGTTCTCTAGTTTAGTTAGTTCAATTTGGGGGTCCCTACGAATCTGTCTGGAGGTAATATGTTTCCTGACAAACACAGAGACTCTGTCACCACTGCCATTGAGTCTGAAAGATAAGAAGCCCAAAAATCCTGGTGTAGAAGGAGTGCTCTCTTGACATTTAGTCCAACTCTTAGTAGCTACACAAACATGAATGTTTTCCAAATGCAAGAGTGTCTCAAGCTCAAGCTATTTATTGTTTAGGCTTTTGGTATTAAGGAGAGACACCTTAATGTGATACAGTTTTGGGACACATATGTTAGTTATGCTGAAATGTCTATTATTGGGATTCTGCCTAAAACGGACACTATGGGGTAGCAAAAGCTTTAGCCAGTACGCATACCTTGGATTTTAAACTAAAGGGCACCCCAACTCCAAGAAAGAAAAACTATATATAAACATAAAAGAGACAATGGCAACAATTCAGGCTCTCAAAACCTTTGGACAGTCTGGAGAACTAGGGACCCTGCAAATCACACCACAGTCATAATTTACATAAGCAAACAACTAGCTATCACCTCTGTGACCTTGGGAAGAGGTCCTGGAATGCAGTTTGCTTCTAAAGGCAACCTATACACCAGCTCAGGAAAAAGTACAGTTGTGTAAGTAAACCTACTGTAACAGTGGATGTTTGAATGATCACTGCTGCAGTAGCCTTAGCTACGTGGGTTATATCCTGCATATAATATGACAGCTGTCCAGCTTCCACACACTAAACCATCAGTCAGCTTGAGCCGACCTGACTAAAAAGACAAGTTTAGGTGTCAAAGGTCAAACTCTTCAGAGCTTTCAAGCCAACAGAGAGAGGGAGGCTGAGCCCTGAAAGGACAATGCTAGGAATAACAAAAAAATAAATCTCAACACCCTGGTTTAAGCAACATACCAAAAAACAAGGTCATGATCATCTCAGCATCTACTGTTATGGTAAGTTTACTTACACAACTGTACTATGTTCATCATCTATCACTGCTGCAGCAGTCTTGGCTATATGGGTACCCTAGCTTACTAAATTAGGAGGTGGAAGGAGAAGATTCTTGTTTGAGAATGGTCTGAGCAAAGTCTGATCTAGACCTAGAGAAGGAATCAGGCTTATAGTGCTTTGTAAAAGTATGTACTGAGGACCAAGTTGCAGCTTCTAGAATACAACTAGATTCCAACCCTTTCCAAAAAGCCACAGATTAAGTCAAGGCCCTAGTATAGTGGGCCTTGACCTTGTCTAGAATAGTTTTATTGTGCTGAGTATAACAAAAGATAACAGCCTTAGACAACCATTTGGAAATAGTCTTTTTAACACAGGTTGTCCCTTCTTCTTACCTTCACAAGAAATTAACAACTTATTCCACGATTTGAAAGATTTAGTTCTGTCAAGATAGTACCTGAGTTGTCTGTGGACTTCAAAGAAAGGGAGTATCCATTCATCCTCATTTTTAGGTTCAGGACAAAAAACAGGGAGATTGATAGCTTGGCTTAAAGTAAACTTGGATACCATTTTAGGCACAAAAGAAGGATTACTTCTCAAAGAAACTGCCTCTAGAACATGAGAGAGGGTTGGCTCACCATAAGAGCTTGCAACTCAGATGCCCTTCTTGCAGTGGTCAGAGCAATCAGTAAAATTGTTTTCCATGTTAAAAACTTCAAGTCAGCCAGTTTAACTGGTTTAAATGGACAAGGTGTTTGCTTCTATAACACAAAATTAAGATCCAAAGGAGGGGCCACTGATTTTCTTAGAGGCCCCTCATGCAAAACCATTTCAAAAACATTTTGACATAAAAATACATTGACAGAGGAGGATCCATAAGCAGATATGCTGAAATGGCTGATAAAAGAACTTTGATGGAGGAGTAAGAAAGGTCATAGAATGAGAAGTTATGTACTTACCATAAGTTTCCATGTTAGTTGTCTTCTTCTCGCCTTCTTTCTTGATGGATGGGTTCGGAGCCGAACCTTGGCTCCAACTTGGCCTAATACTAAAGCTCGAGAGCTATTTTTCACCAGCTCGAGGCTATACTATGTCCCATAATGCTAGGCGTGATATACCCAGATCTCGTTTGATAGCTAACACTATGGACATACATGTCCCACCACAAGAGAGAATATATTTAACAAATATATCTAACCTCCTCTACATATAACCCTTAGAAGGGCTACCAAAGGGGAGCAAAAGATCTAGCTGAGGAGATAACTCTGGTGATAAAAAACACCTCTCGCAAGATACTCTAGGTCTTTCCAGGCTAGGGGGATGGAGGGGGGGATGCAAGAAAGAAGGCGAGAAGAAGACAACTAACATGGAACATTATGGTAAGTACATAACTTCTCAATGTTAAGTTGTCAATCTCGCCTTCATTCTTGCTGGATGGGACAGCGTCCCTAGCACCTTAGTCCCGGGTGGCTCAATGGAACAGACTCTTGAGTACAGTGGAACCAAAATCAGCCTGACTTCTGGAGGCAATGTCCAGTTTGTAATGAGAAATGAAGGTATGAGGGGAGGCCCATGTGGCCGCTGCACAAATAAAATCCATAGGTAACCTTGCTTGAAAAGCTACTGAGGAAGCTAATGCTCTAGTTGAATGAGCTCTAGGCTTGGTAAGGAGCTCCTTATGCCTCAATTGATAGATTAACGTGATAAGAGTGGTCAACCATCTAGACAAGGTTACTTTAGAAACTGGCCTGCCTTGCTTTCCTTCAGCGTAAGACTGGAAGAGCTGTTCTGATTTTCTCATCTGTTTAGTTCTATCCAGATAGAAACGTAGTTGATGGTGAACATCCAAACAATGTAATCTTCTCTCAGCTCTATCAGTATAATTTGGGAAGAAGACTGGGAGATCAATGGTCTGATTAAGATTTTTTTCAGAGAGTACCTTAGGTAAAAAGGATGGATTAGTCCTAAGAGACACTCTATCTTTGTGAAAAACAAGATAAGGGGGGCGCACAGAGAGTGCTTGTAGTTCCGAAACCCTTCTCGCTGAGGTAATGGCTACCAAGAAAAGTGTTTTTCATGAGAGCAGTTTCAACGAGCAGGAAGCAGCTGGCTCAAAGGGAGGAAGAATTAAAGAAGACAGTACCAAATTTAGATCCCACGGTGGAGGAGGATCTTTAACCGGGGGCCGAAGTAATAGGGTTCATTTCAGAAAGGCTTTGCAAAGCTTGTGGGACATAATACTGGCCTCTGACAAGCCAACATGGAAATTTGCAATAGCCGCCAACTGGACCCTGATAGTGGCTGAGGAAGAGCCCATTTGGAAAAGTTCCGCCAAAAATTCTAGAACTGTTTGGACAGGAGCTGTGAACGGGTCAACTTGATTTTTCCTTGCCCAAATAGAGAACCATTTCCATTTACTAGCATGCGTCCTACTGATGTTAGACTTGTGAGAGGCAAGGATAATATCACGTACTGACTAAGAAATTAAGGGAAGCCTGGCTAGGATTGGAAGTGGAGCAACCAAGCTGTGAGGTTGAGAGGTGGAAGGGATTGGTGCAGCCCGCCCGATTGATGGGTCAGAAGGTCTGGCACTGGGTCCAGATGCCAGGACTGCTCCAGCAGGTGACATTGCAGGAAAAGAAACCAAACTTGTCGGGGCCAGTAAAGGGCAATGAGGATCATCCTGGATCTCAAGGCAGTTGCTTTCTGGACTAACTGAGTAATTAAGGGAAAAGGGGGAAAAGCATACAGAAGACCCTGGGGCCAATTGTGGACTAGAGCGTCTCTGGGAGGGAGACCCGGAAGAGGAAAAAGGGTGAAGAAGTCCTGACACTTGCTGTTTTGAGGGGTTGCGAAAAGGTCGCAGCAAGGCTGACCCCACCTTCTGAATATTTGTTCCACTACTAGCTGGTTGAGAGACCACTCGTAGGGCATGAGAATGGCCCTGCTCAATCTGTCCGCTATGACGTTGGACTTCCCGGGAATATGCGTTGCTACCAGAAACCGTTGAGAAGAGATCGCCCACTGCCAAAGTCTGAGCGCTTCCCGACATAGGGGGTAGGACTTGGTTCTGCCCTGCTTGTTGATGTACCACACTACAGACATATTGTCTGTCTGAATTGCAATTTTCCCGGTGGGTAGAGAGTCCTGAAGGGCCTGCAACGCCAAAAGTACCGCTCTCATTTCCAAGACATTGATGTGCAGGTGGCACTCGAAGGGTTGCCATGTGCCCTGGACTGTCCTGCCCTGAAAATGCCCCCCCCCCACCCTATCAGGGAGGCATCCGTAGTCACGGTGGCAACCAGAGGGGGGAGAACAACAGGTCTGCCTTGGAGCACCTGAGGCAAGACCATCCACCAAGAGAGGTGTCTCTTGCACGACTGAGTGATGAGAATGTTGTGTGACATGGGAAGCTGCTGGAAGGACCATTGGGAAAAAAGCATCCACTGCAGTATCCGCATATGAAAACGAGCTGGGGGAGCAAGGTGATTGTTGCTGCCATTAGACCAAGTGTTTTTAGTACAAATCTGGCTTGGACTCTGTCCTCCTGTAGTAGGATTTGAACATGGCTGCAAATGTTTGAAACTCTTTGTGTAGGTAGTTTTGCTGACAACTCCACCATGTTTAACACGGCGCCTATGAAGGTAATATGCTGACAAGGCGACAAGACAGACTTTTCGAAGTTTATAGAGATGCCTAGCGCTTTGCACATTTGTACAGCGTAATCCCTGGCTTGAAGTAGTTGGTGCCTGGTGGTGGCAGTAAGGAGCCAGTCGTCTAAATATGGAAACACCTGGAATCGTCGTCGTCTCAGGTGAGCCGCAACCACTGCCATGCATTTGGTAAACACGCTGGGGGCTGTGGTGAGGCCAAAGGGCAGGGCTCTGAATTGGTAGTGACTGGCTCCCAGCCAGAAGCGGAGAAACCTTCTGGAGCGCCTGTTAATTTTGATATGGTAGTACGCATCCTGAAGATCTATAGAGCACATCCAATTGTCCTGACCCAGAAAGGGTAGAATGGACTGTAGTGTGACCATCCGGAATTTCGATCTTTGAACAGACTTGTTAAGCCTGCTGAGATCTAAAATAGGTCTCCAGTCCCCTGTCTTTTTTGGTACCAAAAAGAATTTGGAGTAGATTCCGGATCCTTGTTGGTCTGCTGGGACTGGCTGGATGGCTCTTTTTGATAGCAGCTTTGAAATTTCTGATGCTGCTTGATCTCTCAGACCGGGTGGAACGTCTGGAAGAGGCCCTTTTGGTTGTTGTGGGGTGTAGATGAAGGGGATTCTGTAACCCTCGGATATGATCGACCGTACCCATTTGACTTGCGTGAGGGAATGCCAGGCTTCTGGGTACAATGAAAGTCTTCCCCCGACTGCCTCCGAAGGTGGACAGTCGGGCAGCTCCTCAGGGGTGCTGGAAGGGTTTGTCAGAGAAAGATTCTCTGCTACCCTGATTTTGCAGACCCCCCTGCCCCTAGGGCAGCGTCTGTTATTGTTCCCTCCTCTGCCTCTGGAGGGAAGCTCACCACATGCATCAGGCAGTACTCCCTGGGGTTTGCGGAACCACATCTTTCCACCCTTTTGACCCTTAGGGTATGGTCTAGAAGGGGCAGAAAAATGGACTCCCACGGCAGAGAGAGTCTTGCCTTCCTGCTCACACCTGGTCAATGTATCCTTCACTTGAGGTCCAAACAAGGCAGAACCATCAAAGGTGGTGTTAATGAAAGACGCCTTGAAGGGGTCAGCAAAGTTGGAAAGCCGCATCCAGGTGTGTCTCCTTAGAGCAATGCCCATGCCTGCGGGCCTACTCGCTCCATCGGCTGCATAAGAAATGAGCCGCATGGAGGAGTTGACAATCGAGTTCAGGGTCCCCAGCTGGGAGTTGATCTTCTCCTGTGACCCCACAGCTGCTGGGTCCTGTAAGGTATCACCCAGTTCTTTAAGAAGGTCTCTCTGAAGATGGGTGAAATGGCACAAATAATTCAGCGACCGCATGGAAAAGGTCGCTGAAGAAAACATCCGCTTGCCATACCTGTCCATAGTCCTAGATTCTTTATTAGGAGGGTGGACAGGTACTGAAGGGTCAGCCAACTCCCTCTTAGTGGCCGCCGCCACCACCATGGCATCAACAGGGACGCCCTTGGTCAGAAACTGCTTGTCGGAAGGGGCTGTAATAAATTTTTTCGGCCTCCGGGGGGTTGGTTCCATAGTGTCAGGGGCCGTCCACGCCTTTCGAGCCACCAAATCCATGAGAGGGTCGAAAGGCGGAGACACCCAGGAGGTGAAAGGGTGAGAACCAAATGCATCTAGGTAAACCGACTCATCCTCGGAAGGATTGAGGGCAGACCAGTTCCCCCTCTGCTTAAGGATCTCCAGGATGTCAGAAAAGGAGACATCCTCATAGGGGGACCTTGGGGACCCTTCCGACTCATCCAAGTCGGTGTCAGACGTGACTGACTCAGGGGAGTCCACATGCTTCCTCTTGCATTTTCTCTTCCGAGGAGGCTCGGGGAGGATCAGGGGAAGCCTCGGAAGAGGAGGATACACCCAATGGGGCTACCTGTAGCGTTGGTTCTCCACACTCAGGATCAGGAGGGTGGGTAGAGACCGAAGCAGGCACCATAGAAGGAGGAGCCAAAGGAGCCAACTGTGGAGCAGGCACAGGGGCCAGCACACTCCTCATGACCTCAAAGGTGCCCCCAACAGGCAGGGAAGAGGGTCCCCACTCCAAAGAGGCAAGGACCCCTCCCGGCACCGAGAGGGATGGCTTCGAGGCCGAAGTCGGGGCCGATCTCACCTGCGCCGAGGCCCCGAGAGGGAGAACGGGGTCAGACAAGAGTCCGATGCCACTCGCCCCCTCGGAGCCAACGAGGGAGTCCCAGCGACTGGATCCCTCCAAGGATGGAACCAAGGAAGAGATCGGAGCTGATGAGGGAGCCGAAAGGTGTGGTATCAGCTCCGACATTCCGATGGTCCCGACCCCTATGATCTCCGGCTCCGAGCTCAGAGGAAGAGGAGGAGGAGGAATCAAAGAGGGAGTAGGGATAGCCACTGTCTGATGAGAAGGGCTATGCAACATTTGGGCCAGCACCTGAGACTTAAGGAGTCTGCTAACCACCCTCTCGAGGTCATGATCTGACAGCCTGGAAGACAGAGACGAATGGGACCTATGGCTCCGCTCCGAGAACAAGGGAGACCTCGGAGCTGAGTGGACTGACTCTAAGGAAGGAGCCCTGGAGCCCTTTCGGCTAGAAGACGGCTCCAACAGTAGGGTCGGAGCCGAGTGAGGCCTCGAATCATCGGTTCCGGCCGGAACCAATGCAGTAGTAGTGGTAGCACCGCTCGGCGACGGCTCCAAACATGGAGCCGATGGTTTGGCGGGCTTAGAAGGTTTACCCAACGAAGGCTTCGCCGGGAAACCTTCAGGCTTCAACAAGCCTCTCAAAATAAGTTTATTTCTGCGTTCCTGCAGGACTCTTGGACTGAAGGCATGGCAGACAGAACAAGAGTCCTGCAGGTGCAGAGGGCCTAGGCAATACACACAAGAAGTGTGACCATCTGTCAGAGACATCTTCTGACAGCACGAGTCACACTTCTTGAAGCCCGAGACCTTGATGTCTTTAGACATCCCGAAACAAGGATGACAAGGCAGACAGAAAAAAAAAATTTAATACTCTAGTCACAAGCACAACACAACACACACACACCAAAAAACTTGTAACAGACTAAAAATACAACAACTTTAAATCTAGGCACACACACAAAAAACTCCACACAAATATATATAATAAAAGCAACTTAGCCAAAGGCCTAACTATTCAGAAAAACAGGAGAAACCCGGGGATAACGGGGGGGGGGGGGGTGACCCAGAAAGAGACTACCTAAGAGGGGATTCTAAAAGGGGAACTATAGGGTTGTACTAGTTATAATTATCGCTAAAGGTAAGGACCAAAAAACTAACTAGAAATATAAAAAGATCAATACAGCCTGGAGCCGGCAAAAAAACGCAACCTCATAGCTGAAGCGGCAAACGAGATCTGGGTAGTTGGCGCCTAGCATTGTGGGATATAGGGTAGCCTCGAGTCGGTAAAAATAGCTCTCGAGCTTTAGTAAAGGCTGAGTCGGAGCCGACCCCATCCAGCAAGAATGAAGGCGAGATTGACAACTTAACATTGAATAATCCTGTCAGCTGATTGTTCAGAGAGGAGCCAAATAGGTGTACTTGAGGAAATCCCCACATATGTATCAAATCTTGGAAGACCACCCCAACGCAGTTGCCATTTGTGAGGGTTTGCCCTGGTCCTGCTCAGCTTGTCTGCCACACAGTTTTGCTGTAATGGAATGTAGGGTACGTATAGAGTGAAACTGTGCTGTGATGCTATATCTCAAGCTAACAGGACTAGTCTGCCAAGGGTGCATGACCTGGTTCCCCTTGTTTGTTGATGTACCACATGACTGTGGTATTGCCTATAACAACTTGAGGAGGTCCCCAAAAACCAAACATGATTCAGAAAGTTGAGTGCCTTAATCAGGGCAAGAATCTCTTTCATATTTATGTGCTTGCGTCTGTTCTTGGTTTTCCATACACTTTGCACTTTTATCCCTCCTGAAACTGTTCCCTAAGCAAAGTCCAAGGCAACTGTGTTGACTGACTTCTTTGGAACAGAGAGAGTTTTTCAACCCTGATTTAAGGATATATGCTGTCTCCACCAAGTGATTTCTGTTCAGAGCTGGGATTTGAAAAGAAAAGGAATGTTGGTACTGGGTACAAAAAGATTTCAGATACCACTGTACCTCTCTCATGGGGAGTCTTGTCAGGGCTATCGTAAGAATTATAGATGCCATGACACCCAAAATACTGTAGTATTCCCTTGCAGTGACCAAAGTCTGAGTGGAAAACCTTAAAAATAGATTTTGATAAAGATCTCTTTTTAGCTGTGAAAGAAAAGCTCTTTGAACTGAGCTGTCTAGATAACACCCCAGGAATGTTTTCTTAGAATCCAAACTTGAATAAAATATATCTCACCCAAGTGAAAGATTCCTGACACTTTAAAAAAAGATAAGCTAGTCTTCTAAATATGCAGAAATATGGATACCTTGTAGCCTGCAATGAGCTATATCGGGAGCTGGACACTTTGTGAACACTCTTGATGCAGTAGATAGTCCAAATGGTAAGGCAGCAAAGTGATAATGTGATCCAGACACAGAAGACCTTAAGACATATCTGAAGTCTGGATGACTAAGGATGTGATGATAAGCATTGTTTAAATCTAGTGTTACTAAGAAGGAAACTAGAATGAGGAAGAAGAAGGAACAGGTTATGAATTGACAACATTTTGAATGTGGGCACTATCACATACAAGTTTAGGAAAGAAAAATCCAGAATTGGTCTCCAAGCATTTTCTTTATTTAGCACTAAACACACCCTTGAATAAATACCCTTCTCTAACTGGGAAGGAGGAACTGGTTCTATCACACCAGGGGACATCATGTGATGGACAGGTGGAAAAAAAAAAGAGTCTGGCCTTTTGCATGAGAAATTACCCTTTGGAAAGAAGGAATTGTATCCCACTGCCATCTTGATGAATGATCTCCAGAACCCATTTGTCTGAAACTACCTAATGACAAAATGAAAAATAGAGATTCAGACTTTCTGGAAGGGAAATGGGGCTGCCAGGGTGTGAGGGGGACAAGGTCCCTTAAATAGTCGTTCTGACTTGATGGAATGTCCTTGGCTTTGGAAGTTCCACAATTCTTTTCCTCTTCTTAAACATCTGTTTACTTGTATTCTCTTGAGACTGTTTATTTTGTTTTTTGCCAAAATTAATCGAGGGATTACAGAATCCCTTAGAAATTTTAGAAAAGGAGGGCTGAAAAATCTTAAGTGGTTCCATGTATCAACTTATCCATTTCATCATACATTTGGATCACCTCTGCAGCAGGGGGGGGTGGTGAAAACTAAATCTCTGTCCAAAGCAGAATTTAAAATCTCATTCTGACATTATCTGGGAGGTTCTGAGAATACAGCTATGCAAATTTCCTCAAAACATAAGCAGTGGTCATAACCCTGGAAGACGTACCAACAGAAACATACACATACTGTGAACAATGAGTAGTGACCTGTGCAACAGAAGAAACTAAGTTATGAAAAGCAGATTTTTCCTCAGAAGTAGAAACTACAGCCAAAACAATCCGTATACTTTTCACAATTAATCAGAACAAATCTTAACATATGAGCTTGACAATTAAAAATTCTGAAAATCAAAATTGCAGAAAAGGTAACCATTTGACATGTCAATCTCTGCTAGAGCAAGTTCTGAAATAAGGAGAGTGAACGGCCAAAAAAATCTAATTTACATATACTACATCTGAGATGCCACTTCTCGGAATATTCCCTTTTCTCTGAGGTATGGTGATCTCAGAGTTGGTATGTGTGTGTGTGTGTGTGTGTGTGTGTGTGTGTGTGTGTGTGTGTGTGTGTGTGTGTGTGTGTGTGTGTGTGTATAGATATATATATATATATATATATATATATATATATATATATATATATACATGGTTCCCCTTCACAAGATCGAATTCCTATAAACTCGAAATTCATAACCCCGAAGCTAGAATCTCGAGTTTACAGAAACTCGAAAATGTGAAGGGGAAATAAAAAAAACAAAAAAACCCCACCTTTCTAATGTTTTTGAAGGGGGGGCTTCGCCCCCCCCATGCACCCCCCACACACCCCCTACTTAAATATTTCCACTCTGAGATCGTACTACAGCGAAGGAAAGGGAAATCTCCCATTCCGCACTATATGCCTAAGTGCAAAACGGAAGATTTCCCAGTCCTCTGCTATAGTGCGGTCACACAGCTCTTAGATTACAGCTGCAAGGGTGCAGGGTGACCTAGCCCCCTGCAAAAAGGTAACTGAACTCTTTTGTTTCTAACCCTAAACTTCCCATTCACAATTTCAAGTGAATGGAAGTTTGAGATTCTGGTCTCGAGCATATGCATTTCGAGCTTCCATTCATTTGGAGGTTTGAGGGACTTGCCCCACATGAAGGGTGCGGGAGGTACCCCTCTGCAAACAGAAGTTTTAAGGAGAAGAGTAATTTTCAAGATTTGCTCTTCTTCTATGTTTTCGGTCTGTTTTTATTGGCTTGTTAGCACTTGGCATTTCGAGTGCCAGCGTTTCAATTGGGAGCCTGCAGGAAACACACATTTTTTTCCCATACTTATCGATAATCTTCTCATTCTTATCAGAAAGAGTAGGATTGGAATTAACTAAATGTTTAGCAGCAAAAGGATTAAGCTATAGCTGCTTTTGTAGGTTTAAAAACTTAAAAGAACGAGGAAATTTATATTTCCTATTTACCTTTTTGGGGCAACTGACTGACTATTAGGAAAATTATAGGTAGTAATGCACACATCATCCAACACTGAAAGAACTGGAGGAATGAGTGAAGGTTCTGGAAATTCCTTCTGTAACAGCTCATAATATTTTCTGAGGGACTGAGAAGTCTCCCACTGAAAACACTAGGAAGAATTAGAAACTGAGATCTCCTCTGAACCTGAATCAGAAATCTGAGGATAAAGCCCTGTATTTGTCCCTTCATCTTCCTGTCCATATTCAGTATCTTGAATCTCTTTCAGGAAAAGAGGTGGCTCTCTTTCTTTTACCAGAAATTACTTCATAAGAAGGATCAGTGCCTTGAATTAAACCCTGAGTCAGACCCAGTAAACTACTCCTATCTAAGGACATTTCTGGAAGAGTAGATAAGTATTTAGTTTTCTGATTATTTTTGCCAGGAAAAATGGGGCCAACAGTGTTATTAATGATGGCAGCAGCTTTCCCAGGGATGGGCACAACATTCTGACAAATCAGGAAAGCCTTCCCTATTTTCTCTTCTAGGACTGACAAGAATGACTCTGCCTTCAGCTGCAGAGGCATGACTAACCCCAGGACCATGGTAGCTGTAGGTAGTACACCAGAGGGATCCAAGGTAATAAATGAGTTATTTAAGTACAACTGATGGCCACTGCAGAGCCAGTCACCTCTGGCTGAGGTAAATTGCTAGCCTGTTGTAGTGGCAAAGGCTGTTTGCTTAACTTTTTCTTTTTGTGGGTGACAGAAGGACCAACCTTGGTACTGACAGCTTGTTCCATTGTCAAGCCACAAAATGATGCCTCTTTTCTGGGGAAAACAAACAGCAAAAGCCGGTAAAATGTAAACGTTTTTAAAAGTCACCTTTTTCAAATAAAAATACAGGGGAAAAAGACTTTAAAACACTTAGATAGCCCTAAAAAATAAACAAACGTAATTTTCCACAGACAAAATGATTTCCAATTACTTTAAACAACCTTTAAAACTGATAGAAAAAAAGAGCACTATCATTTAAAAGTACAATACAATCTCATGACTGTCCATTAACACTCAAACTTCTAGCTTTAAAATAACTTGCCTAAACAGGAAAGTGTTATAAAATAAACATTTTATAACACTTTCCTGTTTAGGCAAGTTATTTTTCATCAAGGGAAACTTAGCTCCCCGGCAAAGGAGCAGCACAAACTGACCAGTGACCCTCAAAAGCCTGAGATGAGCATACATTTTGGTGGCAAACAAGCTCTGAAGGAATTGACACCCAAACCTGTCTTTTTGAGTAAATTCAGCTCAAGCTGACTGATGGTTTGCGTACATGGAAGGTGCCCTGAAGCTTTGGTAACTGGCCGGCTGTTATATCCTATGGAGGATACAACTCCATATAGCTTAGTGCTGCAGCATTGATCAGTATTATGAACATCTTCACAACATATAACTTATGCAAGACTTTAACAGATTCTCACAAAAGGATGCTAGATAGGGAATATTTTTAGACCTAACAAAGTAATGGTGTGTACAACAGATAGACCTCTTTGCTTCTCCGAGCAACAGCCAGCTGACAAAATGCTGCTCCTCCAAAGCTCCAAAACACATGCTTGGGCAGTAGATGACTCATTCTTAGATTGGATGGGCTTATTTCTCTGTATTTTCTCTATTGTAACTCTATTCCCCATGGCAATTCAGAAGCTAAAGAAAGGGGAGGGGGCATAAATTACTCTTAATACCCCATTCTGAGTTAAGTAGCATTGGTTTTCTCACCTGATTCAGAAAACAAAAGAGAAACCTCTATTTTTGCCAGCATGTGAACCTCCTAACACAGTGCAAGAGGTGTCTAATAGATATCAAACTGTTCATGCTTAGACTAGTAGCTTGGAATATATGACTCCCATCCCCCTTTGGATGTGTTTTTTTCTGATGGTATGTTAAATATCAAGAGGAAAGCTAGAAGGCGAGTACAAAGAACTACTACCTCGCTAAATGGAAACAATTCTCCTTTCAATGCAAAAAGAGGAACCATCATCCCCAGCAGGATGTGCCAGTGCTTCTGCAGTGTCTATCTCAGCTGCTCATTTCAAGTTTCACTAATGCCTCTGTGAAGATGCATCATCATCATCGTCATCACCATCATTCTCAGGAATCCCTTTTTTTCCATTTTTCTACACGGTGGCTGGGGTGTTGTTTCAACTGTTGCCATCTTTCTCAATTCAGTGTCACTCTCCTACCTTCTTCAACAGTTATGCCTATCTCAGATTTTCTCTCACACAATCCATCCATCTTTTTACTGGATGCCCTTGTTTCCTCTTGTCTTCTTCTTCTCTCTTCCAAATCTTCTTCATCAGATTTTTTGCTTTCCTGCACATGTCCCTGCACCACTGTAATCTGGTCTCTTTAATGTTTTGTAATTATAGCTACTTTGGCTTGTGCTCTGATGTCCTTATTTCTTCATCTGTTCCACAACGTGCAACCTACAATCCATCTCAGATACTTCATCTCCATCACCTCCAGCTTCCTTAACTGCTCTGCCTTTAAAGCCCTGGTTTCTGTACCATACAGTAGTACTGGTCACACTGTTTTGTACACCTTGCTTTTCAGCTTCTTCATCATTCATCTGTCATTCACCTGACACTCTGGGCCAGTTGGCCACAGTCCTTCTGATTCTAGCTTTGACCTCCTCATTAAGTCTTCCCTTCTTTTCCATCACCCCTCCCAGATACTTGAAGCTGTTAAGCAGTTTCAGTACTTTCCATTCTATCTCTATTTCATTTTTCCCCTGATTTTCACCATTTGCTGCCATGACAACCATCTTGTCTATGCTCAGTTTAATTCCATGTGCCATCAGTTTTGAATCCCAATCCCCTAATATTCACTGAAATCTTGTTCATAACCTGCTTGTAATGCCACATCATCTGCATACAGCAGGTTTGTTAATCTGTCCACTCCAACCTGTTTAATAATGTAGTCCATTACCAGTATGAACAGCAGCGGAGCTGAACCTTGATGTACACCTACTCCAAACGGGAATTCTTCTGTGAGCATGAACACTGTTCATACTTGTCTCATTCTGTCCCAGTACATCACCTGTATTAATTCTACCAGTGTTTGCCAGACTTTCAGCCATTGCAGAACTGCACAAATCATCTTTCTTGGGACCTTGTCATATGCCTTCTCCAAGTCTATGAATGCCCAGTTGGACTCTTTCCTCATCTCTAGCTTTTTCTCAACTATCTTTCTCACTGCAAAGCCCAGATTAGTTGTACTGCATCCTGATCTGAATCCAAACTGCTCATCTCCCATCTTACTTTTTACTACTCTGCTTATCACCCTTTCTAGATGTTTCATGCAGTGTGACAAGAGTTTGATACCTGTATACTACCCACAATTGTGAAAGTCTCCTTTGTTCTTGTACACTGGCAGTAGAATGCTTATTCTCCAGCTGTGCAGGACATTCCTTTCTCTCCATACTGCTATGACTACCCTGTGGAGCTATTTCTTCCCTAAATTACCTAACATCTTGATCATGACTGGCGTGACCTCATCTGAGCGCCCTGCTTTCCCTGACTTCATGTTCCTTACTGTTGTTCTTACTTCTTCTGTGGTGGTCTTCTCCTCTTTTTTATTGTAGGCTGTGTCTGGGGCAGTACAGCTTCTGTGGGGTTTTCTGCATTCAGAAGCTGGTGGAAATACTTCCATCTGCCTTTGATATCTTGTGGACTGGTGTTTTTTTGCTGGCATCCTTTATAAATGGTATCTGATGACTGTAAATATACACCTTTCTCTACTTGCTTGGGTGTAGACTCCTCCACTGGCGTCCAGACCCCCCCCCCCAGTGAAGCAATTTCTAAACAGCATACTCTACCTGAGGCCTCCGAGGAGGAGAGCGGCTCCAGCTCAGGACCTGAATTTTGTTTTATAAAACCTGACCTTACTGCCTTTTCAATCAGTTACTTCTGCACCTCTAGGATTCCTTACTTGCAAATCAGTTCTCCTTAGACCTATTACCTCTGGGAGGACTATCTGTGAAGGGTCTATATTATATATTCGAAGTTTCAAAACTTCGAACCTCATATGTTCAACAACATATGAGCAAAGTTTGAAACATTGAAAACATAATAAAAAATTAAAAAAAAAAAACTTACTTCAATGCTCTGAGCAAGGGGGCAAGTCCCCCTGCACCCCCCACAGCCCCCCTACTTAAATATACTAACTCCAAGATCACACTTCAATGCAAAAAAAGGACATTTTCCCATTCTCCGCTGTACTGAGCCGTTGCTTTTCACCTACGAACTTTTTAAAGTTCGATCTTTTGGTGTCGACCATATGATATTTTAACTTTAAAACGTTTGAATAATTAACAGGGACCCTCTATGAACTAGAGGCCCTTGTGAGCAAAGAGCTTTCCTTGCAGTTCTGTAAAGACAGAGTTATTCTGTGTACTAACCTCCTTTATGTCAAAAATCATAATAGAAGTAGCACTTAACCAAGCTATTCAACGTTTAGTCTTTTTCTTCAATCCCCTAAATATGAGTGAAAGGATACTGCACTCTGTAAATATGCACAGACAAATCAAGGTGACAGAAAAAAAACTTTCAGAAAATCAGATCAGCTGTTTGCCGTCTTTGCAGAAAACAAACAAGAATTGGCAGTGACAAAACAAAAGATTTCATAGCACACTACATTAACTTTTGATATTAAATCCATGGCAGGTCCATGCAGGAAGAAATCAGATCCCATTCAACAAGGGGGGTTTAAAATTACCACTGCCTTTTGGAAAGGGATCAGTGCCCAGGGCAGTTCTAGAAGCGGCTACATGGTCCTTGAGTCAAATCTTATCAAAACACTACAAGAAGCATATGACATTTACGTCTAGGACTGAATTTGCCTCTGCTATCTTGAGGCACATCGTCAAGTTCTAATCAGAACAATGAAACCAACTCCTCTATGTTGATTAGAAAAGCTGTGTGAATATTCCCTGTAAGTTATGAATGCAAAAGTGACACATGAAGAACACAGTACAGTTGCACGGGCAACTCAGCATAAGGGTATATATTTGAGTGTGGTCACTGTCACAGTCTTGCTGTCCTATGGGACCACGAGGGGCCTGGGTAGATACCCACATACCTCCTTCTCCCTTCACTCTTGTAACTTGCTCCACTACTTTCCTGACATTGATTCCTTAAGAAGGATTTATATTCTCTATGCTGCAAACTGCACCCCTGAGGTAACCCAAAGCCAGAGGACCTAAACATAGTCATGGATACCCCCCGCCAAGCCATAGTCAATGAATTCCAACAGCAGTGGCTTGGTTGGCAAGTTTATCCCAACAAGTGGCCCCAAAGAAAAAAATGAAAGATGGGAAGTTTTACCATTTGTCTCTGAATCATCACATTAGGGAGTCACCCACAGTTATCTTGCTGATATGATGAGGATAAAAACAGATAAAAGGAAGACAGGGAATGCTTCACATTAGTACACCTAACAAGAACTAAATAAGTTCAGATAAGCCTAGGTTTATAAAATAAGCCAACATCGGTGTACTGTGTTCTCAACTGTGTGTGCTGCAGGACAGACAAGCTCCTTTTTGTAGCCAAAATAGATAAAAAAAATAAAGTGTGATTTCTTTTAATTCCATTTGTACTTTTGTTTTATTTGATGTTACTTAACTCTTTGGTGCTTTTCTCCCTAGGCTTTCACTAAAAATGAGTATTTATAACTTAGTCGGACTTTCACAGTAAGCAAACGCAATAAATAAGATAAATAAATTATAAATAGTTGCATACTTTGTGTAAACCATCTGTGTGCAAAAGAAAGAATATAGTCCAGGTCTTTGCATTCAGACTGCAATAATCCAGTAATGTACACCACCATCATTTATACTATAATTCCGAACTCAGTGTCCACTGCTATATATAATATCATACCTCTATGGTGTAAGACTGGACTCAGAGACCCCCCTTATGCAGAATGGCATATTATATTACACCGAAGCCATAGCTAGGTCAATTAGTACCACGGGAAATCCCAGGTGTGGTACTTGCCCCTCAACTAAAAGCTGAGGAATACAAAAAGACTGCAGCTGTTCTATAACTTCAGCAAAGATGTTAAACTATGTCCTTGTTACAACTGTAAACAGATGCACTCAGGTAAAAACTCTGATTTAGGCAGTCACAGTAATAGTCACAGCTGCATACATAACTGTCTTTTTTGCACTCACACTCAATTGGCAACTCATCCGAGGTGCTGATCATGCTCCGTAACAGACTTCACCTAGGGCAGCCACCCCTATTGCCACTTTAGCTGTGGTACTTCATTATATGAACAACCCCACCCCTCATTTATGCTGCAGTTCTTGACTCATGGACACTTCACTTCAGTGATGTGCATTATCCTACACTTTACCCAATTTTTGTTACAATCCAAAACTCACAGACCAGACTCTCCTCCTAATGATGTATAATACATTACATCCCCCTAACTAAATTGTAAACCTGTAGCCACAGACACCCCTCCTGTATGATGTACATTACCCTAAATCCCCATTTATACAGTAATCTTGTACCCGCAGACACCCATCCTGTATGATGTACATTACTCTACATCCCTCCATGTTGTAATACTGTACCCACAGACACCCCTCCTGTATGATGTACATTACCATACATCCCCCATTTACACTGCAATCCTGTACCAACAGACACCCCTCCTGTATAATAGCCATTACCCTACATCCCCCATATATACTGTAATCCTGTACCCACAGACACTCCTCCTGTATGATGTACATTACCATACATCTCCATTTATACAGTAATCCTGTACCCATAGACACCCCTCCTGTATAATGTACATTACCCTATGTCCCCCATTTGTACTGTAATCCTGTACCCACAGACACTCCTCCTGTATGATGTACATTACCATACATCTCCATTTATACAGTAATCCTGTACCCACAGACACCCCTCCTGTATAATGTACATTACCCTACGTCCCCCATTTGTACTGTAATCCTGTACCCACAGACACCCCTCCTGTATGATGTACATTACCCTACGTCCCCCATTTGTACTGTAATCCTGTACCAACAGGCACCCCTCCTGTATGATGTACATTACCATACATTCCATTTATGCTGTAATCTTGTACCCACAGACACCTCTCCTGTATGATGTATGTTACCCTACATCCCTCATTTATACTGTAATCCTGTACCCACAGACACCCCTCCTGTATGATGTACATTACCCTACATTCCATTTATGCTGTAATCTTGTACCCACAGACACCTCTCCTGTATGATGTATGTTACCCTACATCCCTCATTTATACTGTAATCCTGTACCCACAGACACCCCTCCTGTATGATGTACATTACCCTACATCCCCCATTTATACTGTAATCTTATACCCACAGACACCCCTCCTGTATGATGTACATTACCATACATTCCATTTATGCTGTAATCTTGTACCCACAGACACCCATCCTGTATGATGTACATTACCCTACATCCCCCATTTATACTGTAATCTTATACCCACAGACACCCCTCCTGTATGATGTACATTACCCAACCTCCCCCATTTATACTGTAATCCTGTACCTGCAGACACCCCAAGTGTATGATGTACATTACCCAACATCCCCTATTTATACTGTAATCCTCTACCCACAGAAACCCCTCCTGTATGATGTAAATTACCCTACATCCCAATTTATACAGTAATCCTGTACCTGCAGAAATCCATCCTGTATGATGTACATTACCATACATCCCCATTTATACAGTAATCCTGTACCCACAGACACCCCTCCTGTATGATGTACATTACCCTACGTCCCCCATTTGTACTGTAATCCTGTACCCACAGACACCCCTCCTGTATGATGTACATTACCGTACATCCCCCCATTTATTCTGTAATCCTGTACTCACAGACACCTCTCCTGTATGATGTATGTTACCCTATATCCCCCATTTATACTGTAATCCTGTACCCACAGACACCCATCCTGTATGATGTACATTACCCTACATCCCCCATTTATACTGTAATCTTATACCCACAGACACCCCTCCTGTATGATGTACATTACCCAACCTCTCCCATTTACACTGTAATCCTGTACCTGCAGACACCCCAAGTGTATGATGTACATTACCCTGCATCCCCTATTTATACTGTAATCCTGTACCCACAGACATCGCTCCTGTATGATGTACTCTCCTGCTTAAAACATATACATTATATTATGTTGCAACCCTCCATTTGCACTGTAAAACTTAACCCACAGACCCTCCAGCCTGGTCATGTACATTTCCCTCCCTCTATACCATAATGCTGCACCCAGGCATTATACGTGCCCTTTTAATTATATAATCCTGTATCTAGTAACACCCTGCTGTATGTCACACCACACCATACCTACCATTTAGGATTAATCCAACATCTTGCTGCATGTTGGATCAGAACAACCCAGCCAGTTAGGATATAACCTTGTACCAATAGCACACTACTTTATGTCATACTGCACCATACCTACCACTTATGACTTAATCCAACACCCTCCTGCATGTTGGATCAGAATGACCCAGCCAGTTAGGATATAATCTTGTACCAGTAACACACTACTTTATGTCACACTACACCATACCTACCACTTATGATAATCCAACACCCTGCTGCATGTTGGATCAGAACGACCCGGCCAGTTAGGATATAATCTTGTACCAGTAACACACTACTTTATGTCACACTGCACCATACCTACCACTTATGACTTAATCCAACACCCTGCTGCATGTTGGATCAGAACGACCCAGCCAGTTAGGATATAACCTTGTACCAGTAGCACACTACTTTATGTCATACTGCACCATACCTACCACTTATGACTTAATCCAACACCCTCCTGC
Organism: Protopterus annectens; assembly: GCF_019279795.1. Lineage (NCBI taxonomy): Eukaryota > Metazoa > Chordata > Ceratodontiformes > Protopteridae > Protopterus > Protopterus annectens. The sequence goes on from NC_056733.1 coordinate 897,092,341, forward strand.
ATGTTGGATCAGAATGACCCAGCCAGTTAGGATATAATCTTGTACCAGTAACACACTACTTTATGTCGCACTACACCATACCTACCACTTATGACTTAATCCAACACCCTGCTGCATGTTGGATCAGAACGACCCAGCCAGTTAGGATATAATCTTGTACCAGTAACACACTACGTTATGTCACACTGCACCATACCTACCACTTATGACTTAATCCAACACCCTGCTGCATGTTGGATCAGAACGACCCAGCCAGTTAGGATATAATCTTGTACCAGTAACACACTACTTTATGTCACACTGCACCATACCTACCACTTATGACTTAATCCAACACCCTGCTGCATGTTGGATAAGAATGACCCAGCCAGTTAGGATATAATCTTGTACCAGTAACATACTACTTTATGTCACACTACACCATACCTACCACTTATGACTTAATCCAACAACCTGGTGCATGTTAGATCAGAACAACCGAGCCCGTTAGGATATAATCTTGTACCAGTAACACACTACTTTATGTCACACTGCACCATACCTACCACTTATGACTTAATCCAACAGCCTGCTGCATGTTGGATCAGAACAACCCAGCCCGTTAAGATATAATCTTGTACCAGTAACACATTACTTTATGTAACACTGCACCATACCTACCACTTATTTATTTTTTATTTTACATTTGTTAACCGGGCTAGTCCAGCTGGATATATGTCCATTTCAGTAGAGGTCTGGGGAGGAAAGCTCCACAAAACACAGTATTATTTATATTATATGACAGTTTTTACAGATGCAGGTACATTAGAGATTTTAGCAATCCTTTACATTTCCTTACATTTTTGCTTACAGAATCTTTATAGATATCATATATGGATAGTTATAAGAAGATATTTATAATGACATTAGATTAATATATAAAAGCACACTCTCTTTATGGTTAACAGAAAAGCAACTATTATGACTTAATCCAACACCCTGCTGCATGTTGGATCAGAACGACCCAGCCAGTTAGGATATAAACTTGTACAAGGAACACACTACTTTATGTCATACTGCACCATACCTACCACTTATGACTTAATCCAACACCCTGCTGCATGTTGGATCAGAACGACCCACCCAGTTAGGATATATTCTTGTACCAGTAACACACTACTTTATGTCACACTACACCATACCTACCACTTATGACTTAGGTTCATAGGTTCATACTAGGCTATCTGCCCTAGGGCATTTATAAGCCTAGCCAGAGTGTGTTTGGCTTTCACCACCCATTTTAAATTAATTTTGCTATGCCTTTTTTTGAGGTTAGTATACTGTGCCTCTGTCTAACAGTGACACAGAAGTGATAGCCGGGGTAAACCTACGATCTCCCATCCACTCATCATGATTCCTCTTGAAGAGAGTCAATGTGGGACTCTGCCTAACCTGGACTGGGATTTTATTCCAGAGTGAAGGGAGCCTCTGGGTTATGAATCTGTCCCTGCAGCATGTCCTATTTATTTCAGTGCTGAGGGTCAAGTCTCTCGAGCGCGTAGCTCGATGGGATTTGGATTTTCTGAGGTGCAGCATGTCCATTAATTCCGGGTTGGACATGGCTTTATACGTCAGGCACAGATCGCCTCTGAGCAGGCGGTATGCCACTGAGTAGAGCTGGAGTTTCTTTAACGGGCAGCATATGGCATCTGTTTGAGCCCTTTGATCCTCTTGGTGAGGTACTTTTGGGGTCTTTCCAGTTGCTGCAGGTGTCTGGTAAGGTACATCCCAAAAGGGGCATTGTACTCAATTATGGGCCTGATGAGGGATGAGTAAAGAGGCACGATGACCTCCCTGATCTAGATGTGAATCCCTTCATGATTAGGTGGGCTATATAAAATGTTTTTCTAACCACTTTGGCCACGTGGTTGTCAAATGAGAGATTGCTATCAACTTGGGTCCCCAGGTCCCTAATGACTTCTTCTGTACTTAATGGATTACCACCTATGTGGTAATTTGTGGGCACTTTGTTTTTGCCAAAGGGGATGACTATACACTTTTTGGCGTTTAGCTTGAGGCCATGGCTCTGGCACCAGTTGTCTGTTTCTATGAGGCCCTTTTGGAGGATGCTTGTGTCGGCTGGAGAGTTGATTATGGCGCCCAGTTTGCAGTCATCTGCGAACTTGGTCAGCCACAGTCCTTCCGTATTGGCCTGTACCGAGAAATATATACCGAACAAGAGAGGTCCCAGGACTGAGCCTTGTGGGATGCCACTTGTAACTGGTTTGGAGTCTGACATGGCTCCAGCAATTCTAACCATGTGGGTTCTGTCCTTGAGCCAGTTTGCAACCCATCTAGTGACATAGGGGTTTATATTTAAGCTGGTGAGCTTATCTATAATGCCCGAGTGGGGTATTGTATCGAAGGCTTTCTGCGAGGTCCAGGTAGGCTGTGTGGACCACCTTCCCTCGCCAATGGCCTTGGTGACTGTTTCAAAGAAATCGACCAGGTTTAAGAGGCAGGATCTGCCCTTAACAAAGCCAAACTGGGTAGGATCCAGTGTCTGTAGGTCCCCAATATCTTTATTTATGAGGTCCATGATGATCCTTTCCATAGCTTTGCAGACCAAGCTAGTCAGGCTTATGGGGCGATAGTTTCCAGGATCCGTTGAGGCACCACCTTTGTGGAGAGGGACCACTGTTGCTGTACGCCACTCTTTGGGTACATATCCTGTAGTAAGGCTAAGACTGAACAGTAGTTTTATGTTTGGGTTTAGCTCTTCTTGGAGTTCATGTAGGACGCAGCCCGGGACACCATCTGGTCCCATTGATGCTGTGTTTTTTGCTTTGGAGAGGGCGGCTCTTACCTGAGCATCTGAGATGTCAGGGGGGCAGCACTCTGTTGGGATAGATATTTGCCCTTTTGGTGGGGAGGGGGGGAGAAGTTTGCACTGAACCTGTCAGCTCGGATGTTGGCAATTAATCCAACAACCTGGTGCATGTTGGATCAGAACAACCCAGCCCGTTAGGATATAATCTTGTACCAGTAACACACTACTTTATGTCACACTGTACCATACCTACCACTTATTTATTTATTTTTTATTTTACATTTGTTAACTGGGCTAGTCCAGCTGGATATATGTCCATTTCAGTAGAGGTCTGGAGAGAAAAGCTCCACAAAACACAGTATTATTTATATTATATGACAGTATTTACAGATGCAGGTACATTAGAGATTTTAGCAATCCTTTACATTTCCTTACATTTTTGCTTACAGAATCTTTATAGATATCATATATGGATAGTTATAAGAAGATATTTATAATGACATTAGATTAATATATAAAAGCACACTCTCTTTATGGTTAACAGAAAAGCAACTATTATGACTTAATCCAACACCCTGCTGCATGTTGGATCAGAACGACCCAGCCAGTTAGAATGTATTCTTGCACCAGTAACACAATAATTTGTGTCACACTACATCATACCTCCCATTTATGACGTAATCCCTTTCCCAGCAACACACTGCTGCATGCTACATCAGACCAACCATTTATGATATAACCTTGCATCCAGTGATATGTGGTTTAATGTTACATTATATCACGTCACACTTCCCATTTAATGCAGAAAGTAGAAAAATGGAACCACGGCTAAAGTTAAAAGCAGCTTTAATCATAAAATGTTAAAAAGTCACTCTTCTGCAAAATCCAAAAGTCAAGTACAAGAAGTTAAAAATATGTGTTCAGCAGTTGTTCCTTTAACTATATGGGACTTATGAATGTTTTTTTTGAACTAGTTGAAATAGATGTGCGGGAATAAATTGAAAAACTTTATACAGAATTAATTGGTGACATTGAACAGAACACTCACTCAAATCTGCTATATGAGACTTTGGACAAAATTACTGCCTTTGAACGTAGATTGACAGAGATGAAAAAATGTAAACTGATTTGTGGTATGAATGACTTCAAGACAGGGCAGGTACTCGTATGGAGTAGAACAAAACAGCATTTGGCTGAAACTCTGACTGACCCACCCCCTATGAAACCATCTACATTCTCACAAACTGACCAAGATTCTGCACAGCAAGCATCTGATGTATTTCCAGTCTCCTTGAATCACTCTACGACTCGAGCTGATTCCCATCAAGCTCCTCCATCAACAGATTCCAGCTCTCTGCGAACACTGTATCCCGTGCATTTTCCCACACTAAACAAACAACCATTTGTCATGATATCGAAGCCTCAATGGAGCAAGGGTAACAAGAATAACACCAATGGAAAGAAAGTAAATCCCCGACCTATGAGACATAGCCAAACACGGCATTAAACAATGATGAACAGGTTTTTAATTTATCTGGCTATGAGCTATTTCCTATAGAATGTTTTGTTTTGAGTCGAGGTCTTGCCTTCATTCTTCGGACCAGAGTGGATATAGCCCACGTTCTTGCCGAACTTACATACTTCGCCTGCACTTTGAATTTGAAACTATTATTTGGGTCTAACAATGTGCATGAGTGTGCACAACACATAAGAAGCAGCACATTCTTCCCCCCAAACAATGCTATTATTCAAACTTTTGAAAGGGTGGTGTTAAAAGAAATTTATGATTTATATAAGCATAAAACTAAACAATCTTTCCACAACCTGATGCCTCAACACATGGAAGCTTTTAAATTGCTGCAGAATAATGAATCCATCGTAAGAAAAGGAGCAGACAAAGGTGGAAGCATCGTGGTACTTAGTACCACGTACTACATGGACACTATGTTAAAGATGCTCACCACAGTGAATGTAGGAAGATTTCTAGAAATAAATGTCAGCACATCATCAGGGTTGTTAATGATGCTATTCAGCTTTTACACATCAACAATCGCATTGATGCAAGCTGATGCAGTATTTTTGTTCACCTTTCTTAGAACGCCATTTATTTATGGGATTCCCAAGATTCATAGAACATTGATAGCACCTCCTATTAGACCCATAGTTTCTGCTCATGTGGATTACAGAGGCAATATCTAAGTTTTTGGACAACCAACTTAAAACAGATTTGTATAAGGCGAATAGCCACTCCCATGGCTAACACCTATGCCAACACTGTAATGCTGGTATGGGAAACTGATTACATCTTGAATAATAACCCATTTAAAGAGCATGAAGCTTTTTCAGATGGTCTGTGGATGATCTTTTTATTATTTGGCATGGAGATGCAACGTCTTTAGAGGACTTTCATAGTCATATTTCAGCTACTCAATTTCTCAGCTTCAAAAAGGAATGGTCTAGTCAAGAAATTAATTTCGTAGACCTCAAATTAACGATCAACCAAGTAGGCAAAATTGAGACTACTTTGTACAAAAAGCCAGTTAAAAGAAACAGTTATTTACAACACACAAGCATGTATCCTCCACATATGTTTAAAAATATAATGAAAAAACAAATGTTGAGAGTTGCCAAACTGAATCCACTAAATACTATTATGAGAGAACAACTTAATACCGCTGCCTCTGACTTCATCTGAAGAGGTTATCGAGAATCACAGGTCAGCGACACACAGCAAGAAATCATAGCAACTAGCAACAATGAAGCAAGACCTTTATTTCATAACAATGAATGTACACAACATACGGCACAGATAAATCACAAGATTCAATGCATGTTAACTTACAACTGCAATACTTTAGCAGTAAAACAAATCTTCACCAAATACTGGCCAATTCTAAATGAAATACCACAACTAAGGGACTGCATCTTCACCATTCTTACTTTTACTACAGAAGCGTAGCCAACTTAAAAAAAATATACTTTGTTACAAGGAACAACCAAGATCTGCCACAAGTTTTTCAAGTTCAAGAAAAGGTACCTATAAATGTAATAAATGTAGCTATTATCAGCATATAGACACCAGCAAGGTTATTAAACATCCTGTATTAGCACAGATGTCTTCATACAACTTTATGGGAACTGTGACTCCAAGAATGTGGTATACATAGCTAGATGCACACAATGTCCAGCATTTTATATAGGCATGACCACTAGGAAGCTTAATGAAAGGATTGGTAACCATATTTCTGATATTAACAGACAAGTATATACTAACACCTTATACAAGCATATTTCAAACACAAATAATTCACATAAATTCAAAATTTTAATTTTATGCACTGTATATAAACCAATACATGGAGGAAGTTTAAAACACATAAATGAGTTACAGGAAAAGAAATGGATCCTGCTCTTCAATGCATACACTGTACTTGGCCTTAATGAATCTTTCACTTTAAGACCAAGTGCTTCATGATCTACAATTACAGGTGCACTGATCACATCCTTTTACTTAAATAATGCAGTTCTAACACACAGAATTACTAGCCTGAAGAAGCCTTAAGGCGAATATTTTTACTAGCAACACAACTTTTGGATACTGCTGAAGACTTACTTTTAACTTCTTGTACTTATCTTCTAGATTTTGCAGAAGAGTGATTTTTTTAACATTTTATGATTAAAGCTGCTTTTAACTTTAGCCATGGTTTTTCTACTTTCTGCAGTATTCCTGTTTAGTTTGTTAAACCGGATTGATTGTTCAGCAACCACTTTTTACTTAACACACTTCCTTCCCATTTGTGACATAATCCTGTACACAGTAATATACTACTGTACATTATATCACACCTCCATTTATGATATTATCTTGTATCCGGCAACATGCTGCTGTATGTTGCATTACATCAGATTCCTAGCAAATGATCAAACGGACAGATTGTCGAAAGTCATATGATCCAAAATTCAGTCTGTCGAACCATTCTGACTGAGAAATATGCCCTTTTCCACACTGTAGTACAATCTTGAAGTTGGTATAAATAATTAACAGCGGGTGTGGGGGGCTTGCACACCTGCAAAATCATTTTTTCTATTTGATGTGGTTGTTTTCATTTGGATTTTTTTTCGATGGACTAAGTGTTCGATCATATGACTTTCAACAATATGTCCGTTCAATAGTTTGTCATAGATATCATTATGTCATACCACTCACATAAAGGTATTCCCAGTCGCATACCGATGTTGCTAACATTACAACATGCCTCCCATTTACGACACAATACTGTTCCAGCTCACTCACTAACCAGTACTGTAGATTACATTACACTCCACTCGTGAAGTAACCTTTCTCCCACTTACCAAGTGCCTACTGCTATAAAGTATGTTGAACCATCAATGAAGGCTAGAATCCCACAGCCCACTGACCAAGGCCCAGAGTGTAGATTACACTATCCGTCCTCTACCTAGTCAGTAACCTTTATGTTATACCACCTCTGCTGAATCCTTTAATCTTCACACTGTACCACTTGCAAGAAGTCCCAAATCTTTACTAATATTTGTACTAGACTAACCTACCTTTAATTTCTATACAAACTGTCTAAAACTTTTATAAATATTAAATGATTGTAGCGTACCTTGTATCGATTTTAACCAGTGTTTTTATATTATGTCTAGGTTTTTTTATAATTATTTAAATTGCAGATGTTTTTGTTTTGTCTTTTAAGATTGTAAGCTTATTGTTTTTAAAATGTTTTGCAATAATTTGGAGTGTTTCTCCCTAGGCCTCCTCTGAAAATGAGCTGTTACCCAGTCAGATTTTTCCCAGTAATCAAATGTCAATAAATAAACAAGAAATAAATTTACAGTGTACCAGCTTCAGGGAGTCACTAATCCTTACACTGCACAACCTACAGGAATCCCTAATCCTTACATTCTCGCACCTAGAGGGATACCTAATCTTCACATTACAGCACCTAGAGGGAACCCTAATCTTCACATTGTCCCATCTACAGGGAGACCCTAATCCTTACATCAAACCACCTACAGGGATCCCTAATCTTCACACTGTAGCACCAACAGGAAGTCCCTAATCTTTACACTGTACAACTGATAGGGAGTCCCTAATCTTCACATTGTCCCACCTACATGGATTCCTTAATCTTCACACTGTGCCACCTACAGGGAGGCCCTAAACTTTACAATGTACCACCTACAGGGAGTCCATAACCTTTACACCGTACCACATGCAGGGAGTCCCTAACCTTTACATTGTACCACCTACAAGGAGTCCATAATCTTTACACTGTACAACCTACAGGGAGTCCCTAACCTTTACACTGTACCACATACAGAGAGTCCCTAATCTTTACACTGTACCACCTACAGGGATCCCTAATCTTTACACTGTACCACCTACAACGAATCCCTAATCTTTACAATGTAAAACCTATTGGAGTCCCTAATCTTTACACTGTACCACTTACAGGGATCTATAATCTTTACACTATACCACGTGCAGGGAGTCCCTAACCTTTAACCATGCCACCTACAGGGAGTCCCTAATCATTACACTGTACCACCTGCAGGGAGCCCCTAATCTTCATACTGTATCACCTACAGGAATCCCTAATCTTCACACTGTACAGCCTAAAGGGATCCCTAATCTTCACACAGTAACCCCTACAGGAAGTCCCTAACCTTTACACTGTACCACCTACAGGGAGCCCCTAATCCTCACACTGTACTACCTACAGGAATCCCTAATCTTTACACTCTACCACCTACAGGGATCCATAATATTTACATTGTACCACCTACAGGAGGCCCCTAATCTTTACACTGTACTACCTACAAGGAGACCCTATTTTTTACACTGTACCACCTACAGGGATCCCTAATCTTTACACTGTACCACCTACAGGGATCCATAATCTTCACACAGTACCACCTACAGGGAGTCCCTAACCTTTACACTGTACCACATACAGGGAATCCATAATCTTTACACTGTACCACCTACAAGGAGTCCCTAATCTTTACAATGTACCATCATCAGGAAGTCCTAATCTTCACAATGTACCACCTACTGGGAGTCCCTAACCTTTACACTGTACCACTTACAGGGAGTCCCTAATCTTTACACTGTACAACCTACAGAGAGTCCCTAACCTTTACACTGTATCACCTACAGGGAGTGCCTAACCTTTACACTGAATCACTTACAGGGATCCCTAATATTTACATTGTACCACCTACAGGAGGCCCCTAATCTTTACACTGTACCACCTACAAGGAGACCCTATTTTTTACACTGTACCACCTACAGGGATCCCTAATCTTTACACTGTACCACCTACAGGGATCCATAATCTTCACACAGTACCACCTACAGGGAGTCCCTAACCTTTACACTGTACCACATACAGGGAATCCATAATCTTTACACTGTACCATCTACAAGGAGTCCCTAATCTTTACAATGTACCATCGTCAGGGAGTCCTAATCTTCACAATGTACCACCTACTGGGAGTCCCTAACCTTTACACTATACCACTTACAGGGAGTCCCTAATCTTTACACTGTACAACCTACAGAGAGTCCCTAACCTTTACACTGTATCACCTACAGGGAGTACCTAACCTTTACACTGAACCACTTACAGGGAGTCCCTAATCTTTACACTGTACAACCTAAAGGAAGTCCCAAGGCTTTACAATGTACCACCTAGAAGGAGTCTCTAATCTTCACACTGTACCACCTATAGGAGTCCCTAATCTTTACACTGTACCACCTACAGGGAGCCCCTAATCCTTATACTTTACCACCTACAGGGAGCCCCTAATCTTCCCATTGTACCACCTACAGGGAGTCCCTAATTTTTACACTGTACAACCTACAGGGAGGCCTTAACCTTTACAATGTACCACATACAGCGATCCCCAATCTTCACACTGTACCACCTACAGGGAGTCCCTAACCTTTGCACTGTACCACCTACAGGGAGCCCCTAATATTTATACTGTACCAGCTACAGGGATCCCTAATCTTTACACTGTACAACCTACAGGGATCCCTAATCTTTACACTGTAACCCCTATAGGGTGTCTCTATCCTTTACACTGTACCACATACAGGGAGCACCTAATCTTCACACTGTATCACCTACAGGGATCCCTAATCTTTACACTCTACCACCTACAGGGATCCCTAATATTTACATTGTACCACCTACAGGGAGGCCATAATCTTTATACTGTACCACCTACAGGGATCCCTAATCTTCACACTGTACCATTTATAGGAGCCCCTAATCTTTACACTGTACAAGTTACAGGGAGTCCCTAACCTTTAACTGTACCATAGGTTCATAGGATGGTTCATAGGTTGGTACTAGGCTATCAGCCCTAGGGCCTATACATGCCTAGCCATAACAATTCCCTGGCTATTTCTTCCCACACTATTTACTTCCCTGGACCCCTGTCTATCTAACAGGGTGACTGACATGATCCCCGGGGTGAATTTCCTTTCTCCCATCCAATCATCAAGGTTCCTTTTGAAGAGGGCCAAAGAGGCGCTCTGCTTGACATGTATGGGCAGTCTAGTCCAGAGTCTGGGGAGTCTCTGGGTCAGGCACCTATCCCTCCAGCATATTTTGTTTATTGTGATGACAAGGTTTAGATCCCTGGAGCATGTGGCTCTGGGGGATTAGGATTTCTTTAAGTGTAGCATGTCCAACAACTCTGGGTTTGACATGGCCTTGTATGTTAAGCAGAGATCGCCTCTGAGTAGACGATATGTGACAGAGTATAGTTGGAGTTTTTTAAGGGGGTCAGCGTAGGGCATCTGCTTTAGGCCTGTGATTCTTTTAGTGAGGTATTTCTGTGGCCTTTCCAGTTGTTGCAGAGGTCTTGAGAGGTGTCACCTACAAGGAGACCCTATCCTTTACACTGTACCACATAAAGGGAGTCACTAATCTTAACGCTGTACCACCTTCAGGGAGTCCTAATCTTCACACTGTACCACCTACAGGGAGTCCCTAACCTTTACACTGTACCACTTACAGGGAGTCCCTAATCTTTACACTGTACAACCAACAGGGAGTCCCTAAACTTTACTCTGATCCATTTACAGGGAGTTCCTAATATTTACACTGTACAACCTAAAGGAAGTCCCTAACCTTTACAATGTACCACCTAGAAGGAGTCCCTAATATTCACACTGTACCACCTAGAGGAGTCCCTAATTTTTACACTGTACCACCTACAGGGCCTCCCTAATCCTTATACTGTACCACCTACAGGGAGCCCCTAATCTTCACATTGTACCACTTACAGGAAGTCCCTAATCTTTACACTGTACAACCAACAGGGAGTCCCTAATCTTTACACTGTACCACCTACAGGGATCCCTTATCTTCACAGTGTACCACCTACAGGGAGTCCCTAATCATTATACTGTACCACCTACAGGGAGTCCCTAACCTTTACAATGTACCACCTACAGGGAGTCCCTAACCCTTACACTGTACCACCTACAAGGAGTCCCTAATCTTTACACTGTACAACCTACATGGAGTCCCTAACCTTTAACCTGTACCACCTACAAGGAGTCCCTAATCTTTACACTGTACAATCTACAGGGAGTCCCTAAACCTTACACTGTACCATCTACAGGGAGTCCCTAACCTTTTAACCTTTACACTGTGCCACCTACAGGGAGTCCCTAATCTTTACCCTGTACCACTTACAGGGAGTCCCTAATCTTTGCACTGTACCACACGCAGTAAGTCCCTAACCTTTACAATGTACCACCTACAGGGATCCTTAACCTTTACACTGTACCACCCACAGAGAGCCCCTAATCTTTATAATGTACCACCTACAGGGATCCCTAATCTTCACAGTGTACCATCTATAGGAGTCCCTAATCTTTACACTGTACTACCTACAGGGAGTCTCTAACCTTTACACTGTACCACCTACAGGCAGTCCCTAACCTTTACACTGTACCATCTACAAGGAGTCCCTAATCTTTACACTGTACAACCTACAGGGAGTCCCTAACCTTTACACTGTACCACCTGCAAGGAGTCCCTAATCTTTGCACTGTACAACCTACAGGAAGTCCCTAACGTTTACACTGTACCACCTACAGTGAGTCCCTAATCTTTACACTGTACTACCTACAGGGAGTCATTAATCTTTACACTGTACCACCTACAGGGAGTCCTTAATCTTTATACTGTACCACATACAAGGATCCCTAATCTTTACAATGTACCACCTACAGGGATTCCCTAATCTTCACACTGTACCATATGTAGAAGTCCCTAATCTTTATACTGTACAACCTACAGGGAGTCCCTAAGATTTACACTGTACTAAATACAGGGAGTTCCTAATCCTAACAACTATACCCTTACAGGGAGTTTGTAATCTTTACACTGTACAACCTAGACGGAGTCCCTAATCTTTACACTGCACCCCCTACAGCGAGTCCCTAATCTTTACACTGTACCAGCTAGCGGGATGAATGCAGAAACAAGAGCCTGAGCCCTTTAAAGGTCTGCAATTGTCCAGAGAAGGGAATACAAGTTGTTGTTCATCAAGCTTATGAGCAGCAAGTCTTCTCTGCACAACCACACACACTGTCACACCACATCAGAAACATATCACTGTGAAAGTGAGTTGACTTACTAACACTGTGCTAAGTTGGCTTGTTTCAGTCCATATTTTAGTGGCATGGTGGTTCATACAATGGAAGAAGACAAAACAGATGTGTTACCAAGATAATTAGGTACATAAAGTCAGGTACACAAGACTTGCACGTTGATTACAGTTCCTAACTGCGGTATTCTGAGCCACGAGTAAGGAAAGCAACTCTTTGAAATGTCAGGACTTGCTACAGGGAGTCTCATAATGCTGAGACTGAATGGCTGAAAAAACGGACGTACAAATACTAAGTCTAAGATTAACATTTCTCAGACTATTCCCTTTTTTGAAAGGTGTGGTGATCTCAGAGTTGGTATAAATAAGTTCAGGTGCTACAAGGGCATCATGCTCCTTTGCAAAAACTGAGTTTAAAGAAGAGTGGTGTTCATTATTCTCTCTTCTCCTGCATTTTCAGTGTTTGTTTGTTTGTTTGTTTTGGCATATCGGCACTCAGCATTATGAGTGCTGACATTTCAATAGGAAGTCTTAAGGAAAGTACAGTTTTTATGCGGTCACCATAACAGTACATGTCCAAACAGATCACTGTTGCAGTAGCCATTACATATGAGATGCATCCTTTCAAGGATACCACACATCTAGCCCATCTGCAAAACCTCAGACTCCTTTGCATACCACATGTCCACACTTAGTACAAGAAGACGTGTTAGTATAAGGTAGATGTACAGATGTACCAAAACCCAGAGCTTTCTTGCCACAAAAAGGTAATCTGAAGCCTAGATTTCCAATCAAAGCATTGTCAGGAGAGAAAAAAGAACAATACCCCATTCAGACCAGGGAATTGATTAGTCAAGGGGGGTTGGCGGGTATTAGTACCACAACAGTAATGTATCTGAACATTTTCTGTTATGGTTAAGTTTACTATATAACTATACTGTGTTCCTCATTACATCACTGTTGCAGTAGCTATTACATATGGAATGACTGCCAAAGGTGAAGAAGAAAGGAGGGATGGAAAAGGACCAGAGACCGGAATTTCCTGCAGAACAGCTGTAATTCCTGCTCTGGTCCTGAAAATAGAATCCATCTTGTAATGTTTGGTAAATATGCGAACAGAGGTCCAGATGGCTACTGCTAGAACAGATCTACAGTCACCCTCTCCAGAAAGTTTTAGGTGTAGCAACTTCTCTAACAGAATGAGATTTTTCAATCTGTGCAGGATTTTTGCCATGGTTAGAAGAACAGAATGGAATGAATTGGGAAAGCCATCTAGAAATAATTTGTTTGAATACTAGCTTTCCCTTTTCCTTATATCACAAGACACAAAACTCTGATTAGATTTTGTGAAGTATTTAGTCTTTCTTGCCTAAATAATATCTCAGCTGCCTGAGTACATCCAGGCAATGGATAATCCTTTTTCCCTTGTTTTGAGGATCAGGATAGAAAACAGGATGCTTTATAGTTTGATTAAAAGCAAATTCAGAGACAACCTTAGGCATAAAGGAAGGGTTGGTTCTGAGACTCACCCTGTCTTTTTAAAAAAATCAAAAAAGCTGCATCGACATAAGGGGTTATAATGCAAATACTGCTCCCTACTGAAATGTTGACACTTGAAATACAGACTGCCAAAAAAAAAAAAAAAAAAAAAAAAAAACCCAGAAAAAAAGTCCAAAAAAATCAGGAAAAGAGCAAATCTCAAAGATCCCTCTTCTTTTTTGCAGAGAGGGCAATCCCCTACACCCCTAACATATATATATATATATATATATATATATATATATATATATATATATATATATATATATATATATATATATATATACCAACTCCAAGATCACCATACCTCAGAGAAAAGGGAATATTCTGGGAAATATATATATACCAACTCCAAGATCACCATACCTCAGAGAAAAGGGAATATTCTGGGAAATGGCCATTTCAGACATAATATATGTAAGTCTGCTTTTTGGTCATTCAGTCTCCCTGTTTTGGGATTTGCTCTAGCAGGTCTCAACTTTTCAAATGATTACCTTCAGATATTCATTTAACAGAAATAAAACCTACCAGGAAGGCTGGCTTCCAAGCTAAAATCTTAACAGAACAACTGGCTGCAGGCTTAAAGGCAGGTTCAGTTAAGAATTCCAAAACAAATTTCAAGTCCCAAAAATAAGCCACCATTTTCTTAGTGGTCTGATACAAAACACTTCTTTAAAAATTGTTTTACTTGACATGAAGAATAATTAAAGGGGTGTAATGGCAGTCAGACTGAAATGACCTTTACTAAAGTCTGTGCTAGGCAATAATAGAATGATTTACACAAGTACTGGAGAACCAGGGTGCTCCTGCTTATCATGGGGTCCCATCCTCTGTTTTGGCACAAAAAAAGAAAATCTTTTACGTTTGGATAAATAATATTTCCTAGTAGCAGGTGTTATTGCCTCCTTCAATACTGGTTGCATTTCCTCATAAACAAAGGTGCTACAATGATCAAAAGTTCATTATCCATACATTTGATTACTGGAGTGAATCAGAGATTCACTGTCCAGTATGAGCAAGTCCAGTCTGAGAGGATATTTTTGGTAGTTGCTCCTGGTTAGTTGCATGAGAAAGAAGAACCAATGTTGTCTGGGACAAAAGGAGGTCACTAGTAATATCCTTGGTAGGTCCTTCTTGAACTTTTGAAGGACTTTGAAAGTGAGAGGAAAGGGGAGAAAAGCAGAAAGAATCAGTTCTGCCCAGGGGATTGAAAAGGCATCTGCTTCCATGTCTCTTTTCAAAGTGACTTACAACAGAACTGTGTGGGTGATGCCCCACTGATGGATTATCTACAGGAAGACATCCCCGTGTAGCAGCCACTCCTGAAGGTCTACCCTGGATCTGCTCAAAGAGTCTGCTGCTGTGCTCTGATGGAATGATAAGATGCCTGCAGAAATAAGTTATGCTGAAGTGCCGTGTCCCCGACAATTGTGGCCAGTTTGCAACTGAGGTATGAGCTTGTTCCCTGTTTGTTTATACACTACATTACAGTGCTGTTGCCTGTCAGAGCTTTCAGGACATTTATCACAGACATTATTTCTTTCATACTATTGTGTTTGTGCCTGTGTTGTGGTTTCTGGTATATGGGCATCTTGGCACTGTGATGTCATGTCTGATGGCATATAAGATTCATGTAGCCTACATAGTGTGTCCATTCCCTGCTACTGGATAATCTGGAGATGTTGACCAATTGTTGGGTTTTTCACAACTCTTTAGAAATGCCTTTCGCTTGTCTCTTACATGGTTTAACTCTCACCTCTTTCAAAGGGATGACCAATTCATTCACCACCAATACTTCCCTGTAGCTCTTTTGACCCTTCCACCCCATATCGTCACATCTTTGCCCTTTTGTTCACATATATATGTTTTTGAAAGAGTGTTCATCTTGATTTCCTTGGCTCACATAAGGTACTGTTTCTAGCTTCTTCCTAATCTGCCTTCTGTCTCGACAAAACACCAACTTTGCAAATGTTGACAAGCAACTACGCATGAGCGAATAAACAATATTAGTGCATGCAAAACTTACAATAAAAAAAATTTAAAAAAATGTTTTTTTCCGGGGATCAAGCTCCACTGTGCCCATGTGTGTATTTGGGGGTGCTACTGCACAATTGTCAATCATTTATTAACTTTAGGATCCAACCAAGGGTAGAGTCGCCCAACTTCAGTCGATTCATTCATATATATATATATATATATATATATATATATATATATATATATGTATATATATGAGAGAGAGAGAGTGAGAGAGAGTCTTTGTCTCTAGTGAGGAGCGTATATCATGTTATCCTTTTCCATACTGCTTATACTCTGATGCAAATTATGTCTCCAAAACTATACACATTATAATGGTGGACAAGGGGGAATCTTAATCAGCATGTAATAAACTTAAAACCACACTGTGGTGTGGGTCCCGACCCAAGTTATAAGAATTCCACACAAAGAGGGAGTTGCTGAAAAGGGGCTCCCAACCCATTGATGATTACCTCTGAGTAGCCTGCATGATATATAATACAACTCTAAATCCTTCATCCTCGTCTCATCTCCTGCTAAAATAAAAAAAAAATCTTTGAATGTTTTCTAGCTGTTTGATATGCTAAGTATAGTATGAGCTTTTATATTCTAATATACTCCTCAACAGTAAAATAAACCAATGGATCGTCATCAAGGGACCATCACACCAAGAGTTCAACTACTAATGCCTTTTATGTTTAAGTGAATAACATTGTAATTTTTCAAGTAACATTCTGAGCCATCATTGGTCATTGATCCTAGATCTTTTACACAAACTGCTCTTGGGAAATGGAGTATCTCATAAAACCAGACACTGCTTTTAACATTTCTTTCCTTAATATACCAATAAGCACTTACTGTCCCCTGTTGAGACATTCTTTCTGGAACAGCAGAGGAGTAATTCATTTGAATAATATTAAAGGCTCAACTTATCCTTATAACATAGAGTTAATACTCTCAAATTGCAGTCATCTGCAAACTGGTATCCTAATGTCACTACAAGGTTAGTCCAGAGGGAAAAAAAGGAGGACCAAACACAAAGAGGATGGATACCTACCCCCTCCCACCCAGGTGGACTTCACTAATAATCCCTACTTTTCAGTGAAAAAATGCCTTCCTGTTAGTCAACAGTCTATCCTGTGAATAAAGTCACAGATATGTTCTTATCATATCAGCTGATCTGCAAAGACAACCCAACTGAACAGATTCTGTGGTTGGGTTTATTCCCTCTATCAGTCAGCAGTCTGCATTCTTTTGTAGAAGTTTCCAGACTCTGGGGTGGCTGTGCCCCTGTAATGACAAATGATAGATATCAAATGTTAACTACATAAATGAACTCATCTCCTATGTCCACCCATTTGACCTCTGCCACTAATGAGCACCCTCCTGCAAATCAAGAATAGCAGTGAATATGCCCCCCCCAGTCACCAACAAGTGACATACTATTATACTTACCACTGACTTACAAGGATGTCAACAGCCGAGGTGAGCTAGAGAGCTTGTTCAGACAGAAGAAGTTGTGAAAAAGCACCTCCTAATCCACCAAGGAGAGTGTTCTCCAAAGATCAGCTAATGTGATACGAGCATATCTCTTATACCTAACTTTAAAGACCCTTCCTGATAGGTCCTAAAGTTGTGTTGAATCCCAGCCAGTAAAACTACCAGGATAGAAGGAAATGGTGAATTACACCAAGACCAAAAAAGAATGTGAGCATTGAGGAAAGCCAAGCCAAGAGGGCTCACTCCTAGGCTATAAAAGATACATTGAGGAAACCCAAGCCAAGAGGGCTCACTCCTAGGCTATAAAAGATAATTATATTCTGGGAACCATGATGACCAGTCATGCCAAAGGTAGACCAATCAAGCAGTGGGACTGATTATCCTTACAGCAGTGGACAAGAGCCTTGGATAGTGAGTCAAATATTCAATGGTTGCCAAAGTCTAGTACTCCACCTGCCACCAGTAGTCTCACAAGCAACAAATACCCCACCCCTTAAATTCTGTCTCTTAACCCTCACAGTAGAATCATGAGAATAAGGCCGTAGCTAAAAATGCAATACAAACCTCTCAAGAGAAGTGGGAACAGAAAGGGGAATAAGGCTCTCCCATTGAGGAGAAGGGAACCCTCCCACTGGGTGCTCTGTAGCAGAACACCCAAAGGAGGCAGAACTAGCAGCAGTAGAATTACTTCAGTTGAACTCTCATGTCATAGGACCAGGAATTGTAACATCCCTGGCATGTCAGTCAACCTGGAAGTATTAGACAGCAGAGGGGACAATCTCCACAATGAACAGGGGGCAGCCCTCATTAAGTGGGCCAGCTTAGTTCCCATCCTGTCCCCACTCAGGATGAAAGGAGCCTGTCTCTAATTCTCATGAGTGGAGACAGGACTCAACACTAGATGTGGAAAATCCCACAGGCCTGCAACCAGCTGAACAAGGAGGCACCAGGTGCCACTGCCAGTCATTCCCATGTAGGTCCACACCCACATGAGCACAGGTGGAAGTCATGTCATTCCCATGCAGGTCCACACCCACATGAGCACAGGTAGAAGTTATGTCATGACATTCGTATGCAGGTCTACAACCACATGAGCACAGGTGGAAGTCATGTCATTCCTGTGCAGGTCCACACCCACATGAGCACAGGTGGAAGTCATGTCATTCCCATGCAGGTCCACACCCACATGAGCACAGGTGGAAGTCATGTCATTCCCATGCAGGTCCACACCCACATGAGCACAGGTGGAAATCATGTCATTCCCATGCAGGTCCACACCCACATAAGCACAGGTGGAAGTCAAGTCTTTCCCATGGAGGTCCACACCCACATGAGCACAGGTGGAAGTCATGTCATTCGCATGCAGGTCCACACCCACATGAGCACATGTGGAAGTCATGTCATTCCCATTCAGGTCCACACCCACATGAGGACAGGTGCAAGTAATGTCATTCGCATGCAGGTCCACACGCACATGAGCACAGGTGGAAGTCATGTCATTCGCATGCAGGTTCACACCCACATGAGCACATGTGGAAGTCATGTCATTCCCATGCAGATCCACACCCACATGAGGACAGGTGGAAGTCATGTCATTCACATGCAGGCCCACACCCACATGAGCACAGGTGGAAGTCATGTCATTCCCATGCAGGTCCACACCCACATGAGCATAGGTGGAAGTCATGTCATTCCCATGCAGGTCCACACCCACATCAGCACAGGTAGCAGTCATGTCATTCCTATGCAGGTCCACACCTACATGAGTACAGGTGGAAGTCATGTCATTCGCATGCAGGTCCACACCCACATGAGCACAGGTGGAAGTCATGTCATTCGCATGCAGGTCCACACCCACATGAGCACAGGTGGAACTCATGTCATTCGCATGCAGGTCCACAACCACATGAGCACAGGTGGAAGTCATGTCATTCCCATGCAGGTCCACACCCACATGAGCACAGGTGGAAGTCATCTAACAGCATTATAACATATGCACAACTAAAGCCTGTAACATGATATGATCATATACAGATAACAAACTTCAACAAGTTGCAACACAGTAACAATTTAAGATTATAATAATACTGAAATCAAAAGAGGTAGCAACAGCAGTATATTGAAAAAGTAATGGTTTTATAAACCTCAAGACAATGCTGTGTTGTAAACAAAAAGTCTGTAAACAGTTACAATTAAAATGATAATTGCAAGACAGTGAACTTAAGTCTGCTATGGTGCAGGTTGGCACTAGCATTAAAGAATTCCCAGAGTAGCACCAGAGATTGTCCCAAAAGGTACAGCAGATGAGAAATACTTGCAACAATGTTTCAGCACAAATCCAGGCTGTATAACACTATGTCTACATAATAATCAGAAAATGACAAGCATCAGTGTTTCAGCCACAATGGAAATTTCACTGAGTACCAGAGTCCCTACAGACTATAAACAGAAAGTAATCTAGTGACATAAATTAGGGCCCCATTACTGTCACAGAGGGCCAATAACCTGCAGTTCTGCACATCATCAAACCAAATAAAATGTTTCAGTACTAATGGCCACAAAGTATCCTAAGTGAAGACATCCGACTGGTTCTGTTATGAAGCACCCCATCAAAGCTCCAAACAATCTCAACTAGTCTAAGCTTTGATGGATAAAAAATGAATAAAAAGGGTTCTCTGCAGGAATGGGCAACTAAGGAGGAAAAAAAAAAAATAAATAAATAAATAAATAAATAAAAAGCTATCACTCTGAGCCAATATTGTAATAGAAACAGCACTAACTGATTTAGCATGAGAAATAATGATCGTCAAGCTGTAACTTGTGAAAGTGTGACTAATGAATTGTGACCTTATTCACATTACACTAAAACACTGGTAAGGAATCTCATCTCAGTTAGAAGCATTCAGCATAATGCAGCTTCAGTAGTCAGTAATTTTGTAACAGCATCAAACAGATGTGGTCCCAAATATAGAATAAAAAAGTTTAATTGCAGCTGAAAGCAGCATTGTATGCACACTCTCTCTTTCTCTCTGGCAAGCAAGGAAAGCAGTCTTTTTTTATAGGAGGATTTTTTTCTCCCTTGAGCATCATCCCATGGCTTCCTACTCAGTGTCCCACATCCATTAGTGGATCTGCCAGCCAATTCCTTTAGCGCCCTCCCAACTATCTCCAGTAGGGCTGGGGCCAAAATGGAAGTACAGTTGTGCAAGTCCTACCTACCTGTAACAGTAGTTGTTTGTAGAACACACTACCTTACTGGCATATGGGTAGTAGTACATTGCTACCCTCCCTCTGGCAGTCTGTTAATGCTGATAACTCCTCCCACTGCCTGTCTCTGGGTCTGATGTATCAATCACCTGACAGGACCAGGACAGCCCTTCCAACTCACAATCAGGACCCTTTCAGTTTTCTAGGGTCCAACAGGAAGAGCAGATGAAACACAAGCATTCAGAACACCTGCTTTTCCATACCAAATTACATACACACACACACACACACACACACACACACACACACACACACACACACACACACACACACACACACACTGGGAAAGTACCGCTTGTGAGGGGGGCTTCACATTACACTACTGCTTTTGTGAATTGTTTTACTAAATAAGAAGAAAGAAAGAAAGAGGGGAATCCACTGGCAGACAAGCAGAGCTGGCCACTACGTGCACCTTAGTGGATGCATATGCTAACCCATCCTGAAGTACTTCGCACGAACATTTTAAGACCAGAGGGATATTTGAAGTAGCTCACACCAATATTTCAAGACCAGAGGGATATTAACCTCAATGGACTCTCTGTTTCCATTTAGGCACCACTTAGAAAATCTCATCCATTTTTAAACATCAGATTATATAATAGCATGTTTTCTGGTCTCCTTTAGCACCTGTTGCACATCCTCTAGAAATAAGTGCCTAAACAGAGTCAAGATAAAATCATCCAGGCTGTCAAGAGACGTTTCTCCAAATTGTCATGCACCAGTCACTCCAGAGTCTGTGTGAGCAAGTCTAACATGTGAGGAAGTCTGTGGTAATTGCCCTTGGACATTGAGAACCAAGATTGCCTCGGCCAGTGGGGGTCACCACAATGACCTTTGGCATTTCTCTCTGAACTTTCAGAAGTATCTTGTGAATCAGTGGAAAGGGTGGAAATGCATACAAGAACATGCCAGTCCAAGGGCATGGGAATGCGTTTGCCCTCCAAGCATGGCTGCAAGGATGTCTGGAAAAAAATTTCTCTAGCCATCTATTTTGAAAGGAAGCAAACAGATGTATTAGAGGCATTTCCCACATCTGGACTTGATCTGGGAACACCACTACCTTGAGCTTCCACTCATACAGGTCTGCCCAAGATCTGCTTAACCTGTCTGTCACAATGTTCTGTTCTGGTGATATGTATGATGCCTGAAGAGTCAGAGAAAACTGAGAAGCTCACTCCTAGGGTATCACTGCCTACAGGCACAGAGAGTAAGACCTTGTACCCCTTTGTTTGTTGAAGTATCACATCACTGTGGTTATGTCTGTAACCACCAGAAGAGGACATGGAGTCCAAAGGTGTTGAGAGACTGTTAAAGCATGGAACACTGCCAACATTTCCCAGATACTGAAGTGCTTCCGTGAGTCCTTGGGTTCCCCAGTGGCTAGCACTTGCATCCCCACTGACATTGATCCCCAGACAAAGTCAGATGAATCTGCCTGGACAGACTGCACTGACATCAGGGAGGAGAAAGAAAGCTCTGACTTGATACTAATCTGATTTCTACACCACTGTAATTCTTATTTGATGAAGGGCAGCACTGGCAACTGGGATTCTGAGGAATGAAGGTGCTGCATCCAACAATGTCAAACATAACATTCAATCTGTTCTCATGAAAACATGATCTAGTAGAATCGTGGAAGCCAACAGTCTAAAAATTTCTAGGAATTCCCCCGGGAGAATTCCAGAAAAAAAATCTGGTACAACAGGACCTAGTCTTCAGGCAGAAAAGCCAGAAGCTTGCTGAAGTAAATTAAGCACCCCAGAAAGATGAGTCTTTGCCAGAGTGTCACGCATGACTATAAGAGGGTCAACTTAAACCCTAATTGGAGAGTCAGGATGAGACCTTCTCTAGTGATTCCAAACACCTAAATGGAGACTCTGCATAGATCAGCAACTTGTCCAAGTATATAAAAAAGTGAATGCTGAAAGTCCTTCAGTGGGCCAATACCACAGCAAGGCATTTGGAAAACACTCATGTTGCAGTGGATAGCCCAAATGGAAATACAAAAACTCACACAACAAATCTCAGATATCCCCTGAAGTGATGAGCAATAGGGATAAGAAGAAAAGCATCTGTCAAAACCAAGATCACCATGAAGCAGTGGTCTGGGAAAAAAGGAAACGCTGTCTGCAAAGTGAGCATTTTGAACATGGGGACCTTGACAAATGTGTTCAAAAAGAAAGTTCTTCCACCAGTCTGTACAACTGCTGTTTTGGGGAGCCAAGAAAATGCTAGAGAAGAAACCTCTCATTCTTTCTGAAGAAGGGACTTTGTCTGTGACCCCCTGAGTCCAGCATTTTCTGGGGAATAGGAGTGAATAAAAAAGTCTGGACTGGAAGATGAGGGGGAAGGCAGAAGGTCTTTCCCCTTCCATCTGAAACCCCTGCCAGCAAAGTTTGGCATCCATTTGTCGAAAACCACTTACAGCCAGGTAACCTTGTAGAGAACTAACTTGAGAGTCAAGGCACTTGACGTCAGACTTGATAAAGATAGGTGCCCTGCCTTGACATAGTCATAAGTTGGAAGTGGGGGTTATCCTTTCTAAAAAGGAACCCTTCTTTATTGCCAGGAATTTTTTTTATTGGACTTCTACTGATTAAGCTGCCAAAAAATTATCTTGCTTAAAGGAGAACTGGGGATACGAAACATTTTTAATACTCCTTGCATCAATTTACCTCTGTCATCCCAGTGTTTAAGGATCTGGTTAGCTGTTGCAGCAAACACACAATCAGACTCAAAAGGAGCAGTCACAATCTCATTTTAACTCATCAGAAAAACGTTGGGAGTGCAACTTAGCATATCTCCTAATCACCACTGACAATGCTGCATTTCTAGAAATAGTAACAGCCCCCTCCAATATACTCTGTAGATCATGTTTTGACACCTGAGAAAGAAATATCAGAAACAATATTTTTAACACAGACATTTTGCCCCGTGGGCAGTGATACAGCAAACTTGCCTAAACTGTTCATTTATCTCAACACAAACTTCTACATAAAACACTGGTAGTTAAACACTTTAAAAGCTATCAACTTCTTTCCCTAAGATTCTGACCCCTTTCCTAGTTAATCTTCAGGGACTAGATACAAAGGAGACATGGTCTTCCTATTAGCAAAGGTCAATGGGGACACTGAAGCAGGGTCTGCAGACAAAAGGGCTTGGAGGCCAGGTGAGGCCAAGCAGACCCAAAACATCTTAAATGTCTGTTTACCTGTATTTTGTTGAGACTGTTTGTTTTTTGCCAACAATGGATAAGGGGTTAAAGAATTCCTTAGAAATTTTGGAAAAGGACGGCTGAAAATCTTGACTTAACTTACTCCTCCCATCACACTTTTTGATCACCTCTGCAGCAGAGGGACCTTAAACTAAACCTCTATCCAATGGAGAATTTAAAATCTCATTTTTAACATCATCTGGAAGGCTCTGGGAACACAGCCAGGCAAACCTCCTCAATACAGTACCAGTGGCCAAAACCCTTGAAGAAATATCAACTGAATCACACACACACACACACACACACACACACACACACACACACACACACACACACACACTGTAAACAATCAGTACTGACTTGTACAACTGAAGAAACTAAATTATTTAGAGAAGATGTTTCATTACAAGAAAGTGCAGATAAAGCATTCCTCACACTTTCACAATTAGTGACTACAAACATTAACATATGAGCTTAACAATTCAAAATTCTGAAAATCAAAGTTGCAGAAGCATGCACTCCCCACATACTTATCAATAATCTTCCCATCCTTACCAGAAAAAATATAAAAGAAGTTTGAAACAAGGACTGAGTATCAAAGCATTTTAATTTTGATTTTCATTTGAGAAATCCTTCTACCTTCCACAGTTATATCCTTCAAAGCAGCTCAAAGGAACACATCCACAAACCAAGCAAAGTGGGAGACTACGAACAACAGACTAGACCTCCAGGAACAGTAAGTCGAAACATTTCTTATAAAAAGTAGGATTGGAATTAACTAAATGCTTAGCAGCAGAAAGATAAACTGAAGATATAACTGTTGGGTCAGATTTGGGAAGAGTGTAGAAAAACTTAAAAGACTGATAAACTTTATGCACCCTATCTGGCTCTTTAGCGGCAGCAGGTTGACTATCTGAAAAATTGCAGGCAGTAACGCACATATCCTCCAAAGTAGACAGACCTGGAGCAATATATGAAGGTTCTGGAAATTCCTTTTGTAACAGCTCATAGTACTTTCTGAGGGGCTGAGAAACCTTGGTGTTCTCCCACTGAAAATACTGACATATTCTAGCAAACAGATTCAGAGAAAGAGAAATCCCCCCACAGGCAGAATCAGAAACTGAGATCTCCTCTGAGTCTGAATAGGAATTCTGAGGAAAAACCCTGCAAAAATGGGACCAACTATGTTAGTATGGGCATAGCATTCTGATACAGCAGGGAAACCCTTCTTGTTCCCTCTCCCGGGACTGACAAGAATAGCTCTGCCTTGCCCACTGAGGGGACCTCAACAGCTGCAAAGGACATGGCTTACCCCTGGGCCATCGTTGCTGTAGGTGGTACACCAGAGGGATGCAGTGTAAAAGGTGAGTTGTCCAAGGTATAGCAAATGGCTACAACAGAGTCACTCACATGTGGCTGAGGCAAATTGCTAGCCTACTGTGGTGGCAAAGGTTGTTTGCTTAATTTTTTTTCTTTTTGTGGCTGGAAGAAGGACCGAACATAGTCTTTTCCATGGTCAAGCCAAAAATGGTGGTTCTTCCCACAGAAGACAGACAGCAAATTCTGGTAAACACTAATAGTCTACAAAAGTTACTTTTCTGACAGGATAACACAGTAAAAAAAACACTTTACAGCACTATGTCAGCCTCACAAAATTAAAATAAACACAATTTCTTCATAGAAAAAAATGTTTTCAGTTACTTTACACCACTTTTAAACTGGGAAAATGAGCACTCTGTTACAGTCTCATGACAGTCCACTAAAACACAACACTCTTAGCTTTAAAAATAACTTTCCTTAACAGGAAAGTGATAAAACAGCAAGAAAAATAAGAAAATGGAAGCTTTTTTCCTCCAAAGGAAACTTATTTGTTAAGCAAAGGAACAGCTCGAGCTGCCCATTGACCACAGAATGCCTCAGAGAAGGGTACTCTTCCTCAACACTAAAGCCCTGAATGCCTCAGAGGAGGGTACTCTTCCTCAACACTAAAGCCCTGAATGCCTCAGAGGAGGGTACTCTTCCTCAACACTAAAGCCCTGAATGCCTCAGAGGAGGGTACCCTTCCTCAACACTAAAGCCCTGAATGCCTCAGAGGAGGGTACTCTTCCTCAACACTAAAGCCCTGAATGCCTCAGAGGAGGGTACTCTTCCTCAACACTAAAGCCCTGAATGCCTCAGAGGAGGGTACTCTTCCTCAACACTAAAGCCCTGAATGCCTCAGAGGAGGGTACTCTTCCTCAACACTAAAGCCCTGAATGCCTCAGAGGAGGGTACTCTTCCTCAACACTAAAGCCCTGAATGCCTCAGAGGAGGGTACTCTTCCTCAACACTAAAGCCCTGAATGCCTCAGAGGAGGGTACTCTTCCTCAACACTAAAGCCCTGAATGCCTCAGAGGAGGGTACTCTTCCTCAACACTAAAGCCCTGAATGCCTCAGAGGAGGGTACTCTTCCTCAACACTAAAGCCCTGAATGCCTCAGAGGAGGGTACTCTTCCTCAACACTAAAGCCCTGAATGCCTCAGAGGAGGGTACTCTTCCTCAACACTAAAGCCCTGAATGCCTCAGAGGAGGGTACCCTTCCTCAACACTAAAGCCCTGAATGCCTCAGAGGAGGGTACTCTTCCTCAACACTAAAGCCCTGAATGCCTCAGAGGAGGGTACTCATCCTCAACACTAAAGCCCTGAATGCCTCAGAGGAGGGTACTCTTCCACAACACTAAAGCCCTGAATGCCTCAGAGGAGGGTACTCTTCCTCAACACTAAAGCCCTGAATGCCTCAGAGGAGGGTACTCTTCCTCAACACTAAAGCCCTGAATGCCTCAGTTGAGGGTACCCTTCCTCAACACTAAAGCCCTGAATGCCTCAGAGGAGGGTACCCTTCCTCAACACTAAAGCCCTGAATGCCTCAGAGGAGGGTACTCTTCCTCAACACTAAAGCCCTGAATGCCTCAGAGGAGGGTACTCTTCCTCAACACTAAAGCCCTGAATGCCTCAGAGGAGGGTACTCTTCCTCAACACTAAAGCCCTGAATGCCTCAGAGGAGGGTACTCTTCCTCAACACTAAAGCCCTGAATGCCTCAGAGGAGGGTACTCTTCCTCAACACTAAAGCCCTGAATGCCTCAGAGGAGGGTACTCTTCCTCAACACTAAAGCCCTGAATGCCTCTGAGGAGGGTACTCTTCCTCAACACTAAAGCCCTGAATGCCTCTGAGGAGGGTACTCTTCCTCAACACTAAAGCCCTGAATGCCTCAGAGGAGGGTACTCTTCCTCAACACTAAAGCCCTGAATGCCTCAGAGGAGGGTACTCTTCCTCAACACTAAAGCCCTGAATGCCTCAGAGGAGGGTACTCTTCCTCAACACTAAAGCCCTGAATGCCTCAGAGGAGGGTACTCTTCCTCAACACTAAAGCCCTGAATGCCTCAGAGGAGGGTACTCTTCCTCAACACTAAAGCCCTGAATGCCTCAGAGGAGGGTACTCTTCCTCAACACTAAAGCCCTGAATGCCTCAGAGGAGGGTACTCTTCCTCAACACTAAAGCCCTGAATGCCTCAGAGGAGGGTACTCTTCCTCAACACTAAAGCCCTGAATGCCTCAGAGGAGGGTACTCTTCCTCAACACTAAAGCCCTGAATGCCTCAGAGGAGGGTACTCTTCCTCAACACTAAAGCCCTGAATGCCTCAGAGGAGGGTACTCTTCCTCAACACTAAAGCCCTGAATGCCTCAGAGGAGGGTACTCTTCCTCAACACTAAAGCCCTGAATGCCTCAGAGGAGGGTACTCTTCCTCAACACTAAAGCCCTGAATGCCTCAGAGGAGGGTACTCTTCCTCAACACTAAAGCCCTGAATGCCTCAGAGGAGGGTACTCTTCCTCAACACTAAAGCCCTGAATGCCTCAGAGGAGGGTACTCTTCCTCAACACTAAAGCCCTGAATGCCTCAGAGGAGGTACTCTTCCTCAACACTAAAGCCCTGAATGCCTCAGAGGAGGGTACTCTTCCTCAACACTAAAGCCCTGAATGCCTCAGAGGAGGGTACTCTTCCTCAACACTAAAGCCCTGAATGCCTCAGAGGAGGGTACTCTTCCTCAACACTAAAGCCCTGAATGCCTCAGAGGAGGGTACTCTTCCTCAACACTAAAGCCCTGAATGCCTCAGAGGAGGGTACTCTTCCTCAACACTAAAGCCCTGAATGCCTCAGAGGAGGGTACTCTTCCTCAACACTAAAGCCCTGAATGCCTCAGAGGAGGGTACTCTTCCTCAACACTAAAGCCCTGAATGCCTCAGAGGAGGGTACTCTTCCTCAACACTAAAGCCCTGAATGCCTCAGAGGAGGGTACTCTTCCTCAACACTAAAGCCCTGAATGCCTCAGAGGAGGGTACTCTTCCTCAACACTAAAGCCCTGAATGCCTCAGAGGAGGGTACTCTTCCTCAACACTAAAGCCCTGAATGCCTCAGAGGAGGGTACTCTTCCTCAACACTAAAGCCCTGAATGCCTCAGAGGAGGGTACTCTTCCTCAACACTAAAGCCCTGAATGCCTCAGAGGAGGGTACTCTTCCTCAACACTAAAGCCCTGAATGCCTCAGAGGAGGGTACTCTTCCTCAACACTAAAGCCCTGAATGCCTCAGAGGAGGGTACTCTTCCTCAACACTAAAGCCCTGAATGCCTCAGAGGAGGGTACTCTTCCTCAACACTAAAGCCCTGAATGCCTCAGAGGAGGGTACTCTTCCTCAACACTAAAGCCCTGAATGCCTCAGAGGAGGGTACTCTTCCTCAACACTAAAGCCCTGAATGCCTCAGAGGAGGGTACTCTTCCTCAACACTAAAGCCCTGAATGCCTCAGAGGAGGGTACTCTTCCTCAACACTAAAGCCCTGAATGCCTCAGAGGAGGGTACCCTTCCTCAACACTAAAGCCCTGAATGCCTCAGAGGAGGGTACTCTTCCTCAACACTAAAGCCCTGAATGCCTCAGAGGAGGGTACTCTTCCTCAACACTAAAGCCCTGAATGCCTCAGAGGAGGGTACTCTTCCTCAACACTAAAGCCCTGAATGCCTCAGAGGAGGGTACTCTTCCTCAACACTAAAGCCCTGAATGCCTCAGAGGAGGGTACTCTTCCTCAACACTAAAGCCCTGAATGCCTCAGAGGAGGGTACTCTTCCTCAACACTAAAGCCCTGAATGCCTCAGAGGAGGGTACTCTTCCTCAACACTAAAGCCCTGAATGCCTCAGAGGAGGGTACTCTTCCTCAACACTAAAGCCCTGAATGCCTCAGAGGAGGGTACTCTTCCTCAACACTAAAGCCCTGAATGCCTCAGAGGAGGGTACTCTTCCTCAACACTAAAGCCCTGAATGCCTCAGAGGAGGGTACTCTTCCTCAACACTAAAGCCCTGAATGCCTCAGAGGAGGGTACTCTTCCTCAACACTAAAGCCCTGAATGCCTCAGAGGAGGGTACTCTTCCTCAACACTAAAGCCCTGAATGCCTCAGAGGAGGGTACTCTTCCTCAACACTAAAGCCCTGAATGCCTCAGAGGAGGGTACTCTTCCTCAACACTAAAGCCCTGAATGCCTCAGAGGAGGGTACTCTTCCTCAACACTAAAGCCCTGAATGCCTCAGAGGAGGGTACTCTTCCTCAACACTAAAGCCCTGAATGCCTCAGAGGAGGGTACTCTTCCTCAACACTAAAGCCCTGAATGCCTCAGAGGAGGGTACTCTTCCTCAACACTAAAGCCCTGAATGCCTCAGAGGAGGGTACTCTTCCTCAACACTAAAGCCCTGAATGCCTCAGAGGAGGGTACTCTTCCTCAACACTAAAGCCCTGAATGCCTCAGAGGAGGGTACTCTTCCTCAACACTAAAGCCCTGAATGCCTCAGAGGAGGGTACTCTTCCTCAACACTAAAGCCCTGAATGCCTCAGAGGAGGGTACTCTTCCTCAACACTAAAGCCCTGAATGCCTCAGAGGAGGGTACTCTTCCTCAACACTAAAGCCCTGAATGCCTCAGAGGAGGGTACTCTTCCTCAACACTAAAGCCCTGAATGCCTCAGAGGAGGGTACTCTTCCTCAACACTAAAGCCCTGAATGCCTCAGAGGAGGGTACTCTTCCTCAACACTAAAGCCCTGAATGCCTCAGAGGAGGGTACTCTTCCTCAACACTAAAGCCCTGAATGCCTCAGAGGAGGGTACTCTTCCTCAACACTAAAGCCCTGAATGCCTCAGAGGAGGGTACTCTTCCTCAACACTAAAGCCCTGAATGCCTCAGAGGAGGGTACTCTTCCTCAACACTAAAGCCCTGAATGCCTCAGAGGAGGGTACTCTTCCTCAACACTAAAGCCCTGAATGCCTCAGAGGAGGGTACTCTTCCTCAACACTAAAGCCCTGAATGCCTCAGAGGAGGGTACTCTTCCTCAACACTAAAGCCCTGAATGCCTCAGAGGAGGGTACTCTTCCTCAACACTAAAGCCCTGAATGCCTCAGAGGAGGGTACTCTTCCTCAACACTAAAGCCCTGAATGCCTCAGAGGAGGGTACTCTTCCTCAACACTAAAGCCCTGAATGCCTCAGAGGAGGGTACTCTTCCTCAACACTAAAGCCCTGAATGCCTCAGAGGAGGGTACTCTTCCTCAACACTAAAGCCCTGAATGCCTCAGAGGAGGGTACTCTTCCTCAACACTAAAGCCCTGAATGCCTCAGAGGAGGGTACTCTTCCTCAACACTAAAGCCCTGAATGCCTCAGAGGAGGGTACTCTTCCTCAACACTAAAGCCCTGAATGCCTCAGAGGAGGGTACTCTTCCTCAACACTAAAGCCCTGAATGCCTCAGAGGAGGGTACTCTTCCTCAACACTAAAGCCCTGAATGCCTCAGAGGAGGGTACTCTTCCTCAACACTAAAGCCCTGAATGCCTCAGAGGAGGGTACTCTTCCTCAACACTAAAGCCCTGAATGCCTCAGAGGAGGGTACTCTTCCTCAACACTAAAGCCCTGAATGCCTCAGAGGAGGGTACTCTTCCTCAACACTAAAGCCCTGAATGCCTCAGAGGAGGGTACTCTTCCTCAACACTAAAGCCCTGAATGCCTCAGAGGAGGGTACTCTTCCTCAACACTAAAGCCCTGAATGCCTCAGAGGAGGGTACTCTTCCTCAACACTAAAGCCCTGAATGCCTCAGAGGAGGGTACTCTTCCTCAACACTAAAGCCCTGAATGCCTCAGAGGAGGGTACTCTTCCTCAACACTAAAGCCCTGAATGCCTCAGAGGAGGGTACTCTTCCTCAACACTAAAGCCCTGAATGCCTCAGAGGAGGGTACTCTTCCTCAACACTAAAGCCCTGAATGCCTCAGAGGAGGGTACTCTTCCTCAACACTAAAGCCCTGAATGCCTCAGAGGAGGGTACTCTTCCTCAACACTAAAGCCCTGAATGCCTCAGAGGAGGGTACTCTTCCTCAACACTAAAGCCCTGAATGCCTCAGAGGAGGGTACTCTTCCTCAACACTAAAGCCCTGAATGCCTCAGAGGAGGGTACTCTTCCTCAACACTAAAGCCCTGAATGCCTCAGAGGAGGGTACTCTTCCTCAACACTAAAGCCCTGAATGCCTCAGAGGAGGGTACTCTTCCTCAACACTAAAGCCCTGAATGCCTCAGAGGAGGGTACTCTTCCTCAACACTAAAGCCCTGAATGCCTCAGAGGAGGGTACTCTTCCTCAACACTAAAGCCCTGAATGCCTCAGAGGAGGGTACTCTTCCTCAACACTAAAGCCCTGAATGCCTCAGAGGAGGGTACTCTTCCTCAACACTAAAGCCCTGAATGCCTCAGAGGAGGGTACTCTTCCTCAACACTAAAGCCCTGAATGCCTCAGAGGAGGGTACTCTTCCTCAACACTAAAGCCCTGAATGCCTCAGAGGAGGGTACTCTTCCTCAACACTAAAGCCCTGAATGCCTCAGAGGAGGGTACTCTTCCTCAACACTAAAGCCCTGAATGCCTCAGAGAAGGGTACTCTTCCTCAACACTAAGGCCCTGAATGCCTCAGAGGAGGGTACTCTTCCTCAACACTAAAGCCCTGAATGCCTCAGAGGAGGGTACTCTTCCTCAACACTAAAGCCCTGAAGGGCTTCACATTGCAGGAGTCTCAACCCTTTCTCATAATGGGGTCAGCACATAAAATGAATGCATACTTCACTATATGTCTGGCATGCAGTCAACACACAAGACGTGGCACCTCTTCAACAGATGCTCCTCCCTGCAGCTGAGACCAGAATATCAGCGCAGTAATTAGATGATGGCTGCCTGGTGGGGGGAGTGTTCCTGACAACAGACCGGTGTTGTCTCTGCCTCTCGTGGCTGCAGAGGTGGAAGGAACTGCTCCAGTGGATCTTGATGCTAACATTGAACATCAGCCTGGTGCACTGGCGTTCAGGCTTTAAGATCCACCACTTGCCAATATGCACAACAGTACTGCAGAGCTGCATATGGTTAACTATTAAAACTGGGTAATACATGGACATATTTTGGTATGATTTGTCACCCACCTTTATCTAGATGTAATGCAGCTTCATCTGTGAAATGATGCATTGGTGTCACACAGCAAATGTACTAACCTTCGACTGGTTAAGCCATTTTAGTATATTAACAAACCAAAGAATGCATGCGTACTCAAAGGACATTTATTCCAAATACCTGCCAAGTTCCCATCTTGCTCCTTCAGTATTTATTTATTTATTTATCATTTTTGTTGACCGGGAAAGTCCGACTAAGTTCCACAGAGCCTGTTTTCAGCGGTGGCCCTGGGAGAAATGCTCCAGTATTATAGTTACTTGTATTCAGCATGTCTGTTGTGGCACATTTGTCTTACTTATATAAAGGTCAGTAATCTTGTAATGAACACAAGTGTAACCAACATGTCACATTTTCTGAAACTTAAGTGTTCATATTGTTTTTCTTGCAGGTATATATCAGGCTATATTTCCTTCCAATTTTTACATTTTTGGAGTTCGACTTGATGCAGAGTAATCCATGTGCCTTGCCTGAAGGATGCGTTACATGCACCATGGGACAATGTTGCACATAATGATCCAGTATATGCAGTTAAGGTATCTTTGGTAATAGTGTGATTCATCATGTGTGGCTCAAGAGATAGCACATTCACTTTCGGTGCTTAAAGATCAGGAAGCTGTGGGTTCTGTTCCCACTACATGTTTTTCTGATTAAGGCTCCACTACTGAAATTGCAGTGTAGCTTAAGGAAATATTGCATCTCTGAGTGTGTCACCCTTTGGATGACACATTAAACTGAGTGCCCATCTGTCTAAGTTAACAGTAACTCAGGTGGATTTAACAGATTTGATTCCCATTGCACTTATTGAAAAGAGTCGGGAAATTCCTGTATGCCCTGGCCAAATGTCACTAGTCAGTATGAATACCATCCCATCTCTCCCCCCAAAACAGTCTGCTGACCAAGTCAATAAAGAGTAAATACAAATAAATAAACACATTTCTTTCTGTGCACCATTCTTTATGACTTGCACATTATGTAGTACCATTAGCCCTTGACCAGCTTTTTCCTTCTTTTGTTTTTTTCCTTAGTCTGCTTAAACAAATGCAATACCACCAAACCCCAGAGTAAATATGTGCAAACCCGAAACTGTAACATAATGTTTGAAACATGCAAAGAGGAAGAACTTTACAAAAGTATGTACAAATGCGCAACAAACACAAACCCCACAGAAATTGGTGCAAAGTGCAAATCATGTTCTATTTTTCAAAATGTCCAGCCCTCTTGAAAACTGCATAAAAATGTGCATACACCATTAAAGTTGATAAGATATACATTTTAATAGTAGCAAGTCATTCTGAATGTCCACTTCACTGCCTCAAAAATTAAATCACTTATTGTATTTGTATGCGTACTTTGGAGTGGATTTCACTACCTCAAGCAGAGAATTGTTTCTTTTTATGGAAACACAAAATTTGGACCCCAGTGAAACTGTAATGTAGTTTTACATGCAGCTCTGCTTTTACTAAGGCCACATGCAGTCTGTTTCTGTGGTCAGTTCATGTGATACTCATTATGAAGAAAACTATCTGCAAAGTTTTTGCTAGCTGGAATAGAAAGAAATAACTGTCTATCACAGTATAACATTGTGCATTCTGGTGTGTCACTGAAGAAGGTGACACACTGAAAACCCACAAACCTCCTAGTCATTATAGTTGACTAAGGCAATGTTTTAGATAGAGTATGGTAATCTAAGAAAAGTGCATAGAGGCTTTGGTTACCCATAAGCCTTATGGTCTACATAACTTTGGAGAGCATATCTCGGAAGACTAACTGCTGCAAGAGAAGCTGTGCACTGCCTTCTAGAAACTATGTTTAAAGTCAAATTACTGGCTTCGATAAGAAATACTTAAGTCAAAAATCAAGTTAAGCAAAATATAGTACAAAAAATGGATCCCACAGTCTATCAATGCAATCTGCTCACTGATAGCATCTCTACTGGTCTACAGACATTTCCATGTGGTGAAATGACATGCATCTGTTCCTTGAGCTGTACACAATGACCCGTTTAAAGTAATTAAACAAGTGCTGTTCAGGACCTTCTGTGAAATGCAGTTACACAAACTACTGATCCACTATCCGCTGCAGGAGAGTATCACCCCTCCGTTTGATCCTGGTCCATAAAAACAAACATTTCTAGAAGATGTGACACTTTTTGGCTGGTTCAGGAAACTCAGTCTTTCAAAAATGTGTTTCACTATCAGGCCATGCACAGGGCCTTGCTTGTATTCTTTGCACAGTTGTGAATCACACAATACACACAGCTATTAAAAGAAGTATGAGGTCGCACATATTTAAACTATGAGGTCGCACATATTTAAACTGCTGGATGACTAGAGGCAGTTAGTAGGTATGCGATCCAGTAGACTACTGAGAAGCCTAGCCCAATTTCCCAGCGCACTCTTCGGTCAGATGGCATGATCAAAGTCACACTGTAGGTAAATGAAGTCCGAGGGAATCAAACCCCAGACTACAGGAATCAGCTTGTTAACAGCACATAGTCCTAATCTTGTGTGCTAACTGCCATACCTGTGTTACGTAATTAACGTTAGCTGTACTCCTCTTTGATGAAGGCTCCCTGTGATTTTTTTATCTGTGTTCTCATGGTGGTCCTCACAAACATGTAGGAGTTTATGTCGGCCATTATTCTGCCAATGCTAATACTGCATCACCACCACCAGCACAACGGAGAACAAGTTCTTCTTTGGGAGCATCTGAAACTAGAGAGATAAAGGATGTGTCCAGTATCTGTAAAAGCAACTCCTATGGGATAAGATACTAGTACACTCCGATCACAATACATTCTGCCTTGGTTTTAAGACACCTTAGCTTACATGAAATAGAGGATTCTAAATAAACTCTGTAATTTTATTCTTAAAGCCGATGGACAAGTAACAGTGCCACGGTACACTGTAGTCACCTTCAGAGGAATACAGTTGTCTATGGATACAGTAATTAACATTTCCAGAAAATACTCTGCTTCTGTGACGACAGGCTTTATTGATTCTTCTTTGACTTACATTAAGACTTCAGGGTCTTTGCATGGTCTCTCTCTCTCAGTGAAGTTTGTAAACGTACAACATGCACTTTGTCACTGCCTCTGTCTTGGGTCTGGCAGTCAGCAATGAATACATCTGCTCCAGGCTTTACTATAAGGGCACAATCCCCTGAGTCACTTCGCTGAGCTGGGCTTTTCTCATTCCCACTGTTTTTTTTTTTGGATGCCCTTTTTTCAGAAGGTAGTCGTGCATCTGTTTGTGCATTTGTATCCTCTGTATTCAGTCTATATTCAGAAATGAGCAAATAAATAAAATATAGTGCCCACAACCCTCCTGGACATGGGCAGTCATTCCTAAACGCAGTCCTGGGTATTGACTAGAGTATCAATGATATTACAGTGACATTTATTTATTTATTTCCAGTTTGATGATCGGGGAGGTTCACTGGGCTCAGGGAGCCCGTTTTCAGTGGAGGCCCGGGGAGAAAAGCTCCACATTACATTGTAAAAATAAGCAAAGTATAATAGAAAAGTTGCAAAACATACATTACATTTCAAATTAGAGACAAGCTGTTGTTCTTTGGCTACAGAGCATCTAAAATTGTATGATGGGAGTAATGAGAATCATTCCCAGAAAGGGGAGAATAAAAGGCAGAAAGTAAACTATTTACAATATATACATTCAAGATACTGATGTTAGATTACATTATATTCAGAATGAGGCAGTTGTTCAGGAATTCAGTACGGAGTAGAGTTACTAGTAAGTTAGGTAGGGAGAATGCAATTGCATCTCCAATTAGAGGAGAGGTAGGAATGGAGCTGAGTTTTAAAGTGTTCAAAGTTTTCAGAAGTTCTTAGAGAAGGAGGGAGAGAATTCCATTTTTGGCTAAGGAAAAGGAATGGAGAAGCTGACCAGTGGGACGGTTCGGTTTGTGGACAGTGATTAGATTTTGGTGGGCAGATCTTAGAGTTCTGTGCGGGGTGTATGATTGCAAGATGTTAGTTATTGCTGGGCATTTAGTTGGTTTAAATATTAGCTTGTGGGCTATAGTGAGTGGGAGGTAGTCAAGGTAGTTGGGGAGTTCTAGACAATTTAGCCGGCGGAGGACAGTACAGTGGTGGGAGGAGTATTTGGATTTGGTGGCAAATTTTGACATTTTGTTATAACAGGTTTCCAGTTTGGAAGAGATAGAGGAAGACAGGTTGGTTAGTACGGGAGCACCGTACAATAGTGATGGTAGTAAGTAGGTAGTGGCGAGGGTTTGTCTTGTAAAAGGACAGAGAAAGTTGAAGTTTCTATACATCATGCCAAGTTTTTGATGTGTTTTCTTAATATTTTGCTGAATATGGGTATCCAATTTTAGGTGTTCATCAATAGTTACCCCAAGAAGTTTAGCAAAAAGAACGACTTCTATGGTGGAGTTGGCATGGCTGATAATCTGGAAAGAGTTTTTATTGAGAGGGAGGGATTCTGAGGGAGAGAATAGTAGAATTTTGGATTTGTTGGCATTTAGAGAGAGGTGGTTTTGAAGCATCCAGTTCTCAGTAGTTGAGAAGGCAGTTTGAGTTTTTGTTTGGAGCTCGGAGAGGTTAAAGACGGAGCAGACTAAAGTTGAGTCATCTGCATATTGTATGATCTTAGTGTTAGGAATGGCTCCATGGAAGTCATTGATAAAGATATTAAACAGCACTGGACTGAGTATGGATATCTGGGGTAGGTAGGAAGGGTGAGGTGCCATTTCTCCATTTCACAGCCTGAGATCTGTCAGACAGGTAGCTTTTGAACCAGGATAGGGTATTCTGAGAGAGATTAAGCTTAGAAAGGTGGCTCAGGAGATGGGTATGGGAGACTGTGTCAAAAACCTTGGAGAGGTCTGTAAAAACTACGGATACAATTTCTCCAGAATCACGGGCGTGGTTTACTATGTCTAGGAAAGAGAGAAGAACATTTATTGTGCTATGGCCAGGTCAGAAACCATGTTGTGTTGGAGTGATAAGTTGGTTTTGGGTAAGGAAAGGCATGAGCTGCAGGTGGATGCATTTTTCAAGAATTTTTAAAACTGGGGAGAGAATGGCTATGGGGCGGAAGTTTGAGATGTTATTATTTTTACCTCCCTTGTGTAGGGGTAGAATAAAGGCTGCATGCCACAGTTTGGGGACGTAAGATTCCTGTATGGATCTATTGATGAGAATGTTAATGGGGATGGCGATTCCATCTGCGACAATTTTTAGAAAAAGTGAGGGGATACTGTCAGGGGCAGTGGAGCATGGCTTTAGTTTAGAGAGACTTTTTTTACGCATGAGGTAGAGATGGGATTGAGATGAAATACGGGAGGAGGGTTAGGGATGGAAGGTTGTGTAGAGGCTGGGAACAGGGGTTGAGTTGAGGGGAGGGGTTGTAGTTTGGGAAGGTCTTGGTGAGTTCTGCTATAGAGCTGGTAAAAAAGGAGTTGAATAGAGTGGCTATTTCTGGGTCAGATTTACTGGTGTCAGGGCAAGGATTGTTTTTAGTACCTAGGTTGAGAAGAGAATTGATGGAGTTCCAGAATTGTCTGGGATTTTTGGAGTGGTTAGACTGGAGTTTAATATAGTATGATTTTTTTGTCTTTCATAATTTGTTTTTTAGCTAGGTTGCAGAGTTGTTTATATTTAAGAAGGCTGTCAGGTTGCTTATTGCGATGATAAAGTTTCCAGGTCTTATCTTTTTGTTGCATAAGTCTTTTAGTATCTTTAGTTGCCCATGGGGTGGAGTTGGTTTTTATTCTTTTTGTTCTTGATGGGGCTTGGGAGTTCAGGGTATTTAAGACGGTTGAGTTTAAGAATTCTACAGCATTGTCTAGAGGGGGATGAAGTTTGCAATGCTCCATGTGTGGATATATTGGTGTAGGTGAGGAACGGAGGGGGTTGCTCTATGGATGAAAGCTGGTAGGTGGTCAATAATGGAGTCTGGTAAGATGCCTGTGTTTGAGATTTTATTTGGGTGGGTGACTAGGATCCAATCAAGAGTGGAGCCTGGGGGGGGGTTGCTTTTATTAGGTCTAGTAATGGAGTTGGTTAGTTGAGTGAATTTGAATAGCTTGATAGATATGGAGGGATTACAGTTATTAATTTTGTTCCAGTCTATGTTCACGTCCCCTAGTATGTAGTTCTCAAGCTTAATATTAGTTGAGGCCCATAGAATAATTTCTTCAAGTGCTGTGGCATTGTTTCCTGGGGGGATATAGAGGGCCATGATACAAATGCTTTTATAGTTATTCATTTTTAGTAGACCTATGACAAGTTCTGCATTGCTGAACTGAGGAATGGGGTTTTGGTAGGAAGTAATGGATCTCATTCTTATATTATCTGAGAAAGTTTTAACCATTTAGTTGTGCTTTCAACCCCTCTTCTGATTAACTGTACAGTTTTAATTCATCTACAAAATGTAGATAAGAAGTCCTTAAACAAAAAAGAGAGTTGTATAAAAGGACAGAATCTAAGTATGGCATGGAGAGATTATAAAAGTTTAAATGATAAAGAGTAAATTATTATCCCAGGGATACAAATTCAAAAGGGGATATGCCAGAGTGATTCTTGGTCACCTCTGCTGTTTTGTTATGCCCTTAACCAATTAATCTGCTTATATAACAGATTAGGCTATGGTTACCTCCCTGAAACCTATCTTGTTTAAGGACTTCTTATCTACATTTTGTAGATGAATTAAAACTGTACAGTTAATCAGAAGAGGGGTTGAAAGCACAACTAAATGGTTAAAACTTTCTCAGATAATATAAGAATGACATTTGCTTTTGTAAAATGTGCAAAAGCAACATTTAAAAAGGGGAAAGTGGTAGCAACAAGACAATAACAACCTTGTGCTAGAATATGATATGCAAAGGAACTTGATCAGGACGGACTGTATAAATATGTGGGAATGGATGAAGGCTTGGCAATAAAACATGACGAAATGAGAATAAAGTTCAGCAGGGAATACTTCAGAAGACTAAAAAGTACAATTACATAAGGCCTACTTACCTGTAAAAGTACATGTCTGAATTCCTCACTGCCTCAGTGGCATTTTGGGTTACCTCTTATCTGCTAAGGTAACTCAGTTCTGGCCAGCTTTCAAAACCTTAGACTCCCCTCCCCCTCTCTTCCTGTGACAGCTAATTGGCTGAGCATATTCTGAGAGGGAAGTCTTTAGCTTCATAGGAAATGAGTGTTCAGACTTTTTCACTTTCACAAAGAAGGATATGAAAGCACTGTAAGCTAGAATCATCTAGCAAGAGTAAATTCACAGTCAGTCACACAGTACCATATACAAACCAAATCCAACAACAACTGAATCTCAAGATTGCAACCAACCTCAACCATGCACAATCTGGGGGATGGCAGGTGGGTGCTGCCATTGAGGCACTAAGGAATTCAAACATCTGCTGTTACAGGTAAGCAGGACTTGCACAACTTGTACTGCTTATCATTCCACTCAGTGGCATTTTAGGTAGATTCCCAAAGCTTACCCTACCTGGCAGGTGGAAGGATAAAGATCCAGGAGCACCTGGAGAATGGGCCTCACAAAGTCTGACCCCCTGCTTGGGAGGTGGAAGGATAAGGATCCAGGAGCCCCTGGAGAATGGGCCTCACAAAGTCTGACCCCCTGCTTGGGAGGTGGAAGGATAAGGATCCAGGAGCCCCTGGAGAATGGGCCTCACAAAGTCTGACCCCCTGCTTGGGAGGTGGAAGGATAAGGATCCAGGAGCCCCTGGAGAATGGGCCTCACAAAGTCTGACCCCCTGCTTGGGAGGTGGAAGGATAAGGATCCAGGAGCCCCTGGAGAATGGGCCTCACAAAGTCTGACCCCCCTGCTTGGGAGGTGGAAGATTAAGGATCCAGGAGCCCCTGGAGAATGGGCTTCACAAAGTCTGACCCCCTGCTTGGGAGGTGGAAGGATAAGGATCCAGGAGCCCCTGGAGAATGGGCCTCACAAAGTCTGACCCCCTGCTTGGGAGGTGGAAGGATAAGGATCCAGGAGCCCCCAGAGAATGGGCCTCACAAAGTCTGACCCCCTGCTTGGGAGGTGGAAGGATAAGGATCCAGGAGCCCCTGGAGAATGGACCTCACAAAGTCTGACCCCCTGCTTGGGAGGTGGAAGATTAAGGATCCAGGAGCTCCTGGAGAATGGGCCTCACAAAGTCTGACCCCCTGCTTGGGAGGTGGAAGGATAAGGATCCAGGAACCCCTGAAGAATGGGCATCACAAAGTCTGACCCCCTGCTTGGGAGGTGGAAGGATAAGGATCCAGGAGCCCCCGGAGAATGGGCCTCACAAAGTCTGACCCCCTGCTTGGGAGGTGGAAGGATAAGGCTCCAGGAGCCCCTGGAAAATGGGCCTCACAAAGTCTGACCCCCTGCTTGGGAGGTGGAATGATACGGATCCAGGAGCTACTGGAGAATGGGCTTCACAAAGCTTGATCTGGAACATCAGAAATAATCCAGTTTGTAGGGCTTTGTAAGGGAATGAACAGAGGACAAGGTTGTTGCCTCTAGAATGCTTCTAGAGTCCACCCTTTTCCTATATGCCATCGAAGAGGATAAGACCCTAGTCAAGTGAGTTGCAACCTTGCTTGGAAGAGATTTACCATGGTGGAAGTAACAGAAAATGATAACAGAGACAGGATGATCTTTCTTAACACTGAATAGGAGGCAAACAACTGTTCAGCTTTCCTAAAGGGCTTTGTTCTCTCAATGTACTACTTGACCTGTTTGTGCGCATCCAAGGTATGTAGAATCTTTGTTTTTTTGGATCAAGATAGAAGACTGGGAAATTGATGGTTTTATTCAAGGTAAAGTCAGAAACAACTTTAGGTTTGAATGATGGATTAGTGTGTAACATAACCCTGTTCCTGGCAAAAATCAGGTAGGGTTGGCCAACCATGAGATCTTGTAGCTCATAGATTTGCCTTGCAGATGCCAGAGCAGTGAGTAAAACAGTCTTCCAAGTAATAAACTGTAAATCAGCCTATGAAGCAGGTTCAGAAGGAGGTAAGGTCAATTTTTCAAGAACAATGTTGAGATCCTTGGGAGGAAGAATTTGCTTTTGAGGGGGTCTCATGTGCAACACCCCTTTTATAAACTGTTTGACCACAAAGAGAGATGAAAGAGGGGGATCCACTGGTAGACAAGCTGAGATGGCCACAAGATGCACTTTCATAGAAGCATATGACAAACCATCTCAAAGCAGTTCTCACAAATATTTCAAAACGAAAGGGGTTGAAACCTTTTCAGGGCTTCCATTATTGGCCAGGGACCACCAAGGAAACCTCTTCAACTTGTAAACATAAGATGTTTTTTGTTGCAGTTTTACTTTTCTCTTTAAATACCTGTTGCACATCTTCATGGAATGTGTGCCTAAAAAGTATCAAAATAGAATCATCCAGGCTGTCAGTTGCAATTTCTCTAAGTTGGGATGTACCATTCACCATGATGCTGCGTGAGCAGATCCAGTCTGTGGTAATTGTCTTTGGCCAATTTCATTAAAAAGGAGAACTATCTTTGCCTGGGCCAAAAAGGAATTCATATGTTCATAGGTAAGTACTAGGCAACTGGTTTGCAGACCATTTCAAGCCTAGCTAAAAAACCCAATTCAAAATTTCCTCTAGCCTTAAGGAGTACAAGACAAGATAAACTGGGTGTGTGGGTCAGAATGGAGAGATGTGTCCAAATGGAGAGATGTGTCCGAATGGAGAGATGTGTCCGAATGGAG
This sequence comes from Protopterus annectens, assembly GCF_019279795.1. Lineage (NCBI taxonomy): Eukaryota > Metazoa > Chordata > Ceratodontiformes > Protopteridae > Protopterus > Protopterus annectens. The sequence continues at coordinate 897,134,630 of NC_056733.1, forward strand.
AGATGATAATCAGCAAAAAGGAGCGTAGTATTGCTGGAAGTGAATTCATCCTCAAGTCGTGGTGAGTACTTTCATGAGGTGGACCCTGTTTTTCACAAAATCTTACCAAGACAACACTGATATACAGACTGTATTTTATATAGCACATATCATGGACAGAAATAGGTTAAAAAATAAAAAAGATAGTTGGGTGCACAAGACCCAGGATAAAAAGTGCCCAATCCTGGTAGGTGCACTGGTGCCAGGAATGGAAAAAATGACAGTGTAGAATTCTCAAGACACAGAAACATTCCTACAATGGGGCTAGGGCAGGCCCTGGGGGAGGATGGTCCCCCTGTTGTAGAAGGAAGTAGCAGTCCACAAATGTCACAAAAACTGATAGGCCTGTCAGTATGGTTTGTGATGTAAAATGCTTGCAACTAGGATTGTGTTGGTGTGGTTTGTTTTCATTTGTATAAGTGTATGATTTCCTATATAGTAAATGATGGTTTAATGAAGATGTTTCTTTTTAAAAAAAGGCAGGAATTTAATAATTTATGTAATGTTGCTAAGGTTGTGTGATATATGGCAATATATCTGAAGTACAATGTTTGTTATGTTAATCATAGTGTGATTACTTTTATATGAATGTAAATTTGCCTATGTCACAATTGATAATTCAATAAAGTTGCTTGAAAAAAAATATAGGTCAAAATGGTTCCACTGTATTCGGCATTCCACCCTCAGGAAATATCATTAGAATAGGTACTGGATTTTACTTATTCGTCATGGCTAGGCTTAAAAAGGCCCTTGCGGTTGTTAGCCTACTAAATACCTATGAACCTATTAAAAAGGGCTATACAGATGACAGAGTGGACTATTGGGGATAAGAAAGAAATTACATATTGCTAGTATTATGCAAGAAGCCCAGAATTTCCAGACAGGAGCTATACGAAAAGACTAAGACGGAAATTAAAGGAAAGAAAAATATTTCCACAAGAAAAACAACAGGTCCATGAAAAACACTATACAAACCAAGAAACATTGGCTATTTGGAAAAAGAAGTGACTGAGAAAGTGTGAAAATATAAAGAACTAAGTTTAGACACTTTTGACAGGTATAAAAAAGAAATATGGACATGGGAAAGAAAGAGATATCTGATATGGTGCAATATTTATGCAAAGTCAAAAGCCAAATTAATCAACACAAAAAAGGAAGCCCCAAAGATATTCAAAGAGAAATACAGACAAAGGCACCAAGATATAGAAAATTTCAGAATAAAAAATAAGATCACAAAGAGGGAATGTAGAACAGAAGATTAGTCAGGCAGAAGTTAAAAAATAGAAGCTGAAGTTATGGAAAACTTGTGAAGTGAAGGATTTAGTGTAGAAAGTCTAACACAGGTTATATCACATTATAATGGAACAACAAGTCCCCACAGTAAGGAGAAACAGGAGGAGCAGGAGACGTCTGAAGAAGAAATATGGACATGGGAAAGAAAAAGAGATTTAATATGGTGCAATACTTATACAAAGGAAAAAGCAAAACTAATCAATAGAAAAATAGCAGCACCAAAGATATTTGAATTGAGATGCAGGCAAATGCTTCTGGACATGGAAAATTTTACAATACAAAAAACAAAGGGGAAAAGTGGAAAAGAGGATTAGTAATGGAGAAGTTAAAGAAATAGAAACTGAGGTTATGGATTACTTGGGAAGTGAAGGATTTAGTGTAGAAAACTTAACTCAGATAACATCAGAGCAGAACAGAGCAATGCAGACCCAAACTGAGGAGAAATCAGTGGAGCGGGAAACAGAACAGTTGTCATATAAAGACACCTCTGGAGCCATCCATAGGAATCCAGTACAAAAGTTCAGCAGGAATTGCACAGCGAGGGAAGGAACAGGAAACTGGGGCAACTCTGATGTGGTCAGTGTTGTGGAGTGATGGGCCAGTGAGTTCCCATACGAAAGAGCAATGGATGACACAGGATGAAACTGAGGAGAATATGACACAGAAATATGCTCTGGAACTTTCTATAGAATGCCCACAGAAAATGGAGAACAAAGAATGTGTCCTTATTTTTGAAGAAAATGATGTAAGAGAAAATTTGCTTGATTTAATAGAGATGGACAGACATATTAAGACCAATAAAAGAAACGGACTACAGAAGGTCAATAAAACCCCAAAAGTTAGAAGTTTTATTCATGCGATGTAACAGAAGTAAACAGGATGTATGACTGTGCAGCTAAATTAATAACAGATGAAGTCTTACCACAAGAACACAGGGTCATAAGGGAAAGGAAGGGAGAAATCAAATGCCATCATGGAAGTATCAAACAGAGAGATAAAGCAATTAAGACAGGAAATGTCACTGTTAGAAGAGTACAGAAGAGAGAACAAATCAACAAAAATACTCAGAAAGATAGACGTGATAAAAGCAACATGCAGTATTATAACAGATCAGGATCTATTGTGCACTATCACAAATAATAAACTAAAAATATTAGCACAGGAAAAAACCTTAGAAGATATGTAGACAAATATAAAAGAGATGTAGAAAATAAGCAATTTACTGATGACCCCAAAAAGTTTTATAGAACATTGGAAAACAATGTAAACTTAATTGAAGCACCACTAAAAAAAGAAGAAATAGATACATTTTGGAGAAATATCTGTGAAGATCCCGTGGAACATAACAAAGATGCTAAATGGATAGAAGAAGTAAAAGAAAGTATGTCCTGAGGACCCTACAAGCTTTGCACTTGAACTGCCATGGACACTGCTCCCAAGGCAAAATCTAAAGAGTCTATCTGGATATACTGGAGTGGGGTCTGATGAGAGAAAGGGAGTCCTTGATTCACAGACAGTTGATCCTTCCACCATTGTAGTTCTTGTTTCATAAATCCCAGTGCCAGTACATGGAAATTCAAGGGATAAATGTGCTAATGGCACCATGAAGATCATTGATACCATGAGGCCTAGAATTTTAAAGACCTCTCTTGTTGATGCCAAATCTAGAAGAGAGAAATCCAAGAAAATACCTTGATAAGTTAAGACTTTGTCTTCTGGTAGGTGGGACATCCTTTTTACTGTGACTATCAAACACCCCAGGAAAACAATTCATTGAGAGGGTATGAGGAAGGAGTTTTGATGTTTAATTTGAAGCCTAGGAGGGAAAGGATAGACTCCAAGCAAATGAATACAGAATCTGCACAATGCAGCAAGTTGTCTAAATAAGGAAAAATGTGGCTGCCAAGGGTTTTGTAACAGGCAAATCACTGAGACTAGACACTTTGTAAACACACGAGGTGTAGTATATAGCACAGAAGGTAATGCAGAAAGCTGAAAATGTAGGTCAGACCAGCAAATCTCAAAAATGTCCTGAAACTGGGAGCAACAGGAATATGATGATAAGCATCCTTGAGATCTAGAGTCACCATGAAAAAAGAAATTATGTACTCACCATAACGTTCCATGTGAGTTGTTCATCTCGCCTTCATTCTCACTGATAGGTTCGGAGTCGATCCTCGGCTCTGACTTGGCCAAATGCTAAAGCTCGAGGTCTTCAACCAGCTCGTGGCCTACTCCATATCCCATGAACTGGTGCTTCCCTCAGATCTTGTTTGCTGCCAACTAACTGACTAGATAGGCTCCTCCTCCCCAAAAAAAAAAAAAATTAGTATCCAAGGATACACTGGATAAGGGCTAAAGACAACCCAACTTGTTTCAACTTCTCAGTCCACAAGACACTGGTAGGGGCTAGGAGAGTGGGACATAAGAATGAAGGCGAGATGAACAACTTACATGGAATGAAACCTGCAGTCACCAGTCTTCAAACGATTTGAAAGTAAAAAGTCAAGTACCGAAACCGGTGAAGTAAACCATTTATTGCACTTCGAACAACTTGCAATTCAAACAACTAAGCGCTTTCGCCAGTAAATCCAAAGGCTTCTTCAGAGTTGTTCAAACATTCTCCCCATGCTAGTTATATACTACTACTTCCATTACAATACAAAACACCTACCCACCCTTGTTGGCACTTAAACACTTTCTTAAAAAGACAGTACTGTTGCCAAATAGCTCTAGTCTTGGAAAATGCACCAAAAGTATATATATATATATATATATATATATATATATATATATATATATACTAATTTATACAACATTTCAACATAAATCAAATTGTTAAACTAAACCAAATGATTACAATTTAAAACTTTAAAATTTATCATGAATACTAAATATTCTACATTTGATATGTTTGTTCAGGCAATTTGATTATGTCTAATTTTCAAAAATGGCTTGATAGAAATGAAATCCTTCAAGCCAGGTTCCATAGAAGCATTTAACCTCAATTGCCAGAGGGATTCCTTACTTTCCAACAACAAATTCATATCTCCCCCATATTCGTTCTTAAAAACTCTATCAATAACAAAAAACACAATTTTTTTTAAATTAATGCATTTTTCTGAGTGTATGAAAAGAGCATTATGGATATCCTTGTTCCTGATAGCCCTGGCATGTTCACTTATCCTGTCTCTCAACCTCCGAATGGTTTTACCCACATAGAAGCCAGGACAGGATAAACAAGTAGCCACATACACCACGTGAGTCGTATTACAATTGACCCTGCCTGGGCATTGGAAGTATCACTTCCTTGGATGTAAACATAAGGTCAATCATTTATATACCTACAGAACTTACAATTTTCACATTTAGACATACAGGATTTGTAGAATAGTTTATTTAATTTCGTCTCCAATATGTTTTTTACATTTCTCCCCCTACTAAAAACTATCTGAGCCTTTTTTTCCAAGAATAGTTAACATGTCCTGTTGAAAACACAGTTCCCAACATTGGTTAACTATGTCAACAATCTTAGAACTGCTGTCATTATATTCCAAAACCATGGCATTAATCTTATTACTCTCATGGGACAAACCTTTGTCTTTGTTTTTAGGTTGCCAATCAAACAATAACATCGGTGCAAAGGTTTGTTCCCTTTTCTTAATAACTTCTTTTTTGACATTTATTAATAGTTTTAAAGGGTAACCCCTTTTCCAGGAACATGCCTATAAGATTGTAAATTTCTGTATGGAAGACTTCGTCACTGCTGTCAAGTCTTGACAGCCGTACCATCTGTCCTTTGACCACACTTCGTTTTTGAAAGTGTGGACGGTTATTATTAAAATGTAACAGAGTATTCGAATATGAAGCCTTCCTGTATATTGTACTTTGTAAAATCTCAGCCTTGTTTGATAAGCTAATGTCTAGATAGTTGAGAGAATGTTTGAACAACTCTGAAGAAGCCTTTGGATTTACTGGCGAAAGCGCTTAGTTGTTTGAATTGCAAGTTGTTTGAAGTGCAATAAACGGTTTACTTCACCAGTTTCGGTACTTGACTTTTAACTTACATGGACTGTTATGGTGATTACATAACTTCTTTATGTGAAGTTGTTCTATCTCGCCTTCATTCTCACTGATGGGTTAGCATCCCAAGCACTATCTTTCTCGGGTGGTTCACGGGAGTATATTCCTCAGGACAGTGGAACCAAAGGAGGCCCTGTCCCTGAAGGCCTTGTCCAATTTGTAATGATTGATAAAGGTATGAGGTCTAGACCATGTAGCTGCTGCACAAATAGAAACTATTGGTAGTTTGGCCAGAAAGGTTGAAGATGTCAAAACAGCTCTAGTTGAATGGGCCTTTATTTTTTTTATGTAATGGTGAAAGAACAGAATCGTATGTGAAAGAGATACAATCTGCTAACCATTCTGACAAGGTGTTTTTTACCATTGGAGCACCTTTCTTTGAGTCTGAAAATGAAACAAAGAGCTGTTCTGATTTTCTAAAGTCCTTAGTCCTGTGTAAATAGAATCAAAGCTGTCTGTGGATGTCCAACTTGTGCAGCATATGTTTCATCTTATTAGAATAATTAGGGAAAAAAACAGGTAATTCTATAGTCTGGTTGACATTTGTCTCTGAGCATACCTTAGGTAAAAAAGATGGATTTGTCCTAAGAGAAACTCTGTCATTATGAAATATTAAATATGGAGGTTTTATAGGCAAGGCGTGTAAATCTGAAACCCTCCGAGCTGATGTAATAGCTACTAGAAAAATGGTTTTCCATGATAGATATTTCAGGTCACAAGATAAGACCGGCTCGAATGGGGAATAAAATGATATGAGAAAGGACAAAATTTAGATTCCATGGTGTAACTGGGGACCAAAGAGGGGGTCTCAAATGAGAGGTGCCCTTAAGAAAGGCTTTGGAGAGTCTGTGGGATATGATATTAGACCCTTGATCACCAAGGTGAAAGTCAGAGATTGCCGCTAACTGAACCTTAATGGTTGCAGCAGTTGCTCCTTCGTTGAAAAGTTTGGTCAAAAACTCTACAATGGATGAAATTGAGGCTAGATATAGGTCAATATTGTTTTGAGATGCCCATATAGAAAATATCTTCCATTTACTAAGGTATAGCTTCCTGGTAGATGATTTATGGGAGGATATTATAATGTGGTGAGCTGCAGCTGAGAGATTTTGAAACCTGGCTATTCTGGGAACTGCATTTGCCAAGCTGTCAATTTGAGGGTGTGACGTGTGGAATAAAAAGCCCCCTGATGAATGAGTCAGAAGATCTGGAACTGGGTCCAGGATCCAAGGTTCTTCCAATAGATGAGGCTGAAGAAAGGGGAACCAAATCTGACAAGGCCAGTAAGGGGCTATTAGAATAATGGTCCTTCCCAGAGCCTTTGCTTTCTGTAAAACTTTGGGTATCAGTGGAAAAGGTGGAAATGCATAAAGGAGACCCAGGGGCCAACTGTGTACAAACGCATCCCTTGCAGAATTTCTCATAGGGGAGATTAGGGCAAAATAGCGACTGCATTTTGTGTTCAATGGGGTTGCAAAGAGGTCGCAGCAAGGCTGGCCCCATATGCGGAATATCCTTTCCGCCACTTCTTGTTTCAGGGACCACTTGTGAGACAATAGAATTGCTCTGCTCAGTTTGTCTACTATCACATTGGACTTCCCCAGGATGTGTGTTGCTATCAGAAAGCTAATAAAATATTACCGCTAACACTCCCAAAGTATCCTGCAGCAAATAAGTAGAACAAAATGTAGCAGTGAATGAAACTGTCAGGATACACCACGAGAAGTCCAATTGATGCAAAAAATCTTCTTTATTCCAACAAGAATATAAAATAAGCAGAGATGAGCGCTTTCGCGTGCACCATGCACGCTTCATCAGATCTACTTATGATGTGATGTTTCGCTCTTTATATAGTATATAATAGTCATTAAGTCAACAATCAAACGTCTAATTAACTGATTAAAAGCATAGCATCTATCAAAGTTTAAAGCCATACAGTGCTTGTCACCATTTTTCATTTCAACAGAATCATGATAAACTATTGTGCATAAATCAAATAAAAGGCGTTGAAACTATCTAAAACATATCTAAAAAATATATATGTCTAAAAACCAACCTCCACATCTAAAAACATAAACAAATATATCAAAACCACTTGCATTGTTTATATACTGTTTGAAACCAGTGAGTATATGCATATCACTTGCAACTTTTCCAGCCTATATTAATTGTAATCAGCTAGATGTTAAGCTTAAATGCACCATACATAAACGTATCATAACGTTATGTTGTGCATATTACTCACGCTATATAAAAAAACAAAACAAAATAATTTCGGAAGACAGTCGAATATATAACATGGTTGATTCTTGTTCTTCATTACCATCTTGCTGCTAGTAAGTATAATAAGTTGTTATTCAATTGAAGGCAGCCTATCTGTGCACAAAAATCCTAATATCATGAAAAATCATTAAATAGACATAAAGTTATTATATTACTAGTCTATTCGATAATATTATCATGTTGCTAATAAAAGCTATTCAAAATTATTAAGTGGGAGACGCACAACTTGCATATCACCATCCTAATAGCTCATAAGTCCGATTACCAATATATTAAATCGGATTATCTGCTATTAAACTAAGCGCAAGTCCTATTAATATTTAATCTAAGCGGCTGGTTTCTAGGTTAATCCACAGGGCACAGTACATGACAATAATAGCAATGACCTACAATGTTTAACAAAATAAATATACCAAGTATAGTATAAAAATAACTTGGGGAAGCATCTAACCTAATTCACTGCAACTCAATTCATGTCAATCTTTTTTATATATATATATATATATATATATATATATATATATATATATATATATACATCGATACCTATAATGTAACTACTAAGTAAAACTTCCTATTTGTAAAAATCAATTCATAACTTATTAATCATTAACATATAAACTTCTCAATTGTTAATTACTAAAATTATTTATTATAAATATATGTATGTATGTAAGAATATGTATGTATGTATTTATCATAAAATATAAATATCCTTTATTATAAATAAGTAATATCCTAAATGTAAAGTAAATGTCATAAATAATGTAAAATAAATATAGAGTGGCGTATACTAATCTATCCTGTAAATATGTTTATATATAATATGTGTATATATATAGACTAGAGCAGAGCAGTTCAGATCTATAACTAATATAAGTGTTGTCTAATAGTGACCCATATAACAACATGCTGCTTAATATTATAAAAGTTCATTCATACATCTCCATCCAAAATGCAAATCAAATTACACATACATAAGATACTAATATTAACAATCTTATTCATTGGAAAAATTTTTTATTAAAGAGCCAATTTCTGTGATGCAAATCATGGCCTACTAAACATATTAATAATCGAATTCTACCAAAGACTATACTAAACCCAAAAGCTTCAAATTCCTATAGATATCATGCATGTCCTGAAACAATAAACTTTTACCTTTGTTCAAGAATTGGTTTCAGAGAAATGTAATTGTTAATGCCTGGTTCTTTATGTGCACCAGATCTAAAAATCCAGTCTAGTTCCAGTTTCGCTAAATGGTTACTATTGTGACTGGATTTTTAGATCTGGTGCACATAAAGAACCAGGCATTAACAATTACATTTCTCTGAAACCAATTCTTGAACAAAGGTAAAAGTTTATTGTTTCAGGACATGCATGATATCTATAGGAATTTGAAGCTTTTGGGTTTAGTATAGTCTTTGGTAGAATTCGATTATTAATATGTTCAGTAGGCCATGATTTGCATCACAGAAATTGGCTCTTTAATAAAAAATTTTTCCAATGAATAAGATTGTTAATATTAGTATCTTATGTATGTGTACGATTTGATACATTTCGGAGATCTATGTATGAATACGCTTTAATAATATTGCCAACATGTTGTTATATGGTCACACTAGTGACAACACTTATATTAGTTATAGATCTGAACTGCTCTAGTCTGATTATAAACACTGTAGATATATAAATATATTACAGGATAGAGACAGTTACTAGCTCTAATGTTATCGATTTGGACATCATTAGACATGACATTTACTCATACACTTCATTTTAAAGGATATTTATTATTTATGTAAACATTATTTAGAGATGTCTTGATACATACATATTGTTAATAAGGGACTATTTATTTAATATTAATAATATTTAGTAATTAACAATTGAGAAGTTTATATGTTAATGATTAATAAGTTATGAATTGATTTTTACAAATAGGAAGTTTTACTTAGTAGTTACATTATAGGTATCGATGTATATATATATATATAAAAAAGATTGACATGAATTGAGTTGCAGTGAATTAGGTTAGATGCTTCCCCAAGTTATTTTTATACTATACTTGGTATATTTATTTTGTTAAACATTGTAGGTCATTGCTATTATTGTCATGTACTGTGCCCTGTGGATTAACCTAGAAACCAGCCGCTTAGATTAAATATTAATAGGACTTGCGCTTAGTTTAATAGCAGATAATCCGATTTAATATATTGGTAATCGGAATTATGAGCTATTAGGATGGTGATATGCAAGTTGTACGTCTCCCACTTAATAATTTTGAATAGCTTTTATTAGCAACATGATAATATTATCGAATAGACTAGTAATATAATAACTTTATGTCTATTTAATGATTTTTCATGATATTAGGATTTTTGTGCACAGATAGGCTGCCTTCAATTGAATAACAACTTATTATACTTACTAGCAGCAAGATAGTAATGAAGAACAAGAATCAACCATGTTATATATTCGACTGTCTTCCGAAATTATTTTGTTTTGCTTTTTTATATAGCGTGAGTAATATGCACAACATAACGTTATGATACGTTTATGTATGGTGCATTTAAGCTTAACATCTAGCTGATTACAATTAATATAGGCTGGAAAAGTTGCAAGTGATATGCATATACTCACTGGTTTCAAACAGTATATAAACAATGCAAGTGGTTTTGATATATTTGTTTATGTTTTTAGATGTGGAGGTTGGTTTTTAGACATATATATTTTTTAGATATGTTTTAGATAGTTTCAACGCCTTTTATTTGATTTATGCACAATAGTTTATCATGATTCTGTTGAAATGAAAAATGGTGACAAGCACTGTATGGCTTTAAACTTTGATAGATGCTATGCTTTTAATCAGTTAATTAGACGTTTGATTGTTGACTTAATGACTATTATATACTATATAAAGAGCGAAAAATCACATCATAAGTAGATCTGATGAAGCGTGCATGGTGCACGTGAAAGCGCTCATCTCTGCTTATTTTATATTCTTGTTGGAATAAAGAAGATTTTTTGCATCAATTGGACTTCTCGTGGTGTATCCTGACAGTTTCATTCACTGCTATCAGAAAGCGCTAGGTGGAAGTTGCCCATTGCCATACTCTCAGGGCCTCTCGACATAGGGGGTAAGATCTGGATCCTCCTTGTCTGTTTATGTACCAGACCACTGACATGCTGTCCATCTGAATTTCAATAGTTCCTAGAGGAAGGAAGTCTTGAAAGGACTGCAACGCTAGAAGTACCGCTCTCATCTCTAGGACATTGAGATGCAGATGAGCCTCGGGTTGTTTCCACATGCCTTGGGCTGTTCTTCCCTGATAATGCCCCCCCCCCCACCCTATCAGGGAGGCATCCTTGTTCACAGTGGCAATGGGAGCAGGTAGAACAAAGGGGTGACCTATTGTTATTTGATGAAATGTTAGCCACCAGCGAAGGTTGTTCTTGTATGTGTTCGTTATCAGGATTTGATGAGACGTTGTAAGTTCCTGAAAGGACCATTATGTGAACAGAAGCCATTGTAGTATACACATGTGCATTTGACCTAAAGGAATCACAATGAGTGCTGCCACCATTGTCACCAATAATTTGAGCACCATTGAAGCTGGGGCTTTTTCTTTTGCTAAATGAACTAGGACCTGTTTTCGTAAAACACAAACCCTTTCCAGTGGAAGTTTTACAGTCATGGAAATGGTATCTATATCTGCTCCCATAAAGATGGTATGTTTGGATGGCAATAAGGCAGACTTTTCTGAGTTTATGGTAGTCCCCAACTGACTGCAGAGGTTTAAGGTTGTGTTCCTTGCTAGTATGAGTTGATGCCTGGTGGTGGCGGTGAGGAGCCAGTCATCTAGGTATGGAAACACCTGGAATCCTAAACGTCTCAGGTGAGCCGTGACTACTGCCATGCATTTGGTGAACACTCTGGGGGCTGTAGTGAGACCAAAGGGCAGAGCTCGAAACTGGTAGTGACTGGCTCCCAGCCAAAAGCGCAGATGATCTCTGGATAGCCTGGCCATTGTGATGTGATAGTACGCATCTTGGAGAGCTATCAAGCACATCCAATTGTCTTTCCTGAGAAAGGGAAGTATCGACTGTAGCGTGACCATCTGAAACTTTGTCTTTCTGACAGATTTGTTTAGTCTGCTGAGGTCCAAAATGGGTGTCCAGTCCTCTGTTTTCTTTGGAACTAAAAAGAACCTTGAATAAGTTCCAGATCCTCTGTGGTCTGCTGGGACTGGTTGGATGACTCTTTTTTTCTAGCAACCTTTGAATCTCTATGGTTGCTTGTTCCCTGTGACTGGGTGGGACGTCCGGGATTTTTCTTACAAGGGGTGGTGGGGTGGCAAACGAATGGAGTATCCTCTGGATATTATGCTTTGTACCCAGTGATCTTTTGTTATGTTAGGTCAAGTGTTTGGGTACAGAGATAAACATCCCCTGACTGCCTCCAGAGATGGACAGGCGGGCCTCCTTTAAGGAGCACTGATAGGGCTTTCCAAGGAACTGATCTCTGTTGCCTTGATTCTGTGGACCCTCTCTGCCACATGGGCGACGTCTTCCATTATTACCCCCTCCCCTGCCTCTAGAGGGGAGTTCACCACGAGTGTCCTGGAAAGCTCTTTGAGTTTTACAGTACAACATCTTCCCTCCCTTCTGACCTTTGGGGTAAGGTCTGGTAGGGGTGGAAAAATGGACTCCTACAGCAGACAGAGTCTTCCCATCCTGTTCATTCCTGGTAAGCGTTTCCTTCACTTTTGGTCCAAACAGGGAGGAGCCATCGAAAGGGATGTTCACAAAAGATGACTTAAAGGGCTCCGTAAAGGAACATAAGTGCATCCAGGAATGTCTCCTAAGAGCAATTCCTGTACCCACTGCCCTGCTCATTCCATCAGCTGCATATGAAATCAGACACATGGAAGAGTTTACAAGGGAATTTAGGGTAACAAGATTGGAAGTTATTTAATCTGAAACTCCTGAAGCTACTGTACCCTGTAGAGTATCTTCCAGCTCTTTAAGGAGATCTCTGTGCAGTCTAGTAAAATGGGTGAGATAGTTCAGGGATTGAAGAGCAAAGGCCACTGAACTAAACATGCACTTACCATATCTGTCCATAATCGTAGAATCCCTGTTAGGAGGATGAGCAGATGTAGAGGTCTCTGACAACTCTTTTCTGATGGCTGCCGCCACCACCATAGCATTGACGGGTACTCCTTTGGTTAGGAAAGCCTTGTCTTGGGGGGAAGTCATATATTTGTTAGGCCTCTGAGGGACAGGTTTCATGGAATCCGGGGGCTCCCACGCCTTTTCAGAGATAAGTTCCATCAGCTCATCAAAAGGAGGAGACACCCAAGAGGTGGAGGGTTGAGACACGGAAGCCTTCAGGAGAACTGAGTCACCATCAGTAGGGTTTATGGGCTTCCAGCCACCCCTCTGAGAATTTCCAAGATATCTCCAAATGAGATATCATCAGAGGGGACCGTGAGGACCCTTCTGACTCATCCAAGTCAGTATCTGACATGATGGATTCCTGAGGGGAGTCCAGATGCTTCCTCTTGCAAAGTCTCTTCCTAGGAACCTCCTCAGTGGGAGTTTCTGGTGAGGTCTCAGAAGAGCAGAGTTCACCCAATGGGGGGACCTGAGGCTCTGGGTCTCTACGCTTTTGAGGGACCAGTGCAGAGACAGACACAGGTGCTTTGGGGGAGGAAGTTACCATTCTGATGATGTGGGAGCCCGAGGGGGACAACGCTCACCTCATGGCATCAAAAGCCCCCCGGCTCCGATGAGAGGAAACCTCTGGATCCAAAGAAGCAGGTGACCTCCCTGGCCCCGAAGTGGAGGGATCCGAGCCCGAGGTAGGAGCCGAGTTCATCTGCACCGATGCCCCAAGAGGCAAAGTCAGAACTGAGAGATCAGTTCGACTATCCTCCCTGGACCCGACCGGCGAGTGTCAGCTCCTAGACTCCATGGTCGGCACCGAGGAAGTCAGAGTAGTTGGAACCGACAGGCCTGGAGTAGGTATCAGCTCCAGTGGATCCACAATCATCAGCTCTGAACACTCCAGCTCCAAAACCTTGAGTTGGGTCAGAGGAGGAACAGAAGTAATGTACTGGGTCTCAGTTGGGCCCGAAGCCCCAAGGGTTGGCCCCGACAAAATCTTAGCTAGTGCTGGTGTCTGCAGCAGCCTCTGCACCACACGATCCACATCCTTATCAGAGAGCCTTGAAGACCGAGAAGAGGCTATGGAAGAAGCCACTGACTGTAAAATAGGAGACTTAAGGGTAGGAGATACCGGCTCCAGAACCGAGGACTGGCTCATACCAGCAAGCACAACCGTCAGCTCCAAAACTTGTGGTGCCAAGGTAGATGGTCTGTCCGATGTTTTTTGAGTCGATGAGCTTGTCTTCGGCTCAGATCCAGAAGAAGACTTGGAAGATTTAGAATGTTTGTCTTGTGTCTTGCCCTTATCTAATGAGTCTTGAAAGGAAGACTTGACCAGTTCTCTCGCTATCAGTTTATTTTTCCTCTCATGCAGCACCCTAGTATTAAATGAGTGGCATATGTAACAATTTTCTTAGAGGTGAACTTCCCCCAAACAATATAGACAATCCAAATGTCCATCTGTGATGGACATCTTTTGCCCACACTTAGGGCATTTTTGAAACCAGGCTTAGATTTCTCCTGAGACATATTAGCAATCCTACAAAAAACAATAACCACACTATAAACAATCCTTAAAGCCTTCTAATTTAAACAGGCTGTATTTAAAGAAGAAATAGCCCTAAATAAAAAAAAAAACACGGGCTCACAAAAACTATATCTAAGCAAATAAGAAACACACCACACACACATATATTTGTATATAAGTGAAAACTATCATGTTTAGAATAAATAGGAAAAGGGAGTTAAACTAGGCCTAATAAAAATGGCCACAAAAGAGAAAGAGAGAAAGATATGCTATTCACTATAACTAACTTGGTTAAACTAACCTCTAACTACTATATAAAAGATGAAATATATAGAAAAGATATTAAAATTGAGAAAAATACTTATATTCACTGGCCAGAGCTGGTGAAACGCCCAATCTGTTGCAGCGGCAAATGAGATCTGGGGGAAGCACCAGTGCATCATGGGATAGGGAGTAGACCATGAGCTGGTTGAAGACCTCGAGCTTTAGCATTTGGCTGAGTCGGAGCCGAGGATCGGCTTCGAACCCATCAGTGAGAATGAAGGTGAGATAGAACCACTTCATATCAGTGGTTTGGAAACAATGCTAGGACTGACTGTGAGGGGAGCATGCTGAATTTAGGAACTTGTACAAAGGTGTTTAGAAATCTAAGATGGGTCTCCAGGAATGCTCTTTATTTGGTACTAAAAAGTTTCAAGAGTAAAATCTTTTTTCTCTGTGTATCACAGGCACTGGTTGCATGACCCTTGCTTCTACCATGTGATGAAGCACTACAGGAAACAGCTCTCTATGGTCTGGTGGGTGTGGGGAAATTCCTCTTAAAGGGGAGGATTTTCTATCCACTGCCAAGTGTATCCCTCTCCAAATTATTCTCAGAACCCATTTGTCTCAATGGACTACTTGCAGACAGGCTGTAAGGCTGAAAAAGGGGGTAAGGAAGAAGAGAAGGAGGGGCAGAATGGGAGATATGGGTGCTCTCTGACTCATACTCATTCCTTTGCAGGAGATTGATTCTTTTTTGGAAAGGAACCTCTCTTGTTAAGTTTCAGAGAATTATCCTCCTGCCATTTCCTTTTGGATCCCTGACTTTTGTTTGGTTTGGAGTTTTGTTTGTTTTGCTCCTTGAAGGAAGACACCTTGTCTGGGTAAAACTTGGGTACATGAAACTTCCTACATACCCCATGCATTAATTTGCCTCTATCAGCTCACTAAGAATCTGTGTAACAGAGGGCCCAAATACCAATTCAGAACTTAAAGGCGTATTTAAAATTTTAGCTTTTAAATCATAAGAGAAGTTCTGAGTAAGTTCCATTTTATTTATTTATTTTATTTTTTATTTTACATTTGTTGACCGGGCTAGTCCAACTGGATATATGTCCATTTTCACTGGAGGCCCGGGGAGAAAAGCTCCAAGAAACAAAATAAACACACTATCATATATAATATAATGCATTTAGAAATACAGTTGAATGTGCAAATAATCATCCTATACATTGCATTTTGTTACATTTCTGTAAACAGAATCATGATACATTTCAGCTATGGTTAGTCATGCAAATATTTTGCTAACAATATAATATAACAGAAATACTTTTGTTTTATTTGACTTAAAAAGGTAACTAGGTTATACACTCTCTTAGAAGTTAACAGACAAGTAACTAGTTTGTACAGTAATGGCAATAATGCCTTGAGAAATTAGGGGTAGTTAGTCTGGGTAAGAACAAGGGCATAACCATTGTGATTTAAGATATGGCTTAAATTTGGTTTTAAATAATGTTACAGAGGTAATGATGGATAGGTCTTTTGGGAGGGAGTTCCAGATTTTTCCAACTGTGTTGGCAAACAAGGAGTCACCTGCCAAGTTGTTAGCTTTGCCTATTTGTACAAATGGTTTATTTGCTGAGCGTAGGGTCTTGAGGTTGTTATACTGGGTGATTAAGTTAGTAAGTATAGGTATGTTAGTAGGTTGGTAAAGGATCTTGTGGGTAACTTTTAATTGATTAAATAGTATTATATTTGGCAATTCTAGCCATCCTAGCTGTTTAAGATTATCACAATGGTGGGTCTAAAGGCATATCCAGTTGCAAATCCAGCAATGTTATTATAGGATATTGCTAGTTTGTTGATGTTGTTTTTACATAGTTTTGTATATATAGGTGAGGCATAGAGGAGGGTAGAGATTAAGTGGGTAAGGGCAATGGTGGTCCTGGCTAGTGGTGACAAAAAGGATTTAATCCTATATAGGGATCCTAGTTTTTTGTTGACTGTTTTTATAGTACTATTAATATGAGAATCAAAGGTGAGGTTGTTGTCAATAAGAACCCCAAGAAGTTTAGTAGTACAATCAGGAGATATAGTAATGCCATTGCTTGATGTGACAGTAAAAGTAAATGGGGAGGCCCGACGTGTGGGAGTGAATAGTAGCAATTTTGTTTTTTTGGGATTCAGAATGAGGCATCAATGTAGAAGCCATTTTTCAACTATGTTAAACACATTTTGGGTTATGGACTGTAAGACAGATGGTGAGGTGGCAGAGCATATTAGCGTGGAATCGTCTGCATACTGGATACAAGTAGCTTGAGGTATAACATAGTATAGATTGTTTATAAAATAGAGAATAGGAGAGGACCTAATATGGAGCCTTGAGGGACCCCAAGGACAATTGGAAGGTGGGAGGATAGGTTGTTCTCCCATAGGACAGCCTGCTGCCTGTTATCTAATATGACTGGAACCATTGAATAGCTAGTGTGTCTAGAGACAGCGTTTTGAGTATATTAATGAGTAGGTGGTGGTTAACCACATTGAAGGCTTTTGAAAGGTCAATGAAGAGGGCTGAGGATAACGTGTCTATTACGATTCTTATTAATACAATCTGTGAATGATAAAAGAGCAGAGGTGGTGCTATGAAAAGGTCTAAAAGGCATGTTGGCAGTTGGCTAGTAAATTGTTTTCTACTAGGTGGTTTAACACCTGTTTATGAATGCATTTCTCCATGATCTTAGCCAGTGGAGATAAAATGGCTATAGGTCTATAATTTGATAATTCATTCGAGTTGCCTCCCTTATGCAAGAGGATAATGTGAGAGATTTTCCAGATTGATGGAATAGTTCCTTCTGTAATAGTTCAGTTTATCAGGATGGATACTGGGAAGGCTATGGCTTTTAAAGCTTTTTGCAGGCATTCTGCAGGTAATAGATCTGCAGAGAGGTTGGTAGGTTTAAGCTTATGTAAGAGTGTACAGACAAGGGACGTAGGAACAGGTTGAAAGTGAAATGAAGGGGGTGCATTGGTGATGGAGGTGCTTGATGATGATGTATCAGGGGATAGCTGATTAGCAAGACATTGAATAGTCTCTGTGAAGAAAGTGTTAAAGGTATTGGCTATTTGAGTAGGGTTATTGTGATCCGAGCCTAAAGGGATAGGTGTGATTGAATGCCCAGGGTGTAAGAGTTTATTAATGTCAGACCAAAATCTTTGTGGTTTATTTTGGTTTGTTTGTTGGTTAAGTAACCAAGTTGGTTAAGTAACCAAGCACCCATCGTAATACAACAGAAGCAGCAACATTTCTAGAGACTGTATCAGCACATTCAAGCACACCTCTCAAAGCATGTTTCAAAACCTGAGTCAAATTAGAAACAATTTCATTAATTTAAGACTTTTACTCTGCAGGTAAGGATTGGCGAAAGCCAAACATACTCTGGCTAGGCTTATAAATGTCCTAGGGCAGATAGCCTAGTATGAACCTATGAACCTATGAAAAGAATCACCCAAAATGTATGCACACTAAAGCACTTAATGTCACTGAACAGATGTACCTAGGCCTAATACTCGTCCCTACCTTTTTCTTTACCACATATACACATTTTGTAACTAATAAAACCCTTGTTCAATTAAAACTACAATACAAAATCAGTCATCACCTTTCACCTGCTGCCTGTAGGGCCACTGCTAAAAATATTTTAATACCCAAGCTTGAACGTGGCCTTCCTTTTCTCATTATGCATTCAGCCCACAATACTCGCAGAATAAAGACTGGTGAGAATACAATATGCAAATTAATTCTATTGTCAGACCCACAGACACAGCAGTGAAATTTGCTTAAAAATTCTAAATGGTTTCAGTGTCTCATACAACTACTTGTCTTCTAAGTGCTCTCATTAAAAGGTGCTAAAACATGGCCACTGCTTCCCTTTAGGAGTAAAACTACCTTTATAAGACAACCCTAACCCTTATGTACTCAGAAGTACAGAGGACAACAGTATCACTCTAGTATACCCTCCATTTAAAACTGCTATAGGTGACACAGCCTTCTCTAGACTGGGACTTGCTACCTTGAACTATCTGCTTACAGACATCAACATTCCGCAAACCATTAACCGCTTCAAAAATGCTCTTAAAGAGCATCTCTTTACTGAATCTACCAGTAACTGCTACTCTGACAATGGTTAGATAACTTACCATCCCATATCATGAATAATCGAATATATTTCATAAACTTTTCTCAGCTTCTTAATGTGGCATCTTATACACAAATATTTCCCATGTATATAGGGGTTTATGTATTATATGTATGACTGCACTGTATTTTATGGATATCTTAGCTTGCCTTTTGTATATATTCAAATTTAAAGATGGACTAGTAGACAAAACAAACCCAGCAGAAACAAATCCGTTTAATGAAGTGTTTTTCGTTACAGTGATACGGTAACTTCATCAGATACAAAGACAACTTTACGACATTCTTTTATAACAACATACAAGTCATATGATCATATGCTCCAGTCAGCTGAACTACATTCTTAAATAAAAACACATTAAAAGTCAATTGATTAATACTCTAAATCTTTCAATAGATGTAACAATATTAAACACACCAAAATAAATATTTAACCTATAAATTTTAGAATAAGAAGTACTTAAAAAATTACTTAGATACTACTTAAGAGAGCATCAGAATAGATGCTTTTAAAAACCACACTCACAGAACATAAACTATTTAGTATGCTTTTTAAACCTTATCTATTTAAGCTCTTTAATTTCAATAAACAGGCTATATTGCAAGCTTCAGTTAAACCTGGAATATGAAATGCGTCAAGTACTAATTGCCAGAAAAGCTCAAGTTGTTCTAAATATAGAGAAGTATGGATAGTTCCATAGTGTCTAATATTATATATAAAAATTGGGAATTAATTAGATGAGACAAATTGTTAGTAGACAAATTAGGTGTAACTCCAAAGATAGTGTTTAGAAGGGGTTGTAATTTAAAAAATATTTTGGAAAATAACCCACGAAGAGCTAGTAGTAAAGCAGGAATGTATACTTGTGGTATGTGTAAATGGTGCAAGTTCATAATAGTAGGGAGATCCTTTTCAATTAACGATAAAAAATATACCCTTTATAATAATCTAATATGTAACTCAAAAATGGTGGTATATATAGCAAAGTGTAAACTTTGCGCAGCATTCTACATTGGAAAAACTGAACGTAGACTGAGAGATAGAATCTATGAGCATGTATATGCAATAGAGAAAAATAAAAACGAAAATGCCTTAGCAAGACATTGTCACCTAACGGGGGACACGTTTTCATTTAAAGCCATTGACCAAGTGCAGTCAGACAGGAGGGGTGGCCCTACTTCTCTATATTTAGAACAACTTGAGCTTTTCTGGCAATTAGTACTTGACGCATTTCATATTCCAGGTTTAAATGAAGCTTGCAATATAGCCTGTTTATTGAAATTAAAGAGCTTAAATAGATAAGGTTTAAAAAGCATACTAAATAGTTTATGTTCTGTGAGTGTGGTTTTTAAAAGCATCTATTCTGATGTTATCTTAAGTAGTATCTAAGTAATTTTTTAAGTACTTCTTATGCTAAAATTTATAGGTTAAATATTTATTTTGGTGTGTTTAATATTGTTACATCTATTGAAACATTTAGAGTATTAATCAATTGATTTTTAATGTGTTTTTATTTAAGAATGTAGTTCAGCTGATTGGAGCATGTGATCATATGACTTGTATGTTGTTATAAAAGAATGTCATAAAGTTGTCTTTGTATCTGATGAAGTTAAAGTATCACTGTAACGAAAAGCGCTTCATTAAACGGATTTGTTTCTGCCGAGTTTGTTTTGCTACTAGTCCATCTTTAAATTTGAGTAGTTTTTCTTTGGCAGTTTCTGTGTGGGTTTTGTATATATTCATTTTGTTTCAGTGCACTCTGACTGGATCTTTTAATGTTCATCCATCGACATTTTATCTCAATGTTCTGAATTTTGCTATCTACTCATTTTGTATCTAACATTGTTGACCGAAAGGCGCTGATACATTTTCTGCTCTTAGAGCTCTCTTGTGGCTGAAGAGTCACCAAACCAGTTCACTTACCTGGTGACCAAACAGTAAATAAATAAATAACACATAAATGCATTTCCACATATAGTTTTGATAATTTAACATTCTAAAGGCTAGTTTACTAGAAATAGACACCCTTTTGCTCTGAAGATTTAACTGTTTCTCTCTTTATCAAGGAGTGTTGGATTAAATGAAGCAAAGGACTTTTTATTTGAGCAGATAGCTGGAGAGACCACAGCTGGGTCAGACGTCAGATGAGAAAAGAGGCCTGTCATGTCCGATGAGACACTATATTTTCTCTGAGCCTTATAACGGACTCCTGGAATAGATATTGGTGACCTATAGGCAGCTTTACAAACATCTTCTGAGGTCAGTAAGAGAGGGAAGATAGTTACAAAACTGGGCATGTCGTCTATAAGGTCATATACCCTGCCTAGCACTGGGTTAGTTCCCAACTGCTCCCAAGTAAAAACATCACTAAATCTAACAACTGTCTGACGAAAAGTGATCACTTGTTTGGACTTGAGCTCAGGTTCACCTTCCAAAGAATCAGAGTGACTGGACTCAGTGTTTACACGGTACAAGCACATGACATCTCTAGGTTTTTCTGCAGTTACATCCTACTGAGGCCTCTAGGCGTCAAATATTGCTTGCTTATGTTTGCATTAATAATTACAAAGCTATGCAACATACAAAGTATTAAAATATTTCATCTTAAAGTGTACACAATGGTAAAAACAACTGTATTGATATCTGACCTCTGTCAAGTACATGTTAAAATATATTAATTGTTGTTCTTATAATATTTACTTATATTGTCATAAATTTCATATTTTTTCAAAATAGCTTGACAACCAAGTAGCACAGACAGAACTGTTTAGCCTCATATAAAAGTCTTTGGGTTGATGCCATAGTAAGAGGCTGAGAAAAGTTTATTAAATGTATTCTATTATCCATGATACAGGATGGTAAGTTATCTAACCATTGTCAGAGTAGCAGTTGCTGGTAGATTCAGTGAAGAGATGCTGTTTAAGAGCATTTTTTGAAGCCAACAGTACATGTGTAACTTAAGTGGTTGGTGAGATATTGTTTACAATGTTTACAAAATAAAACATACTTAAAGGTTATTGTATTTACTGTGACATAAAATCCAGTTTAAGACCTAGAACCTAAAGAATACTACCACTATAGGAATAGTTTATGCCGAAGAGTTCACCGTTTACACTTCTTTAATAACCTCTGTGGTCCCACATATATAAACATTTGCTTGAAATGTGAGGACATAAGTTGATTCCATCAAAAAGCATAGGCACTCCCCTTTGGAAGTTACAGTACAAACTTCCAGAGCTCTTTTGGAGGGAATGAGCGAACTAGGAAATTGCCACTGTCCTCATCAGATTCCTCCTCATTCTCTGAAACAGCAGGATACAGGTGGACACGCCAAAGGTCTGGCTTCTCTTAGAACCCAGGAAGAGCTGAGCCAGAGCAGACATTTGGAACACCAACTCAGTTAAAAATAACTACATCTGGAAGTACTGGGGCAATTATTTAAGTAACAAAGAAAATAATACAGTTACAGCCAAGCAGATATCAACACTGCCAGCGTTCAGTCAAATGAACAAATGCCGATGGTGTGCTGATTACACTCCCTAACAGCTTGCACCCAGCCACCCTTTCACTGTGTCCAAGCCACGGGTCTGCTGACTGAAAAGTGGGAAAAAGGTATAATAAGCAATAGCATAACCCATATCCAGGAACAGGAATGTTGCCCTGACTCCTGAAAAACATTTCATTTTTTCCTCTGCTGGTCTAATGATGATTTAGTGCACAGCAGTTCCACCAAACTTTGCAAGGAATGGTCAAAAAACCCAAAGGTAAAAAACTAGATACACTGCCTAAATGGAACAAAAAAGAGAAGCCTTGTGAAGCACTGTTTTTGTTAGCGTCATGTAAGAAACCATAGCTCAGTTCCCTTAAGGCAACCCACAATAATAAAAAAAATAATCAGCATTCTTAATAACCAATTGGCATAATGGTGAAGATGTTCTCCCACGAACAAGGTACATGATTTAATCCTGTTCTCCAATAACAGCTTCATTGATTGAAAAAATATTTATATACTGGGAGTAAAATGGTTAAAGTGTTTACCTTACAAACACAAGATGCAGGGTTTGATTCTTGCATGGAGTAATTGGCTAGGCTTAAAAATTAAAACCCACTTGGCAGTTAGCCTAGTACTTTCCTGTGAATTGTGTTTAAGGGAGTGCTTGCATGCTGTACTATACCTGAATATTGCTGATCTCTGTTTTATTTTGAATTGAAGTTTTTCATTTAAGGTTTGGTTACTTCAATTTCGTATCTTATTCTTGTATTACATTTGTTTTAAGTTTTCTGTTCTGTTGGAGTTTTAAGAGGTCTTGGCTAGGGTCAGTTAGAAAAGTTAGCAAATAATTCCTTTGCAAACAGTATATAGCAGCAGCTAATTAGTGGAAGGAGCTGAGAAATAGTATTTCCCATTTAGCTAGAAATATCTCTATTTAGCTGGAGTGCTTGTTTGGCTTGCTTGCTATACTCTGCCTAAACACTGCTGATCTCTGTCTGCATTTTATTTTTCCCACCGACCTGCCCAACTGTTGTTGTATTCTTAAACTTGGGGAAACTTGGTGGCTTTTCAGTTCACCACCCCTATTATAAATCTGATTTTTGGACACTCCTCCCAGTCCCATCTTATCAGCTCATTCTACTGAGTACATAGAGATCATTTGGGAAGGCCCATCTCCTTAGTTTCTTAACCTTGAATTATCTTCTCTTTCCTCCCTTCCCACTTCACTTAAAAAAATCTGCACTTTATTCAGCTGCTTTTACTGTGTTTATGTTTCTTCCTACTTTATTACTTTATTTTGCTTTTGCTGCTTGTTCTTAAAAGTGTTCATAGAATCATAGGAGATTACCACTATATCGACCAGGAGGTCATATTAAGCCTAGCCATTTCATCCCAATGTAATACCACAGAAATGCTAGTCAATACCCAAGACTGCATTTAGTGATAACTGCTCATGCCCAGGAGGGTTGTAGGCACTATCCCCAGTAAAAAGTTATGGTGCCTCATTCACTCATCTAGGTTCCTCTTGAATAATGTCATAGAGGCCCTCTCTTTCACATGAATTGGTAGCCTGTTCCAAAGATGCAGCAGTCGCTGGGAGATAAATCTGCCCCTGCAGCATGTCCTATTTAAGTCACAGGCCATATTTAGGTTCCTGGAATGGGTAGCCCTAGTTCCATTTGATTTATGGATATGCAAAAAGTTCATTAGGTTTGGGTCTTGGATTGCTCTGTAGGCCAGACATAAGTTTTCCCTAAGAAGTCTGTTCAATTGCATTTATTCTGCTGCATTTATTACTGCTTGTTAGCCTGATTAAATTGTATCTGTTATTCTAAGCCTCTTAGTTATGATTTACACACTTGGACTTCAGACCAGCTGTTTTACATTAAGAAGGTATGTAGTCTACACTCTTGTGGGACAAGACAGTAGCCTCTGCCCTCCTGAGCTGAGAGTTGCTGATTAAAGAATTATTGTGCCTGATATGCCTGCTTATATGAACTGTTTTTTTTTTCTCCTGAAATTGTTGCACTTTGTTTGTTGTAGCATAGCCTAGATTCAGACCTGCTGAATCTAGTCCTGTTGTATAACTTGAGCACTAAACCAGGCCATCTTTTGTAGGAGAGGGTTCCCCTGCACCCTAGTGGCAGGAGTATGCAGTTAGAACTCATCTGATTGAAGGTTGCTGTAACAGGGCTCAGTTTTGAGCTTTTTTTATTGATTAATTTGTTTAAATCAGTTTGCTCTTGTTTACTACATAAGCACAACGTTTGCACTGATGAAGCTTCTGTTTCTTTTCCTTGTGAACTGCACTACTAGGTAAAATATCGGGGGACAGACCTGGGTCTGGCAAGTGATCTTATAACCTGAACTACCCCTGCACCTAAAGGGTTTGGTTCTATTACACCTGCTCCTGGTACTGGAACAGTCGCGGTGGATATGTCTAATCTCTGTTCCATAATGGCTGGCAAAGCTACAAAGCTATACTAAAGGGGATACTAGTCGAACAGTAAGTGGTTGGTGGGCTGATCAGCGGCTCTCACAGAATCACTAACCATAAGCTGAGGCATATTTTTCTTTTTTTTTTTTTTCTTTTTAGGTGCAACTGAATTTGATGGGGGGGGGGAGGTAATCACAGTTAGGATCCTTCAAGTCAGGGGAGAAAACACTAGCCAGAATAATAAACTGACAGTACTGGATAATGTACCACAATAAGCCCTTAACATTTCTAGGAATAAGTATGTACTCACACAACTAAACTCTGCCAAAGTGTCCTATTATCATAAAAAAGCAGCTTGAAATGTGTTCAGAATTATTGTACAGCTGACAGAAGCTAAAGAATTTACAATACACAAAGTCCAAACACCAAAGCAACCAATGTGACAAACAAGTGTTAAAAATTAGGTCTACACATTTTAACGATGTTAAACTGCTAGAAACTAATGTTTAATAGCAATTTAAACTATTTTTTCTTGAGAAAGGGAGAGTAAAATATCCACAGTGCATTCAAACACCTTTATTCTCACTAAAACTCCAATTCATTGTCAAAAACACACAGGGCAGAGCCATAATATAGTAAATGGTGTATAAATTCCTAGACAATTAGAAGCTGTTGAAATACTGGAAGAAACAGTCTTTTTTGTTTTATCAGGCATTGCTCCATATAAGCCCTCAGAAAAAGAGGAAGGAAGTAACCCTTTGAGAATTAATTTACTCTTTCGCCCCACCAGAGCTCTAGGGTTGAAGTTGTGGCAAATAGAGCAGTCATCCTGGAGTTGGTGGGATCCTAAACAATAAACACATAAAGAATGTGTATCTGAAAGCGATATTTTGTGACCACATTTAGTAATTTTTTTGAAAGCAGCAGGTTTCTCTGTCATATTGATAGGGAATAAAGTCTTATAACAGAAATACCATATATATATATATATATATATATATATATATATATACACACACACACACACACACATATATATATATATATATATATATATATATATATATATATATATACATATATATATATATATATATATATATATATACATATATATAGGGATTCACTTTAGAAGCTCGAAATATTGAAATATCAAAATTCAGTATTTTGAGCCCATAAAGTGGAATCCTGAGAAGAGCGAAAGCTCAGAAGTGTGAAATTCAAAACCTCAAATACCGGAGGTTTTGAATTTCGCACTTCTGAGGTTTTGCTGTGGTTGTGGATTCAGGTAAGAGTGTGTTAAGGGTTTTGGGTAGGGGCGTCAGTATGTTTTGTTGCTGTGATGTGTGTGTGCGAGGAGAATTTAGCTTGTGTGGTGGTGTTTTGTGTGTGTTTGTATGTAGTGTGACCTCGGAGTGAGAATATTTAAGTAGGGGGTGTGGAGGGTGCAGTAGAGAGCTTGTGTTTGTGTGTGGGGAGGGAGGTGTGTGTGTGTGTGTGTGTGTGTGTGTGTGTGTGTGTGTGTGTGTGTGTGTGTGTGTGTGTGGAGTAGAAGCATGAAATTCAAAATCACCGGTGTGCGAGATTTTGAATTTTGCTATTCAGAGTTTTCATTCGAAATACTGAATTTCGAGCTTTCAGTATTTCGAGATTATGAAGTGAAACCATATATATATATATATATATATATATATATATATATATATATATATATATATATATATATACGGTTTCACTTCATAATCTCGAATTACTGAAAGCTCGAAATTCAGTAACCTGAGACTATAAAGTCAAACCATTGGCAACACCGAAACCACAATCCGGAATCACACAATCATGAACATACATACACCATACACCACTTAACATACACACCATTTCACCCACTGCACACAAACCACACAACCCTACACTACATATAAGCAGGGAGGCAAGCCCCCCCTGCACCTCCCCCCACATACACACACACCCTACTTATATATACCAACTCTGAGGTTGCACAGAACATAGGTTCATAGGTTCATAGGTTTATACTAGGCTATCTGCCCTAAGGCATTTATAAGCCTAGCCCAAATTATTGTGGCTTACGCCACCCCTTATATGAAAAAATACTGTGCCCATTAGTTTGTTGTGCCTCTGTCCAGCAGTGACACAGAGATGATTCCTGGGGTAAACCTACGATCTCCCATCCACAGGTCTAGATTTCTCTTGAACAGAGTCAGCGAGGTGCTCTGCCTCACATGGACCGGGATTTTATTCCACAGCATAGGGAGTCTCTGAGTGATAAATCTATCCCTCCAGCACGTCCTATTTATATCCGTGCTAAGGTTTAAGTTGCTTGCTCTAGTGGTTTTGGTGGATTTGGATTTTTGAGGTGGAGCATGTCCATTAATTCCGGGTTGGACATGGCCTTGTATGTCAGGCACATGTCACCTCTGAGCAGACGGTATGCGACTGAATAGAGCTGGAGTTTCTTCAATCTGGCAGCATATGACAGATTTTGGAGTCCCTTTATCCTTTTGGTGAGGAACTTTTGGGGTCTCTCCAATTGCTGCAGATGTCGGGTGAGATACATCCCGAATGGGGCATTGTACTCGATCATTGGTCTGATAAGTGAAGAGTACAGGGGAACAATGACCTCACTAGATCTGGATGTGAATCCCTTCATGATCAGGTGGGCAATGTAGAAGGTCTTTCTAAGCACTTTAGCAATGTGAGTGTCAAAAGAAAGGCCACTGTCAACCTGGGTCCCCAGGTCCCTGATAACCTCTTCTGTGCTTAGTGGATTGCCACCTATATGGTAGCGTGGGGTTACCTTGTTTTTCCCGAAGGGTATGACTATACATTTTTTGGCGTTTAACTTCAGGCCATGGCTCTGGCACCAGCTATCTGTTTCCGTGAGTCCCTTCTGAAGGATATCCGTGTCCGATGCACTTTCCACTATGGCGCCCAGTTTGCAGTCGTCTACAAACTTTGTCAGCCAAAGTCCTCCCATGTTGGCCTGTTCTTCTGAGAAGTAGATGCCAAACAATAGGGGGCCAAGGACCGAGCCCTGTGGGACACCACTTGTGACCGGTTTGGAGTCTGACACAGCGCCAGCAACTCTAACCCTGTGGGTTCTGTCCTTAAGCCAGTTTGCAACCCATCTTGTGACATATGGGTTTACATTTAAGCTGGTAAGTTTTTCTACAATACCCGAGTGGGGTATTGTGTCGAAAGCCTTTGCAAGGTCAAGGTAGGCTGTATGGACTGCCTTTCCCTCATCAATGGCCTTGGTGACTGTTTCGAAGAAGTCAACCAAGTTCAAAAGGCATGATCTTCCCTTGACAAAGCCAAACTGGGTCGGGTCCAATGTCTGCAAGTCCCCTATATCTTTGTTTATGAGCTCCATTATGATCCTCTCCATAGCTTTGCAGACTAGACTTGTTAAGCTTATGGGGCGGTAATTACCAGGGTCCGTAGAGGCACCGCCTTTGTGGAGTGGGACCACAGTTGCCGTACGCCACTCCTTGGGCACGTATCCTGTGGTAAGGCTAAGATTAAACAGCTGCCTTATGTGCGGGTTTAATTCCTCATTTAGCTCGTGTAGCACACAGTCGGGGACACCATCCGGTCCCATTGATGCTGTGTTTTTAGCTTTAGAGAGAGCAGCTTTCACCTGCGCATTTGAGATGTCCGGGAGGCTACACTCGGCTGGGATAGTTATCTCTCCTTTAGGGGGGGGGGGTGAAGTTTGCACTGAACCTGTCTGCCAGTATGTTGGCAATGTCTGTGGGTTCAGTGATTTTTGTATCATTTTGGACTAATTCTGAGCATATCTGGGAGTTTCCACCCAGGTTCCTAACATAGCTGAAAAGGCCTTATGATTGTCCTTTGAATCCATGGCAATTTTTCTCTCAAAATTGGCCTTAGTTGATTTTATGAGTGCTCGTATTTTTTACTAATAATGATCAGGGGTGACTTCCCTTTTATGGATTTTGTTCTATCATGTAATAGCTTTCTCCTCTTATTGTAAAGTTTGTTAATGGCTGGGGTCCACCAGACTGGACGTTTGCCCTTTGTGGAAAGAGTCTTGGTTTTATTTGGGATTGCCTGATCCATGCAGTCCTGGAGGTGTTCATAGAAGGCATTTGTAAGGGCTTCCGCAGCTTGGGTTGTGGTTTCCTCTGGCTCAGGGGCCTTGAAGGATACCACACCAGTCTTGAGTAGTGTGAAGTTTGCTTTAGAGAAGTTCTTCACTATGGTCTTTTTGCTTGGGGTGGGGGGATGTGGATTTCCAATGAGATTAGTTTATGATCAGATCTCACCAATGAGGGATATACTTCCGGTGTGGAGCATTTTGTCCCCATGTTTGTGACAATGAGATCTAGTATATTTTCTCCTCTCGTGGGAACAGTGACTAGCTGTTCCATGGCATTTGAATTTATGAACTCCAGGAACCGTTGGGCTAGAAAGTTAGGGCTTGAGTAATGTTCCCAGTCTATATTCGGGTAGTTGAAGTCACCCAATATGATGGTGTTTGGAGATACATTTATACCCTCCAGTGTCTTCAGGAAGGCTGTGTGGGGTTCCTGAGTTTGAGAGGGTGGCCTGTAGCATGCTACAATTTGTAGAGCAGTTTTGCCTATGGTTAGTTGCACCTGGATGGTTTCCGAGCTTAGATGCGTTGCCACCAACCTGGAGGTGTGAGTATCCTTTATGAATATGGATACACCCCTCCTTTTGTGGTGTGGTCCGGGTTTTGGGGCGGAACGCATGATATGAGGTAAAACCTAATAGTGCCGGGTGCTCTCAGGAGCCTTGAACCAGGTTTCAGTTACAGCACAGACATCGATGTTCTCCATACTGAGAAGGGCCTCGAGTGCGTGCATTTTGAGATTTAGACTTCTGGCATTGAGCAGCATTACCCTCAGTTTCTTTCCATTTTTGTTTTCTAGGGTGGTAGGTTTAGAATTTGAGCCTTGCCTAAAAAAGGCACTATGGGGGTGGCAAGAGCCTTAGCCAATATCCGGAATCCCAGGGGTGACAGGTGCAAGCCGTCCCTTGCGAAGCAGCGTGGCTTGTCAAGCATGTCATCCCAGGCAGACAGACACTGGATCCCCTTTGAATGACACCAGACATTAAGCCAATTGTTAAAGCTGATCATCTTGTCTCTATATTGTGGCATCATTCTTGGTGAAGGAAGGATACTGCTCAGGGTTAGGGTCATACCTGCCTGGGCTACATAATCAGAGAGCTCCTCTATGTCTCTTTTCATGTAGTCCAGGGAGGTACGTCTCAGGTCGTTCACACCAGCATGGACAATGACTGTGTCATATTTGTACTTGCCATGGAGTGACCCGAGTGCTTGTGTTATGTGGCGGATTCTAGCGCCCGATAGGCAGCTTACTGTGACCCTCTCCTTGTTCAGCCTGGTGAGTGGGACGTCAGTGTGTCTGACTATGGAGTCACCTATGACAAGTATGTTTGGTGTTGTATTTGGCCTTAAGGGCTGTGACTGCTTTGCACACTGCTTTTGTGGTTTATGTGTTGCTTGTGGGGTGTCTTGAGGTAGCAGTTGTTTGGGTGTCTGCTTTGGAGGCCTCTGCTGTTTAGGTAAATTTTACTCAGAGCCTCGAGTATGTCTTTGTGTGTTTATGTGTTTGATTCAGTGGAGTGGTAGCATTATGTGAGGCTGGTTTTGTGGTGTGTGTAGTTGCCTTCTCCTCCTGTCTGGTCTTGCCAGTCCTGAGTTGAGAGAGCTCAGCCTCCAGTTTGGCTAAATAGCTGCATCTCTCGCAAGTATTTGTGTTATGTGGGAGGAGGAGAGGGTTGTCTGTGTACATGAGGCAGTTATAACATTGCCTCAAGATTCCCAGATTCACCAGCTGGACCGGAGAGGAGATTGACAACTGACCTTTGGACATGCTAGAATAATATTGGGAAATCCTTAATTGAAAACAAGGGCCAGTGGGGAGTGAGGGTGTAGTGCTTTTAATTTTTAGTGCTGACTTATATAATTGCTTTAGTGAGCAAGTGCCAGGTAACTTGAGTGCAATGTGTTACAAGTAACTAAATGCAAAAGCGACAAACAGTAACTTTCTTTCAAGTGAAACAAGGAAATAAGTACAGTAAGCAATGCAGATATCACTAGTGATCCACAGAAGCGCTGAGAAGTTGCGTATTAGGTGGAATTAGCTTCCAGGGAAATAACAAGCAAACAAACAACAAGCATATAAACAAAGCTAGATTCAGTAGGCCTGGATCTAGTCTATGCTAGAGCAAACAAGGTGAACCAATTTCAGTAAGATACAGTTCAAATATTCAGGCACTATAAACCTTTAACCAGAAAATTCCCAGCTCAGAAGGGCAGAGTCCAGCCTCTTCTCCCACAAGAGTGCAGACCACGAACCTTCTTAATGTAAAATAACTGGCCTGAAGCCCAAGTGCCTAAACCAGAACTAATACACTTGGACACTGGGCTCTCAATCAGCAGTTCCCAACTTAGAAGGATGAAAGCTACCTGTCCTGCCACCACAGTGCTTGCCACAAACCTTCCTAATGTAAAACAACTGTTCTGAAGCCCAAGTGCTTAATCCAAAAGACTTGAATGATAGCTACACTTTAATCAAGTTACAACCAAGCAGTAATAAATACCATTGAATACTTTAGAGAATGTCTGGATTAGTGCTCAAGTTACACAAACAAAGCTAGATCCAGCAGGCCCGAATCCAGTCTATGCCACAGCAAACAAGGCGCACCAACTTCAGTAAGGAACAGTTCAGATATGCATGCACTATAAGCCTTTAACCAGAAATTCCCAGCTCAGAAGGGCAGAGTCCAGCCTCTCCTCCCACAAGAGTGCAGACCACGAACCCTCTTAATGTAAAATAACTGGCTTGAAAGCCCAAGTGCTTAAACCAGAATTAATACACTTTTAGAATAACAGACACTGAGCCCTCAATCAGCAGTTCTCAACCTAGAAGGATGTAAGCTACCTGTTCTGCCACAACAGTGCAGACCACAAACCCTCTCAGTGCAAAACAACTAACTGGTCCGAAGCCCAAGTGTTTAAACCAAAAGGCTTAGAATGAGTTACACCAAGCAGTAATAAATACAATTGAGTATTTTAAGATGATGCAAAAGTAAAAAGAAGTAGGTAAAAACACAAGTACAGTAAAAGCAGATGAAATTTTTTTTTTTTTTTTTTTTTTTCTGAACAAGTGCTGAGATCAAAGAAACAGATTTGAGTGCTGAAACTAGAAAACTGGCTAGTTATAAGAAATAAACAAGCTAGAAGGCTTCCCTCAAACACAGAAGGGCTTGGGGGCTCAGAAGCCTACAAATAGTCTGTACCACTTAACAAGAAAGGCAGGAAATAAGCTTAATTTTTTTTTTTTTTCTATTTCCCAGATGCTCTCTTTGTACACAGTAGGAGTGCCTGAAATCAGAATATGATCTCACTGCACTCAGTTGAGTGAGCAAATGAGATGGGCCCAGAGGCAGGCTGAGGGGCGGGCAGTTTCAATGCCACTAAGATTAACACCAAAACAAAAACAGGGCGGGTGGGTGGGAATAACCGAAGAGCAGAATAACTTCAGATAAAAATTCCTTCAACACTCCTTCATACACAGTTTAAATCAATTTAAATACTGTATTTTTTAAAAAAATAAGTGCAGAAAAAGGTACTTAAATTCTCTTATATGTCCAGTTGAATATAACCAAGTTTTTAGCTGGCCAAGCTGAAGTTTTAAAGCAGGATAAAAAAAAACTCACACCACGCCATCCTCCACTCGCTCGCTCACAAATACACATCACACATACACAAACACCAACAAATCCAACACTTACACCTCCCTACCCTTACACACACAACATACAAAAACACACACACTCACTTACCTGCCATTTCAGGCACCATAACACTACATGCGACGTACCGGAAATGCATAAGCTCGGATTCGAGATATTCAAATTCGCTCTTATGCACTTTCTGCATTCTGGTTTTCAGCTTCATGGTCTCGGGTTACTGAATTTCGAGCTTTCAGTAATTCGAGATTATGAAGTGAAACTATATTATTTATATATATATATATATATATATATATATATATATGTGTGTGTGTGTGTGTGTGTGTGTGTGTGTGCGCGTTTATTTTTTTTTAAGGAAGAAGAAAAGAGGGAAGACTACCAACAATGGCATTAAGAGAAAAAAATACTCTCCAAAGTGTAAGGCGGGGAGAGAGAACTAACTATAGTACGGAAGAAGTACACAAGTACTAAGAGAGAAAAATTAGAGAAGGCTTCAGACAATAGGGTAAATTTAAAAAGTAATTAGAGTGAGAAACAGAGAAAAATGAAGTTTTAAGGAGAAAAAATTCAACTTAGCTTAATATTTAAGAGTCACTCAAGAGCAGCGTAACACCATGTCTTTTGCTGGAAGCTGCAGGCAAGATCTGTGGTACTTGGGATTGGTGCACTGTGGGTGGGGGAGTGGCTCAAGGGTTTTCTGGTTTCTGCAGGGTTTTGCGATGGCTGAGTCAGATCCGAGAGTTGGATCCAAATGAAAACTGACAACATTGTGTGCGTGTGTGTATGTATATATATATATATATATATATATATATATATATATATATATATATATATATATATACAGTTTGGACGTGTGTGGAATACAGTCTCCCATGTGAGGGGACCATGAGACTGCAAAAAAAAAAAACATAAAAACTGTTTTGTGTGGGGTGTGGTAGGTCTAAAGTAGTGTTTCTGGGTGTCTGGTGGAAGTATAATTAATGGTGTTACCTCAGCATAAATGTATTCAGTGGGTTTGTCTTTCATTGTAGTGTCATATAATCATGTTAGAAGGAAATTTGAAAACTAAGTCTAAAAAAGCTAAGGACAGTCCTCTCAGGTTAGCAAGACTATCTGCTGTTCTGCCCCCCCCCCCCCCAGCAACATCTCCATCTGTTTGAGACTTCATCTTCTTTTATGTTAGAGGCAGATGGGTTCTGAAGTCAATTCAGCGGTGTTACACTTGGCAATGGGAAATCCCTTCCCAGGGGATTCCACCTGCTCAGTGAAATAGGTTTCTCACTTTCCTCCCATTTTGCACCAAATACTGGCCCAGGGAGTTATAGAACCTGTACCTCTCTGCCACTTTGGTAAAGTTTTTTTTTTATTCAAGGATTTTTCTAGTACCAAAAGAGAAGGCTCCTGAAGGCCTGTACTTGACATTTCCTTCCTAAAACTTTTTGTAAAGATTCTCAAATTCAAAATGTTATCCCTTCTTCCTGAAGCCACTCCCCAGCCTTGATAGTTAATCTACATTTAAAAGACATCTATCATTACAATGCCACTGGTGAACAGACTTCTCAAGCTCTTAATGCAGAAAATCTGGACAACACCTAAATAATGGTGGGACAAAAGCCCAACAACAGAGACAGATTTTAACTATTGCTTGTTGCTACAATTACAGGATTTTTGTTAACATGCATTTTTTTCTGAAAGATATGAAGTCTGAAACAACTGTAGTCCATTATTCATTGATGTCAATCCTCTGTGATTTGCCAGAACATCACACATTTTATATGGAATGGACCAAACATATGAGGCAAAAATCTGGACGTTCTGTAAATATCTGGACAGTTGAGAGGTATGTTGGTGAGGAGTTTTGAAAGGTTTGTTGTATCTGGGTTACATTATCAGTTCTCTGTCTTAGCCTTTAGACTTGTCACAGCACCAAGGGAATTCATAAACTGCATTGCTTCAGTCATTTTTTATTGCAGGCTTCAAGATATTCACATCTTTCCATACTTCGATGACTGTCTTATCTTTGTAGATGCCTTCAAATTCTCAAGAGTCTTTCACATTGTCCATAATGTCCTTCTTGGTCTTGATTTTCAAATCAACCTTCAGAAATATTCTCTCATCCCCTCCCACAGAATTGTATTCCTGGGATGTCTATTGAATTGTGCCATGAAAAGAGCCTTCTTCCTCCAGACAACGGGGAGATACTCCAGCAGTTCTTCCTGAGTTTCTCCAATGAAAGCCAAACATCTGCAAGGAAAGTTCTCAGAATTTTTTGGGATACATGGCTTCTATGATTCTCATGGCCAGAATCCACATGAAGAAAATACAGCTGTACCTCGGATCAGATTGGATTCAGCATCTACACCCTTTGTCCATTCAGATATCATTTCTGTGATTTTTTTTGGGGTGGGGATTCCCTTCCTTCATCTGGACAGATGTGCTCATGCATGGTATCCATTGCTGGGGCTACCAGCTGTTCCAATTGTCCCAGTCAATTACCTAATTTTGCTGGGGCCAGCACAAATATTAAGGGCTTCTATGGTGGGGGGTGGGAGGTTGTTGGAGTTCAGTGCTGCCAGTAAATTAGCTGTTTTTTTTTTTTTTTTGCGTATGACCTATCTGTGCTGCCCTCCATGCAGGGCCTGTGGTTACACCCAAGGGGTGGGCATGTAATAAGGATGTTGCGGCATACTGTCCCACCTCTGCAGCAGCTCAGTCATGTCCATAATGGGCCTCCCATCATATGACAACCCAGCCTCCACCAGGGATTATCACTGCAGACAATCTTGTCATCTTCCCTGCCACTCTATCAGTCACCTGAACTGCTACGTGAACCTAGGTCACATGGGCCATAGTTAGAGTTTTATCCCTCTACGCCACCAGAGCAGCCCAGTTCTGGGATTTGTCAAAAGGAAGATTATTTAATGGATAGTCCAGATGTCTTGCAGTCCAGGTTTCCCACTCTTCCTTCTTTTTCCCATACAGTCTGTAACTACTAATGTATCAGACTTGTCATGGGATACAGTTTCCAAGCTGTGTGGTACCCTTCAGATAGACAGAAGCAGATATATGTCAAAAAGATGTTAGCAGTGATCAATGCTTTGAAAGCTTTAAATCATTTGTTGTCCCCAGGACCTCTGCAAGTGCACACAGACAACACCAAAATTATATATGGTATATAAAGCCCCAGTAGCCTAATGCATTAGGCATTGGCCTCTTGAGGGGTTGTGGGTTCAAGTCCCATCTGTGATGATATAATCCTGGGGTTGTGGTTGGTAAAATGGTTAAGGTTTTTGTCTCACAATTAAGAGGTAGAGGTTTTTATTCTCATTATGGAGAAATTGGCTAGGCTTAAAATGGTCCACGAGGGCAGCTAAGTTAGTACTTACCTATACAGCTATGAAAATCCAAGTTCTGCAATATTTTCCTTTCAAAAGAAGAAAATGAAGCAAAGTAACTACAGTAAAGACAGTAGCGATTAATTTGTTGTTCTTACTGCACATGATAGCCCCATAGTGTCTAATACCACTCATACGCACTGCACTTGTGAAAGAAGTACTGAAAGTTTCCCGAAAAACAGTAAAAGCAACACTGACAGAAATAACATATTAAAATAAATATACCTAAAAATAGAAAGAGAATAAAAAATGAATAATAAAATGAAAAGAAGGGGATCCCCAAGTGGGAGTTATCTGAGCAGGAAGCCAGAAAAATCAGCACTGTATTCTGTGAAGAGTGAGCGGACTTTTCTTCTTTGGATAGCAGAAAGAGATTGAACACTGATTTCCTGTGACAGTTAAAGGCTTCCCTTTCAGGATATGTTCAGCCAATCAGCAGTCACAGGAAGAGACAGCGAGGGAGTCTGAGCTTTTAAAATCTGGCCAGTACCGAGTCACCTTAACAATTAAGCCAACCCCATGATATCAGATAATGTGTTGTAACCGACACAATTATCTTGTAACGTATTTTATCAAGTCTTACACATCAAACTGCAAGAATAAGCCTTCTCTGATGAGTAGGTTCCTTCATGGCTGAAACCACGTTAAGTATTTTCAGTTACATCTGATAATCTGAGAGAAGCAGATTTAGCTAGCCACATTGTTGCTTATGTTACCATGACAGATCTATTCTGTAGAAACAAAACGAGCAGTCCCTTCCTGCAAAGTAATTTCAGTTACATGCAATTTAGTCTTTGTTCGGTAGAAATGTCTCACTTCAGATATCTCTGCTGCAAACCTAGCTCCCTTTTTGTTGGAAAAAGAGTAGAAATGTCTTCATTTCACCCTATAAGTTTCTTTTTTTTTTTTTTTTTTTTTTTTTGCTGCTAGTTAACATTTCAGCTTTCCTTTTTGGAAAAGTCTGCACTGTTTAGTTCAAATATTTTGCACTTTACTGTTACTCTAAAATAGTATTCATTTTAAGTAAGGCTAAGGAAGTTCATTTTAATAAAATGTGCTACATGTAAAATATTTTTGTTTGTACATGCTTCTCAAGTCAGTTTCCAAAAAGTACTTATATTTAGTCTTACATCGGTACCTCTCTCTTTTACACACACAGACACACACACACACACACACACACACACACACACACACACACACACACACAGACACATCACTACAATGATTTCTATTGGATTTTCATATAGGTACTTTCAGAGACTGAGACTGTAAAGCTAATAAATATAAGTACATTTTAAATCAATGACAGAATAAATGTTAGTCATTTGCAGAAGCCTTCCTAGCCTACACTGCGTTCTATTTACAGTGCAAGAATGGTGATAGTTAGGGCCTGCTGTGTTGTTCAGAGACATGTCTCTCTGTGATCACATAAAATGTAACGATTTTTATAAACTGATCTTACATCAAAATCTTTAGCATCTAAGAAAAGCTCTGCTATGCTTTAATGTATTGTGTAGTCATACCTACTGTCAGTTCTCAACATTTAGATTCGTTTTATACAACACATATACATATACTCAGATGCATGACACACGTCACATGCTGTCATATTGTTTTAAAATAAAACACCTTAAAACAATAAAAATAGTTAAATACAGTTATTTCTTGTGTTGTGCTCTTCTGATGGACGTGAAAAGAAAACATTTTATAACAATGCATCCATCTTTAACCAAGCTTCTCTCACACACTCTGATTAATCGTATGAATAAAAAGTGAGGGAGCACTCTATTATATATGAGAACTTAGTTGAGTAGAACTCTATGATTTTCATATGTAAATTAGTTCATATAGGTGCAGCAAAGAGCAATGGTTTCACATTAAGGGAAAGATATTTGGGCACATTTATAGACAATGAGACCAGCTTTGATCACTGAGTATCCATGATCACTAGAAAATCCTTCTGCCCTTTTGTCTAGCCCAGCTGGTTACCACAGGTACATCTTCTAAGTCCAAGAATGGCATTGTACCTCTCTATTCTTCTCATTAGACTCATTATTGAATACAATGTGCCTATCCAGACCCCTGTTTCATCTCAAGCAACTCCAAAGTTTCCATACTAAGATAAAAGACTTGACCTCCATTACCAACACTGGATGCCTTAAAGGCATATCCATTACCTACACTGGATGCCTTAAAGGCATATCCATTACCTACACTGGATGCCTTAAAGCCATATCCATTACCTGCACTGGATGCCTTAAAGGCATATCCATTACCTACACTGGATGCCTTAAAGCTGTATCCATTACCTACACTGGATGCCTTAAAGGCATATCCATTACCTACACTGGATGCCTTAAAGCCATATCCATTACCTACACTGGATGCCTTAAAGCCATATCCATTACCTACACTGGATGCCTTAAAGCCATATCCATTACCTACACAGAAAGCCTTAAAGGCATATCCATTACCTACATTGGATGCCTTAAAGCCATATCCATTACCTACACAGAAAGCCTTAAAGCCATATCCATTACCTACACTGGATGCCTTAAAGGCATATCCATTACCTACACTGGATGCCTTAAAGCCATATCCATTACCTACACTGGATGCCTTAAAGGCATATCCATTGCCTACACTGGATGCCTTAAAGCCATATCCATTACCTACACTGGATGCCTTAAAGCCATATCCATTACCTACACTGGATGCCTTAAAGCCATATCCATTACCTACACAGAAAGCCTTAAAGGCATATCCATTACCTACACTGGATGCCTTAAAGCCATATCCATTACCTACACAGAAAGCCTTAAAGCCATATCCATTACCTACACTGGATGCCTTAAAGGCATATCCATTACCTACACTGGATGCCTTAAAGGCATATCCATTACCTACACTGGATGCCTTAAAGGCATATCCATTACCTACACTGGATGCCTTAAAACCATATCCATTACCTACACAGAAAGCCTTAAAGCCATATCCATTACCTACACTGGATGCCTTAAAGGCATATCCATTACCTACACTGGATGCCTTAAAGGCATATCCATTACCTACACTGGATGCCTTAAAGGCATATCCATTACCTACACTGGATGCCTTAAAGGCATATCCATTACCTACACTGGATGCCTTAAAGCCATATCCATTACCTACATAGAAAGCCTTAAAGCCATATCCATTACCTACACTGGATGCCTTAAAGGCATATCCATTACCTAAACTGGATGCCTTAAAGGCATATCCATTACCTACACTGGATGCCTTAAAGGCATATCCATTACCTACACTGGATGCCTTAAAGGCATATCCATTACCTACACAGAAAGCCTTAAAGGCATATCCATTACCTACACAGAAAGCCTTAAAGGCATATCCATTACCTACACTGGATGCCTTAAAGGCATATCCATTACCTACACTGGATGCCTTAAAGGCATATCCATTACCTACACAGAAAGCCTTAAAGGCATATCCATTACCTACACTGGATGCCTTAAAGGCATATCCATTACCTACACTGGATGCCTTAAAGGCATATCCATTACCTACACTGGATGCCTTCAAGGCATATCCATTACCTACACTGGATGCCTTAAAGGCATATCCATTACCTACACTGGATGCCTTAAAGGCATATCCATTACCTACACTGGATGCCTTAAAGCCATATCCATTACCTACACTGGATGCCTTAAAGGCATATCCATTACCTACACTGGATGCCTTAAAGGCATATCCATTACCTACACTGGATGCCTTAAAGCCATATCCATTACCTACACTGGATGCCTTAAAGGCATATCCATTACCTACACTGGATGCCTTAAAGGCATATCCATTACCTACACTGGATGCCTTAAAGGCATATCCA
This sequence comes from Protopterus annectens, assembly GCF_019279795.1. NCBI lineage: Eukaryota > Metazoa > Chordata > Ceratodontiformes > Protopteridae > Protopterus > Protopterus annectens. The sequence goes on from NC_056733.1 coordinate 897,174,496, forward strand.
TTACCTACACTGGATGCCTTAAAGCCATATCCATTACCTACACTGGATGCCTTAAAGGCATATCCATTACCTACATTGGATGCCATAAAGCCATATTCATTACCTACACTGGATGCCTTAAAGGCATATCCATTACCTACACTGGATGCCTTAAAGCCGTATCCATTACCTACACTGGATGCCTTAAAGCCATATCCATTACCTACACAGAAAGCATTAAAGGCATATCCATTACCTACACAGAAAGCCTTAAAGGCATATCCATTACCTACACTGGATGCCTTAAAGGCATATCCATTACCTACACTGGATGCCTTAAAGGCATATCCATTACCTACACTGGATGCCTTTAAGCCGTATCCATTACCTACACTGGATGCCTTAAAGCCATATCCATTACCTACACAGAAAGCCTTAAAGGCATATCCATTACCTACACTGGATGCCATAAAGCCATATTCATTACCTACACTGGATGCCTTAAAGCCATATCCATTACCTACACTGGATGCCTTAAAGCCGTATCCATTACCTACACTGGATGCCTTAAAGCTGTATCCATTACCTACACTGAATGCCTGCCTTAAAGCCATATCTGTCCATTTTGTCTCACACAGACTCCTTAGAGGTGGTCTTGATCAAACACATAAGGCCTCTAATGGTACTGTCCTGAGCAACTTCCTTAACACTCACAAACCTGGGAATACCATAAACACACACACACACACACACACACACACACACACACACACACACACACACACACACACTCATGCAAACACACAAAAAAAGCCCTGAACCTTCACTGTAAGATAAACAGATTTTGCTGGTGAGATATATGGGTCAATATTAGAACATCGAAGTTTCAAAACTTCGAATGTTCTAATATCGACCCCTATTCAGCGAAAGCTGAAAATATCGAAGCAACAGAAAACTGAATTTTTCCCTAGGGAAAGAATTTGGTTGTCCATTTCTGTTGCTTCGGTATTTTCAGCGCTGTGGTGGAAAGTTACGGGTCGGGTTCAGGTAAGTGTGCGATTGAGTGCGGGTTAGGTTAGTTAGGGTTAGATTGCGGGTTAGGGATGTGTGCGATTGTGTGGACATGAGGGTTAGGGTGGGTTAGGTCAGTTAGGGTTAGGGCGCAGGCTAGGTATGTGTGTGATTGTGTGGACATGAGGGTTAGGGTGGGTTAGGTGAGTTAGGGTTAGGGCGCGGGTCAGGTAAGTGTGCGATTGTGTGGACATGAGGGTTAGGGTTTGGGTTAAGGTAAGTGGATAGTTAGTGGTGTGTGTATAGTTTAGTGTAGGGTTAGGTGTAAGATTTTAGGTGAATGTGTGTGGATTGCTGTTTGTTTGGTGTGCTTGTGTTATGTATATGTGTTTTGGAACAGTGAACTTTTTCCCTAGGAAAAAAATTTCTGTTCTGTATGTTCTATGTTTTCAGCTTTCGCTGAATAGGGGTCGATATCAGAACATTCGAAGTTTTGAAACGTTGATGTTCTAATATAGACCCGAGATCTATTCCTCATTTAATGAATTCCTTTTGTATGGGATACATTCCCTTCACATGTGAAACAAAGCAGCTTACTCATTATCTCTAAGTACAATCTGAACAAACGAATGGGTAACCGTAAATACACATCGGTTCCTCCCCCACAGTCCCTTACATAAACATGTTACATGTAGTGTATTTTACATTCCACCAGATGAAATGCCTTGTTATAAACTTTGAACCTATGAACGTAGTAGATAGAAAGGAATTAGATCCTTAGAAAACATACAAGCAACTAGTCATCTAACTGTAATAATATTGGTAGTCTCCTTTATGCAATCGCTGGAAATATCATTATTTAACACAGCAGCACGTAATCTTGGTGAACGAAAAGCAGCGAGTGCCATTTGCTGAAATTACTTTTGCCAACAGAGGAGTTTGCTTTTTTCTACACTGTTGTACTACCTTGGAGTTGGTATATATAAGTCTGGGGTGTAAGGCTGTACGACCACATAAGGGGGTTCAGAGAGGCCTGCCCATTTGGAAAAAAACAAAATTGTTGAGTTGTTTGTTGAAGGTGGTTTGGGCAAAGAGTTTTCGTGCTTTCTTCTTTTGTTCACCAAACTAACCATAGATGACTCAACATGAATCTGTTTCACATATACACATATACACATTTGCCACATACAAAAAAATATATATATATATATATATATATATATATATATATATATATATATATATATATATAGATATATGCACACAGAGAGGCAGAAGGAAAGAAGGAAAATAATACTTTAGTATAAACATATTTATGATCTAAATGCTTTAGAATAAAAGTACATATTTGTATATGGGCTCTTCTCAATATTTTTGGATTAATAGCTATCAGGAAAACATCTTGTGTGCTGTTATGAGCTTTCATTCACTGGCATCTTAATGATTGCAAAAAGTTTACTAGTCTTTTATTTTTCTCTAGATGCCTTTTTCTCCCATGCCTGATGACGATCAAACCTCCTCCAGTTAGGGTCTGCTCATTCATTCATTTACCCACCCATACTAGGGAAATAGCCACGTACAGTATAGGGATGAAAGCCATCCAGGAGGGACATCATACAGGAAGCCATGTGGGTTGCTTGTGTCTTCACCGAATATGAAAGGATATGGCCTAACTCCATGTCTTATTCAGGGACATGAGTTACTCACATCACCGCAGGTATCCATGACACCTTCATGTTGTAAGTGCACACTCCCATATAATCCCTAATGAGGGTAAGGCAGTGGATTGGTGAGACAAAATTGCACTCCCAGGATGCTCACCATGATAATGACTGTCCTCTGACAGAGTGAAGTTGTATGTAACCTGTTCCAGCCTTGCCGCCCCAACCCAGAATGGCCATGTCCATCTTCCTTTGCAAGTCCCATCAAAGACCTATGGCTATTAATGGAACTGGTGCTACCCAGGCCATAGTCAGGGCTTTACTTCACTACATCACATGTGCTGGCTACCTGTCTTACCTCTCTACATTACAGATGCTGGCTACTAGTCTTACCTCACTATATCACAGGTGCTGGCTACCAGTCTTACCTCACTACATCACAGGTGCTGGCTACCTGTCTTACCTCTCTACATTACAGATGTTGGCTACTAGTCTTACCTCACTATATCACAGGTGCTGGCTACCAGTCTTACCTCACTACATCACAGATGCTGGCTACTAGTCTTACCTCACTATATCACAAGTGCTGGCTACCAGTCTTACCTCACTACATCACAGGTGCTGGCTACTAGTCTTACCTTAGTATATCGCAGGTGCTGGCTTCCAGTCTTACCTCACTACATCACAGGTGCTGGCTACTAGTCTTACCTCACTATATCGCAGGTGCTGGCTACCAGTCTTACCTCACTACATCACAGGTGCTGGCTACCTGTCTTACCTCACTACATCACAGGTGCTGGCTCCCTGTCTTACCTCTCTACATTACAGATGCTGGCTACTAGTCTTACCTCTCTACATTACAGATGCTGGCTACTAGTCTTACCTCACTATATCACAGGTGCTGGCTACCAGTCTTACCTCACTACATCACAGGTGCTGGCTACCTGTCTTACCTCACTACATCACAGGTGCTGGCTCCCTGTCTTACCTCTCTACATTACAGATGCTGGCTACTAGTCTTACCTCACTATATCGCAGGTGCTGGCTACCAGTCTTACCTCACTACATCACAGGTGCTGGCTACTAGTCTTACCTCACCACATCACAGGTGCTGGCTGCCAGTCTTACCTCACTACATCACAGGTGCTGGCTGCCAGTCTTACCTCACTACATCACAGGTGCTGGCTACCAGTCTTACCTCATTACATCACAGGTGCTGGCTACTAGTCTTACCTCACTACATCACAGGTGCTAGCTACCTGTCTTACCTCTCTGCATTACAGATGCTGGCTACTAGCCTTACCTCACTATATCACAGGTGCTGGCTACCAGTCTTACTGCACTACATCACAGGTGCTAGCTACCAGTCTTACTTCACTATATCACAGGTGCTGGCTACCAGTGTTACCTCATTATATCACAGGTGCTGTCTACCAGTCTTACCTCACTATATCACAGGTGCTGGCTACCAGTCTTTCCTCACTACATTACAGGTGCTGGCTATCTGTCTTACTTCACTATATCACAGGTGCTGGCTACCAGTCTTACCTCACTATATCAAATGTGCTGGCTACCAGTCTTACTCACTATATCACAGGTGCTGGCTGTGACGCCCGTGCCCTGGCCCAGCAATCAAGAAGCCTCAATCACCACCACTAACACCAGAGAGGCCGTCTCATATATGAGGACAGGATAACAATTAAACACAGTAAATTGCAATTTCCCTTAAGAGCACACAGAGATCACAGTCATTCCGGGCTGGTCGCTCCTTTGCTCTTCAGATCCCCAGTAAGACTCCCCACTCACACAGCTATAGAATTAGGATACAGATCTCAGCCTGTTGGACAAGCTAAAACCTCTAGCACCCTCTCTGTCCAACCAGTGCTTCATGTCCCTGCCCAAGTAGCTGACACACACGCACTTTGAGAAGAGTTTATACAACCACACAGGCAATTCTGGGGAAGGCTGGCACAGGTTCTCCAGCTGTGCCCCTTTTCTCCAGACTATATGGTGGTACTAGCTACCACCACCCACTAATATTTATCAGCTACTCAAAGGCCCTTAAAATGGTGTCCAATTATTACTGTGCAATATTATTATCCAATTGGTAAGTGTGGCTAATCAGTCAAGGCTTATTTGGAGTGACTTGGACACTAAACTCTATAAATATGCAATGTACTCTAGAGCTTAACCTATCTCTACACAAACCAGCCACAGTTAAAAGGTTTTAAAATATTTAATAATAAATAATTAAAACCACAAGACAATACTTTCTACTACACTGTGCTAGTCAAAGAGTTCAGAGATCACACAGAAATACTTAAAATAAATCAGCAGTACAGTTCTGACATAACAGAAAAACACTTAAGTCTAATCTTTCTAGTTCCTAGCTATTTCTAAAAGAAAACACAAGTCTAAGATAACTTACATATGAGCAAGACAGTGCTGTGAGTTGGATGATCCAGATAAAAATGCTTAATGCCTTCTGATTCTCATTGTTTAAATTGAAATTGCAGTTCTGATAAACATTACATCATTCTTTCACTTTTTTTGGTGTTCCTAGGCTAACAGATACTACATTCTTTTGTTATCTTGCAGCTGCAGGAAACTATAGATATAAAAGACATTCCACATGTAAACTCTGGTATTTATTCCTTAAATTAAAACAATAGGCAGAATGCATTCATCTAGCCCTGCCAAGCCGAACTGTAAACATCAAAGACAGTCATGAAATAATTTGCACTTCAAAGGACAAGCAAGCAATGCTTGTCTTAGCTTTCTTTACAGTAGAGGGCAATGTTGTTACATTGTTTTAAGTTCACACTTCACAGCATATTCTTTCATTTAAGAAAACAAGTCTGTAGTTCAACATTCATATTTACAAATGATAGAATTATGTATAAAATCCTATCTGGCTAGGCTGGCAGCCTTCACATTTCTCCCCCACCCCAGAGAACTCAAGCTAGTTTTTCAAGTGACCCTTGAGAAACGCCGCTTGAGAGGGTTAGGTCTATCTGAGTGTACCCCACCCCATTCCCTGTCTTGAGAGCCAATCTGCATTGGCATTGCTACTCCCACTGTGGTGCTGCACTGACATATCATATGCTTGCAATCCTAGGCTCTATCTTAGCAACTTGGCATTTTGCTGGCTGGCTCTGTTTAACCATATTAGGGGGTTGTGATCTGTCATAACAGTGAATTTCCTTCCATAAAGATATGGCTGAAGTTTCTGCAATGCCCACACTATGGCTAAACATTCCTTTTCTACATAGCATTCCTCCCAGGGTTGGAGCCTATGACTGAGATAAACCACTAGGTGCTCCTCTCTCTCTGAAGAAATCTGGCTAAGTACAGGCCCCACCCCATGGTTTGAAGCATCCACCTGCACAGCAAATTATTTGCTGTACTCTGGACTGGCTAACACAGGGGGTCCTCCCAAAGTTTCTTTAAGCTTCTGGAATGCCTGCTCACATGCTGGGGTCCACACGACCTTATCTGGCCTGTTTTTCCTTGTCAGGTCTTTGAGGGGAGCAGCTATGGTACTATAACTGGGGATGAACTTTCTGTAGTACCCTGCTGTCCCTAAAAATGCCCTCACCTGCTTTTTAGTAACAGGTACAGGCCATGCCTGAATGGCTTCCACTTTGGCAGGTTCTGGACTTATCTTACTACTCCCCACTCTATGTCCTAGGTAGGAGACCTCCACCATACCTACCTGACATTTGCTCAACTTAATGGTCAACCCTGCCTTCTGTAGTCTGCCCAACACCTCCCTGACATGCTGAAGGTGCTCTAGCCAGAAAAGGCTGTAGATGGATATATCATCTAGGTAAGCAAGGGCAAACCCTCCTGCTCCTGCAAGGATATGATCTACCAGCCTCTGGAAAGTCACTGGGATATTCTTCATCCCAAAGGGCATCTCTGTGAATTCATACAAGCCAAAAGGAGTCACAAAGGCTGACTTCTCTTTAGCACTGGGAGCCAAGGGCACCTGCCAGTAACCCTTGGAAAGATCAATGGTTGTAAGATACTTAGCCCCACCCAGCTGCTCTAAGGCCTCCTCTGCCCTAGGCATGGGGTAAGCATCTGACTCTGTGTGACTATTTAATTTCCTGTAGTCCACACAGAACCTGGTGCTGCTATCCGTCTTTGGCACCAGCACCACTGGGGAGGCCCAGGGACTGTTGGACTCTTGAATCACCCCTAGTTCCAACATCTCCTGTACCACCTCCCTCAGGGCCTGTCTGGCTCTCTCAGGCACACTATAAGGGGCCTGCCTAATAGGCCTTTGGGGTCCTGTATCCACCTGGTGCTGCACCAGGTGGGTGCACCCTGGTTTCCCAGTGAACATTTCCCCAAATTCCTGCAACACTGCTCAGATTTCTCGAACCTGGGTAGGAGATAGCTGCTGGGGCATTGCTACCCCTTCCACTGAGGTGTCAGCCTGAGCCTCACTGAGGAGATCAGTCCCCAGATCTCCCTCAGACTCCTCCTGCAATCCACTGCAAATGCTCAGCACAAGAGCCTCCCTATCATGGTAAGGTTTCATCATGTTAACATGGAACAATCTGCACTTCTGCTGTCTGCCTAGCAGTTCCACCATGTAGTTAACATCATTAACCTTTCTTACCACCTTGTAGGGACCCTCCCAAGCTGCTTGTAGCTTGTTGTGTCTGACAGGAATGAGAATCATTACCTGCTGCCCCACAGCATACTCTCTGGCTCGAGCATTCCTGTCATACCACACCTTTTTCTGTTGTTGGGCTTCTGCCAGGTTCTCCTGGGCCAAACCTATGAGTTCCCTGAGCCTTGTCCTAAGGTTTAGGACGTATACCACAACAGACTCCTTGTGAGATGCGCACTCACCTTCCCACTCATCTCGAATTAAATCTAGAGGTTCCCTCATCCCATGCCCATACAGCAACTCAAAGGGTGAAAAACCTGTGGATTCCTGAGGAACCTCTCTGTAAGCAAACAACAGATGGGGTAAATATTTGTCCCACTCCCTCTTAAATTGATCTGCAAATGACTGTAGCATGGACTTAATTGTAGAGTTTAACCTCTCAACAAGACCATTGGTCTGGGGATGGTAGGAGGTGGTCTTCATGTGCTTCCCCCCACAAGACTTCCACAGACAAGCCAGCAGGTCTGACATGAAATTGGCACCTCTGTCAGCCAGGATTTCTTCTGGGAAACCTACCCTGCTGAAAATCTCTAACAAAGCATTTGCCACCTTATCTGCCTCAATGGAGGACAAAGCCACTGCCTCAGGGTATCATGTAGCATAATCCACTACCACTAGGATATACTTTTTCCCTGTGGAACTTGGGGTACTCAGAGGACCCACAATATCCATAGCTACCCTCTGAAATGGCTCCTCAATCACAGGCAAAGGCATCAAAGGAGCTCTCACCTTGTCTCCTGCCTTGCCTACCTTTTGGCACTGCTCACAGGTCCTGCAGTACCCTGTTACATCTCTGGAAATTCCAGGCCAATAGAAGTTCTGCATAATACGCCTCTTTGTACATTTTATGCCCATATGACCTGCAAAGGGAATATCATGGGCTATGGCTAGAAGCACCAGATGGTAGGGTCTAGGCACTACCAACTGCTGCACCCTCTCACCTTCTAGCCCTTCCTCAGGGGTCCATTCTCTGTATAGTAACCCTTTGTCCCAGTATACAGATTCCCCCTTTCCTTGAGAATCAGGTGCCTCCCTAGCTACCTGCCTCAGCCTTTCAATGTAGGGTCTGACAGCTGAGCCTGTCTCATCTCTCTCCTTGTAACCTTTCCCAGCTCCCCTTCCACAGGAAGTCTGGCATCCTCTGACAGTGGTGCCTCACTGTCAGCCTGGGTACTACTACTCACCTCTACCTTTGCAGTCACTCAGTCCAAGGGAACATCAATACCCACAAGTAGCTGTGGCTCACATTCAGTCTCACTGCTACAGAGTAGCTCCCCCCTGAGGTAACCACCTCAACAGTCCTGGCTGCAAGTATGCAGTCTGTCTGGGTCTCCCCCAGGCTACCAGACCCACATGCATGCCTCCTAGCCTGACAGCGTATAAATGCATAAGCACATGGTACTGCCTCATCCAAATCCTTCCCTATCAGGACATATGCAGTATGGTAGTTTGGTACCCCTGTTGTCTCAAGACAACCTACTATTGGCATTTTGTCTTTCCCACTTATTGGCTCTTTCACGTTTGGTTCCCCACCATGCCACTGTGGACACCTGTATGCCACATGGCCCCACTGGCTGCATTCAAAACATTTAACCCAACCTCTGGATGTGTACCTGGACTAGTGGCTTCCCCGGCTACTGGCAGATTCTGTTGTGGTAGTCTGTGCTGCCCACCATGGGTTCCTTTAGACCCATGAGCAGTACTGGGAGTCCCCTCCCTGTTTAGGGATGCCCTGTTTGCTAGGTATAGGTCTCCCTTCTTTTCCAACTCATCTGAAGTACCACACTGTCTATCAGCTAACCAGATCCTCATGTCCTCAGGCAAAGTGCTAAGGGCCTGTTCCCTCACCAAAAGGTCTGCCAGCCCTTCAGATGTGGTGACCTGACATCCACTCACCCACCTATGGAAATAAGTGATAATTTCAGCAACATATTCACACGCACTTTCATCTGCCTTGCGTCTATGCTCACGAAACTTTTTCCTATACGTTTCAGGTGTTAGCTTAAAAAACTCTAACAGACAATTTTTTACAGCAGTATAATAAAACATGCAACATCAGACATTTTAGATAAAACAGTTACAGCTTTACCATAGAGTAAGGGGATCAGGAACCGCACCCAGAGCCCTGGGTCAACTTCATACTGTTTACATACCCTCTCAAACATATGAATGAAACTATCAAAATTATTCCCTCTTTAAACTGTGGAAGAAATTTACTGACCTTTTGTGCTTCTGGAGTCCAGTTACTCCCTTCCCCATTACCTCTATGACTCTGGTGAAGAGTCAGCATCTCCTTCTCATGCTGCCTCTGCCTCTCTTGTTACTCAGCTTGCAGACGTAACAGTTTCTCATTCTCCTCAGCATGCAAATGTTGCAGTCTCTCATTTGCTTCTAATTGCACACACATGGCCTCCAACTCAAGTCTCCTTAGCTTCAGCAGGATTTTTAAGTCCACTGCAAAAAGATTGAGCTGGCCATTCTCCGAGGGTATTATATCTCCACTGCCAGTCTGATTGTCCTTCTGGTTGCTGTTTTCTGATGCAGCTGTAACCAAGGCTGCAATCAGGTCTGCCTTAGTCAGGTTTCCATGCACCAGTCCCCTAGCCTGGCAAATCTCTGCCAGCTGGCTCCTTGTCAGCTTTCCATACTCCTCTGCTGACATGCTGCCTCCTCACCATGACTAACTAAGCTAACAAAAGAAATAAAACAATTGTGATCTGAACTCTGAGTATTCACTGAGTGGCTGGTTTAGAGTACAAAAACATTTTCAAAGCTCACTGTACACAAGCTACAGGATTCACTCTACCTACACCACTACAAGCCAATTAGTATTTGCTAACTAATTAATATGTGATGTGGATATCCCACCGCTGCCAAACAATTAATATGTGAGGATATCCCAACCATTGCCAACAATTAATATATGATGCCCGTGCCCTGGCCCAGCAAACAAGGAGCCTCAATCCTCACCACTAACACCAGAGAGGGTGTCTCATATATGAGGAACGGATAACAACTACACACAGTAAATTACAATTTCTCTTAAGAGCACACAGAGATCACAGTCAGATCGGGCCTGGTCGCTCCTTTGCTCCCCAGGTCCCCAATAAGACTCCCCATTGGCACAGCTATAGGGTCCAGATCTCAGCCTAGTGGGCAAGCTAAAACCTCTAGCACCCTCTCTGTCCAACCACTGCTTCATGTCCCTGCCCAAGTAGCTGACACACACAAACTTTGAGAAGAGTTTATACAACCACTCAGACACTTTTGGGGAAGGCTGGCACAGGTTCTCCAGCTGTGCCCCTTTTTCCCAGACTATACGGTAGTACCAGCTGCCATCACCCACTAATATTTATCAGCTACTCAAAGGCCATTAAAAGGGTGTCCAATTATTACTGTGCAATATTATTATCCAATTGGTAAGTGTGACTAATCAGTCAAGGCTTATTTGGAGTGACATGGACAGTAAACTCTATAAATATGCAATGTACTCTAGAGCTTAACTTATCTCTACACAAATCAAACACAGTTAGAAGGTTTTAAAATATTTAATAATAAATAATTAAAACCACAAGACAATACTTTCTACTACACAGTGCTAGTCAAAGAGTTTGGAGATCACACAGAAATACTTAAAATAAATCAGTAGTACAGTTCTGACATGACAGAAAAACACTTAGTCTAATCTTTCTAGTTCCTAGCTATTTCTAAAAGAAGACACAAGTCTAAGATAACTTACATATGAGCTAGTAAGATAACTTACATATGAGCTAGACAGTGCTGCGAGTTGGATGATAAAGATAAAAATGCTTAATGCCTTCTTATTCCCTCTATTTAAATTGAAATTGCAGTTCTGATAAACATTACATCATTCTTTCACTTTCCTGGTGTTCCCAGGCTAATAGATACTACATTCATTCTTTTGTTATCTTGCAGCTGCAGGAAACTACAGCCATAAAAGACATTCCACATGTAAACTCTAGTAATTATTCCTTAAGTTAAAACAATAGGTAGGATGCCTTCCTCTAGCCTGGCCGGAGCCGAATTGTAAACATCAAAGACAGTCATGAAATAATTTGAACTTCAAAGTACAAACAAGAAATGCTTGTCTTAGCTTTCTTTACAGTAGAGGGCAATGTTACATTGTTTTAAGTTCAAATTTCACAGCATATTCTTTCATTTAAGAAAACAGGTCTGTAGTTCAACATTCATATTTACAAATTATAGAATTATGTATAACATCCTATCTGGCTAGGCTGGCAGCCTTCACACTGGCTGCTAGTCTTAATTCACTACATCACAGGTGCTGGCTACCAGTCATACCTCACTATATCACAGGTACTGGCTACCAGTCTTACCTCACTACATCACAGGTGCTGGCTACCAGTCTTACCTCACTACATCACAGGTGCTGGCTACCAGTCTTACCTCACTATATCACAGGTGCTGGCTACCAGTCTTACTTCACTACATCACAGGTGCTGGCTACCAGTCTTACCTCACTATATTACAGGTGCTGGCTACTAGTCATACCTCACTATATCACAGGTGCTGGCAACCAGTGTTACCTCATTATATCACAGGTGCTGGCTACCAGTCTTACCTCACTATATCACAGGTGCTGGTTACCAGTCTTACCTCATTACATCACAGGTGCTGGCTACTAGTCTTACCTCACTACATCACAGGTGCTGGCTACCAGTCTTACCTCACTACATCACAGGTGCTGGCTACCAGTCTTACCTCACTATATCACAGGTGCTGGCTACCAGTCTTACCTCAGTATATCACAGATGCTGGCTACCAGTCTTACCTCACTGCATCACAGGTGCTGGCTACCAGTCTTACCTCACTAAATCACAGGTGCTGGCTACCAGTCTTACCTCACTATATCACAGGTGCTGGCTACCAGTCTTACCTCACTACATCACAGGTGCTGGCTACCAGTCTTACTTCCCTACATCACAGGTGCTTGCTACCAGTCTTACCTCACTATATCACAGGTGCTGGCTACCAGTCTTACCTCATTACATCACAGGTGCTGGCTACCAGTCTTACCTCACTACATCACAGGTGCTGGCTACCAGTCTTACCTCACTACATCACAGGTGCTGGCTACCAGTCTTACCTCACTATATCACAGGTGCTGGCTACCAGTCTTACCTCACTACATCACAGGTACTGGCTACCAGTCTTACCTTACTACATCACACGTGCTGGCTACCAATCTTACCTCACTACATCACAGGTGCTGGCTACCAGTCTTACCTCACTATATCATAGGTGCTGGCTACCAGTCTTACTTAACTACATCACAGGTGCTGGCTACCAGTCTTACCTCACTATATCACAGGTGCTGGCTACCAGTCTTACCTCACTACATCACAGGTGCTGGCTACCAGTCTTACCTCACTACATCACAGGTGCTGGCTACCAGTCTTACCTCACTACATCACAGGTGCTGGCTACCAGTCTTACCGCACTATATCACAGGTGCTGGCTACCAGTCTTACCTCACTACATCACAGGTACTGGCTACCAGTCTTACCTTACTACATCACACGTGCTGGCTACCAATCTTACCTCACTACATCACAGGTGCTGGCTACCAGTCTTACCTCACTATATCATAGGTACTGGCTACCAGTCTTACTTAACTACATCACAGGTGCTGGCTACCAGTCTTACCTCACTATATCACAGGTGCTGGCTACCAGTCTTACCTCACTACATCACAGGTGCTGGCTACCAGTCTTACCTCACTACATCACAGGTGCTGGCTACCAGTCTTACCTCACTACATCACAGGTGCTGGCTACCAGTCTTACCGCACTATATCACAGGTGCTGGCTACCAGTCTTACTATTTTACATAAAATATAGGTGCATCAGTATGCACTGCATCACAGGAGTTTGCTGAAGCTACAAACAGACCGGCTTGTCTCAGTAACAACTAATATTTGCTGTAGGCAATGCTTTTTCAGTTTACCTACATTCCATCAAGACATACCAATTCGAGTGGTGGTTTTCCAAATGACAAATTACAAAACCATCAATAATACACCATCTGGAGGGGGCAAGCCTCTCAGTCACACTGGAAAAATGGGCAGATGGGCAGGCACATTGGTTCCTCTGCACTCTTTGGTGTTTGTTTTGCATTCCAAGGTGGAAAAAAGGCAAAAATCCTTTAAAATAGCATTGTCAGCTTGTACTGTTCAACACACTGTGATAAAACTTACCACATTAAATTTTCAAAATGAATAACATCGACAAGAGCTGCATCAATGAAGGACAGGTAAGCTGTGTTTTTCCGTATCCACAACATGGTGCACACTAAGAGGTAGATAATTTACGACTAAAGAGTTAGAAAGAAACAGATCGCCTTCCTGTCTGAATTAGTAGCAGTTTATGTTGTTACTGACACAAGTGGGAATAATAAAGTCAGCTGGGAATTATATTAATCAGAAAGCATATATGATGTGGGCCACTACCACCTTATGATTCACTGACTCATATACTGACAATTTTCTCCATGCATAACTTATCTTCATGTTACCAAAGTCAAAGTACTCATTTATGGAACTCCACAAACTAACACATCTTGAACATAACTAAAAGCTAAATGTCAGTACAATGCAGCATGCAAACAACAAAAAGGGGACCAAATAGTTCATATAGCTTGATGTTTTTGCATAGCACTGATATTATTTGTGCCTTTTAATAATACAATTACTGTGGCTTTGCTTTTTAACCCAGCAGAACATTACCTAACTGATTAACCCCTCACGTATTAACTGTCACATTACATTTATGGACTGCTGACTCATTAGTCTGTACTTTTCATGTTGCAATGTCTTTATTTTGATGTGTACAGATGTCAGAATGGAATGTTTTTAGCTACAGTTTCAGTTTTCGCAACAATGTTACTTGTTGATTGCTAATTTCTATCTGAGATTCAGAAACACACCTAGAGCAATTGTGTTAATCATTCTGCAGTTATGGCTGATAATGTGATGTGGCCCAAATGCAGGTAGAATTTTGTGGCCCTTGCGACAGCTAATTGCAATAGTCATGTACAAAGACAGATTTCCACAGTTGTGGCTAGGATTGATGTAAAGAGAGCAGCTGAGCTAGTAACATGTATGTGTGCACATGCACTTTGTTGTGACACGTTGGGAAAGCTTGCAAGCTACATTAAAGAGCCTGCAACAATATCTAAATCTATCTTTTGACCACTAAAAGGGAAGGGAAGGGAAGGAAATGGGAAAGAAAGTAGAAAAAGGGGGTTACGGCAAGCAGAGGAACATATACAAGGAAAACAGAGAAGGAAAGGTGAAAAACATATAAGAGTCTTAAGTTTAAGGCAATTGTTTAGAGGTGGGACACAGAAGCAGGTATAAAACAGAAGCAAAGACTGACTGGAGAGGTGCTGACACACTTGGAGGACACTGGAATTAGAGACACACAGACAAGGGAAGACAGTTATGATGGAGGGACTGGACAACAACAGGGCAGGAAGGGCAACACTAAGATGGGGGAACTAGGTAGGCTACCCTTCTGTATCACATTGTCAGCATTAGAGCCAGGGAGACACCACCCTCACCACCTTCCCCACCAGGCCCTGCTTGAGATGATTAAGGCAGACAGTAACACCTGTGTAACTCTGTAAGCTATATTAAGACTTTCTCTCCAACTAGTTGATGTGGCTTTCCAGCACTGGTCAATCAGCTCATCCATCACCTCCCTGTGGGTGACAAATTGTGGACCCCTGACAGTGTTATCAGAGGGAACAACGGCATTCCTGTCTGGTGAAGTACCACCAAAGAGTGCCGGTTAGCCTTCTTGCCTGCCCCCTGCCACATCCAATGGGGAGGCAGGCTTGGAGCCAGGTGGAATGGTCTCTAGTGAGCAACCACCAAAGAGTACAGATGAGCCTTCTTGCCTTCCCTGTGCCACATCCAATGAAGAGGCAAGCTTGGAGCCAGGTGGAGTGGAAATATGCAAAGGCTGGGACAAAGGGGATGGTGACCTGGGCAGTGCTACTAGAACAACAAAAATGGAAATAGATAAACAAGAAAAGCTTCTGCATATTGCCTAAAACTTTGTCCACCCATTGTGCTTTTTTTAGGCAAAGTCAGTTTCCAAAAACTTCCAACATAACTAAGGTACTGCTGTTCAATGCTAGGAGCCTTTACAAAAAAACTCCACACTGCTTAATTGGTAAATTGTAGTTATATGCACCATAAAAGAAACCATGTTCAAGACCAGTGAAATAACTCCATTAATAGAGGGCTTAAATTCCTAGCAGTTGTAGAGTCCCACTGCATTAGAAGAGGGTACTAAAGGTTTTGCTTTTTAACCCAGCTCACTAGACAGGAATGCCATTGTTCCCTTTGATAACACTATCAGAGTTTCACAATTTGTTACCCACAAGAAGGTGGTGGAGGAGTTGCTTGAGCAGTGGCTGGAAACCCACTTCAACTGTTTATAGAGATAAAGTTTTTTTATAGAGTTGCATATATTCTATATTCTTAAAAAAAATCTCACCTCCAGAGTATATACAGTATGTAGTTGCTAGTGTGCATGAGCCCTGTCTATGTCTGCCCCTGTATAGTGTGCATCTGCCCTGCCAGAATATGCCCCTGTAGACTGTGCATGCGCCCTGCTTGAGTATGCCCCTACAGACTGTGCATGTGCCCTGCCTGAGTGTGCCCCTGTAAAGTGTGCATGTCCCTTGTCTGAGTGTGCCCCTGTAGAGTGTGCATGTTTCCTGCCTGAGTGTGTCCCCATACAGTGTGCATGTGCCCTGCCTGAGTGTGCCCCTGTACACTGTGCATGTCCCTTGTCTGAGTGTGCCCCTGTAGAGTGTGATGTGCCTGCCTGAGTGTGCCCCTATAGAGTTTGCAAATACCCAGCCTGAGGGTGCCCCTGTACACTGTGCATGTTCCCTGCCTGAGGGTGCCCCTGTAGAGTGTGCATGTCCCTTGTCTGAGTGTGCCCCTGCAGAGTGTGGATGTGGCCTGCCTGAGTGTGCCCCCGTACAGTGTGCATGTACCCTGGCTTAGTGTGCCCCTGTACATTGTGCATGTCCCTTGTTTGAGTGTGCCCCTGTAAAGTGTGCATGTGCCCTGAATGAGTGCACCCCCATACAGTATGCATGTGTCCTGCCTGAGTGTGCCCCTGTAGAGTGTGATGTGCCTGCCTGAGTGTGCCCCTGTAGAGTGTGCAAATGCCCAGCCTGAGGGTGACCCTGTACACTGTGCATGTTCCCTGCCTGAGGGTGCCCCTGTAGAGTGTGCATGTCCCTTGTCTGAGTGTGCCCCTGTAGAGTGTGGATGTGCCCTGCCTGAGGGTGCCTCTGTAGAGTATGCATGCCCCTTGTCTGAGTGTGCCCCTGCAGAGTGTGCATGTGCTGTGCCTGAGTGTGCCCCCACACAGTGTGCATGTGCCCTGCCTGAGTGTTCCCCTGTAGAGTGTGCTGTGCCCTGTCTGAGTGCACCCATGTAGAGAGTGCATATGCCCTGCCCGAGTGTGCCACCATACAGTGTGCATGTGCCTTGCCTGAGTGTGCCCCTGTAGAGTGTGTTGTGCCCTGCCTGAGTGCACCCATGTAGAGTGTGCATATGCCCTGTCTGAGTGTGCCCCTGTAGAGTGTCCATGTGCCCTGCCTGAGTGTGCCACTGTAGAGTGTGGTGTGCCCTGCCTGAGGGTGCTCCTGTAGAGTGTGTATGTGCCCTGCCTGAGTGTGCCACTGTACAGTGTGCTGTGCCCTGCCTGAGTGTGCCACTGTACAGTGTGCTGTGCCATGCCTGTGTGCCCATGTAGAGTATGCATATGCCCTGCCTGAGTGTGCCCCTGTAGAGTGTGCATGTGCCCTGCCTCAGTGTGCCCCCATACAGTGTGCATGTGCCCTGCCTGAGTGTGCCCCTGTAGAGTGTGCTGTGCCTTGCTAAGTGCACCCATGTAGAATGTGCTGTGCCCTGCCTGAGTGTGTCCCTGTAGAGTGTGCATGTGCCCTGCCTCAGTGTGCCCCATACAGTGTGCATGTGCCCTGCCTGAGTGTGCTACTGTACAGTGTGCTGTGCCATGCCTGACTGTGCTCCTGGTAGAGTGTGCATGTGTGCTGCATGAGGGTGCCCCTGTAGAGTGTGCATGTGTCCTGTCTGACCCTTGTAGAGTGTGCTTGTGCCCTTCCTGAGTATGCCCCTGTAGACTGAGCATGTGCCTTGCCTGAGTGCGCCCCTGTAGAATTGTTACTACGTAAGTTACTTTTGTGCATGCTATGTATTGTATGTATACTTAATTACAAACATGTTACTTACATATGTATTTCACAAATAAGATGTGTCATAAGTTATGCTATGTATAAGCTTTTTCTTAGGTCACATGTGCTAGGAGGGTATTACAAAGGTAATGCTCTTCACACACCCATAAATAGGACACAGGAATGTTGTAGACTTTCATTTTTTTCTCTGTGAGCTGGGCCTATGAGCAAAATGTACTGATAAAAAAGCAATTGCATTGACAGGTTCACAGAATCTCAAACTACACATTAGTTCAACACACTGCATAGGGGTGACTGACCCTCCCACTCATGCACAATGTGTTTTGCATATGCTCAAAGCCACAGTGAGTAAAGCCTTATTAGCAAAAGTGCTACCCATAGTGAGTAAAACCTGAGATTCAGCAACATGCTTTCATTCATATTTCATTAGCATAAGCACTAAACTAGAAGCTTCAAAATGTTAAAATCAAATCTCCCATTAATGCTGTGGGCCTCAGCATGCTATAGAAGACCACTAATGCTGTGGGCCTCAGCATGCTACAGAAGACCACAAACGCTATGGGCCTCACCATGCTATAGAAGACCATTAACGCTGTGCACCTCAGCATGCTATAGAAGACCACTAACCCTGTGGGCCTCAGCATGCTACAGAAGACCTCTAATGCTATGGGCCTCAGCATGCTACAGAAGACCATTAATGCTATGGGCCTCAGCATGCTACAGAAGACCATTAATGCTGTGGGTCTCAGCATGCTATAGAAGATCACTAACGCTGTGGGCCTCAGCATGCTACAGAACACCACTAACGCTATGGGCATCAGCATGCTACAGGAGACCACTAACGCTGTGGGCTTCAGCATGCTATAGAAGACCACTAATGCTATGGGCCTCAGCATGCTACAGAAGACCACTAACGTTATTGGCCTCAGCATGCTACAGAAGACCACTAACTCTATGGGCCTCAGCATGCTATAAAAGACCACTAATGCTATGGGCCTCAGCATGCTATAGAAGACAACTAATGCTATGGGCCTCAGCATGCTATAGAAGACCACTAATGCTATGGGCCTCAGCATGCTACAGAAGACCACTAATGCTGTGGGCCTCAACATGCTACAAAAGACCACTAATGCTGTGGGCCACAGTATGCTACAGAAGACCACTAATGCTGTGGGCATGCTACAGAAGACCATTAACGCTGTGGGCCTGAGCATGCTACAGAAGACCACTAATACTGTGGGTCTCAGCATGCTACATAAGACCACTAATGCTGTGGGCCTCAGCATGTTACAGAAGACCACTAACGCTGTGGGCCTCAGCATGCTACAGAAGACCACTAACGCTGTGGGCCTCAGCATACTACAGAAGACTACCTTACAGCAATTACCACATCTTGAAGAAAGTTTGGAGAGCAGGTGTTTCCAAAGAAGCCTTTGTGCTGGAAAGGTAAGCATATAAACTAACACCTGATATTACCTGCTAGTATGCCACTATGTTTGCTTAAAGAATTTCCTGAAAGTCTTGTAACAGTACATGTTTTTCTTTTTTATATTGTACTTTACTGGTTCATCCATGGTGACAGTGTGAATGTGGTTATTATATGTTGAGTTCAGTGCTATGTAGTTATATGAGTAATACTTTATAGCAGGGGTAGGGCAATAAACCATAATACATTTATTTATTTATTTTTATTTGACATTTGCCTACTGGAAAAGTCTGACTGGGATAATATACCATTTTCAGCAGAGGCCTGCAGGAGAAAAACTCCACATTGACATAATATGGTTACAATTAAAGTTATTACAAAGCCTAATAGAGAAGAATGTATAGAAATAGACTCTAGATGTAGTTGTAATACAGGAACAACTCTCATCCACATATACTGTTATGACAACTGTCTGTGGGCATGTGTGGCTTCTTACTTATTGCATTACTTGAAACACCATGTATACTGTACTGACTGTGCTTGGGTGTCATGGGGTAATTATTACATTACTTGAAACGCCATGTATACTGTACTGTCTGTGGTTGGCTGTTGTGGGGTAATTATTACATTACCTGAAGCACCATGTATACTGTACTGTCTGTGCTTGGGTGTCGTGGGGTAATTATTACATTATTTGAAGCACCATGTATACTGTACTGTCTGTGCTTGGGTGTCATAGGGTAATTATTACATTACTTGAAGCATCATGTATACTGTACTGTCTGTGCTTGGGTGTCGTGGGGTAATTATTACATTATTTGAAGCACCATGTGTACTGTACTGTCTGTGCTTGGGTGTTGTAGGGTAATTATTACATTACTTGAGGCACCATGTATACTGTACTGTCTGTGCTTGGGTGTCATGGGGTAATTATTACATTACTTGAAGCACCATGTATACTGTACTGTCTGTGCTTGGGTGTCATGGGGCTATTATAAGATTACTTGAAGCATTATGTATACTGTACTGTCTGTGCTTGGGTGTCGTGGGGTAATTATTAGATTACTTGAAGCACGTTGTATACTGTACTGTCTGTGCTTGGGTGTCGTAGGGTAATTATTACATTACTTGAAGCACCATGTACACTGTACTGTCTGTGCTTGGGTGTTGTGGGGTAATTATTATATTGTTTGAAGTACCATGTATACTGTACTGTCTGTGCTTGGGTGTCATGGGGTAATTATTACATTATTTGAAGCACCATGTATACTGTACTGTCTGTGCTTGGGTGTCACGGGATAATTATTACATTATTTGAAGCACCATGTACACTGTACTGTCTGTGCTTGGGTGTCGCACGGTAATTATTACATTACTTGAAGCACCATCTATACTGTACTGTCTGTGCTTGGGTATCATGGGGTAATTATTGCATTACTTGAAGCACCATGTATACTGTACTGTCTGTGCTTGGGTGTCATGGTGCAATTATTACATTACTTAAAGCATCATGTATACTGTACTGTCTGTGTTTGGGTGTCGTGGGGTAATTATTACATTACTTGAAGCACCGTGTATACTGTTCTGTCTGTGCTTGGGTGTCGTAGGGAAATTATTACATTACTTGAAGCACCATCTATACTGTACTGTCTGTGCTTGGGTGTCGTGGGGAAGCTAACTTATGCAGACAGTAGTCTTTGCTACATCTGCTGGAGGGCAAGAAGAAGTGTGTGTTTACAAAACTTCTTTGTGTGTCTGACATAGAGGGGAAGTTGAGTATTTTAGACAGGCCTGTGAACAAAACTGTAATAAACAGTGTACAACCGTCGGTACACAGGTGTAGGCCACATCCAGCAATGTTCATAATGCTGTATAATAAACATAGGTTCATAGGTTGGTACTGAGCTATCTGCCCAAAGGCATATATTAGCCCAGCCATGTTGTGCGGTATTCACTGCCCCTTTAGTAGTTCCCTAGACCCTTGTACTAGCAGCTAGTACCCTTGGCCCCTATCTAGTAGTGCTGTTGGTGTGATCCCTGGTGTGAACTTTCTGTTACCCATCCACTCATCAAGGTTCCTCTTGAAGAGTGATAGTGAGGGGCTCTGTCTTATGTAGATCGGGACACTGTTCCATAGTAAGGGAAGTCTCTGCGAAGGGACTCTATCCCTCCAGCATGTTCTATTCATTGTTGTGTTGAGGTTTGTATCCCTAGAGCGTGTAGCTCGAGTAGATTTGGTTTTGCTAAGATGGAGCATGTTCAACAATTCTGGGTTGGACATGGCTCTGTACATTAGACAGAGATCGCCTCTGAGAAAGCGGTATGCAACAGAGAACAGTCTTAGCTTTTTCAATCGTGCTGCATAGGGCAACTGTTTGAGGCCAGTAATTCTCTTGGCTAGGTACACATTCTAAAGCAGGGCCAGCTCTGTCCCCAGTGCTTAACACGTCATCTCTGGTCTCCCTGATGAAATCAGTGACCTTGCTAGAATATACACAATGTCATTGTCCTGTACATTTCTGTACATATACAAACAATAAACATCTATGACCAAATGTATGCTGTGATACATATGGCCTAAGGGTATGTTCACCCTATGTCATGCTTAATTTGTATCATATTCAACTATGGAATACTGTCAGAAGCCATTATATGTGGTCTCCATATAGAGTCCACATTTATTTATATTTTTTAGGGGATGAGACTGCTGTGTTTCCTGGATCCAGTCGGTAGCTTCCAATAACTTGGGCGCTGTCCTCTGTTTGTTTGCTTTCCACCTGTGGACCAAACCTAAGTGTACTTCCCACCCTCAAGCGGCACGTATTAACTTTACTGTTAACCAAGCCAAGCTCTGGCCATACGCTGCCCTCGCTACAAAGAGTACAGGATATTTTCATCTTCTTCAGGCTTACAAAAGCAAACTAACGCTCTAACTAAGGCGCTGTCCTCTGTTTGTTTGCTTTCCACCTGTGGACCAAACCTAAGTGTACTTCCCGCCCTCAAGCGGCACGTATTAACTTTACTGTTAACCAAGCCAAGCTCTGGCCATACGCTGCCCTCGCTACAAAGAGTACAGGATATTTTCATCTTCTTCAGGCTTACAAAAGCAAACTAACGCTCTAACTAAGGCGCTGTCCTCTGTTTGTTTGCTTTCCACCTGTGGACCAAACCTAAGTGTACTTCCCGCCCTCAAGCGGCACGTATTAACTTTACTGTTAACCAAGCCAAGCTCTGGCCATACGCTGCCCTCGCTACAAAGAGTACAGGATATTTTCATCTTCTTCAGGCTTACAAAAGCAAACTAACGCTCTAACTAAGGTACGCATCCAAAAAAGATGCGATAAAACAATCTGGATTTCCTCCTTTAATGACCTTAGAAGCGAGTATAAACCTTTGTCTTAGAACGCTGGCGATCTGAGTTTAGGAACAACAGCAGTAAACCACTATCTCCCTTTAAATAAAACAGTAGCCATAAAATATATTACTCATAGGTATAGTGAGCTGAGCAGTACTGTTAACTATTGCTTTCTGTGTCAGCTACCGCTGTAAAGCACAAGGTTGCTATAATTACCTACCTTGTATTCCCTAGACCTTAACAAACGTGGGAACTGTATTATCCTGTTCCTTATCCCTCCCACTACCACTGACGCATACGAGGTTATTTAAACCCCGCTGTATGGTGCCATTTCCAAATACTGCTGTGTTTCCTGGATCCAGTCGGTAGCTTCCAATAACTTGGGTATGTACAGACGTTTCAACAGCATATTTCAAGGACCAAGTTTATGTGAATATCTATTCAGATTAACCCGTTGTTGAGTACTGTTGTTGTTAGATACTGACTGAATTAGCGCTGTCGCATGTAGCAAACTAAAACTAGCAATTGATAGTTGTATTGGATGACTTACGCTCTGCATTGTTTGTTTGTACACTAGTAAAGCACGCTAATTACCACAGGCCATAAACACTATACCGCCATGAAACTGTTGATACTATAAGTTGCATTCTAAGGAGAATACCCTGCTTAAATGTTTTGTATACTGCTACTATATATTTGTATACTAGTAAAGCACGCTAATTACCACAGGCCATAAACACTATACCGCCATGAAACTGTTGATACTATAAGTTGCATTCTAAGGAGAATACCCTGCTTAAATGTTTTGTATACTGCTACTATACACAGAGTGAAAACTGCTACATTGTTATTCTTTTCTTGTATCTCTCCCATAGGCGCTGTCCTCTGTTTGTTTGCTTTCCACCTGTGGACCAAACCTAAGTGTACTTCCCGCCCTCAAGCGGCACGTATTAACTTTACTGTTAACCAAGCCAAGCTCTGGTCATACGCTGCCCTCACTACAAAGAGTACAGGATATTTTCATCTTCTTCAGGCTTACAAAAGCAAACTAACGCTCTAACTAAGGTACGCATCCAAAAAAGATGCGATAAAACAATCTGGATTTCCTCCTTTAATGACCTTAGAAGCGAGTATAAACCTTTGTCTTAGAATGCTGGTGTTCTGGGTTTAGGAACAACAGCAGTAAACCACTATCTCCCTTTAAATAAAACAGTAGCCATAAAATATATTACTCATAGGTATAGTGAGCTGAGCAGTACTGTTAACTATTGCTTTCTGTGTCAGCTACCGCTGTAAAGCACAAGGTTGCTATAATTACCTACCTTGTATTCCCTAGACCTTAACAAACGTGGGAACTGGATTATCCCCGCTGCGCTCGGGCTCGCTCCGCGCCCCACCCTGTCCCCGTATTCCACCCGCCCCCAGTACCCCTACACTTATAGTTACGTAGCCACACCCCCTCATTACCCCCTAGCCATTCATTTTCACTGTTATACTAGCCACTCATTTTCACTGTTATACTTACCTCCCTCCCCCATCCTCATACACATACTCAATCGTCATAAGTCCCGCATAGATCAACGCTCTGGGATTTCTAAAATAACGAAATCTGCCCCTCCCATCAAAAATATGGCAAAAATAAAAACTATGTGCTTTCTATTACCACTGTTAGCTAGTTTATATCTAATTAGCAAATATGAAGACCAACCATACTTAGGATACCACTACCCTAGACAGCAGATGAGTACCTTTGGATTCCCACTCTCTATTAAAGTTAATACCCAACAGCCTTGCTGTATAAAATCTAAGACCATCTATCACCACCGAATCAAAATAAACCAAAACCATCCCAAATCCAAGCAAACCCAGAAACTATTACATAAACTTTTAAGACTTTTAGAATATTTTAGTAAAA
Organism: Protopterus annectens; assembly: GCF_019279795.1. NCBI lineage: Eukaryota > Metazoa > Chordata > Ceratodontiformes > Protopteridae > Protopterus > Protopterus annectens. Next base: position 897,198,811 of record NC_056733.1, read on the forward strand.
ATATCACCAATGATGGAGATATCCACCCTAATCCTGGCCTGACATCAATAAACAACCCGGACTGCCCTGCATTTTCCCCAATGTCATCCCATTCTCTACAAATTTACCACCTAAATATCAGAAGTATTAACATGAAGGTACATAATTTGCACGCTCTCCTAGATACTCACCTACCAGATATAATATGTTTAACTGAAACCTGGCTAAAACCAGAGATCAAAGATAATGAGCTCATCCCACATGGGTACAATATACATAGGATTGACAGAAACAAAAAAAAGGGTGGTGGCGTTGCGGCACTCTATAAAAGTAACCTTAACATTACTATCAACTCTACCCAACCACCCCAAATCTCTAATGCTGAAATACTTGCCTTGAAATTTCAACTGAATAAAGAAAAAAGCATAAATTTAATTGTTATGTATATCCCTCCTGGGAATAATACTAATACTTTAGAGAACATACTAAGCTGGCTATCTAATAACTACCCACAAGAAACTATAATAATGAGTGATGTTAACATTGACTGGAACCTATGTTCTTCAGAAAAGAACCCCATACACATTAACCTTTATGGATTCTCACAGATTATAACCACCTCCACTAGAATAGGAAACTCCAACCAAAAAGAAAGTATTCTTGATTGGATCCTTATAAACAGTCACCCCCACATGTACAAGTCCGGGACCCTATCAAATGACATTAGTGATCAACTTATAACATATATAACTAAAAATAAATCAGGTTACTCCACAGTCCCAATGTATAGGTCAGTTAGAAACAAAAAAAAGTTTGACCTCACAAAATTTAAGAATGAACTGAAATCCTGTAGTTGGGCAACACTCAAGTATCTCCCCCTAGAAGAGGCAGTAGATTACTTTAACACCACTTTCCTAACCATACTAGATACTCATGCTCCAAAAAGACTCATCAAAACTAAAACTAAGATTGCACCGTGGCTCACAAAAGACTCTAAACTTAAAATCAAACTCAGAAATAAGGCCTGGGAAACCTGGCGTTCAACCAAATCTACCTTAGACCGCACTAAATTCCAACAGCTAAGAAATGTAACTAAAAAAGCCATATTATCTGACAAAAAAAACTATTACTGCCAACTACAGAATAAACACCAAAATAACCCTCAAAAATTTTGGGCAAGCTTAAATAACCTTCTCCACCCAGGCAAGTCGTCCACTCCGACCCCAGAAGAAGTGATGGATAAAGACCCTGAAGAAATAGCCAATACCTTCAACACTTTCTTTATGAATATTATTCAAACATTAGCTAACCAACTATCCACCAACAACTTATCGGTAATTGAGAATATCCCAGAACCTATAAATACCTTCAACCTAAAACCCGTCCCCACATCCTTAATAAGATCCCTACTACAAAAACTTAAACCAACTACCCTCCTACCAGCAGAATACCTACAAAAAGCTGCAGATGTCATAGCCTACCCTGTTTCTATCCTTATCAATCAGACCTTTACCGAGTCTATAATCCCGTCTATATGGAAAATATCCCACGTTATTCCACTTCATAAAGGGGGGTCCTCCACAGAACTATCTAACTACAGGCCCATAGCTATAATGTCCCCTTTAGCCAAAGTTATGGAAAAATGTATGCATAAACAACTCCTTCAATATCTTATCCAAAACAAACTACTAACTAGTTCTCAGCACGGCTTTAGACCCAACCACAGCACAACAACGGCCCTCCTCTCCTTTACAGACACAATAAATCATAACCGTAATGACAAAAAAGTGTCATCAGCCCTCTTTCTGGATCTATCAAAGGCATTTGATATGGTCAACCACCAACTACTTCTGGACACCTTAAAAAATCTTTACCTGGATAACTTAACTCTAGACTGGTTCAATGCCTACCTCTCTGGCAGGAAACAAGCAGTACTCTGGCAGAATAAACTCTCCAATTTGCTACCTAACACCATTGGGGTTCCTCAAGGGTCCATACTAGGTCCACTTCTCTTCTCAGTCTTTATTAATGATCTCCACAAAGCCATTCCTGAGGCCACCTGTATTCAATATGCGGATGATTCAACACTAGTATGCTCTGACATATCTCCTGACAGACTACTAACCAAAACTCAAAGCTGCTTTACCAAAGTGGAAAACTGGCTATCTGGTCGTCAGTTAATCCTAAATCCAAAAAAAACTAAATTATTGCTCTTTCAGCCAACCCACAAACTTCACCTTATAGACTTTTCTATAACATCAAATAATGGGACGATTATCTCCCCAGACCCTCACACGAAACTACTAGGAGTTACTATTGATAATAAACTCAGATTTGACACACATATTAATTTAGCCATTAAAACTGTGAACAAAAAACTAGGATCTCTATATAAAATCAAAATTTTCTAACCCCAACGGCAAAAGTGACCATTGCCCGGACACATTTGCTCTCCACCCTTCTTTATGCATCCACAATTTTCACCAATCTGAACAAAATCAACTTAAATAAACTCTCCTGCTCTTACAATCATATTGCAAGATTTGCAACAGGAACTCCATATAGAACTCATCATTGTATCAACCTAAAGTCATTCACCACCAGACGCTGTTTGTTGAAGGCAAGACCTCACAGTTGCAGTAATACTTGAATAATCCACTCTTTATCTGTTAAAGTCATTCACCACCAAACGCTATTTGTTAAAGGCAAGACCTCACAGTTGCAGTAATACTTAAATAATCCACTCTTTATAAGAAACGCCAAGTCGCTATTCAGCTCATCCAAACTTGTTCTTTATTTCACAAAATAACACCAGACAGTAAGCGCTTTCACCTTTCGGCTTCCTCAGACTATACAAGAACCACATTTCAATTCCATTTTAAATATTCATCCAAAGACTACAATTGGTGGAAAGCTTAATTGGTTTTTAAAGTGCTCACTTCAAAATATTTCATTGCATGCATATAACTTCAATTCTCTGTACACAATTAATCTAAAAACTGCATGCAATATAGTTAATACAGTGAAAATACAATCACTAACATTTCTAAAACTTATTTAAAACATAGAAACAGTAAGAGAATCTAAAAACATGTAAAAATGTAGAGGTTTAAGCTAAAAATCTATAAAACACTATAAAACATTGCAATACATTCAACCTATCGAAACCTACATGGGATGTATAACTAAACTGAAGGTGCCTCCTATGAATAATTTATTAGGGTCTATATACTCTCCTGCCGCTTAAAAAAGGTTTAATTTGAACCTTGTCGTTCAACCCTGGTGGTTCATCTGCCCTACACCTCACGATCCATCTACTCACATTCCAAGGTCCTGTTTATTATATCTCCTCCTCTGCATCCCTCCTGTAACTGCTGTATGATGCAGAAATTAAAAACATGACCAGTACCTTCTGCTTTATAGTGCTTTGCTAGGGCATTGAACTCAGATCCTATTCTAATGTGGTAATTATGCTCCCTTATTCGATCTTTAAGGGCTCTATTCGTCTTCCCTATATAAAATGCTTGGCAGGCCAAACATTTTGCCAGGTATACCACATTCTTACTACCACAATCCGTATCTGTATGAAAATAAAATTTATATTTAGTGATAGGATGTACAAACACTAATTCTTCATTAATATGCATACAGTGGTTACATTTACCACAGGGAACTGTATTCTTATCTGTGTCATGTAATTTTCTCAAATACCTAGGCCTACACAAGAGCCTTTTAAGATTAGGTTTATTTTTAAAAATTATTTTAGGTTCAGGGCCTACTATGTTGGATATTTCACTATCGGACCGTAAAATGTCCCAATGTTTATTCATCATATCCATTACTTCACTTGTATCCTTAGTAAAAAACAGACAGGGTCTAGTTTCCATTTGTTCAACCATTTTGTGGTCTGTAGTATTATGGGTTTGTTCAGAGAAGTATGGCTTTGCCTTAGTGGCTCTTAAGTCATGTACCTCCATTACAACTTTTTCTATTGTTTCGACATCATAGCCTCTTGAAATAAACCTACTTTTCAATTCTTCCACCTCCTTCCTATAACAATCTTCTATTGGGTTGAGCCTGGACGCTCTCATGAACTGTCCTTTCAGTATATTATGGAATATATGCCTGGGATGCATACTATTCCTATGGAGTAGTGTGTTCCTATAACATAACTTTCTATGAATAGAAGTATTCAACAGTCCACTACTCAGCCTAGTCACTTCAACATCCAAATATGAGATTCTATTCTCCGAATAATTCAGAGTGAATTTCAAAAAGTTGGTGGAGGTATCCATGTAGGCCACGAAATTATTGAGAGTATCTATGTCCCCTAGCCAAACAAAAAAGAGGTCATCAACGAACCTCGTACAAGCCCACATACTTCCTAAATAAATCAGAGGCATACAAGAATCTATCTTCCCATGCTGCCATTACTAGGTTGGCGTAGCTATTGGCACAAGAAGTGCCCATAGCTACGCCATCCTTTTGCAAGTACACCTCCTCCCCAAAGAGGAAAACATTGTTAGTTAGAATGGTTTCTAAATATAAGGTAAGCAACTCAATATTGTTACTCAGTAAGTCTGAGTGTGCCCTCAGATATTCCTGTATATATGTAATACCTACATCATTGGGTATTACAGTGAATAAGCTTACAACGTCCAATGTGACCAAATAATACATCTTATCTTCATCTAACTGACTACTATATGTGTATAAGTCCAATATAAATTGTTTACTGTCCTTTAATATATAGTTATTCATATCAACTAAAGGTCTAAGCTGAGATTCAGTGTAGATTGAAAGGGGCTCAGTAACCCACCCCTGCCCGGCAACAATTGGTCGCATCGGAGGCTCTGAAAAAAGATGATAGTCTGGTAATTAGACCGGCCGACAAAGGGGGCCCTATAGTACTTATGGACTTGGTAGATTATAATGAAAGGATGAATAGAATGTTAAGTGATGAAAAATTCTATCAGAAGATAGATATGAGGGCAGTGAAAGAGAAGGTCTTTGAGGTTTATTATATGTTAGATGACCTTGTGTTATCATCTGACATTACTGATGAACTGTATGGGTATTTTAAGGTCAATAACCCGGTTTTGCCTGTAATTCAGGGGCTGCCAAAGATACACAAATCTTTAACAGAGCCTCCGATGCGACCAATTGTTGCCGGGCAGGGGTGGGTTACTGAGCCCCTTTCAATCTACACTGAATCTCAGCTTAGACCTTTAGTTGATATGAATAACTATATATTAAAGGACAGTAAACAATTTATATTGGACTTATACACATATAGTAGTCAGTTAGATGAAGATAAGATGTATTATTTGGTCACATTGGACGTTGTAAGCTTATTCACTGTAATACCCAATGATGTAGGTATTACATATATACAGGAATATCTGAGGGCACACTCAGACTTACTGAGTAACAATATTGAGTTGCTTACCTTATATTTAGAAACCATTCTAACTAACAATGTTTTCCTCTTTGGGGAGGAGGTGTACTTGCAAAAGGATGGCGTAGCTATGGGCACTTCTTGTGCCAATAGCTACGCCAACCTAGTAATGGCAGCATGGGAAGATAGATTCTTGTATGCCTCTGATTTATTTAGGAAGTATGTGGGCTTGTACCGGAGGTTCGTTGATGACCTCTTTTTTGTTTGGCTAGGGGACATAGATACTCTCAATAATTTCGTGGCCTACATGGATACCTCCACCAACTTTTTGAAATTCACTCTGAATTATTCGGAGAATAGAATCTCATATTTGGATGTTGAAGTGACTAGGCTGAGTAGTGGACTGTTGAATACTTCTATTCATAGAAAGTTATGTTATAGGAACACACTACTCCATAGGAATAGTATGCATCCCAGGCATATATTCCATAATATACTGAAAGGACAGTTCATGAGAGCGTCCAGGCTCAACCCAATAGAAGATTGTTATAGGAAGGAGGTGGAAGAATTGAAAAGTAGGTTTATTTCAAGAGGCTATGATGTCAAACAATAGAAAAAGTTGTAATGGAGGTACATGACTTAAGAGCCACTAAGGCAAAGCCATACTTCTCTGAACAAACCCATAATACTACAGACCACAAAATGGTTGAACAAATGGAAACTAGACCCTGTCTGTTTTTTACTAAGGATACAAGTGAAGTAATGGATATGATGAATAAACATTGGGACATTTTACGGTCCGATAGTGAAATATCCAACATAGTAGGCCCTGAACCTAAAATAATTTTTAAAAATAAACCTAATCTTAAAAGGCTCTTGTGTAGGCCTAGGTATTTGAGAAAATTACATGACACAGATAAGAATACAGTTCCCTGTGGTAAATGTAACCACTGTATGCATATTAATGAAGAATTAGTGTTTGTACATCCTATCACTAAATATAAATTTTATTTTCATACAGATACGGATTGTGGTAGTAAGAATGTGGTATACCTGGCAAAATGTTTGGCCTGCCAAGCATTTTATATAGGGAAGACGAATAGAGCCCTTAAAGATCGAATAAGGGAGCATAATTACCACATTAGAATAGGATCTGAGTTCAATGCCCTAGCAAAGCACTATAAAGCAGAAGGTACTGGTCATGTTTTTAATTTCTGCATCATACAGCAGTTACAGGAGGGATGCAGAGGAGGAGATATAATAAACAGGACCTTGGAATGTGAGAGTAGATGGATCGTGAGGTGTAGGGCAGATGAACCACCAGGGTTGAACGACAAGGTTCAAATTAAACCTTTTTTAAGAGGCAGGAGAGTATATAGACCCTAATAAATTATTCATAGGAGGCACCTTCAGTTTAGTTATACATCCCATGTAGGTTTCGATAGGTTGAATGTATTGCAATGTTTTATAGTGTTTTATAGATTTTTAGCTTAAACCTCTACATTTTTACATGTTTTTAGATTCTTTTACTGTTTCTATGTTTTAATAAGTTTTAGAAATGTTAGTGATTGTATTTCAACTGTATTAACTATATTGCATGCAGATTTTAGATCAATTGTGTATAGAGAATTGAAGTTATATGCATGCAATGAAATATTTTGAAGTGAGCACTTTAAAAACCAATTAAGCTTTCCACCAATTGTAGTCTTTGGATGAATATTTAAAATGGAATTGAAATGTGGTTCTTGTATAGTCTGAGGAAGCCGAAAGGTGAAAGCGCTTACTGTCTGGTGTTATTTTGTGAAATAAAGAACAAGTTTGGATGAGCTGAATAGCGACTTGGCGTTTCTTATAAAGAGTGGATTATTTAAGTATTACTGCAACTGTGAGGTCTTGCCTTTAACAAATAGCGTTTGGTGGTGAATGACTTTAACAGATAAAGAGTGGATTATTCAAGTATTACTGCAACTGTGAGGTCTTGCCTTCAACAAACAGCGTCTGGTGGTGAATGACTTTAACAGATAACTTTTTATTCACGCTGTTTGTAAACTCCGTTTTTGTGCTGTGCTGTGTTGTGCTGCTTTATTTATTGTATCAACCTAAAAAAACTAGCGTGGATAGAACTCCCAAACCTTGTAAAACTGACCCAACTTACTGAGGCATTTAAAATACTCAAACACCCTGACAAATGTCCTTCACTTGAGAACTTAGTCTTACCATATACCAACCTAAACAGTCTACGCTCTTCTAACAGGCCACTCTTGAAAATGGTTAAATCTTTCAACTCAGGAGGTGATGCACTATTTACAAACATCGTTGGAAAAGTTTGGAACTCACTTCCTCTTAGTATTCTCACAATTACTTGTCTACCCCAATTCAAAAAACAACTTTTCCACCACTTCCAGTCGCACTGGCTATGCCAATGCTCATTTCCTGATTAACCCTACCTAGGATCCTAAATGTCTTCAATTTCTCGCTCAAACCTTAATCCTCTTTTATTCTTCCTGTAACAAAACTCTCATAATAGACCACTATCCGGTGTCTACTAGTTTCTCACAGGAATAGTCGTCTCCTTATCTACATCTTATGATTGCTCTTTTTTTTTCCAGTAAATGTATTAAAAGAATTTACCTATAGAACTTATATTAGTATAATTACTACATTGTTTATTTGTTTTTATAACATAATGACATGTATTCGTGTAATCATCCTCAATATCTAATATGTATTTTACTTAACTCATAATTGCTGTTTTTGTCTGATTTTGGAGCTTTTCTCCCTGGGCCTCCGCTGAAAATGGACATGTATCCAGTCGGATTTCTCCCGGTAAACAAATGTAAAATAAAATAAAATAAATAAATGAGGTCAGGTAAGACCTACTACACAACACTTGTCCATGGTTATCCTACACATGTGTGATGCTCCTCACACAAATAGAGCAAGGCCATACACTTCATGCCACACAAAACCATCCTATTATTTACATCACTGTATGTATATGTCAGGTAGGGCTTTGAATGTACCCATTCCTGAGGAGGATGCCACAATGCAGCGCAGAGAATGCTACAGGCACTCCATCTCCATGGTTAGTGGATGATTACCCATGATAAACCTGATTTGCTCTTTGTTGACAATGCCTGGAAGATTAATGAAACCAGGGCTCTCTGCGGCCAGAAGAGAATATGTGATCAAGTGACATGTTGAGCCACTGATATAAGTGCCACTAAAGGTCAGGCTGTCCACCTGGTAGCAACTCGCTGATTGAGCCATGTTTAACAATTCTACCATCCACAGAGGAGTCCTGGATCTTGGTGCAGAGCTGTGCCAACCACCCAGAATATCTGCTGGAGAAGCTCCAGGTGGGTATGTCTTCCATTGAGAAGTATCTACCAAAGTAGGTAAATGCTTGGTTTAATACATTTTATAAGCATAACCACTTGTTTTCACAGAAACATCATGATTATACGTGTGCATACCACCATTACCTATTCATCTGCCATACAAGTGTATCAGATAGTATTTATTTATTTATTCACTGCTATTCACTTATTGGTGAAGGGTCTTATGTAGTGCATTTGATTTTTATTTATTTTCACAAGTGCAGTGTTATCAAGGTCCTCCTATGTGGATATACTTCTGCCAGATGTTGAGGAACCTTCCTGCTCTAATGATAATGGTAGCCAAATTCTGGCACTGACAGGAGTGACTATGTCACCACTGGACACAAGCAATGTGGCATCTATATCCCCAGCCCATTCAGTGGATATTGCTTCTGTGTCTGTGGAATCCACCATACAAACACAGGAAGACACACAGGAACAGAAGAACGCAATATGATCTACTCAAAAAGGGATGTCTTCACCTGTGGAACACCCCCCCCCTCCCTTGGCTACTGCAAGCTGCACTGAGCAAGTGGAAGGCATGAATAGATGTTGTGCGAGTGCCTGTGCAAGTTACGCATACCATCCCCCACCCAAGATAGCTGTTTCAGTGGCCGCAACCCAGTGTATGTATAAGGCCATAATACAGGGATAGGCTGACACCACCACAGTCCTTGCTAAGCTGGTAAAGGTAGCGCAATGCCTGTGTGATGATCTCATGGAATGCATGTGCCACATGTACAACATCAAGGAGATGTGACATGGAGTTTGCACATAGCTCTGCAGCCAGATAACATTGCAGATGCACTTCCCATGAACATCCCTCTTCAATCTCTGGCGGTGAGGGTCACAATGGAAGTGGAGGCCATGGTCAGGCATATGTAGTGTTACCACTCCACTCTGTCATCCAGTATTGAGGGAAGTACGTTGTGACATGGCTGTCCATGTAGATGAGGCATGCTTGTGTTCTGGATCATGGCTGTTAGCCTCCTAGGAGAGAGCACTTCCATGGATTGGAAGATGAATAGTCTAAGAACATCTCTCTTGGGAGAGCCCTGGACCTATTAGATCCCACCACAGAGCTGCAACATCTGCTGATGCTGTGTCCCAGCAAGCCCTAAATCCCACTTCTGCAATGCCCACTTACACACACACACACACACACACACACACACACACACACACACACACACACACACACACACAAACACACACACACGCACACACACACACACACACACACACACACACACACACACACACACACACACACACACACACACACACACACACACACACACACGTGCACACACACATACCCCCCACACACATACACAGCAATGACCACAGCATCCCCACCTTGGCCAGTCTATCCCAGTCTCCCAACCCCGTAGGTCTAACATGCACACACACACACACACACACACACACACACACACACACACACACACACACACACACACACACACACACACACACACACAAAGAGACAGCACAAAATAATGTTCAAAAGCACCAACACAGATACAACTGCCTGTTAGTGACACCTGACAATGTGCCTCTCATACCTGTGCGTTTGATTATCTCTTTGTTACTTAGGCAGCCAATATCTGATGCACAGTGTGACCTGTCTATGATTGCTAGAGCAATGGATGAAAGTTTGCATGCATCACTTATTTTGTTTTTGTATAATATTTTTCTCTGGTCTACAGTTATAAACCAGCCATCCCTTCATAGCCAGTGCCATGACATACTGTGCCCACCTTCATCTAGCATAGCCCTCCTGTGCATGCCAGCTCCCCTGCAGCCTTTTCATCAGCCACCTCCTGCTTCACAGGCTCCTCCCCTGCAAGCCAGCTCCCCTGTAGCCTTCACTTCAGGCATAGGGTTGCCACCTTTCTTTGTGGCTAAAACTGGAGTAAAGCCACACCCCTCACATCACCAGTAAGCCCACCCACTCTCCCACCCATATTCCCACCCATTTTGTGAAACACAATTACATCACCTGGTGGGGAACACCCTCTTTTCCAATCCTGCTGCCTGTTTTCAGCTGATTTACTATGCTTTTCTGTAAAAAAGCATAGTAAATCAGTCGATTTACAAACTCTGATAGTCTGTTTCCTTTTTTGAAACAGAATACCAAAGTTTGTACAGTGTTTTCCGGACTACCGGAGAATCAGTTTGATTTCAGGATAGTCCGGAAAAAAATCGGAGGGGTGGCAACCCTAATCAGGCATCTCCTGCTTCACAGGCTCCTCCCGTACAACCAGCTCTTCCACAATCTCCTCACTAGGTAACTCCTCCTTCAAAGGCACTTGCCCTGCAAGCCTGTTGCCCCACAGCCACAACAGTCACTTCCTCCACTGCTGAGTCTGGAACTTCCTCCTCCTGAATGTGTCTGCCCCACAGTAAATGGTTGTAATATAGTGTTACGTAACATTGCAGAGAATGAGAAGATATGACTGCATATGGGAGGATTATACTGCAAGACACCCTAGATGCACACAGGCTATGGAAGAAGGCCTTCAGCAGACCAAGTATATATTTGAAAACGACATGGGTCAGTGACAGGGCATCACTGTAGCCATTGTCTTCCCATGGTCTGAAAATGTCTGATACATGTCATTAAACATGACTCCAGGCTATACCCAGCATTTCCGATAACATGTCCCAGTGTAAAATCATCTCAGATAAACTGTTATCTAACTGCACCTGTGTCAAATGTGAGAGTTGTGGGCACTGTCCTATGTAAAATCATCTCACACAAACCACTGTTATCTAATCACACCTATGTCATATGTGAGAGTTGTTGGCACCTGTCGCATGTAAGAGTTGTGGGCACTGTCCCTATGTAAATTCATCTCATACAAAGTGCTGTTATCTAATCGCACCTGTGTCATATGTGAGAGTTGTGGGCACCTGTCATATGTGAGAGTTGTGGGCACTGTCCCTATGTAAAATCATCTCACACAAAGTGCTGTTATATAATCGCACCTGTCACACGTGAGAGTTGTGGGCACCGCCCTGTGTAAAATCATGTCACACAAACTGCTGTTATCTAATCCAACCTGTTTAATATGTGAGAGTTCTAGCCACATATCGTATCTGAGAGTTGTGGGCACCATCCCTATGTAAAATCATCTCACACAAAGTGCTGTTATATAATCGCACCTCTGTCACATGTGAGAGCTGTGGGCACCGTCCCTGTGTAAAATGATTTCACACAAAATGCTGTTATGTAATCGCACCCGTGTCACATGTGAAACTTGTGGGCACATGTATGTTAGAATTGTGGGCACTGTCCCTAAGTAAAATCATTTCACACAAACTGCTGTTATCTAATCGCACCTGTGACATATGTGAGAATTGTGGGCACTTGTCATATGTGAGAGTTGTGGGCACCATCCCTATGTAAAATAATTTCACACAAAGTGCTGTTATATAATCGCACATGTGTCACATGTGAGAGTTGTGGGCACTGTCCCTGTATAAAACCATGTCACACAAACTGCTGTTATCTAATCACACCTGTGTCATATATGAGAGTTCGGGGCACATCTATGTGAGAGTTGTGGGTACCGTCCCTAGGTAAAATTATCTCAAAGTGCTGTTATCTAATCGCACCTGTGTCATAAGTGAGAGTCATGGGCACCTGTCACATATGAGAGTTGTGGGCACCGTCCCTATGTAAAATCATCTCACACATAGTGCTGTTATATAATTGCACCTACGTCACATGTAAGAGTTGTGAGCACTGTCCCTGTAAAAATAATTTCACACAAAGTGCTGTTATATAATCGCAGCTGTGTCACATGTGAGAGTTGTGAGCACTGTCCCTATGTAAAATCATCTCACACAAAGTGCTGCTATCTAATCTAACTGTGTCATATGTGAGAGGTGTGGGCACCATCACTGTGTAAAACCATCTTTCATAAAGTGCTGTTATATAATCGCAGCTCTGTCATATGTGAGAGTTGTGGGCACTGTCACTGTGTAAAATCATCTCACACAAAGTGATGTTATATAATCGCAGCTATGTCACATGTGAGAGTTATGGGCACTGTCCCTATGTAAAATCATCTCACACAAACTGCTGTTATTTAATCACACCTGTGTTATATCTGAGAGTTGTGAGCACATCTCGTATATGACCATTGTGGGCACCGTCCCTGTGTAAAATCATCTCACACAAAGTGCTGTTATGAAATCGCACCTGTCTCACATGTGAGAGTTGTGGGCATCGTCCCTCTGTAAAATCATCTCACACAAAGTGCTGTTATATAATCGCACCTGTGTCAAATGTGAGAGTTGTGGGCACCATCCCTCTGTAAAATCAGCTCACACAAAGTGCTGTTATATAATTGTACCTGTGTCATATGTGAGAGGTGTGGGCACCATCCCTGTGTAAAATCATCTCACACAAAGTGCTGTTATGAAATCGCACCTGTTTCACATGAGAGTTGTAGGCACCGTCCCTATGCAAAATCATCTCACACAAAGTGCTGTTATATAATCACACCTGTGTCACATGTGAGAGTCGTGTGTACATCCCTATGTAAAATCATGTCACACAAACTACTGTTATATAATTGCACCTGTGTCAAATGTGAGAGTTGTGGGCACAAGAACCAAGATGCTATCCACCAAAAAAAGGAAGCCAATCTGGTGGTCCCCTGCCATAAACAAACTCTACAACAGAAGGAAGAAACTGTTGCAAAAGACAGTAAAATCCCATGAGTGGAGGAGTTCCCGGGTCAGCCTCAGTAAGAAGCTGATATCCCTTATAAGATCCTCCACTGATTCTAGGGACAACCACAAAGCATTCTATAGCTATGTCAAGAATCTCAGTAGCAACACCCAGATCTGCTCTGAGTTACAGCACAACGGCATGGAAATTACAGAACCAATTGATATTGCCAACGTCCTGGCAGACAGGTTCAGTGCTAACTTTACACCCCTCTCACCCCCTAAAGGGCTCATATCTATACAGGAAGAATGCAGAGTCCCTGTAATCACAACTACGCAGGTAGAAGCTGCACTCTCTAAAGCCAAAAACACAGCATCCATGGGACGAGACAACATCCCAGGCTGCGTTTTACATGAATTTCAGAACAAACTGGCTCCCCACCTAAGCACCATGTTCAATCATAGTCTCATATCACACTTTGTGCCCACTGAATGGTGCACAGCAACAGTTATCCCACTACACAAAGGGGGAGCCACCACTGATCCCGGGAACTATCGCCCTATTAGCCTGATGAGCCTGGTCTGTAAGGCCATGGAACGTATCATCATGGAACTCATAAACAAAGACATTGGTAACCTCCAAACTCTGGACCCCACCCAGTTCAGGTTTGTGAAAGGCAGATCATGCCTCCTGAACCTGATCGACTTCTTTGAGGCAGTCACCAAAGCTGTAGAAGAGGGTAAGGGGGTTCACACAGCCTATCTTGACCTCGCCAAGGCTTTCAACACCATCCCCCATTCTGGAATTATAGCTAAACTCACTAAACTAGGTATAAATACCTACGTCACAAGATGGGTTGCCAAATGGCTCACTGACAGAACCCACACTGTAAAAGTTGCAGACTCCAAATCTGACGTCAAACCAGTGACAAGTGGAGTACCACAGGATTCAGTCCTGGGACCTCTCCTGTTTGGTATCTACTTCTCTGAAGTACAGGCAAACACAGAAGGCCTTTGGCTAATGAAGTTTGTAGACGACTGCAAAATAGTAGCCATAGTTGAGTCCCCAAATGATGTGGACATCCTATAGAAGGGCCTCACTGAGACAGTTGCCTGGTGTCAGAGCCATGGCCTCAAGCTCAATGCCAAAAAGTGCATTGTCATCCCCTTTGGTAAAAACTCTGTACCCATGAACTGCCACACAGGTGGCAGTCTACTTAATGCCAAATGTGTGATATGAGAACTGGGGACCCAGGTGGACCTTAGTCCCTCCTTTGATAATCACATCGCCACAGCAGTGAAGAAATCCTTCTATGTGGCACACCTCATCACAAAAGGGTTCTCATCTAGGAAAAAAGAGGTCATTGTTCCCCTCTACTCGACACTCATTAGACCCATTATAGAGTACAATGCCCCTTTTGGAATGTACCTCACAAGACATCTGCAGCAGCTGGAAAGGCCACAGAAGTACCTCACAAAGAGGATTACTGGCCTCAAACAGATGCCCTACACTGACTGTCTCAAAAAACTCCAGCTTTACTCCATAGCATATTGCCTACTCCGAGGTGATCTCTGCCTAACATATAAAGCTATGTCAAACTCAGAGCTGTTGGACATGCTACACCTAAAGAAGTCCCAATCTCTCCAAGCTACATGCTCTAGGGACCTAAACCTTGTCACCACAATAAACAGAACGTGCTGGAGAAATAGATTCCTGTCCCAGAGACTTCCTATACTCTGGAACAAGCTACCCATCTATGTCAAGCAAAGTTCCTCATTAGCAATCTTCAAGAAAAATCTTGATAAGTGGATGGAAAATAGGAAATACACCCCGGGGATCACTTCTGTGGCTCTGCTCGACAGGGGCACAGGAAAATAACTTTCTTGGGTGGCGTAAGCCAGGGAACCTTGTTAGCTAGGCTTACTTAGGCCATTGGGTTGATAGCCTAGTACCTACCTATGAACATGCTGTGAGAGTTGTGGGCACCATCCCTATGTAAAATCATCTCACACAAAGGGCTGTTATCTAATCGCACCTGTGTCACATGTGAGAGGCGTGGACACCGTCACTGTGCAAAATCATGTCACACAAACTGCTGTTATATAATCGCAAATGTGTCATATGTGAGAGTTGTGGGCACATGCTGTATGTGAGAGTTGTGGGCACCATTCCTATGTAAAATCATCTCACAAAAAGTGCTGTTATCTAATCGCACCTGTGTCACATGTGAGAGGTGTGGACACCATCACTGTGCAAAATCATGTCACACAAACTGCTGTTATATAATCGCAAATGTGTCATATGTGAGAGTTGTGGGCACCGTTCCTATGTAAAATCATCTCACAAAAAGTGCTGTTATCTAATTGCACCTGTGTCATATCTGAGAGTTGTGGGCACATGTCGTATGTGAGAGTTATAGGCACCATCCTGTGTAAAATCATCTCACAGAAACTGCTGTTATATAATCGCACCTGTGTCACATGTGAGAGGTGTGGGCACCGTCACTGTGTAAAGTCATGTCACACAAACTGCTGTTATATAATCACACCTGTGTCATATGTCAGAGTTGTGGGAACATGTCGTATGTGAGAGCTGTGGGCACCATCCGTATGTAAAATCATCTCACACAAAGTGCTGTTACCTAATCACACCTGTGTCACATGTGAGAGTTGTGGACACACCCCTATGTAAAATCATCTCACACAAAGTGTGGTTATCTAATTGCACCAGTGTCATACGTGAGAGTTGTTGGCATCATCCCTGTGTAAAATCATCTCACACAAAGTGCTGTTATCTAATTGCACCTGTGTTATATGTGAGAGTTGTGGGCACCATCCCTGTGTAAAATCATCTCACACAAAGTGTTGTTATATAATCGCATCTGTGTCACATGCGAAAGTTGTGGGCACCATCTATATGTAAAATTATCTCTCACAAACTACTGTTATAGAATTGCATATGTGACATATGTGAGAGTTGTGGGCACCATCCCTGTGTAAAATCATCTCACACAAACTGCTATCTAATAGCACATGTGTCATATGTGAGAGTTCTGGGCACCTTCCCTGTGTCAAATCATCTCACACAAAGTGCAAGTGCTGTTACATAATTGCAGCTGTGTCACATGTGAGAGTTGTGAGTACTGTCCCTATGTAAAATCATCTCACACAAACTGCTGTTATCTAATCGTACCTGTGTCATATGTGACAGTTGTGGGCACTGCCCCTGTGTAAAATCATCTCACACAAAGTCCTGTTATATAATTGCACCTGTGACATATGTGAGAGTTGTGGGCACCGCCCCTGTGTAAAATCATCTCACACAAACTGCTGTTTTATAATTGCACCTGTGTCGTATGTGAGAGTTGTGGGCACCATCCCTGTGTAAAATCATCTCACAAAAAGTTCTGTTATCTAATCGTACCTGTGTCATATGTGATAGGTGTGGGCACCATCCCTGTGTAAAATTATCTCACATATAGTGCTGTTATATAATCGCACTCGTGTCATATGTGAGGTTTGTGGGCACCGTCCCTGTGCAAAATCCTCTTACAAAAAGTGCTGTTATATAATAGCACCTGTGTCACATGTGAGAGATGTGGACACCGTCCCTGTTTAAAATCATCTAACACAAAGTGCTGTTATATAATCACACCTGTGCCACACGTGAGAGTTGTGGGTACATCCCTATGTAAAATCATGTCACACAAACTGCTGTTATATAATTGCACCTGTGTCATATGTGAGAGTTGTGGGCACCTTCCCTGTGTAAAATCATCTCACACAAACTGCTGTTACCTAATCATTTCTGTGTCATATGTGAAAGATGTGGCCACTGTCTCTATATAAAATCATCTCACACAAACTGCTATCTAATCGCACCTGTGCCATGTGTGAGAGTTGTGGGTATGTGTCGTATGTGAGAGTTGTGGGCACCGTCCCTGTGTAAAATCATCTTACAAAAAGCGCTGTTATTTAATAGCACCTGTGTCATATGTCAGAGTTGTGGGCACACGTCACATGTGAGAGTTGTGGGCACTGTCCCTATGTAAAATCATCTCACACAAACTGCTGTTATCTAATCGCACCTGTGTCACATGTGAGAGTTGTGAGCACCATCCCTGTGTAAAATCATCTCACACAAAGTGCTGTTATATAATCGTACCTGTGTCATATATGAGAGGTGTGGGCACCGTCACCATGTAAAATCATCTCACACAAAATGCAGTTATATAATTGCACGTGTGTCACATGTGACAGTTGTAGGCACCATCCCTGTGTAAAATCGTCTCACACAAAGTGCTGTCATATAATTGCACCTGTGTCATATGTGAGAGTTGTGGGCACTGTCCCTGTGTAAAATCAACTCACACAAAGTGCTGTTATGTAATCGCACCTGTGTCACGTGAGAGTTGTATACATCATCCCTATGTAAATCATCTCACCAAAGTGCTGTTATATAATCACACCTGCGTCACATGTGAGAGTTGTGGGTACATCTCTATGTAAAATCATGTCACACAAACTGCTGTTATATAATTGCACCTGTATCATATGTGAGAGTTGTGGGCACCGTCCCTATGTGAAATCATCTCACACAAAGTGCTGTTATCTAATAGCACCTGTGTCATATGTGAGAGGTGTGGGCACCGTCCCTGTGTAAAATCATCTCACAGTAACTGCTGTTATATAATCGTACCTGTGTCATATGTGAGAGTTGTGGGCACCATCCCTGTGTAAAATCATCTCACATAAAGTGCTGTTATATAATCATACCTGTGTCACATGTGATAGGGCACAATCTATATGTAAAATCATCTCACACAAACTACTGTTATATAATGGCACATTTGTCATATGTGAGAGTTGTGGGCACTGTCAGAGCGGCCTGCAGCCATATTGTACATTATATCCTGGGATTTACTTGTCACCTGACAGTTTATAGGCTTGAGCTCCATAGGTTGGATGCACATGCTTCCCTGCTCCCTAGGAGAGACCTTTATTTCACTGCGGATGCAGTCTATGATCTCCAGTACCTCAGGGAATTGGGCTATGTCCTGAAAAGCCCAGATGATATTGGATGTTGGCTCTCTATCCTCCGTGGTAACTGAAAACCATACATGCTTCCCCACATGTTGTAGCATGGTACAAATGAACTAATGAAGTGTCTTTAAGACAGATGCCTGGGATACATACATTATGTCCTCCATTGGTAACTGAAATATCCCTGTAGCTAGTATTCTGAAAGCCACACATACCTTGGTATTGACAGAGATATGTACTCTATGCATCTGATGAGTCTTCCTACTAGGGTGACATATCTCAGCCAGTTCGTACATGAAGCCTCTGCCCATACAGTAGCAGTCCAAAGTTTTAGTGTCATGGAGGGCATATGTTACACACAGATGGATGATATGGGGCCGCTGGACTGCACAAAGAATAACAGTGCGACTCCTGAAAGTGAGTAGAGCCTGATATATATGTACAGATTTACTAGGGCAGCAGCAGTCTCATACATGCTTTTGTGGTCCATGCCCTGTAACTCTAAGATTTTACTGTGGAGTTAGCTTCGATGTGGTATCTATACATCTCTGAATCACTCTGCCATGTTGTTACACTTTATTTCCATTCACAAGTACCCTTATTTTAATAATATTCCTCATTACCATGCAGGCCACGGAACTTCTCTGGTTTCCATGCTCTGGCTCAGTGTGTCTGTGAATTTCTTCACCTTGCACGACTGTTATTTTCCCAAAATGACATACCCCTATGTAAAAACATTTCTGAATCCCAGGGTTTAACTTTATGGTCATTTTTTGTTTATCTGTATCACATTTTTGCCAGCAATGGAAATTCTTGTTTACTTGAATTGTGTGTAACAGGAGGTGCTGATTGTGTTTTGTAGGTTGATGCTGGGAAGATGGCATTTGGTATAACGGGGTTTCTTTGTTAGCGTCTCTTAACTGTTTTCTCTTGAAAGCCCCTATGTTTTAGTGGATTTTTACACTGCGGTCATCAGTGTAAAGACTGAATAGGAAAAGCAAAACTGTTTCTAGTTAGTGTTTCATGCTGCAATAGTTGAAGTTGGAGGACAATAGGTTTACTGACAGTGTGGAATTAAAATAGAATACCTTGATGAAAAAAACACAGGCTTCTTCCTGCCTTGGGTTAAAAAAATATATACACTGTAGAGCTGATCTTGTTGTTTTATAATTTGCAAGCAGGCCACGGCTTATATGTATCTTGAATTGTACGACCCTTAGTCTGCCTGAATCTCCTGCTGCATATGGCAAGTGAGGCAGAAGATGTTATTTCTTGGTTTACTGAGACAATTTTGATATGTTATTGACTACAACAGTTTGAGAGTGGTTAGGACTACTCACTCTAATACACTTGAATATGAGCTGCTCCTTACTTTATAAATCCATAATGATGTAGCATTATCATGCATGCAACATAATATACTGCCCAGCAGAGACATCTTCAATACGATAATGGTGCCTGTAGGCACAGGGGAATGGCCAGCTGAGCTTTCATTTAACTGCTCTGCATAGTATCAAAGTGAGAGAAGATGATGTGCATAGAATCTGCTTATATATCTACAAAGGAAAGGACATGGCTGTAACATTAACCTACATACAGAAAAACATGGCAGAAAACCAACTGACAGTAAGTTTGAGCAGTATGAAGAATATAAATGAAACCGCGTATAAGATACACGATAAGCTGTAAAAGACACTTACTCTTCATTACCTCACAGCTGCGTATGATAAATTCCTCTGGGCAAAGAACTGTGGTTGTGTACGATAATCACCCAAAGTGTAACTCATATGGCCATGTATAAATACAAATACTGCTACTATAAACTACATCATCTCAAATGTTATGCCTGTTAGCCTAGACTCAGTCTTCCATATACATGTATATAAAGCATCGAATTACTACTTCATCGAGAAGACATTGCTGAAAATGCAGAACATCAAACACCTGGAACATCGAAAACCTTCCATGGGAAAAGAACCACTTAGCCACCATGGTGCACTTTGCCCTTTCGCCAGTGAAGTGCAATTTCGGATTTGGGATATTTAGTTAGGGGGTGTGTGCTGATGGGTTTGATTTGCTTCATTTATTTATTTTTTTTACTTTGGTTAATGGTTGCTTTCCTGGGGTATCCAGGTGTTCGATGTTCTGCAGTTTTGGTAATGTCGTCTCGATGAAGTGGTAATTCAATACTTTGAAGTAGATCCATATATGTATATAGCTATATCTATCTATCTATCTATATATATATCTATATATATATATATATATATATATATATATATATATATATATATGGGATCCGTACTGTCTACCGAATGACTGTTTCACCGAAAGTGAAACGGCCAAGCACACTTTCGCGAAAGTGCTTTTCACCGAAAAAGCACTTTTGTGACAGTGTGCTAAAAAAAAAGAGAGAAAAATGTGGGGAAATGGATGTTGTTGAGATCGTAGCACAGTGGGGATAAGGGAATATTCCCCTTTTCCCACTGTAGTATGATATCGGAGTGAGAATATAAAAGTAGGGGGGTGTGGGGGTGCAGGGGGGCTTGTCCCCCTGTGTAAACGTGAGTTCTGTGGGGTTTTTTTTAAATGCTATTTTTTTTTTTTTTGCACACTTTATTGAAGGTGCTTTTTCAGTGAAAAGGACTTTCGCTAAAGTGTGTTCGGCCGTTTTAGTTTCTGTGTTATGGGCGTTCGGTACATTGTCCTAGATATATATATATATATGCACGCACACATACGCACATTCATACATACACACACACACACACACACACACACACACACACACACACATATATGATTATACATATGGGATTACTTTAAGTAATTGAAACACAAAAATGTGTCGAACTTTCAAACACTGACTGCATAACACCGAAAACACAAATGTTGACAAGCTACTATGCATGTGCTGAGAAATAACCCTGACGCATGCAAAATTAAAAAAAAAACAGAAAAGATTGTTTTTGCAGTGGTCAGAGAGATCGGCAGTCCTTGGAATTTGAGACTATACCCCTTCCATGGGGATTGTATAATCTTAGCGTTAGTACATATAATTAGCAGGGGGTGTGGGGGTGCAGGGATGGTTGCCGCCCTGCAAAAAACATTGTTTTCAAGTTTGCTTGTTCTGAGGTTATGCTTAGATCATGTACATTGAGCCACTGACATTGTGAATGCCAATTTTTTCATTCAACATATGCAATATTGACATTTGACTACTTTGGTGTATTCCAGTACACCCTATATATATATATATATATATATATAGAGAGAGAGAGAGAGAGAGAGACACATACGTATATATATATATATATATATATATATATATATATAGCTATATCTATCTATGTGTGTATATATATATATATATATATATATATATATATATATATATATACATATATACATATAGGTTCATAGGTTCATAGGTTCATACTAGGCTATCTGCCCTAGGGCATTTATAAGTCTAGCCAGAGTGTGTTTGGCTTTCGCCACCCATTTTAAATTAATTTTGCTATGCCTTTTTTGAGGTTAGTATACTGTGCCTCTGTCTAACAGTGACACAGAAGTGATAGCCGGGGTAAACCTACGATCTCCCATCCACTCATCAAGATTCCTCTTGAAGAGAGTCAATGTGGGACTCTGCCTAACCTGGACTGGGATTTTATTCCAGAGTGAAGGGAGCCTCTGGGTTATGAATCTGTCCCTCCAGCATGTCCTATTTATTTCAGTGCTGAGGTT
This sequence comes from Protopterus annectens, assembly GCF_019279795.1. Lineage (NCBI taxonomy): Eukaryota > Metazoa > Chordata > Ceratodontiformes > Protopteridae > Protopterus > Protopterus annectens. The sequence continues at coordinate 897,221,041 of NC_056733.1, forward strand.
CAAGTCTCTCAAGCGCGTAGCTCGATGGGATTTGGATTTTCTGAGGTGCAGCATGTCCATTAATTCCGGGTTGGACATGGCTTTATACGTCAGGCACAGATCGCCTCTGAGCAGGCGGTATGCCACTGAGAAGAGCTGGAGTTTCTTTAACCAGGCAGCATATGGCATCTGTTTGAGCCCTTTGATCCTCTTGGTGAGGTACTTTTGGGGTCTTTCCAGTTGTTGCAGGTGTCTGGTAAGGTACATCCCAAAACGGGCATTGTACTCAATTATGGGCCTGATGAGGGATGAGTAAAGAGGCACGATGACCTCCCCTGATCTAGATGTGAATCCCGTCATGATTAGGCGGGCTATATAAAATGTTTTTCTAACCACTTTGGCCACGTGGTTGTCAAATGAGAGATTGCTATCAACTTGGGTCCCCAGGTCCCTAATGACTTCTTCTGTACTTAATGGATTACCACCTATGTGGTAATTTGTGGGCACTTTGTTTTTGCCAAAGGGGATGACTATACACTTTTTGGCGTTTAGCTTGAGGCCATGGCTCTGGCACCAGTTGTCTGTTTCTATGAGGCCCTTTTGGAGGATGCTTGTGTCGGCTGGAGAGTTGATTATGGCGCCCAGTTTGCAGTCATCTGCGAACTTGGTCAGGCACAGTCCTTCCGTGTTGGCTTGTACCACCGAGAAATATATACCGAACAAGAGAGGTCCCAGGACTGAGCCTTGTGGGATGCCACTTGTAATTGGTTTGGAGTCTGACATGACTCCAGCAATTCTAACCATGTGGGTTCTGTCCTTGAGCCAGTTTGCAACCCATCTAGTGACATAGGGGTTTATATTTAAGCTGGTGAGCTTGTCTATAATGCCCGAGTGGGGTATTGTATCGAAGGCTTTTGCGAGGTCCAGGTAGGCTGTGTGGACCACCTTCCCCTCGTCAATGGCCTTGGTGACTGTTTCAAGGAAATCAACCAGGTTTAAGAGGCAGGATCTGCCCTTAACAAAGCCAAACTGGGTAGGATCCAGTGTCTGTAGGTCCCCAATATCTTTATTTATGAGGTCCATGATGATCCTTTCCATAGCTTTGCAGACCAAGCTAGTCAGGCTTATGGGCGATAGTTTCCAGGATCCGTTGAGGCACCACCTTTGTGGAGAGGGACCACTGTTGCTGTACGCCACTCTTTGGGTACATATCCTGTAGTAAGGCTAAGATTGAACAGTAGTTTTATGTTTGGGTTTAGCTCTTCTTGGAGTTCATGTAGGACTCAGCCCGGGACACCATCTGGTCCCATTGATGCTGTGTTTTTTGCTTTGGAGAGGGCGGCTCTTACCTGAGCATCTGAGATGTCAGGGGGGGCAGCACTCTGTTGGGATAGATATTTGCCCTTTTGGTGGGGGGGGGGAGAAGTTTGCACTGAACCTGTCAGCTAAGATGTTGGCAATGTCTGTGGGCTCAGTGTATTTTTTGTCATTTTGGACTAATTCTGAGCATATCTGGGAATTCCCACCCAGGTTCCTAACATAACTAAAGAAAGCCTTGTGATTATCCTTAGTGTCCTGTGCAATTTTTCTCTCGAAGCTGGCCTTAGATGATTTTATGAGTGCCCATAGTTTTTTGCTAATACTGATCAGAGATGCCTTCCCTTTTTGGGATTTTGCTCTATCATGTAGTAGCTTCCTCCTTCTATTGTATAGTTTGTTTATGGCTGGGGTCCACCAGACAGGACGTCTGCCTTTGGAGGATTGGGTCTTGGTTTTATTTGGGATTGCATGATCCATGCATTCCTGAAGGTGTTCATAGAATGCGTTTATAAAGGATTCTGCGGTCTGGGCCGTATTTTCCATATATATATATATATGTGTGTGTGTGTGTGTGTGTGTGTAAAAATAGCCAAAATCATCATTGCTGGGGAGAGATATCTTTATTCCTCAAATAAGCAGCTGAAATACAGAAAAGAAGCTTTCACTATACAATTGTGATCAGTATCTGCTCAGTATATTACCCATCTGTCTTTTATAGTGCAGCCAATTATATGGCCAACTAAAACAATTAATAAATGTTTCTAACATTGAAAAATAGAATGACAGCAACCCGTTATATAAAAATAAAAAAAAGCTGTCAACAGGAAAAAATGTCTAAAAAAAAAGCAGGGTGGACATACCAAGTGAGTGGAACACTCAGGAAAAAAAACATATTTTAGAGAATCACTGTAATTATTTAAAGGAGCACATAACTTGGTACTTAATAATGTTCATTCAAGCCCAGATGGTACAATGTTCCTGTATGCAATACCCAACATTCTTCTTTACTGTTTAAAGCAAAATGTGCACTAGGAAGACTTTGTTCATGTTTAAACAAAGCATTTCTTCATCTAGGGCAACTGATATCTCTCAAATGTGCACTGATATATTCCTTCAGCAGTACAAATTGCTCTAGACAAAGAAGTGTTTTGTTTAAACATAGCACAGTCATCCTACAGCACATTTAGTTTTGATGGGCACTGATAAAATAGAGGACATTCTTAAGGGTTCTTTGAATGTTAGGAATGTTTTAAATGGTAAAGAAAAATTTTGGATTTTGCATACAGGACTCTCCATCCATCCTGTTTTTCGTTTTGACTTTTTTTCCCAGTGACAGCTTTTTCTTTATTTTTATATAACAGGGGTTGCTGTTACTCTACTTTTTAATGTTAGAAATGTTTATTAACTGTTCTGGTTGGCCATATGATTGGCGGCACTATAAAAGATGGATGTGTAATGTAATGAACAGATACTGATAAAACCTCAATTGTGAAGCTGGTTTATTCTGTGTTTCAACTACATATTTGAAGAATAAAGCTCTTTCTCCCTGTCAGTGCTGGAGTTGACTGTTTTTCAATACTTGTATACCATGCACTAGGAGTGTAATGTTATCAAACACCAGGAATCCTTGAAATTGCTAAGTCAATACCACTTACCAACGTTAACAGTATTATATTAAACAAAGGCTTCTGCAGGGGAGTTGCACTTCTTACACCTTCTAAATATACTAATTCTGAGACTGTGCAGCCACGGAGGTAAGGACAGACTTCTATACTCCCTCAATCTGTCATCTCATCAAATTTTTTTTTTAAATTCTTTGACCCTGTTACCTACTAACAATCAGCCCCCTCCTGGCCAATAAGCCCATTTATCACTGTTCACGAGGGTAAGGGTCGACCAGGAGGGACCATCATTCAGACAGCAATCACGGTGGTTTGAGGGTTTCTGCTTAATTCCTACCATTCTCAGAGACATGCAATGGGCTGTCCCCACTGGTAATCCCTCACCTCTTCAGGGAACATTGCCAGCAGGCAGTCCAGCCCCTCCTGCATAGGAAGTGACTTCTTCAGTCTTCTGGACAATAACATTTTGTGTGCTTCCAGATGGCCACACCCCTTAATTCCTCTCCCTCCCTATCTAGCTCCTCCATTGGCTGGGCCACTATTCAAAGCACAGAGCCAGCCATGCAATCTCACTGAAATTACTGCATAGTGTTTGACTAAATATGAGAATCGGTTTAAGAGAACTGACTAATCCCTTTTGCTGATATACAATGAAACTGTTCACTATCTCTCCATGACACAAATGTTGTCAACTGGGACAAATTCTGAAAGAAGTCCTGGAAGCCCAATATTCCTTGTGGAATGGCGTTTTAAAACACCATTGATTGACAGGTGATGCAATAAATGATGGTAAAAGATAATGCAGTTAGCAGTCCACTTGGAGAGGATTTTCTTAACAACTTCAGGCCTTTCCCTCCCTGGACTGTAGGGGAAGAAAAGTCATTCCAACTCATACATTCACTTCAGCTAGAGCTTTGTGGTACTTATCTAGGGTGTAATAGGATTGTTCTTCCATAGTTTCAGTTCATCACCCCCCTCTCCCCTATCCCACCTCACGGAAAAAAAGGTAGATTTGTGATCTGGTTTAAGGACGTTTCTAAAATCATTTTTCAGAAGAAAATATGGGTTAGTTCTAAGAGCTACCTGATCCTTGTTAAAGTCCAATGTCTAAATACAATCCTTTACAAATAATGATCTGATTTCTGAGATCCTGCAAGCAGATGTGATGGCCAGCAAAAGGAAAAAACAAAAAAAAAAATTCCAGGAAATGAACATCAAAGTCAGTGAACCAAACAAAACCACTGACTGTACTCTAACAGTGTAAGGACAAAGTATCATCGCAGTCTAGCGGCAGCTCAAGTGGGTTAGTTCTGGACCAGCAAATTTCAAGTTCCAAAACTAAAAAAAAAAAAAAAAAAAAAAAAACTCATCTCAAGGAAAACAAAAATGGACAAATTATATTAAAATGACATTCATAGTGCTTTTGGGGTAATGTAAAAAACATTAGTTCATGAGCTTATTACTGTTCAATCACATTTCTTGACATATTCTGATCAATTTTTAAAGTGATAACCTGCTAAAATGGGTACAAAATCTTATGATGGCTTTCAGGCAATGTGAACGACAAACCAAGGGTTGGGTATAAAACAGTGAAAAATCTAGAAAGTTTATATTACAAGAACACTATTAATAAGAAATGAGTTGAAATGAGGCAGATTTCCATGCATGAACTGTATACAGTGTAGATACATTTCTAATGAAAAAAAATTTGCTCATCTCGTTACTAGGAATATTTTTAATTCCATGTTATTGTTAACTATAGCACTCAGAATGTAATACATCTAGCACAGTGTACAAATTGTAAATCATTCTATGTAGAAGAGTGTAATAGGTGCTTAAATGAATGTACTATTAAGATTATTCAGACACAAAACAAATGCATTATGCAAAATGTAGGAAAAGCTGACAGACTACAAATGTGAGTTTGCGGTATTAAAATGTCCATTTGGATAACAGAAGTGGATGTTAAGCACCAAGACAGAAATGTGTGAATATAAGTGGATAATACTAAAGCAGATGAGTATCCCAGACAAAACAGCTATATCAGCCTAAAACCCACTTTAAAAGGTTGTACCTTTAAAAATTGATTGGAATATGTCATGTGACATGACTGAACATTAAAAAGTACCTAAAGCACTGTAAGTGTGAAATATACCTCTTAACCTCTTTTCACAAGATATTTGACAACGCCTAGAATAATGGGAAGACAAAACTCCAAAAATAGGGGCAGATTTAAAAAAAATGCTCTTACAAACTTAGAAAGTTGCTAAATTACCAATATATGTGTTAGCAAGCATTTTCTATAGATATGAACTTTGAAACTCAAATGTATATAATTATTTATTTATTGGCATTTGTTTACCGGGATAATCCACTCAGCCATTGAGAGCCCATTTTCAGTGGAGGCCTAGGGAGAAAAACTCAGAAAATACATTAGATATAACAAACAAGAGTAATTAGTATGAATTGTACAAGCTAAGTAGAAGAAATAAACAAACTGACTTCAAAAGAATCAATGTACATATGGATGTATATGCACACACACACAAAACTTATACAGATGAGATAATAATCAACTTAGGAAAATTCATATAATACATTTAATGTATAGATATTGACAATTACTAGAAATTAAAGGTAAATGTACAGGGAAATTGCAGCTCGAAGTGAAAGTTGCAATGTAGTATGGTGACTGGTTACCTAATGAGGAAAACGCAGTGATTGGGAAATGATTGCAAGAATGTGAGAGGAGCTATAGGAATTATTTAGTAATTGTAATCTTCAGCGATTTGGCAGAAAACAGACCAAAATATGAGGCAAAAATCTGGACAATTGCGAGTTATGTACAAGCTTGTTTTTTAATAAACCTGCCCATTTTGTGGCTGCTCTGAGCTGAGTTTTTTCTTTCTTTGTTCCTTTTTCTGTTGATATTTGATATTATTTGCTCTGACCTGAAATTAGTGTCACCAAAGATATTTGCAAGTCATATTCAATATTTAACTTTGCTACTGTATTTATAATATGATATAAAGCAAGAACATCTACATTTAAAATATATCGAGTGAGCAATTTAGCTGAGCAACTTCACATAGATTCAAAGGTCAGTTACTAGGCTTGTAGTTCAGGAGACCACTGAGAAGCCTATCCCAAATTCCCAGCTGACCCACAGGACTATCTGGTTAAGTGATTTGTTCAATGTCACACAGTATGCAAACAAAGGCTGGGGAACTCTATCCCTGTACCGCAGGAACTACAACTCACAGCTTTAACCCTCTGTGAAAACTAATAAACTTGGACAAAGGAAACATTGCTGACTGGAATATTAAAGCCTAAGAGTTATACACATGACAGTAGTTAATATGTTATGTAGTCATCACACATTGCTGACTGGCATATTAAAGCCTAAGCGTTATACACATGACAGTAGGTAATATGTTACGTAGTCGTCACACATTGCTGACTGGCATATTAAAGCCTAAGTGTTATATACATGACAGTAGGTAATATGTTATGTATTTGTCACACATTCCTGACTGGCATATTAGAGCCTAAGCGTTATACACATGACAGTAGGTAATATGTTACATAGTCGTCACACATTGCTGACTGGCATATTAAAGCCTAAGCATTATACATGTGACAGTACGTAATATGTTATGTAGTCGTCACACATTGCTGACTGGCATATTAAAGCCTAAGCATTATACACATGACAGTGGGTAATATGTTATGTAGTCGTCACACATTGCTGACTGGCATATTAAAGCCTAAGCGTTATACACATGACAGTGGGTAATATGTTATGTAGTCGTCACATGTACACCCATACTGTGCACCTTCAGTACCTCTGTAAGCATCAGTGCTGTATTATACTGTTCATGCCTTTTTCTTCAAGTTAATAAATCACCTGCAGAAACAATACTGTAGGCACTTCAGTTAATGAAATAAGAAATGCTGCATTAGCAAGGCTACAGCTACAAAATAAATAATTATACAGCAGTTTACAGTTAAAATCTGCCTTGAACTGCATAGATGTCCGTCTACAGACCAGTAAACAGGTATACAGTTGTCCTCTAACAGCTGGCTTTTCTAGTAGCCCAGTATCGGTGGCAAGTTTACTGCCATTTCAGCCAGAGCCATGGCCAAGACTGAAGAGCCCTAAATGAAATAAACTGCATTCTGTATAATCGCATTGCACGCTGATTTACAATAATTTAGGTCTGTTTTCAGTCCAGTCCCTGGCACTGCTGCTTTCCTCAAGGCTTATGATTAAAGCAAAAGAAAGAAAAACAGTGAAGAGAAACCGGTGTCGTTTCTTAAATATTTTGAAATTAGAAGTCTTATCCAGCATGATTTTAGAACAGGTAAGAACATTACAATACCTGTAAATGTGCTAGCACATGACAAATAAATGATCTCCTTGTTTATTACAGGGCTACATCTGCAATACATACTGTGATTAATCCAAAAGGTATACTTAAGACATGCAATTAAATTCAGTTTCTTGTATTTTGAAACTACCTTTGTTGATGTCTTACAGTAACTTGGTGGTGGTGCTGCGGTAGCGTTGTCGCCTCACAGTAAGACGCTGTCCAGTTCGATTTTCAGCTAGAGCGTCTTCTGCGTGGAGACATGCGTGAATGGGCGTACCTTCGTTGAAGGTTGTGCATCAGGCCTGGCAAGCCAGTACGTAAAAATCAACTGCCAATCATTAGCGGACCGGAGTTCCGCTGTGGCGACCCCTAACCAGGAAAAGCCGAAAGACACAAACAAGCTGTTATATAAATGTGATATTCATCTCAGGAATGCCTGCTTTACTCCCATAGGAGTTGTTAACCCCTGTAAACCATACTGCTCAACTTATTTGCTCAAGAATTCTGGACAAAGGCAAAAATAATTGTGGGAGAGATAAAGCCGCAAAATCTGGAAACATTTTTAAATATTACTCTAATTCACTTAAAAAGTTATTTGAATAATGGCGTCAACATTCATTTTCTGAGCAATAAGACACATGAAAGTCTAATGACTTGATTTACTGACTAAACTGCAATCCTCAGTGATTTTTGTGAAAATCAAACATTTTATGAAAGACAAGGCACAGATATGAGGAAAAATTCCAGTAATCTCTTAACTTTTTTCCCCTCACAAATTAATTCCTTCAATCCTTTATTAATTATTGTCTGTAGCTTCTCTGGTTGATAAAAATATGTTCGAGCTGTATGTAAAACTAAAGGAGCTAGAAACACTTTCATTGCATGTGCCATAAACTAGATTCTAGTTCTGATAAAAGCAACAGAAAGAAAAGGAAGATAGAAGTTGCCGGCACTTAACTAAATTACCTTAATTAAAAAAAAAAAAAAAAAAAAAAAGATTGCCAGGATGAGTGGGTAGGTGCTGGTATGTGTCTGACAACATTTTCAAGAAAGGAGTTCTGTGATTCCACCTTCAGCAATTATATGGAGGTTTGTGTGTGTGTGTGTGTGTGTGTGTGTGTGTGTGTTTGTGTGTGTGTGTGTGTGTGTGTCTGCATGGATTCACTTTATAAGCCTTGAAATCCTGAAATATCGAATTTCAGAACCTCAAGCCCGTAAAGTGGAAAGGCTAAAACATTGAACACCCAGAAGTGCGAAATTCAAAATCATGACTTCTATACTACACACGCACCACACACATACACATACACACACCTTCCACCCCACAAACAAACACACAAACCAATCTTATGTACAAAAAGGGGGCTGCACCCCCTGCACCCCCCACACACCCCCTACTTAAATATACTAACTCCAAGGTTGCAGTACATACAGAAACACACAAAACACCACCACACAAGCTACATTCCCCTCGCACACACATACCACAGTAACAAAACACACTAGCACACACTACAGCCCTTACCCAAAACCCTTAAAACATAAACACTTACCTGAATCCATGAACACAGCGTAACACCAGAACCGCTAATTCAACATCTCCAAAATGCGAGATTTTGAATTTCGCGCTTCTGGGTGTTCGCTGTTTTAGCCTTTCCACTTTATGGGCTTGAGATTCTGAAATTCGATATTTCAGGATATCGAGCATATAAAGTGTTTCCATCTGCATGTGTGCAATTTGTGTACTCGTGTGTGCGCGTATGTGTGTTTGGGTCTGTGTGTGTCAGAGAGCGCGCGAGAGAGAGAGGTGTACTTGGAAAGGATGTGAGAGGTGCCATGATCTGAACCCTCCTAAAAGGGACATCCCTGTTAAAAAAAGTCTGACCAATCAGGAGAATGTGTCTAATTTGGGTATAAATATATATATATAAATATATATATATGTATATATATATATATATATATATATATATATATATATATATATATATATATATATATATATATATATATATATATATATATAATATATATATATATATATATATCGACTAAATATTTGTAGAGAAGAATAGAACAGCCAAACCTATCATCCATGAGCCTAGAGTCCAGACCCCACAGACCAGCTTAAAAAAAGACAAAAGTGTAAGGGGGGGGGGGGGGGAACAATCTAAACAGTGAATTAAAACAAATTCAGTAGAACTAATAAGTATGTTCTAATAAGACTAACTGTGATGTGATTTAACCTGACTGCTAATATTCAGAAATCTAAGAAGGGCTCCTAGAATGAAACCAGATCAGAAGATATGAACAACATAAATGAGAAGCAGTCAGGAAGACTGAACCTAAGCCCATACAAGTCCAAAAGGAAGAAGAGACCACGAGCCTGTGATACAAAAATATTATCTACTAGATTTGAATGAAAATTAAAAACTAACCAAGATCTGGACAGTAAACCACAAATGTCACAGGACTGTAAGGCCTTAATGGGAAGAAGGTTCTAGAGGGTGAGACAAGGGTAGGGGCATTTATATGAAGTAGGTGCAACCAAATAAAATGAACTGAATTTTGAAATAAAGCTAAAAATGCAACTTAAATAATTTAGTGCACCACTGTGTGAGTCAGTATGTGTTTGTGTGTGGGTGTGCACGTGTGGGAAAAAGAAGGAATACATTTACTTGTCTTAGAAGAAGAAATGTTATACTAAAGTATGTTATGCCATAAACATTTTCCTACCCAAAGGTAATAAAAAATAGAAAACAATGACAGCCGTATAAAATCACCCTAAAGTAACTTCCAGCACAGAAGCTGTGAATGCCAGAATGTGTCGGATGGCTCTGTGGGCAAAACAGAGGGGAGAGAGAGAGGAAAGAGAGAAAAAGCAGTAAGGTATGTATGTACTATAAAGCCAATGTTACTGTATATTTACAAGGCTCAATCCGAAAAACAAAGTACTACCCAAGGTAACAGATGAAGTTGAATATGACACCCTTGTATGGTGACCTCAAAAGAGAACTTGTGCGACATTATGGAGGAATGGGGAAAACTGACTTTGAATCTTACTAATAAACCCTTTTGTCAGATCCTTCAAGGTCCTCCTCTGTAGCTCACAGTCCAAGATACAGGCCGGTTAAGATCATGATCAAAAGACCAATGAGAGGCTGAAAGGAATGTTAAAGACCAGTGTAATCGTGGCCTCTCCAATAAAGACCTACATTAATAAATGGATTAACCTAGTAAAGTATGTTAAAGCCCATTGAATACAGAGAGTCATAGACTCATCTCGCTACCAATAGGAAATCAACTGATGTATATGCCCCAAAGTAGGTGAAGGTGGCAATTAAGAGACCAGAATTCAAGCCACATAGAAACTAGGGATGGTAAAGCCTAAAGAGTTAACTTACATGCAAACTATGGTTTCACAAGCTATGCCAAGGCAGTGGCTCAAAGATATTGTTGACAACATTAAACCAAACCAGAAATACAAAACATTTACCAGCCCAAGTCCCATAGCTCCAGATCTGCACGCTGTAAATTAGTTAGGGGGTCTGTGAATAAAACAAATAAGTAAGACCTTCCCCATATCAGATAAAAGCAGAAGTGCGTCACTGCAAGCGGAAAGAGAGAATAAAACTGGAAACAGAAAGAACCATCTCACTAAAGGGAACAAAAGACTAAAGAATGGAACCCACCAACAGAATTAATCATCAAAAAAAGTTACATTTTGGATCCCAGCTGAAGTAAAATAAAAAAGGGCCTTAATAGTATGCAGCCAAGCAAAAAGTATGCCCTAAAACATATAGTACAAGTGCCATGAACAACTCCTTTAGTTTTCTCTGTGAGGAAAATGGAGGGAGAGGGAACCACATAAGGTGTATCCTGGTGTCTAATGGGAAAAAGGATGATACTCTGGATCACTCCCCTAGATCTATGGCCTAGGTATAGACTGTACACTACAGACTAAGTGGTACTCTGGATCACTCCCCTAGATCTATGGCCTAGGTATAGACTGTATGCTACAGACTAAGTGGTACTCTGGATCACTCCCGTAGATCTATGGCCTAGGTATAGACTGTATGCTACAGACTAAGTGGTACTCTGGATCACTCCCCTATATCTATGGCCTAGGTATAGACTGTACGCTACAGACTAAGTGGTACTCTGGATCACTCCCCTAGATCTATGGCCTAGGTATAGACTGTAGGCTACAGACTAAGTGGTACTCTGGATCACTCCCCTAGATCTATGGCCTAGGTATAGACTGTATGCTACAGACTAAGTGGTACTCTGGATCACTCCCCTAGATCTATGGCCTAGGTATAGACTGTACGCTACAGACTAAGTGGCACTCTGGATCACTCCCCTAGATCTATGGCCTAGGTATAGACTGTACGCTACAGACTAAGTGGTACTCTGGGTCACTCCCCTAGATCTATGGCCTAGGTATAGACTGTATGCTACAGACTAAGTGGTACTCTGGATCACTCCCCTAGATCTATGGCCTAGGTATAGACTGTACGCAACAGACTAAGTGGTACTCTGGATCACTCCCCTAGATCTATGGCCTAGGTATAGACTGTATGCTACAGACTAAGTGGTACTCTGGATCACTCCCCTAGATCTATGGCCTAGGTATAGACTGTATGCTACAGACTAAGTGGTACTCTGGATCACTCCCCTAGATCTATGGCCTAGGTATAGACTGTATGCTACAGACTAAGTGGTACTCTGGATCACTCCCCTAGATCTATGGCCTAGGTATAGACTGTATGCTACAGACTAAGTGGTACTCTGGATCACTCCCCTAGATCTATGGCCTAGGTATAGACTGTATGCTACAGACTAAATGGTAGGTACTAGCATCATGCAACAAAGAACCACACCAGTAGCAGATTTATTGATGATTATTCAATCTTGATGGATAAGCAAACTTGTGTAGTGAACATCCAGTAACTGTTACATAATTTAAATGGTTACAGAAAGGGAGGTGCTAGCTCTGCTGGGTTTTAGCTGGAGTAGTGGTTGATGGGAGTCCTTTTTACCTGTTTTGCATAGCAAATTTGACTGTGTCTTTTCCTGTGGCACTTGTAGCTAATACCATGTCCTCTGGACTGTGTAAGTAGATAGGTAGGAGGTTCAAATCTCACAGTGGGGAAGTTGTGTGTGTGTCTTCAGTGTCAGGTAATTATACCTTCCTGAACAGATGTGCTGTATCCACGTCCACTCAGAAAATAAAATAACGTGAGAGAGGACTTCTTCATCCCCTTATCCCAAACATCCCCCACAAAACTTCTACAGACCTCCTAACTAGCATACCCCCTCCTAATAAACACCCATGATACATAGAGACACAATTGGGTTGGGTTGCACAGCTAGGCTTATAAAGGTTCTGGTAGTCTTTAGCCTAGTATATACATATGAACCAAAGAGCCTATGAGTCCTTTTCACCTGTTTTGCATATCCAATACAACTTGGTGTTCTTTTTACATGTTTTGCATGTTTACAAAGACATGCATCTGAAGCGTTTCTCCCCAGGCCTCCGCTGAAAACTGTCTCATTCTAAGTCGGACTTTCCTGGTAAATAAATGTTAAATAAAAAAAAAAAAAAAAATAAAAAATAAAATAACAGGACTCAGTGGTCATCCAGAAACCAAGTCATTCTCTTACAATGCATCCTCTGTTCTGAAATAAAATTATATGAAGCATGATCCTGAGATGACTTGTTTGCAAGCTCCAGTTTGGATAAGCAACAGGGTGCTCATGCTATCTTTGGAATTTTGCTTTGACCTGATGTCTGAAGGGGCAGACACAGGAAATGTGATTAAAGCATGAGATTAAAGCTTCCTGTCTCAGACTTTACTTTACCGTGAAAAGTGCAAGCCAACCCAATGTAAACTCACCCCAAGAAGGAAGGGCTTTCCATATTTTGAGAAAGTCAGGCCCTAAAAGATATGCTGTCAAAGTTAATGGTCTGTGTTAAATAAGAGACCCTAGTATGAAAACCTTGAAGGAGCATCTGCAGAACATCTGGGGCAAGATAGGAATTTAAATTGTGATATAAATTATAACCATCTATGGCAACATATTCAAGAATCCCAGTGTAAATGATAAAAACTACATACAAATAATGGCCAGCCTGAAATATTAAACATGACCATGATGAAAGGTTTGCCAAAAATAGTAGGAAAAGTACAGTATTTGTCACTCCAATAGGAACCTTTGGAAACAAATGCCCAAAGCAATCAGATTGTGCAAATATCTGACAGGTCAGGAGCTTATCGAGACCCAGTCCTCTAGGTGACTGGCATGCTAGGCAGCCCACACTCATTGTTTCCTGTCTGCCTGGCTGCTAATTCCTGCAGACAACCCACAATAACAGCAACTATTTACCATTACTGTTTACAAAGGAGAACATAATGGCAAGAATACCAAACTACATGTGAACTGAGAGAGATCAGATTGTTTGCTGGACTGTTTTAAGACAGAGATAGATTAAGGAATTTGTCCCCCTGCCCCTTTGAGTTCTTCTCCCCACATACACTCAGTGTATAATGATCATCTAGTATGAGCTGTGCAAGCTGTTTACAGTAAAAAAAAATAAAATTTGGAGGGGCTGTAGCCCTGCAGCCCAACAACAGGACGTGTCCCTATTTATCTTTAATTATGTCACTAACTTGCTACTCAGACAACATTTACCAAGCCTCTGTTGTAATTTTGAGTTGGGAACACTGGTCTGATGAACTTCCATGATTAGCACCAACTAGCAAGAAGAGTCAATTCGGGGCACATTGTGGGTGCTGCAAAAGCACTTTTGGCTAGTATCAAAAATTGAAACAATACTAATTTCATGAATTTTAATCATACCCTGACTTAGGAATGGGGTTCATTCTGTCATGGTATTAGAAACCCAAAAGACTTGGAGACACTAAACCAGGAGGAGACAAGGGGAATTAAACTCAAGACTAGAGGATAAGGTTTGTTAGCAGTTTACAGCACAACCATCTGTAGCATACTGCCAGACTAGGGAAAATAGAGAGGCAATAAAATCAGAAAAAAACGAGAGTGGTACTGCTCGAACTGAATCTGTCCTCACGTCTTGGTGAGTAGCTTCACAAGATGGACCCTGTTTTCACAAAATCTCACCAAGACAACACTGATATACAGATAATATCCTATATAGCATATATCATACACAAAGTAGGTTAAAAATAAAAAGACAGCTGGGTGCATAAGTCCTAGGATAAAAAAAGCGCCCAATACTGGTAGGCGCACTGGTGCCAGGACCGGAAAAAATGACAGTGTAGAATCCTCAAGACACAGAAACATTCCTACAATGCTGTTATGCTAGACTCAGGGGGAGGATGACCCCCATTGTAGAAGGAAGTAGTAGACCACAAAAAACACAAAAACTGACAGGCCAAAAATTGAGGATAAGGAATTAATTAGTTATTATTATTAGGAAAGAAGCCCAGAATTTCCCAGTTCAAAATATTCAGAATGAATAAGAGATAACTTAAAGGAAAGAAAAATAGTTACACAAGAAAAATGTCAAAGGCTTCAAATGCAAATCTGTATTCATTAATACAACAAATCCATGAAAAACATTACATAGACAAAGAAATATTGGTCTGCCTGAAAAAGAAGCAACAGAGGAAGTGTAAAAATATAAAGAACAAAAAAACAGAGGTTTTTGAAAGGTATATAAAAAGGGAAGCATAGACATGGGAAAGAAAAAGAGATCTGATATTGTTAAAAAAAAAAAAAAAAAAAATATATATATATATATATATATATATATATATATATATATATATATATATGCAAAGGAGAAAATCAAACTAATCAATACAAAAAAGCAGCTCCAAAGATATTTGAAGAGAAATAAAGGCAACGGAATTCAAATATAGAACATTTCACAGTACAAAAAATAAGATCACAAAGGGGGAATGCAGAGCAGAGGATTAGTGTTGTAGACATTAAACAAATAGAAGCTGAAGGTATGGTATACTTGTGAAGTAAAGGATTTCCTGTAGAAAGTCAAACACAGGTTATGTCATAGTATGATGGAACAATGAGTCTCCAAATAACAGAGAAACAGGTGGTGAGAAAGACATATAAAGGAAAAATATGGACAATGAAAAGAAAAAAGAGATTTCATATCGCTCAATATTTATGCAAAGGAGAAAGAAAAAGGAATCAATAGAAAAAAAGCGGACATGGAAAATTTCACAATGCAAAATTACAAAAACAAAGGGGGGGAAAGAGGATTAGTAATGGAGAAGTTAAATAAATAGAAACTGAAGTTATGGATTACCTGCGAAGTGAGGGATTTAGTGTAGAAAATCCAACTCAGGTAATGTCACAGCACGATGGAACAATGAGTCACCAAACTAATGAGAAACATGTAAAACGGGAGGAATCTGATGACTTGCCACATGAAGATGCTCTGGAGCATTCAGGAGAAAACTATAAAAAAAAAGTTCAGCTGGAAACGCACAGCAAGGGAAGGAGCAGGAAACAGTGGCAATTCTGATGCAGGCAATGATGTGGAATGATGGGCCAATGAGCTCCCATATGAAGGATCAGATGACACAGGATGTAGATGAAGAGGGTTTGTCACTGGAAGACATCCTGGAACTTTCTGTAGAATGTCTGCATGAAAAAGACAGAAAAGAATGTGCTCTCAGTTTAGAAGAAAATGATCTAAGGGAAGAGTTGCTTGATTTAACAGAGATGGATAGGCATATTAAGACTAATAAAAGAAATAGATTACAGAAAAATAAATAAGACCCAAAATGTTAGGAGTTTGATAAAACAGATGAACACAGTAATCAAGACAATTAACAGAAATTCATGTGATATAACAGAAGTAAATAGGCTATATTACTGTGCAGCTAAATTAATAACCAATAATATTATTACAAAAAACAGAGCGACAAGGGAAGAGGGAGGGAGGAAATAAAATGTCATCATGGAAGCATCGAATAGAGAGAACTACAAAGCAATTAAGATGTGTTACTGCTAGAAGAAAATAGAAAA
This sequence comes from Protopterus annectens, assembly GCF_019279795.1. Classification (NCBI taxonomy): domain Eukaryota; kingdom Metazoa; phylum Chordata; order Ceratodontiformes; family Protopteridae; genus Protopterus; species Protopterus annectens. Next base: position 897,237,374 of record NC_056733.1, read on the forward strand.
GGAACAGATAAAAAATACTTAGAAATGTAGTTGTGGTAAAAGCAACGCACAGTATCAGAACAGACTAGGGACTAGGATCTATCATACACTATTGCAAATAATAAACTAAAGATATCAGCACAGGCAGAAAAAAACTTAGAAGATAGTCAGATAAATATAAAGGAAAAAGTACAAAGTAAGCAATTCATTGATGAGCTAAAAAGTTTTACAGAGAACTGGGAAACAAAGCAAAAGGAATAGAAATCCCATCAAAACAAGAAGAAGTAAACACATTTTGAAGAAATATCTACAAAGATCCTGCAGAACATAACAAAGATGCTGACTGGATAGAAAAATTAAAGGAAACAGTAAGGATTTCAAATGTACAAGATATGAAACGTCATGAAGTAACAGCCAGAGAAACTGACACAAAATAAAAAAAAAACTCCACTAGGAAAACCCCAGGCCCAGATACAGTACCTAACTTCTATGCGCATCCTGAACAAACACCAACCTGGTTAATAACAAGAACAAATGATACTCCTCCTTAAGAATAAACCTGTAAGCCATCCTAAAAACTGTACAGACTAATAGTTTGCCATCGATAATGTGCAAACTACATACTGGAACTGATGTAGACAGAGTTTATAGTCATTTAGAAGAAAACTTAAAACAGTGGCAAACCACATTGCAAGTAAGCCATGAAAAAAGGCCAAATTATATTATATTATATTATATTATATTACATCACATTATGTTATGTTATGTTATATTCAAAGGGGGATATTCCAGGGTGATGCTTTGTCACCGCTGTTGTTTTGTCTTGGCCTTAACCCATTAAGCTGTTTATATAACATATTTGGTCTTGGTTACAATTTGGCTCCCAAAAAAACAACCTCGATTAAAGACATTTCATGTACTTTTTGTGGATAAGATAAAACTGTATAGTTCATTGGATGAGGAGTTGAAAGCACAACTGCAAGTGGTTAAAACTTTCTCAGATGATATAAGAATGACATTTGGTCTTGATAAATGTGTCAAAGCAATGTTTAAGCAGGGAAGTTGCAGTACCAAGAAAATATCAGTCTAGAACAGGAAGGTTATATAAAGGAACTTGAGCAGAAAGGAGTGTATAAATTATTTTGGAACGGATGAAAGATCGGCAATAAAGCATGGACAAATCCAAATAAAACTTGGTAAGGAATACCTCAGAAGACTAAAACTAATATTGAAAACAACCTTGACATCAAGGAATAAATTCCAGTCTATAAACAAAATGATGCTTAATGCTTATCAAATGATGTATACCAAGATTATATATTCCACGCTCAGAAGGAGGTATGGGCCTCCTTGAGAGTGATTACATGCACATGTCAGATCCAAACTAGTGAAAGTTTTAAAACACAAGGACAAGAAGTCTAAGATGACCTCTCTGCTTAGTTTAGCAAATCATTCTTCCAGTGTCAAGTGGGAATGGAAATCAAACCAGAAGTAGACAAAAGTCAGACAGCACCTGAATATGCCAAAAAAAGAATATAAAGAGAAGGATCAGATGAGAAGGAAAGAAATGTGGAAAAGCCATAAATATAGTGGCAAGTATAGATATATCTTGGAACAATCTGATATTGATCACAATTTGATGCAGGAATGGTTAAGGAGAGGTTAGCTGAAACTAAAGGATAAAAGGTTAATAATGTCAGCCCAGGATAGTGGACTAACTACACATTGATTTACAAAGTCCACTGACAAATGCAGGTTCTGTAAAAGAGAATTGGAAATAGTTGTACATCTTGTTGCTGGGTGTGATATACTAGTGGCAGATGGCCTATATACTGAAAGGCAGAATAATGTGGCAAGACTGTTGCACTGGGGTTGTGCAAACATTATGGTATTGAAGTGGCTGAAAAACACTGGAAACATGAGCTACAAAGTATTATAGAAAATGAAGTCTGCATCACATGGTATCACCCATTACCAACAGTTTAAAAAATAGATGTGAGAAAACCATATATAGAAGTCCATGAAAAAAAAGAAAAAAGTAGCATTGATCATTGAAATCGCCACACCAAGTGATTACAGTGTCTCACTCACAGAGTCACAAAGTCATAAAATATCAGGATTTGCAGGCAGAAATAATTTCCAATAGTAGTAGAAGCAATGGGTCTATTAAAAAAAAAAGAATCTACAGTCATATTTAGATATGCTATCGATACAGGTAACTCCATATAAACTGCAGAAGGAATCAGTTGTGTGTACATTGCGGGTGCTGCAAAGAGCACTTCTGGCTAACATCAAAAATTGAAACAATACTAATTTCATGAACTTTAATTATAGCCTGACTTAAGAATGGGGCCCATTCCCATCATGGTATTTGAAACCCAAAAGATTTGAAGAAATTAAACTAGAATATCATCTAAATCAACTTATATGAGCTCTGTTGACCAATTGTGTTTGGTAAATGTAGCTGCCCTTTGATCCACATAATGGTTGAAGAGGGTCCATTTTGACACTACTTTTACCTAGTTATTGAGTAAATACCAGCCCATGACATCCAGTCAGTCACTTTTGTAACCTACAAGCTTCTGCTTGCAGAGTAGCAAACCAGATGATTATAAAACATCCAATCATGCCCCTCACCAGGATTGAAAAAACAGTGCAAGCTTCTCACTCCCACCATTTTCACCCTTATACTGGTGCTCAAGCCATTATCTGAACTCTGGTCATCTGGGTCATAATCAGAGTTTCATCCCTCTGTGCCACAGAGCTGGGCAGCTAAAAGCAAATGTTAAGGAAAAAGACAATTATAAAAGCATTTTCTTCTATGTACTTGAAGTCGATGCATTCTAACTTACTGCTGGAAGTTCAAAGACCCCCAGCATTTGTGGTCTCATCTTCTTCACCATCTACTAAATCTGTTACAAGTTAATTCTCATCCTTTCTTCATGTTGATGATGGCCTGCATATTAAAAATATCCCCATTGAGGTTCTCCTGTCATCTAAGGACCAATATCCTCATCTGCTGCTCCAGCTGAAGTCTTATATCTAACCTAGAACACCCAGGAATAACTAACTGTGTGGAAGATGGACAAGCTGGCAGGGGGACAGATTTGGAATGAAGTGGAAGGTGGATGGGCTGGCAAGGGGAAACATTTGGTTTGGGGAAAGGAATTGGTTTAGTCTAGAGTTTACATGACAGTCAGTGGAGGCTGTGTGCAATGTAGACAATCAGGACCATCATGACATGTGAATTCAGCAGCAACATGAAAAGGCACATATACCTCTGGCTGGTACTGCTGACACCATCTCAGCAGCAGATGTGCCAAATAAGCAAAAGGAGTAGGCAGAGAGCAGCACAAGGAAACACCAACAGCAGTTCAGATAATGTCCCTGCACTCAGAGCTATCTTATCCTCTTCAGGTTAGCCTTGTCTGCTCCGGGGTCCCCCCTTCTATCAGGAGTAGTATCTGGTCTAGCATGGAAAGCTGCATACTCTGCACTGGGGTATGGGGTTCTCAAAGATACATCAGATGGTCACCTCACTAATACAGACCAAAAAGAAGACTAAAAAAAGAAGAAAGAAAAAAGTAGAATTTGTTTCCATTTGTGGCATATCAAACTTCTTCAAAGTCTGATGAAAGTCCTGCTGACAGGGTAGAAGCAGGCATTAATCTTAATGTCTTCAAAGATGAAGAATTACACAATATGGTGATAGAAATTTGGAAGATATTGAGGTATTGCATGAGGTAATGAAAAGTGCTTTTAGAAAATCAAGAAAATTCCAAAAGCTATAATTTCCTTTCCCTACTGAACTACTGTACTCCATCAATGGATTTGAACATGAGGCTCACAAAAAACATCTCATGATCACGAAAGTTTAGACCTAAGCCCCTGTCAGAGAAAACTGTTAGCCAAGTGTAAGTCACCCCCATCCCTCTCGCAGCACACACATCAGCACTATCACTGTCTCACATTAAACTGTTTCACCAGGAAACGTCTTTCACACAACTGCTAACACATACTGCAGTGTTGGAGAATTCCATCCGCTAGAGGTGGTACACAACTGCTAATACATAGTGCAGTGTTGGAGAATTCCATCCACTAGAGGTGGTACACAACTGCTAATGCATAGTGCAGTGTTGGAGAGTTCCATCCACTAGAGGTGGTACACAACTGCTAATACATAGTGCAGTGTTGGAGAATTCCATCCACTAGAGGTGGTACACAACTGCTAATACATAGTGCAGTGTTGGAGAATTCCATCCACTGGAGGTGGCACACAACTGCTAATACATAGTGCAGTGTTGGAGAATTCCATTCGCTGGAGGTGGTACACAACTGCTAATACATAGTGCAGTGTTGGAGAGTTCCATCCACTAGAGGTGGTACACAACTGCTAATGCATAGTGCAGTGTTGGAGAGTTCCATCCACTAGAGGTGGTACACAACTGCTAATACATAGTGCAGTGTTGGAGAATTCCATCCACTGGAGGTGGCACACAACTGCTAATACATAGTGCAGTGTTGGAGAGTTCCATCCACTAGAGGTGGTACACAACTGCTAATACATAGTGCAGTGTTGGAGAATTCCATCCACTAGAGGTGGTACACAACTGCTAATACATAGTGCAGTGTTGGAGAATTCCATCCACTGGAGGTGGCACACAACTGCTAATACATAGTGCAGTGTTGGAGAATTCCATTCGCTGGAGGTGGTACACAACTGCTAATACATAGTGCAGTGTTGGAGAATTCCATCCACTAGAGGTGGTACACAACTGCTAATACATAGTGCAGTGTTGGAGAATTCCATCCGCTGGAGGTGGTTCAGTTCCATTTAGTGGGACAGTGCAACTCACTGCTTCCTTCAGTCCACCTGAACCAAATATTACCAGTTCTTGCTGTCAACTACACAGGACTTTAGTTCCAATCTAAACTTGGATGGGGAGGACATAGCGTATATGTCCAGAGCAAATGTAATCTCCAGCACCATACTTTTAGCAGAGAAGAAACCCTCCAACTTCTGACTGTAGATGCTAAGGCAGTGAGTGGCCAGAAACTCTGAAGGAGAAGCACTCGATTCTGCTATGACCAGTTCTTAGTCTTGGACTTTGGTGGAGGGAAATCATTCCTGAGATTAAAGGTATTTTATTTATTTACCCTTTGTTGACTGGGTTAGTCCCACTAGGCTAGTGGCTTCTTTTCAGGACAGACCCAAGGTGGTGTTTATATTACTATGAGAGATTTGGCCAGGGTATGGGACAACTTCCCATAATCACTTCAATAGGTGCCATGAGATCTTTTACATCTACCTGAGCTACCAGCAACTCAATCAGGTGGGGCCTTGGTGTAACATCTCATCTGAAGAATGACAAGCTCGGGAGTGCAACACCCCCCTTATATCATAGTGCAGTGTCAATAATCTACCTACAAGGTATGGGAATAGATCCCACAGCCTTTTGCAACAAAGGCAAATGTGCCACCTGTTTCACCACTGACACTGCTGACAAGTGGCCAAAGACTTGGAAACAAGCATGTTCTCTTATAGGCAGGCTAGACAAGGGATATTAGTGTCATAACTGTACATAATCTATTTAACACACTATACAAATCTATTAGCTTTGTGATACAAAGTATTTCTATGCCTTTCTGTATAGCTTTCATAGACTATCAGATTAACCTATAAAGGAAGTCCAGAGAATAACTTAAGGTCCTTATATGACTTCTTAAAGATATATCCTTAAGGAAGTGGCATAAACAAGGTAAAAACACATGTACCCAATAAAAGAAAGTCTTTACCTGACATACAACTTGAAAGATGTTACAGCTGTCACTTTTTAAACTTGTATGGCATTGTGTTTATTTTTCTTTACAGATAATAGTAAAAACGAGACTGCAATAATCTGCTAAGTGCAAGGTATAAAACCTTAACTGTGCATTTAGCCAAGCCATGTTGGGGTGGACTATGTGAGGGCAATGTCCACTTATATCCACAATATTAACCCTACTGATTTATGCTCACATTACTGAATGTACAGCCACTGGAAAAGAGCAAGAAACCATGTCCTTCCTCTTTCTCACTCTCTGCAGCAGAACAGCTCCACAGAAGCACAGACGTACAATCTCCTCTATAGCTAGAAATCTTTACATGACATCATCTGATGTTTTACCACATACATTTTTAGAAAAGCTCAAACATGCTATCTGTGAGCTACTTGTTGGTTAAGGAAATCAAAAATGTGTTTAGAAAGAGTAAAATTGCAAAATTAGAAATGTGGAACTTCCTAAAGTCATGGTGATGTATACTTCCTTGCTGATAAGTATTACAACAGCACTGGAAACTGTAAAAATTCATTTTTTAGGTATTTAACAAAAAGGCACTACAGATACAAATAGCTCAGCACCCCACTGTTGGAACCATATGGCAGGATGATGATCACATTTCAAACTCATGCCAATACCGCCTACCTGGACCTGGTTAAGGACCTCAATACAATACCCCACTCAGGTATAGTTGACAAACTCAGATAACTGGAAATAAACCCCTCCATAACTCATTTGGATTGTCAGCTGATTCAAAGACAGGACCTAGGAAGTCAGGACTGGTGATACCACTTCCACTAACACACTGGTCACCAACAGGGTACTGCAACATTTCTTTCTATTTGTCATCTACTTCTTGGAGTTAAAGGCTAATGTCGTGGGCCTTTGGCTGACAAATTTCACAGATGACTGCAAACTGGGAGCTCTCACAGACTCCCCTATGACACAAATATCTTACAAGAGGGTCTAACACAGAGAAATGATTGGTGCCAAAGTCATAGGCTAAAACTCAATGCCAAGAAATGCATTAAAGTACCTACAGGCTAATTACTCCATTGATAAGACGCTCCTAACAGTTGAACCAGTAGTCAGGGATCTGGGAACATATGTAGACAGTAATCTGGCCTTTGACGAAAATGTGGCCAAGGTAGTAAGAAAATCATCCTGTGTCACGCAACTTATATGTAAGGGCATGCTATCCAGCTTCAAGGAAGTCATAATGCCACTTTATTTGCCCCTTATCAGATACATCACTGAGTATAATACTGCCTTCAGCATACACCTGCAAAACATAAGCAACAGATGGAACACCCAGAATGGTTCCTTACCAGGAGAATCCAGGGTATAAACACATTGTCCTATATGGACTGTCTTAAAGCCTGATAGGTGATCTATGCCTGACATACAAAGTATTGTCGGATCCTACATATCTGCAAAATGAACAGCATCAGAACCACTAGGTTCAAGGATTTAAATTTTACTTTTGACATAAATAAGACATGTTGGTGAGGCAAATATGTGTCTCAGAGGATCTCCATGGTCTAGAACACGTTTCTCATTCATGTGAAGGAGAGTCCATCCTTAACCTTATTTAAGTGTAACATTAACCGATGGATGGGAAATCAGAAAATCACTCTGAGTCTGGCCTCCATGTCTCTGATAGACAGAGACAGACATTAATGTCCAAATTAACATACCTCTCCCATATAACCTCTAGAAACTGCCTAACTAACATCCCCCTCCTGATAAATGCTCATGATACACAGGGACAAAATTGGGCTGGCTTGGCTTGCACTGCTAGGCTTATAAGGGTCCTGGTGGTTGTTAGCCTAGTACATAACTATGAACCTATGAATCTTTCAATAAAATCTGCTTAAGAAGCTGAAAACAGGGTAAGCAGTTATCTTTAATAGCCACAGTGCCAGCTTACTGAACCTAGGTGTGTTAGCCTCAATACATAAGTGTATCTTAGCCTTACTGTATGAGAAAACTTCCTTTTCAGAAGTAAATATGAAATGGATTAGTGGATGTTTGTTGGGTACTATATTTAGGATGCTGGTTTGATGAAGAATATTTTGACACTTGTCTTATATTTACTCTCATCTGTAAAGAAGTCTATGTATTTATTGATTTCCTAATCAGATGGGTGTGGTCTTTCTAGGTGACCCTTTTAAGACATGACCTGGGGTGAGTTCAGCACGAGAAAAATAAAGCAGTATGTAATGAGACAACATTATGCAGACTGAAAAGTGGAAAACATACTAGGGCAGATAAAATTATAAGTGTTGCGAGTAACACTAATGTAATCCAGGAGTCCAGAACTATATACATAACCCCCTAAAGCCATAACAAACCGAAGACACTGTGCATTTTGAGACATACATCTGTCTGCCATTGTTCATCAGGTAATGCAACTACAGACAAATTTAGCTTAAAAAAATATTCTGACCCTGAAGACACATGTAATTTTTAAAGCAAAACTATTTTAGATTAGGGGCCCAGACAGACAAGCCCTTATCACCTAGCATTATTGCTTAAAGTAACTGGATTTTTCTTTGTACATGGAATATACATGGAGCTTTTTCCACAGGCCTCCACTGAAAAAGGGCATCTTATGCCCAGATGGGCAATCCCTGTCAACAAATGCTATTTCATATATAAATAAGTAAGGAAAATAAAAAATAATCTTTTGTGGGGCTACTGTAGGAGGAATATCAGTGACTGCCAGGTCAGACAAGATTAGGAAGAGAGATTAGATGTGCAGTTCATAAAGAAACAAGGGGGGGTCATATGTATGGCTCCCAAATATGCAACAAAGTCTAGAAGATTTAGGATTTTTGTTTGGAAGTGTTTGCTTAAATACTTTTATACCCCAAACAGACTCCAAAGAATTTTTCCTCAGTTAGATGGCAAATGTTAGAGGTGTGATGAGAAGAGAAATGTAACTCGGGACACATGTTTTAAGAGTATAATGACTTGTCCGACTTTAAAACATTTCCCTGCAGAGTCCCTGTCAGGAATACTGGGGGAGCAAATGAGTGTAACTAAGGAAATGCTTTTTTGAGCTGGGATACAGGAACTGAATTGTCAAAATATACTTAGGATATGATAAGTTTAATTCTGGTGGCTGCCAAAAGGAACAATTAATAGAAAATGGAAATCAAAATCTAAACCAATTATAACTGAAGTAGTGAATATAGTAACAGAGATAAAAGCACAGGACGTGGATGTTTAGAAAAAGTTAGGAGTAAAGTGCATAGAAAAATGGAAACCGTGGGAACAATACATACAGAAAATATTTTGGAGGAGGAATGACGTTTAGGAGAAGGCAGGAATTGAATAATTTATGTAATGCTTCTTAGCTTATATAACAATAGATGTAAATTACAATATTTGTAAATGTGAACTTGCTAATATGGTTCGATTACTTTTATAGAAATGTAAGTCTGCCTATGTCACATGTGATACTTCAATAAGGGTATTTGAAAAAGGTATAAATAAACTGTCAAGGTACAGACAGATATCCAACAGTGCAACAGTTGTCCAAAAGTGATTGCAAAGTTAGTTCTCACAGAGGCCAGGGGTCACTGGCGTTATTATAGCAAAATGTGCTTACAACTTTGTTGCCACCAGTGGTGAAGTTTCTGACATGATTTATTTACTGACTAAAGATGCATGGGCAAAGTAGATTAGTAGTGCCTAATTTCAGGTATGTCCTGAAGGAGTACAGCAAAACAATGTAATATAAACAACGTTAATGAGAAATATCATCCAAAGTGTAGGGCCAGAGCAACCAGCACTGCATTCCGAAGAGTTGTAATTAACACAGCAACAAAGACAAGGTTAATGAGAAATATCATCCAAAGTGTATGGCCAGAGCAAACAGCACTGCATTCTGAAGAGTTGTAATTAACACAGCAACAAAGACAAGGTTAATGAGAAATATCATCCAAAGTGTATGGCCAGAGCAAACAGCACTGCATTCTGAAGAGGTGTAATTAACACAGCAACAAAGACAAGGTTAATGAGAAATATCATCCAAAGTGTAGGGCCAGAACAAACAGTACTGCATTCTGAAGAGTTGTAATTAACACAGCAACAAAGACACGGTTAATGAGAAATATCATCCAAAGTGTAGGGCCAGAGCAAACAGCACTGCATTCTGAAGAGTTGTAATTAACACAGCAACAAAGACAAGGTTAATGAGAAATATCATCCAAAGTGTATGGCCAGAGCAAACAGCACTGCATTCTGAAGAGTTGTAATTAACACAGCAACAAAGACAAGGTTCATGAGAAATATCATCCAAAGTGTAGGGCCAGAGCAAACAGCACTGCATTCTGAAGAGTTGTAATTAACACAGCAACAAAGACAAGGTTAATGAGAAATATCATCCAAAGTGTATGGCCAGAGCAAACAGCACTGCATTCTGAAGAGTTGTAATTAACACAGCAACAAAGACAAGGTTCATGAGAAATACCATCCAAAGTGTAGGACCAGAGCAAACAGCACTGCATTCTGAAGAGTTGTAATTAACACAGCAACAAAGACAAGGTTAATGAGAAATATCATCCAAAGTGTAGGACCAGAGCAAACAACACTGCATTCTGAAGAGTTGTAATTAACACAGCAACAAAGACACGGTTAATGAGAAATATCATCCAAAGTGTAGGGCCAGAGCAAACAGCACTGCATTCTGAAGAGTTGTAATTAACACAGCAACAAAGACACGGTTAATGAGAAATATCATCCAAAGTGTAGGGTCAGAGCAAACAGGACTGCATTCTGAAGAGTTGTAATTACACAGCAACAAAGACAAGGTTAATGAGAAATACCATCCAAAGTGTGGGGCCAGAGCAAACAGCACTGCATTCTGAAGAGTTGTAATTAACACAACAACAAAGACAAGGTTAATGAGAAATATCATCCAAAGTGTATGGCCAGAGCAAACAGCACTGCATTCTGAAGAGTTGTAATTAACACAGCAACAAAGACAAGGTTAATGAGAAATATCATCCAAAGTGTAGGGCCAGAGCAAACAGCACTGCATTCTGAAGAGTTGTAATTAACACAGCAACAAAGACAAGGATAATGAGAAATATCATCCAAAGTGTAGGACCAGAGCAAACGGCACTGCATTCTGAAGAGTTGTAATTAACACAGCAACAAAGACAAGGTTAATGAGAAATGTCATCCAAAGTGTAGAGCCAGAGCAAACAGCACTGCATTCTGAAGAGTTGTAATTAACACAGCAACAAAGACAAGGTTAATGAGAAATATCATCCAAAGTGTAGGGCCAGAACAAACAGCACTGCATTCTGAAGAGTTGTAATTAACACAGCAACAAAGACAAGGTTAATGAGAAATATCATCCAAAGTGTAGGGTCAGACCAAACAGGACTGCATTCTGAAGAATTGTAATTAACACAGCAACAAAGACACGGTTAATGAGAAATATCATCCAAAGTGTAGGGCCAGAGCAAACAGCACTGCATTCTGAAGAGTTGTAATTAACACAGCAACAAAGACAAGGTTAATGAGAAATATCATCCAAAGTGTAGGGCCAGAGCAAACAGCACTGCATTTTGAAGAGTTGTAATTAACACAGCAACAAAGACAAGGTTAATGAGAAATATCATCCAAAGTGTAGGGCCAGAGCAAACAGCACTGCATTCTGAAGAGTTGTTATTAAGACAGCAACAAAGACAAGGTTAATGAGAAATATCATCCAAAGTGTATGGCCAGAACAAACAGCACTGCATTCTGAAGAGTTGAAATTAACACAGCAACAAAGACAAGGTTAATGAGAAATATCATCCAAAGTGTATGGCCAGAACAAACAGCACTGCATTCTGAAGAGTTGTAATTAACACAGCAACAAAGACAAGGTTAATGAGAAATATATTCCAAAGTGTAGGGCCAGAGCAAACAGCACTGCATTCTGAAGAGTTGTAATTAACACAACAAGAAAGACAAGGTTAATGAGAAATATCACCCAAAGTGTAGGGCCAGAGCAAACAACACTGCATTCTGAAGAGTTGTAATTAACACAGCAACAAAGACAAGGTTAATGAGAAATATCATCCAAAGTGTGGGGCCAGAGCAAACAGCACTGCATTCTGAAGAGTTGTAATTAACACAGCAACAAAGACACAGTTAATGAGAAATATCATCAAAAGTGTAGGGTCAGAGCAAACAGGACTGCATTCTGAAGAATTGTAATTAACACAGCAACAAAGACAAGGTTAATGAGAAACATCATCCAAAGTGTGGGGCCAGAGCAAACAGCACTGCATTCTGAAGAGTTGTAATTAACACAGCAACAAAGACACGGTTAATGAGAAATATCATCCAAAGTGTTGGGCCAGAGCAAACAGCGCTGCATTCTGAAGAGTTGTAATTAACACAGCAACAAAGACAAGGTTAATGAGAAATATCATCCAAAGTGTAGGGCCAGAGCAAACAGCACTGCATTCTGAAGAGTTGTAATTAAGACAGCAACAAAAACAAGGTTAATGAAAAATACCATCCAAAGTGTAGGGCCAGAGCATACAGCACTGCATTCTGAAGAGTTGTAATTAACACAGCAACAAAGACAAGGTTAATGAGAAATACCATCCAAAGTGTAGGGCCAGAGCAAATAGCACTGCATTCTGAAGAGTTGTAATTAACACAGCAACAAAGACAAGGTTAATGAGAAATATCATCCAAAGTGTAGGGCCAGAGCAAACAGCACTGCATTCTGAAGAGTTGTTATTAAGACAGCAACAAAGACAAGGTTAATGAGAAATATCATCCAAAGTGTATGGCCAGAACAAACAGCACTGCATTCTGAAGAGTTGTAATTAACACAGCAACAAAGACAAGGTTAATGAAAAATATCATCCAAAGTGTAGGGCCAGAGCAAACAGCACTGCATTCTGAAGAGTTGTAATTAACACAGCAAGAAAGACAAGGTTAATGAGAAATATCATCCAAAGTGTAGGGCCAGAGCAAACAGCACTGCATTCTGAAGAGTTGTAATTAACACAGCAACAAAGAGATCACAGTTCCATGCAGCAGAAATGTGGAGCCCCGACAGTCACACAGGAGACCTAAGTTTGATTAGTGGATCTGGTCCCTGAGAATTTGGGGAAGTGAGAATAAGCATCATTTTATCAGCTTGGCTATCCCAAGGGGGAAGAAAGAGGATGTTCTGCTGGGATGACCCTGGCGTGGCATATAGTGAGGGGACACCAGGGCTCCCTGGTAGGAATTAATCTGAGCTTACATGGGAAGTGAAGACTGGTGGCTTCAGTCATGAAGTGACTATGCTGACTGCATTGCCAGTTCATCCACGAAGTAAAGTCCTGTACTGATGTCACTGCACAATCAACATGGACAGGAATAAAAGATAAGTTATAAAATAAAAAAAAAATTTAACTGCTTGAGGATGACAGCCCACTCACCTTGGACTGATTTAAGCACCATCTAAAAATTTTGCTCTAGTTAGTGAGGGGAGGGAATGAACAGGTCATTATGGCAAGGAGGAACTTCATGACCAGAGTGCAGAAGGCAAAAAAAAAATAAGAGTCATACAAACAGATTTACGCAACACAGAGATAAGTGCTAGTTTAGATATAAAACATTAGTATGCCTGGCCCAGCTTTGATGACCCTGGCTGTATGCAGAACCAGACTGCTGCATGTCTTTGAGACAGTAGACATAGAACCACAATAGGTTTAGCTTCATTAAGGTCTTATTTAGCCAATAAACTGGATGTTCCTTGGTGCTGTGCTTAGAAATTTCTCCTATGGTTTGAGGAAACTGTGATTTTAATCTACCTTAAGCTAACAGTTTACACATTTTTGTCTTACATAAAATCCATAAACTCATTATTCATATATCTTACACTGATACATTATCCTGATAAATCTATCCACAGTATGCCGGATGAATAATAAATAAGTCAAAACATATCAAAGAAATGTAATAAAGTTATAGCAAATGTACTGCCACAGCCAGAGAAAATTCTAGCCTAGAAATGTCTGAGAGGGAATACTGGGAAGTCATCTGCCAGTGCTAAACGTGTTATGTAGCATATAACTTTTAGATCACAAAGCCACAAACAAACTTGAGACAATACTGTAGCAATACTAAATTCCAGTTAAGGCGACACTGTTTACCTGTTTTGTACGAAGGAGTGCAACAAACAGCAGAAGTCCAATTGGAGAAGGGGAAAGTTGCCCAAATGGCCATATCCAGAAATGTTTGAAGCTATAATGGGACATCATTGGTGGCTCCACTGTACCCCTCACTCTAAGCAGTGGGCAACAGATGGGCCTCTGGAGTGTGAATTGACCAGGGAAAGCAAAATAATCCATTCATTTTGTAAACTACTTTTCCTGGTAAGGGTCAAGGTGGCGGCAAGTTGAGCAAGGCAGACCAAACTTTAGTATCCCCAGAAACACTCTTCGTGACATCCTGAAAACTCCTCAGGCATTCCCATGTCAGCTGAGAAGATTGATCCCTACTAGGGTGTCCTGGGTGTGCCCTGGAGTCCCCTCACTGTGTGCCATGCCAGAGTCACTGTTTGTAAAAGGCACCCATGGGGTGCCCAAAGCACCTGAACAAACTTCTTTCATGCTGTATTGTGATATCTATTCAATATGTCTCAGCCCAGGTACTCTGTGAAAGAACCTCATCTCTGACACGTGTATTCCTGATCCCATCCTTTCAGTTACAATCAAACTTCATGACCACATGTGAGAATGGCATCACAGACTGACCACTACATTAACAACTTCATCCTAGGACTTAGTTCTCAATTTTTCCCCAGAGACCAATGCAAGGAACAATAACAATACTTAGTAAAAAAAGAAAGTATTGAATGGCAGACCCTGACAGTGAGAGACAGGTGACCATTACCTGTTGGATGACACAGTTAGTGCAAGACTGATGATGGATTAAAGAGAAGTGACCACCAATGTTCACAGATGTGAGATGCATGACCCAGATAATGTGGGATGGGTAATCCTCGTAATGTAGACAACTGGCATATGTCTGACTGACAGCCCAGATAATGTGGTATTAATGACAGGTGGGGAGAGGTGATACTCCAAATGCACACATATGTGATGAATTACCCGTATAATGTGGGATTAATGATAGGGGGGGCGGGATGACACTCAGACCACATATACGTGATGAGTGACCCAGATAATGTGGAACTGACAGATGGAGAGGTGTGACAATCCAAATGCAGACATGTGATAAGTGACCAGGATACTATGGGAATGATGACAGGTAGGGAGGGTTGACACCAAAAACATAGACATATGTGATGAATGACCCAGATAATGTGAGATTAATGACAAGTTGGAAGGGTAACACACAGCCCACATATACATGATAAGTCACCAAGATAATGTGGGACTGATGACAGATGGGGAGGTGTGACACTCCAAATCCACACATATGCGATGAGTGACCCAGATAACATAGAATAGATGACAACTGGGGAGCAGTGGCACTCTAAATGCACAAACATATGTGATGAATGAACCAGATAATGCAGGACTGTTGATAGGTGGGGAAGGGTGACACACAGCCCACACATACACAATAAGTGACCCAGACAGTGTGGGACTGATGACAGATGGGGAGGTGTGACACTCTAAACACACATATGTGATGAGTGACCTAGATAATGTGGGACTTGATAACAGGAAAGAGGGGTAATACACAGCCTACATATATGTGATGAGTCACCCAGATAATGTGGGATTGACTGATGTCAAGTGTAAAAGAGCCAGCTAATGGAGACAGCTGACAGATACAAGATGGATGATCCAGATAACATGGAAGTGATGTCAGTTGTGGGACAGGTGACCCTAATGCAGATAGATAACAGATGCATGAAACGTAGGCCAAATAATATGGGACTGATGGCAGATGTAAGACAGGTGACCATTATGGTCAGGAGACAGCCAAAAGCTGCAAGATAGGTTAGATACAGAAAATGTGGAACTGATGATAGGTGTAAGATGAGTGGCCTTGATACAGATGCTGAAAGATGTGTGATGAATGGGTCACATAATGTTGGACTGACAACAGGTCTGTGAATAGTAGTCCATGAAAGGTGCATGACAGGTGACATTGCTATTGTAGGACAGATGACAGATATATGATGGGTGGCCAGATAATGTAAAGAATGGAAGAGTTGCATAATATATGGACTTGCTAATATGTAATAGCTGACAGATGCATGATGGCTGACTCTGGTCAGGACAGTGGCAGGTTTGTGATGAGTCACCTTTATAATGTGTGGAAGATAACAGGTGTGGGATGGACACTCTGTTAATGTAGGACACAGAACAAGTGCATGACACGTGGCCTTGCTAAATGGGGCAGATAAGAAGTACAAGACTGGTGACTTTTTTTAGCTATTTTAATACCCTCATGTCTACTGAATCATCACTTCCCCCTATGCTTGCTTTGAGAACATTTAGGGCAGGCAAGAAGGTCAAGGCATCCCAGAGTGCCGTCATACTGCTACTGAGTGAGTGAGTGTTATCACCTATTACTCCTCACCCTTCTGCCCACTCATTAACACCCGAAGGGTGGGGCATGTAAGGGGCATCAGTGCAGAACTGACCCTCATTTTCACAAAGGACTGATGGTATCAGGACATCCCACCAACTCTCAGGCAGCACTGCACATTGATTTCTCTAGTCTTCACCAAGCAATTCAGAATATTTAAGTGTGCTCCCTCCTGTCCAGGATGAGAACTCTAACCCTCTTGCCTGTGCCACAAAGCAGCCAAGCCCCAGTACAAACTTGGGTCACTTGGGCTGTAGTAAGAGCTTTATCAATCTACTCCACTGGTGCTGGCTTATAGGTTATATATAAAACGCATGATAACTGACAGGTGTGCAGTAAGTAATCCTACTAAGGCAACTCCACTGGTACTGACTTATAGGTGATCTTATAAAACGCATGATAACTGACAGGTATGTGGTAAGTAATCCTACTAAGGTAACTCGGCTAGTGCTGGCTTATAGGTGACCATATAAAATGCATGATAACTAACAGGTATGTGCTAAGTAACCTACTAAGGCCACTCCACTGGTGCTGAGTTACAGGTGACCTTATAAAATGCATGATAACTGACAGGTGTGTGGTAAGTAATGCTACTAAGGCAACTCGGCTAGTGCTGGCTTTTAGGTGACCATATAAAATGCATGATAACTAACAGGTATGTGCTAAGTAACCTACTAAGGCCACTCCACTGGTGCTGAGTTACAGGTGACCTTATAAAATGCATGATAACTGACAGGTGTGTGGTAAGTAATGCTACTAAGGCTACTCCACTGGTGCTGGCTTATAAGTGACATAAAATGCATGATAACTGACAGGTGTGCGGGAAGTAATCCTCCTAAGGCAACTCCACTGGTGCTGCTTATAGGTGACCTTATAAAATGCATGATAACTGCCAGGTATGCAGTAAGTAATCCAACTAACGCAACTCCATTGGTGCTGGCTTGCAGGTGACCTTATAAAATGCATAACTGATAAGTGTGTGGTAAGTAATCCTACTAAGGCAACTCCACTGGTGCAAGCCTATAGGTGACTTATAAAATGCATGATAACAGACAGGTGTGTGGTAAGTAATGCTACTAAGGCAACCCGGCTAGTGCTGGCTTTTAGGTGACCATATAAAATGCATGATAACTAACAGGTATGTGGTAAGTAACCTACTAAGGCCACTCCACTGGTGCTGAGTTACAGGTGACCTTATAAAATGCATGATAACTGACAGGTGTGTGGTAAGTAATGCTACTAAGGCTACTCCACTGGTGCTGGCTTATAAGTGACTTATAAAATGCATGATAACTGACAGGTGTGCGGGAAGTAATCCTCCTAAGGCAACTCCACTGGTGCTGCTTATAGGTGATCTTATAAAATGCATGATAACTGACAGGTATGCAGTAAGTAATCCTACTAACGCAACTCCATTGGTGCTGGCTTGCAGGTGACCTTATAAAATGCATAACTGATAAGTGTGTGGTAAGTAATCCTACTAAGGCAACTCCACTGGTGCAAGCCTATAGGTGACTTATAAAATGCATGATAACAGACAGGTGTGTGGTAAGTAATCCTACTAAGGCAACTTCACTGGTGCTGGCTTATAGGTGACCTTATAAAATCCATGATAACTGACAGGTATGTGGTAAGTAACCTATTAAGGCTACTCCACTGGTGCTGAGTTACAGGTGACCTTATAAAATGCACGATAATTGACAGGTGTGTCGTAAGTAATCCTACTAAGGCTACTCTACTGGTGCTGGATTATAGGTGACTTATAAATGGAATGATAACTGACAGGTGTGCGGTAAGTAATCTTATTAAGACAACTCCACTGCTGCTGGCTTATAGGTGACTTATAAAATGCATGACAACTGGCAGGTGTCCAGTAAGTAATTCTACTAAGGCAACTCTGCTGGTGCTGGCTTATAGGTGACCTTATAAAATGCATGATAACCGACAGGTGTGTGGTAAGTAATCCTACTAAGGATACTCTACTGGAGCAGGCTTATAGGTGACCTTATAAAATGCATGATAACCGACAGGTGTGCGGTAAGTAATCCTACTAAGGCTAATCTACTGGTGCTGCCTTATAGGTGACCTTATAAAATGCATGATAACCGACAGGTGTGTGGTAAGTAATCCTACTAAGGCTAATCTATTGGTGCTGAATTACAGGTGACCTTATAAAATGCATGATAACTGACAGGTGTGTGGTAAGTAATCCTACTAAGGCTACTCCACTGGTGCTGGCTTATAGGTGACTTTATAAAATGCATGATAACTGACAGGTGTGCGGTAAGTAATCTTATTACAGCAACTCCATTGGTGCTGGCTTATAGGTGACCTTATAAAATGCATGATAACTGACAGATGTGTGGTAAGTAATCCTGCTAAAGCTAATCTACTGGAGCTGGTTTATAGGTGACCTTATAAAATGCATGATCACTGACGGGTCTGTGGTAAGTAATCCTACTAAGGCTAATCTACTGGTGCTGGCTTATAGGTGACCTTATAAAATGCATGATCACTGACAGGTGTGTCATAAGTAATCCTACTAAGGCTAATCTACTGGTGCTGAGTTACAGGTGACCTTATGAAATACATGATAACTGACAGGTGTGTGGCAAGTAATCTTACTAAGGCAACCACTGCTGCTGGCTTATAGGTGACCTTATAAAATGCATGATAACTGACAGGTGTATTGTAAGTAATTCTACTAAGGCTAATCTACTGGTGCTGGCTTATAGGTGACCTTATAAAATGCATGATAACTGACAGGTGTGTGGTAAGTAATCTTACTAAGGCAACCACTGCTGCTGGCTTATAGGTGACCTTATAAAATGCATGATAACTGACAGGTGTGCGATAAGTAATCCTACTAAGGCTACTCCACTGGTGCTGGTTTATAGGTGACCTTATAAAATGCATGATAACTGACAGATGTGTGGTAAGTAATCCTACTAAGGCAACTCCACTGGTGCTGGCTTATAAGTGTCCTCATAAAATGCATGATAGCTGACAGGTGTGCGGTAAGTAATCCTACTAAGGCTACTCCACTGGTGCTGGTTTATAGGTGACCTTATAAAATGCATGATCACTGACAGGTGTGCGATAAGTAATCCACTAAGGCTAATCTACTGGTGCTGAGTTACAGGTGACCTTATGAAATGCATGATAACTGACAGGTGTGTGGTAAGTAATCTTCCTAAGGCAACCACTGCTGCTGGCTTATAGGTGACCTTAGAAAATGCATGATAACTGACAGATGTGTGGTAAGTAATCCTACTAAGGCAACTCCACTGGTGCTGGCTTATAGCTGACCTTATAAAATGCATGATAACTGACAGGTATGTTATAAGTAATCCTACTAAGGCTAATCTACTGGTGCTGAGTTACAGGTGACCTTATGAAATGCATGATAACTGACAGGTGTGTGGTAAGATATCCTACTAAGGCAACTCCACTGGTGCTGGCTTATAGGTGACCTTATAAAATGCATGATAACTGACAGGTGTGCGATAAGTAATCCTACTAAGGCTACTCCACTGGTGCTGGCTTATAGGTGACCTTATAAATGCATGATAACTGACAGGTGTACGGTAAGTAATCCTACTAAAGCTAATCTACTGGTGCTGAGTTACAGCTGACCTTTATAAAATGCATGATAACTGACAGGTGTGTGGTAAGTAATCCTACTAAGGCTACTCTACTGGTGCTGGTTTACAGGTGACCTTATAAAATGCATGATAACTGACAGGTATGTGGTAAGTAATCCTAGTAAGGCAACTCCACTGGTGCTGGCCTATAGGTGACCTTATAAAATGCATGATCACTGACTGGTGTGCAATAAGTAATCCTACTAAGGCTAATCTACTGGTGCTGAGTTACAGGTGACCTTATGAAATGCATGATAACTGACAGGTGTGTGGTAAGTAATCTTCCTAAGGCAACCACTGCTGCTGGCATATAGATGACCTTACAAAATGCATGATAACTGACAGGTGTGTGGTAAGTAATCCTACTAAGGTAACTCCACTGGTGCTGGCTTAGAGGTGTCCTCATAAAATGCATGATAACTGACAGGTGTGCGATAAGTAATCCTACTAAGGCAACTCCACTGGTGCTGGCTTATAGCTGACCTTATAAAATGCATGATAACTGACAGGTATGTTATAAGTAATCCTACTAAGGCTAATCTACTGGTGCTGAGTTACAGGTGACCTTATGAAATGCATGATAACTGACAGGTGTGCGATAAGTAATCCTACTAAGGCTACTCCACTGGTGCTGGCTTATAGGTGACCTTATAAAATGCATGATAACTGACAGATGTGTGGTAACTAATCCTACTAAGGCAACTCCACTGGGGCTGGCTTATAGCTGACCTTATAAAATGCATGATAACTGACAGGTATGTTATACGTAATCCTACTAAAGCTAATCTACTGGTGCTGAGTTACAGGTGACCTTATGAAATGCATGATAACTGACAGGTGTGGGGTAAATAATCCTACTAAGGCTACTCCACTGGTGCTGGCTTATAGGTGACCTTATAAAATGCATGATAACTGACAGATGTGTGGTAAGTAATCCTACTAAGGCAACTCCACTGGTGCTGGCTTATAGCTGACCTTATAAAATGCATGATAACTGACAGGTATGTTATACGTAATTCTACTAAAGTTAATCTACTGGTGCTGAGTTACAGGTGACCTTATGAAATGCATGATAACTGACAGGTGTGTGGTAAGTAGTCCTAGTAAGGCAACTCCACTGGTGCTGGCCTATAGGTGACCTTATAAAATGCATGATCACTGACAGGTGTGCGATAAGTAATCCACTAAGGCTAATCTACTGGTGCTGAGTTACAGGTGACCTTATGAAATGCAAGATAACTGACAGGTGTGTGGTAAGTAATCTTCCTAAGGCAACCACTGCTGCTGGCTTATAGGTGACCTTACAAAATGCATGATAACTGACAGGTGTGTGGTAAGTAATCCTACTAAGGCAACTCCACTGGTGCTGGCTTATAGCTGACCTTATAAAATGCATGATAACTGACAGGTATGTTATAAGTAATCCTACTAAAACTAATCTACTGGTGCTGAGTTACAGGTGACCTTATGAAATGCATGATAACTGACAGGTGTGCCATAAGTCATCCTACTAAGGCTACTCCACTGGTGCTGGCTTATAGGTGACCTTATAAAATGCATGATAACTGACAGGTGTACGGTAAGTAAT
The DNA here is from genome assembly GCF_019279795.1 of Protopterus annectens. Taxonomy (NCBI): domain Eukaryota; kingdom Metazoa; phylum Chordata; order Ceratodontiformes; family Protopteridae; genus Protopterus; species Protopterus annectens. The sequence goes on from NC_056733.1 coordinate 897,258,986, forward strand.
CCTATTAAGGCTAATCTACTGGTGCTGAGTTACAGCTGACCTTATAAAATGCATGATAACTGACAGGTGTGTGGTAAGTAACCCTACTACCGCAACTCCACTGGTGCTGGCTTATAGGTGACCTATAAAATTCATGACAACTGACAGGTGTGTGGTAAGTAATCCAACTAAAGCTAACCTACTGGTGCTGAGTTACAGCTGACCTTTATAAAATGCATGATAACTGACAGGTGTGTGGTAAGTAATCCTACTAAGGCTACTCTACTGGTGCTGGCTTACAGGTGACCTTATAAAATGCATGATAACTGATAAGTTTGCGGTAAGTAATCCTGCTAAGGCAAATCCACTGGTGCTGGCTTATAGGTGACCTTATAAAATGCATGACAACTGACAGGTGTGCGGTAAGTAATCCTACTAAGGCAACTCCGCTGGTGCTGGCTTATAGGTGACCTTATAAAATGCATGATAACTGACAGGTGTGCGGTAAGTAATCCTAATAAGGCAACTCTACTGGTGCTGGTTTTTAAGTGACCTTATAAAATGCATGATAACTGACAGGTGAGTGGTAAGTATTCCTACTAAGGCAACTCCACTGGTGCTGGCTTATAGGTGACCTTATAAAATGCATGATAACTGACAGGTGTGTGGTATGTAATCCTACTAAGGCTACTCCACTGGTGCTGAGTTACAGGTGACCATATAAAATGCATGATAACTGACAGGTGTGCGGTAAGTAATACTACTAAGGCAACTCCACTGGTGCTTGCTTATAGGTGACTTATAAAATGCATGATAACTGGCAGGTGTGCGGTTAGTAATCCTACTAAGGCTAATCTACTGGTGCTGAGTTACAGCTGACCTTATAAAATGGATGATAACTGACAGGTGTACGATAAGTAATTCTACTAAGGCTAATCTGCTGGTGATGAGTTACAGGTGACTTTATAAAATGCATGATAACTGACAGGTGTGTAGTAAGTAATCCTACTATGCCTAATCTACTGGTGCTGGCTTATAGGTGACCTTATAAAATGCATAACTGACAGGTGTGTGGTAAGTAATCCTACTAATATTACTCCACTGGTTCTGGCTTACAGGTGACCTTATAAAATGCATGATCACTGACAGGTGTGCGGTAAGTAATCCTACTAAGGCTAATCTACTGGTGCTGAGTTACAGGTGACCTTATGAAATGCATGATAACTGATAGGTGTGTGGTAAGTAATCTTACTAAGGCAACCACTGCTGCTGGCATATAGGTGACCTTATAAAATGCATGATAACTGACAGGTGTGTGATAAGTAATCCTACTAATGCTAATCTACTGGTGTTGAGTTACAGCTGACCTTAAAATGCATGATAACTGACAAGTGTGTGGTAAGTAATCCTACTAAGGCTAATCTACTGGTGCTGAGTTACAGGTGACCTTATAAAATGCATGATAACTGACAGGTGTGTAGTAAGTAATCCTACTAAGGCTAATCTACTGGTGCTGGCTTATAGGTGACCTTATAAAATGCATAAGTGACAGGTGTGTGGTAAGTAATCCTACTAATGCTACTCCACTGGTTCTGGCTTATAGGTGACCTTATAAAATGCACGATCACAGACAGGTGTGCGATAAGTAATCCTAATAAGGCTAATCTACTGGTGCTCAGTTATAGGTGACCTTATGAAATGCATGATAACTGACAGATGTGTGGTAAGTAATCTTACCAAGGCAACCACTGCTGCTGGCTTATAGGTGACCTTATAAAATACATGATAACTGACAGGTGTGCAGTAAGTAATCCTACTAAGGCTAATTTACTGGTGCTGGCTTATAGGTGACCTTATAAAATATATGATGACTGAAAGGTGTGTGGTAAGTAATCCTACTAAGGCAACTCCACTGGTGCTGGCTTATAGGTGACCTTATAAAATGCATGATAACTGACAGGTGTGTGGTAAGTAATCCTACTAAGGCAACTCCACTGGTGCTGGCTTATAGCTAACCTTATAAAATGCATGATAACTGACAGGTATCTTGTAAGTAATCCTACTAAGGCTAATCTACTGGTGCTGAGTTACAGGTGACCTTATGAAATGCATGATAACTGACAGGTGTGCGGTAAGTAATCCTACTAAGGCTAATCTACTGGTGCTGAATTCAGCTGACCTTATAAAATGCATGATGACTGACAGGTGTGTGGTAAGTAACCCTACTAACGCAACTCCACTGGTGCTGGCTTATAGGTGACCTTTAAAATTCATGATAACTGACAGGTGTGTGGTAAGTAATCCTACTAAAGCTAATCTACTGGTGCTGATTTACAGCTGACCTTTATAAAATGCATGATAACTGACAGGTGTGTGGTAAGTAATCCTACTAAGGCAACTCCACTGGTACCAGCTTATAGGTGACCTTATAAAATGCATGATAACTGACAGGTGTGTGGTAAGAAATCCTACTAAGGCTAATCTACTGGAGTTGGTATATAGGTGACTTTATAAAATGCATAACTGACAGGTGTGTGGTAAGTAATCCTTCTAAGCCTAATCTACCGGTGCTGGCTTATAGGTGACCTTATAAAATGCATAACTGACAGGTGTGTGGTAAGTAATCCTACTAATGTTACTCCACTGGTTCTGGCTTACAGGTGACCTTATAAAATGCATGATCACTGACAGGTGTGCGGTAAGTAATCCTACTAAGGCTAATCTACTGGTGCTGAGTTACAGGTGACCTTATAAAATGCATGATAACTGACAGGTGTGTGGTAAGTAATCCTACTAAGGCTACTCCACTGGTGCTGGCTTATAGGCGACTTTATAAAATGCATGATAACTGACAGGTGTGCGGTAAGTAATCTTATTACAGCAACTCCATTGGTGCTGGATTATAGGTGACCTTATAAAATGCATGATAACTGACAGATGTGTGGTAAGTAATCCTGCTAAAGCTAATCTACTGGAGCTGGTTTATAGGTGACCTTATAAAATGCATGATCACTGACAGGTCTGTGGTAAGTAATCCTACTAAGGCTAATCTACTGGTGCTGGCTTATAGGTGACCTTATAAAATGCATGATCACTGACAGGTGTGTCATAAGTAATCCTACTAAGGCTAATCTACTGGTGCTGAGTTACAGGTGACCTTATGAAATACATGATAACTGACAGGTGTGTGGCAAGTAATCTTACTAAGGCAACCACTGCTGCTGGCTTATAGGTGACCTTATAAAATGCATGATAACTGACAGGTGTATTGTAAGTAATTCTACTAAGGCTAATCTACTGGTGCTGGCTTATAGGTGACCTTATAAAATGCATGATAACTGACAGGTGTGTGGTAAGTAATCTTACTAAGGCAACCACTGCTGCTGGCTTATAGGTGACCTTATAAAATGCATGATAACTGACAGGTGTGCGGTAAGTAATCCTACTAAGGCTACTCCACTGGTGCTGGTTTATAGGTGACCTTATAAAATGCATGATAACTGACAGATGTGTGGTAAGTAATCCTACTAAGGCAACTCCACTGGTGCTGGCTTATAAGTGTCCTCATAAAATGCATGATAGCTGACAGGTGTGCGGTAAGTAATCCTACTAAGGCTACTCCACTGGTGCTGGTTTATAGGTGACCCTATAAAATGCATGATCACTGACAGGTGTGCGATAAGTAATCCACTAAGGCTAATCTACTGGTGCTGAGTTACAGGTGACCTTATGAAATGCATGATAACTGACAGGTGTGTGGTAAGTAATCTTCCTAAGGCAACCACTGCTGCTGGCTTATAGGTGACCTTACAAAATGCATGATAACTGACAGATGTGTGGTAAGTAATCCTACTAAGGCAACTCCACTGGTGCTGGCTTATAGCTGACCTTATAAAATGCATGATAACTGACAGGTATGTTATAAGTAATCCTACTAAGGCTAATCTACTGGTGCTGAGTTACAGGTGACCTTATGAAATGCATGATAACTGACAGGTGTGTGGTAAGATATCCTACTAAGGCAACTCCACTGGTGCTGGCTTATAGGTGACCTTATAAAATGCATGATAACTGACAGGTGTGCGATAAGTAATAATACTAAGGCTACTCCACTGGTGCTGGCTTATAGGTGACCTTATAAATGCATGATAACTGACAGGTGTACGGTAAGTAATCCTACTAAAGCTAATCTACTGGTGCTGAGTTACAGCTGACCTTTATAAAATGCATGATAACTGACAGGTGTGTGGTAAGTAATCCTACTAAGGCTACTCTACTGGTGCTGGTTTACAGGTGACCTTATAAAATGCATGATAACTGACAGGTATGTGGTAAGTAATCCTAGTAAGGCAACTCCACTGGTGCTGGCCTATAGGTGACCTTATAAAATGCATGATCACTGACTGGTGTGCAATAAGTAATCCTACTAAGGCTAATCTACTGGTGCTGAGTTACAGGTGACCTTATGAAATGCATGATAACTGACAGGTGTGTGGTAAGTAATCTTCCTAAGGCAACCACTGCTGCTGGCATATAGGTGACCTTACAAAATGCATGATAACTGACAGATGTGTGGTAACTAATCCTACTAAGGCAACTCCACTGGGGCTGGCTTATAGCTGACCTTATAAAATGCATGATAACTGACAGGTATGTTATACGTAATCCTACTAAAGCTAATCTACTGGTGCTGAGTTACAGGTGACCTTATGAAATGCATGATAACTGACAGGTGTGGGGTAAATAATCCTACTAAGGCTACTCCACTGGCGCTGGCTTATAGGTGACCTTATAAAATGCATGATAACTGACAGATGTGTGGTAAGTAATCCTACTAAGGCAACTCCACTGGTGCTGGCTTATAGCTGACCTTATAAAATGCATGATAACTGACAGGTATGTTATACGTAATCCTACTAAAGTTAATCTACTGGTGCTGAGTTACAGGTGACCTTATGAAATGCATGATAACTGACAGGTGTGTGGTAAGTAGTCCTAGTAAGGCAACTCCACTGGTGCTGGCCTATAGGTGACCTTATAAAATGCATGATCACTGACAGGTGTGCGATAAGTAATCCACTAAGGCTAATCTACTGGTGCTGAGTTACAGGTGACCTTATGAAATGCAAGATAACTGACAGGTGTGTGGTAAGTAATCTTCCTAAGGCAACCACTGCTGCTGGCTTATAGGTGACCTTACAAAATGCATGATAACTGACAGGTGTGTGGTAAGTAATCCTACTAAGGCAACTTCACTGGTGCTGGCTTATAGCTGACCTTATAAAATGCATGATAACTGACAGGTATGTTATAAGTAATCCTACTAAAACTAATCTACTGGTGCTGAGTTACAGGTGACCTTATGAAATGCATGATAACTGACAGGTGTGCCATAAGTCATCCTACTAAAGCTACTCCACTGGTGCTGGCTTATAGGTGACCTTATAAAATGCATGATAACTGACAGGTGTACGGTAAGTAATCCTATTAAGGCTAATCTACTGGTGCTGAGTTACAGCTGACCTTATAAAATGCATGATAACTGACAGGTGTGTGGTAAGTAACCCTACTACCGCAACTCCACTGGTGCTGGCTTATAGGTGACCTATAAAATTCATGACAACTGACAGGTGTGTGGTAAGTAATCCAACTAAAGCTAACCTACTGGTGCTGAGTTACAGCTGACCTTTATAAAATGCATGATAACTGACAGGTGTGTGGTAAGTAATCCTACTAAGGCTACTCTACTGGTGCTGGCTTACAGGTGACCTTATAAAATGCATGATAACTGATAAGTTTGCGGTAAGTAATCCTGCTAAGGCTACTCCACTGGTGCTGGCTTACAGGTGACCTTATAAAATGCATGATAACTGACAGGTGTGGGTAATCCTACTAAGGCAAATCCACTGGTGCTGGCTTATAGGTGACCTTATAAAATGCATGACAACTGACAGGTGTGTGGTAAGTAATTCTACTAAGGCAACTCCACTGGTGCTGGCTTATAGGTGACCTTAGAAAATGCATGATAACTGACAGGTGTGCGGTAAGTAATCCTACTAAGGCAACTCCGCTGGTGCTGGCTTATAGGTGACCTTATAAAATGCATGATAACTGACAGGTGCGGTAAGTAATTCTAATAAGGCAACTCTACTGGTGCTGGTTTTTAAGTGACCTTATAAAATGCATGATAACTGACAGGTGAGTGGTAAGTATTCCTACTAAGGCAACTCCACTGGTGCTGGCTTATAGGTGACCTTATAAAATGCATGATAACTGACAGGTGTGTGGTATGTAATCCTACTAAGGCTACTCCACTGGTGCTGAGTTACAGGTGACCATATAAAATGCATGATAACTGACAGGTGTGCGGTAAGTAATACTACTAAGGCAACTCCACTGGTGCTTGCTTATAGGTGACTTATAAAATGCTTGATAACTGGCAGGTGTGCGGTTAGTAATCCTACTAAGGCTAATCTACTGGTGCTGAGTTACAGCTGACCTTATAAAATGGATGATAACTGACAGGTGTACGATAAGTAATTCTACTAAGGCTAATCTGCTGGTGATGAGTTACAGGTGACTTTATAAAATGCATGATAACTGACAGGTGTGTAGTAAGTAATCCTACTATGCCTAATCTACTGGTGCTGGCTTATAGGTGACCTTATAAAATGCATAACTGACAGGTGTGTGGTAAGTAATCCTACTAATATTACTCCACTGGTTCTGGCTTACAGGTGACCTTATAAAATGCATGATCACTGACAGGTGTGCGGTAAGTAATCCTACTAAGGCTAATCTACTGGTGCTGAGTTACAGGTGACCTTATGAAATGCATGATAACTGATAGGTGTGTGGTAAGTAATCTTACTAAGGCAACCACTGCTGCTGGCTTATAGGTGACCTTATAAAATGCATGATAACTGACAGGTGTGTGATAAGTAATCCTACTAATGCTAATCTACTGGTGTTGAGTTACAGCTGACCTTAAAATGCATGATAACTGACAAGTGTATGGTAAGTAATCCTACTAAGGCTAATCTACTGGTGCTGAGTTACAGGTGACCTTATAAAATGCATGATAACTGACAGGTGTGTGGTAAGTAATGCTACTAAGGCTACTCCACTGGTGCTGGCTTATAAGTGACTTATAAAATGCATGATAACTGACAGGTGTGCGGGAAGTAATCCTATTAAGGCAACTCCACTGGTGCTGCTTATAGGTGATCTTATAAAATGCATGATAACTGACAGGTATGCAGTAAGTAATCCTACTAACGCAACTCCATTGGTGCTGGCTTGCAGGTGACCTTATAAAATGCATAACTGATAAGTGTGTGGTAAGTAATCCTACTAAGGCAACTCCACTGGTGCAAGCCTATAGGTGACTTATAAAATGCATGATAACAGACAGGTGTGTGGTAAGTAATCCTACTAAGGCTAATCTACTGGTGCTGAGTTACAGCTGACCTTATAAAATGGATGATAACTGACAGGTGTACGATAAGTAATTCTACTAAGGCTAATCTGCTGGTGATGAGTTACAGGTGACTTTATAAAATGCATGATAACTGACAGGTGTGTAGTAAGTAATCCTACTATGCCTAATCTACTGGTGCTGGCTTATAGGTGACCTTATAAAATGCATGATCACTGACAGGTGTGCGGTAAGTAATCCTACTAAGGCTAATCTACTGGTGCTGAGTTACAGGTGACCTTATGAAATGCATGATAACTGATAGGTGTGTGGTAAGTAATCTTACTAAGGCAACCACTGCTGCTGGCTTATAGGTGACCTTATAAAATGCATGATAACTGACAGGTGTGTGATAAGTAATCCTACTAATGCTAATCTACTGGTGTTGAGTTACAGCTGACCTTAAAATGCATGATAACTGACAAGTGTATGGTAAGTAATCCTACTAAGGCTAATCTACTGGTGCTGAGTTACAGGTGACCTTATAAAATGCATGATAACTGACAGGTGTGTGGTAAGTAATGCTACTAAGGCTACTCCACTGGTGCTGGCTTATAAGTGACTTATAAAATGCATGATAACTGACAGGTGTGCGGGAAGTAATCCTCCTAAGGCAACTCCACTGGTGCTGCTTATAGGTGATCTTATAAAATGCATGATAACTGACAGGTATGCAGTAAGTAATCCTACTAACGCAACTCCATTGGTGCTGGCTTGCAGGTGACCTTATAAAATGCATAACTGATAAGTGTGTGGTAAGTAATCCTACTAAGGCAACTCCACTGGTGCAAGCCTATAGGTGACTTATAAAATGCATGATAACAGACAGGTGTGTGGTAAGTAATCCTACTAAGGCAACTTCACTGGTGCTGGCTTATAGGTGACCTTATAAAATCCATGATAACTGACAGGTATGTGGTAAGTAACCTATTAAGGCTACTCCACTGGTGCTGAGTTACAGGTGACCTTATAAAATGCACGATAATTGACAGGTGTGTGGTAAGTAATCCTACTAAGGCTACTCTACTGGTGCTGGATTATAGGTGACTTATAAATGGAATGATAACTGACAGGTGTGGTAAGTAATCTTATTAAGACAACTCCACTGCTGCTGGCTTATAGGTGACTTATAAAATGCATGACAACTGGCAGGTGTCCAGTAAGTAATTCTACTAAGGCAACTCTGCTGGTGCTGGCTTATAGGTGACCTTATAAAATGCATGATAACCGACAGGTGTGTGGTAAGTAATCCTACTAAGGATACTCTACTGGAGCAGGCTTATAGGTGACCTTATAAAATGCATGATAACCGACAGGTGTGCGGTAAGTAATCCTACTAAGGCTAATCTACTGGTGCTGCCTTATAGGTGACCTTATAAAATGCATGATAACCGACAGGTGTGTGGTAAGTAATCCTACTAAGGCTAATCTATTGGTGCTGAATTACAGGTGACCTTATAAAATGCATGATAACTGACAGGTGTGTGGTAAGTAATCCTACTAAGGCTACTCCACTGGTGCTGGCTTATAGGTGACTTTATAAAATGCATGATAACTGACAGGTGTGCGGTAAGTAATCTTATTACAGCAACTCCATTGGTGCTGGCTTATAGGTGACCTTATAAAATGCATGATAACTGACAGATGTGTGGTAAGTAATCCTGCTAAAGCTAATCTACTGGAGCTGGTTTATAGGTGACCTTATAAAATGCATGATCACTGACAGGTCTGTGGTAAGTAATCCTACTAAGGCTAATCTACTGGTGCTGGCTTATAGGTGACCTTATAAAATGCATGATCACTGACAGGTGTGTCATAAGTAATCCTACTAAGGCTAATCTACTGGTGCTGAGTTACAGGTGACCTTATGAAATACATGATAACTGACAGGTGTGTGGCAAGTAATCTTACTAAGGCAACCACTGCTGCTGGCTTATAGGTGACCTTATAAAATGCATGATAACTGACAGGTGTATTGTAAGTAATTCTACTAAGGCTAATCTACTGGTGCTGGCTTATAGGTGACCTTATAAAATGCATGATAACTGACAGGTGTGTGGTAAGTAATCTTACTAAGGCAACCACTGCTGCTGGCTTATAGGTGACCTTATAAAATGCATGATAACTGACAGGTGTGCGATAAGTAATCCTACTAAGGCTACTCCACTGGTGCTGGTTTATAGGTGACCTTATAAAATGCATGATAACTGACAGATGTGTGGTAAGTAATCCTACTAAGGCAACTCCACTGGTGCTGGCTTATAAGTGTCCTCATAAAATGCATGATAGCTGACAGGTGTGCGGTAAGTAATCCTACTAAGGCAACTCCACTGGTGCTGGCCTATAGGTGACCTTATAAAATGCATGATGACTGACAGGTGTGCGATAAGTAATCCACTAAGGCTAATCTACTGGTGCTGAGTTACAGGTGACCTTATGAAATGCATGATAACTGACAGGTGTGTGGTAAGTAATCTTCCTAAGGCAACCACTGCTGCTGGCTTATAGGTGACCTTACAAAATGCATGATAACTGACAGATGTGTGGTAAGTAATCCTACTAAGGCAACTCCACTGGTGCTGGCTTATAGCTGACCTTATAAAATGCATGATAACTGACAGGTATGTTATAAGTAATCCTACTAAGGCTAATCTACTGGTGCTGAGTTACAGGTGACCTTATGAAATGCATGATAACTGACAGGTGTGTGGTAAGATATCCTACTAAGGCAACTCCACTGGTGCTGGCTTATAGGTGACCTTATAAAATGCATGATAACTGACAGGTGTGCGATAAGTAATCCTACTAAGGCTACTCCACTGGTGCTGGCTTATAGGTGACCTTATAAATGCATGATAACTGACAGGTGTACGGTAAGTAATCCTACTAAAGCTAATCTACTGGTGCTGAGTTACAGCTGACCTTTATAAAATGCATGATAACTGACAGGTGTGTGGTAAGTAATCCTACTAAGGCTACTCTACTGGTGCTGGTTTACAGGTGACCTTATAAAATGCATGATAACTGACAGGTATGTGGTAAGTAATCCTAGTAAGGCAACTCCACTGGTGCTGGCCTATAGGTGACCTTATAAAATGCATGATCACTGACTGGTGTGCAATAAGTAATCCTACTAAGGCTAATCTACTGGTGCTGAGTTACAGGTGACCTTATGAAATGCATGATAACTGACAGGTGTGTGGTAGTAATCTTACCAAGGCAACCACTGCTGCTGAAAATGCATGATAACTGACAGGTGTGTGGTAAGTAATCCTACTAAGGTAACTCCACTGGTGCTGGCTTAGAGGTGTCCTCATAAAATGCATGATAACTGACAGGTGTGCGATAAGTAATCCTACTAAGGCAACTCCACTGGTGCTGGCTTATAGCTGACCTTATAAAATGCATGATAACTGACAGGTATGTTATAAGTAATCCTACTAAGGCTAATCTACTGGTGCTGAGTTACAGGTGACCTTATGAAATGCATGATAACTGACAGGGTAATCCTACTAAGGCTACTCCACTGGTGCTGGCTTATAGGTGACCTTATAAAATGCATGATAACTGACAGATGTGTGGTAACTAATCCTACTAAGGCAACTCCACTGGGGCTGGCTTATAGCTGACCTTATAAAATGCATGATAACTGACAGGTATTAATCCTACTAAAGCTAATCTACTGGTGCTGAGTTACAGGTGACCTTATGAAATGCATGATAACTGACAGGTGTGGGGTAAATAATCCTACTAAGGCTACTCCACTGGTGCTGGCTTATAGGTGACCTTATAAAATGCATGATAACTGACAGATGTGTGGTAAGTAATCCTACTAAGGCAACTCCACTGGTGCTGGCTTATAGCTGACCTTATAAAATGCATGATAACTGACAGGTATGTTATACGTAATCCTACTAAAGTTAATCTACTGGTGCTGAGTTACAGGTGACCTTATGAAATGCATGATAACTGACAGGTGTGTGGTAAGTAGTCCTAGTAAGGCATCTCCACTGGTGCTGGCCTATAGGTGACCTTATAAAATGCATGATCACTGACAGGTGTGATAAGTAATCCACTAAGGCTAATCTACTGGTGCTGAGTTACAGGTGACCTTATGAAATGCAAGATAACTGACAGGTGTGTGGTAAGTAATCTTCCTAAGGCAACCACTGCTGCTGGCTTATAGGTGACCTTACAAAATGCATGATAACTGACAGGTGTGTGGTAAGTAATCCTACTAAGGCAACTCCACTGGTGCTGGCTTATAGCTGACCTTATAAAATGCATGATAACTGACAGGTATGTTATAAGTAATCCTACTAAAACTAATCTACTGGTGCTGAGTTACAGGTGACCTTATGAAATGCATGATAACTGACAGGTGTGCCATAAGTCATCCTACTAAGGCTACTCCACTGGTGCTGGCTTATAGGTGACCTTATAAAATGCATGATAACTGACAGGTGTGCGGTAAGTAATCCTATTAAGGCTAATCTACTGGTGCTGAGTTACAGCTGACCTTATAAAATGCATGATAACTGACAGGTGTGTGGTAAGTAACCCTACTACCGCAACTCCACTGGTGCTGGCTTATAGGTGACCTATAAAATTCATGACAACTGACAGGTGTGTGGTAAGTAATCCAACTAAAGCTAACCTACTGGTGCTGAGTTACAGCTGACCTTTATAAAATGCATGATAACTGACAGGTGTGTGGTAAGTAATCCTACTAAGGCTACTCTACTGGTGCTGGCTTACAGGTGACCTTATAAAATGCATGATAACTGATAAGTTTGCGGTAAGTAATCCTGCTAAGGCTACTCCACTGGTGCTGGCTTACAGGTGACCTTATAAAATGCATGATAACTGACAGGTGTGGGTAATCCTACTAAGGCAAATCCACTGGTGCTGGCTTATAGGTGACCTTATAAAATGCATGACAACTGACAGGTGTGTGGTAAGTAATTCTACTAAGGCAACTCCACTGGTGCTGGCTTATAGGTGACCTTAGAAAATGCATGATAACTGACAGGTGTGCGGTAAGTAATCCTACTAAGGCAACTCCGCTGGTGCTGGCTTATAGGTGACCTTATAAAATGCATGATAACTGACAGGTGTGCGGTAAGTAATCCTAATAAGGCAACTCTACTGGTGCTGGTTTTTAAGTGACCTTATAAAATGCATGATAACTGACAGGTGAGTGGTAAGTATTCCTACTAAGGCAACTCCACTGGTGCTGGCTTATAGGTGACCTTATAAAATGCATGATAACTGACAGGTGTGTGGTATGTAATCCTACTAAGGCTACTCCACTGGTGCTGAGTTACAGGTGACCATATAAAATGCATGATAACTGACAGGTGTGCGGTAAGTAATACTACTAAGGCAACTCCACTGGTGCTTGCTTATAGGTGACTTATAAAATGCATGATAACTGGCAGGTGTGGTAAGTAATCCTACTAAGGCTAATCTACTGGTGCTGAGTTACAGCTGACCTTATAAAATGGATGATAACTGACAGGTGTACGATAAGTAATTCTACTAAGGCTAATCTGCTGGTGATGAGTTACAGGTGACTTTATAAAATGCATGATAACTGACAGGTGTGTAGTAAGTAATCCTACTATGCCTAATCTACTGGTGCTGGCTTATAGGTGACCTTATAAAATGCATAACTGACAGGTGTGTGGTAAGTAATCCTACTAATATTACTCCACTGGTTCTGGCTTACAGGTGACCTTATAAAATGCATGATCACTGACAGGTGTGCGGTAAGTAATCCTACTAAGGCTAATCTACTGGTGCTGAGTTACAGGTGACCTTATGAAATGCATGATAACTGATAGGTGTGTGGTAAGTAATCTTACTAAGGCAACCACTGCTGCTGGCTTATAGGTGACCTTATAAAATGCATGATAACTGACAGGTGTGTGATAAGTAATCCTACTAATGCTAATCTACTGGTGTTGAGTTACAGCTGACCTTAAAATGCATGATAACTGACAAGTGTGTGGTAAGTAATCCTACTAAGGCTAATCTACTGGTGCTGAGTTACAGGTGACCTTATAAAATGCATGATAACTGACAGGTGTGTAGTAAGTAATCCTACTAAGGCTAATCTACTGGTGCTGGCTTATAGGTGACCTTATAAAATGCATAAGTGACAGGTGTGTGGTAAGTAATCCTACTAATGCTACTCCACTGGTTCTGGCTTATAGGTGACCTTATAAAATGCACGATCACAGACAGGTGTGCGATAAGTAATCCTAATAAGGCTAATCTACTGGTGCTCAGTTATAGGTGACCTTATGAAATGCATGATAACTGACAGATGTGTGGTAAGTAATCTTACCAAGGCAACCACTGCTGCTGGCTTATAGGTGACCTTATAAAATACATGATAACTGACAGGTGTGCAGTAAGTAATCCTACTAAGGCTAATTTACTGGTGCTGGCTTATAGGTGACCTTATAAAATATATGATGACTGAAAGGTGTGTGGTAAGTAATCCTACTAAGGCAACTCCACTGGTGCTGGCTTATAGGTGACCTTATAAAATGCATGATAACTGACAGGTGTGTGGTAAGTAATCCTACTAAGGCAACTCCACTGGTGCTGGCTTATAGCTAACCTTATAAAATGCATGATAACTGACAGGTATCTTGTAAGTAATCCTACTAAGGCTAATCTACTGGTGCTGAGTTACAGGTGACCTTATGAAATGCATGATAACTGACAGGTGTGCGGTAAGTAATCCTACTAAGGCTAATCTACTGGTGCTGAATTCAGCTGACCTTATAAAATGCATGATGACTGACAGGTGTGTGGTAAGTAACCCTACTAACGCAACTCCACTGGTGCTGGCTTATAGGTGACCTTTAAAATTCATGATAACTGACAGGTGTGTGGTAAGTAATCCTACTAAAGCTAATCTACTGGTGCTGATTTACAGCTGACCTTTATAAAATGCATGATAACTGACAGGTGTGTGGTAAGTAATCCTACTAAGGCAACTCCACTGGTACCAGCTTATAGGTGACCTTATAAAATGCATGATAACTGACAGGTGTGTGGTAAGAAATCCTACTAAGGCTAATCTACTGGAGTTGGTATATAGGTGACTTTATAAAATGCATAACTGACAGGTGTGTGGTAAGTAATCCTTCTAAGCCTAATCTACCGGTGCTGGCTTATAGGTGACCTTATAAAATGCATAACTGACAGGTGTGTGGTAAGTAATCCTACTAATGTTACTCCACTGGTTCTGGCTTACAGGTGACCTTATAAAATGCATGATCACTGACAGGTGTGCGGTAAGTAATCCTACTAAGGCTAATCTACTGGTGCTGAGTTACAGGTGACCTTATAAAATGCATGATAACTGACAGGTGTGTGGTAAGTAATCCTACTAAGGCTACTCCACTGGTGCTGGCTTATAGGCGACTTTATAAAATGCATGATAACTGACAGGTGTGCGGTAAGTAATCTTATTACAGCAACTCCATTGGTGCTGGCTTATAGGTGACCTTATAAAATGCATGATAACTGACAGATGTGTGGTAAGTAATCCTGCTAAAGCTAATCTACTGGAGCTGGTTTATAGGTGACCTTATAAAATGCATGATCACTGACAGGTCTGTGGTAAGTAATCCTACTAAGGCTAATCTACTGGTGCTGGCTTATAGGTGACCTTATAAAATGCATGATCACTGACAGGTGTGTCATAAGTAATCCTACTAAGGCTAATCTACTGGTGCTGAGTTACAGGTGACCTTATGAAATACATGATAACTGACAGGTGTGTGGCAAGTAATCTTACTAAGGCAACCACTGCTGCTGGCTTATAGGTGACCTTATAAAATGCATGATAACTGACAGGTGTATTGTAAGTAATTCTACTAAGGCTAATCTACTGGTGCTGGCTTATAGGTGACCTTATAAAATGCATGATAACTGACAGGTGTGTGGTAAGTAATCTTACTAAGGCAACCACTGCTGCTGGCTTATAGGTGACCTTATAAAATGCATGATAACTGACAGGTGTGCGGTAAGTAATCCTACTAAGGCTACTCCACTGGTGCTGGTTTATAGGTGACCTTATAAAATGCATGATAACTGACAGATGTGTGGTAAGTAATCCTACTAAGGCAACTCCACTGGTGCTGGCTTATAAGTGTCCTCATAAAATGCATGATAGCTGACAGGTGTGCGGTAAGTAATCCTACTAAGGCTACTCCACTGGTGCTGGTTTATAGGTGACCTTATAAAATGCATGATCACTGACAGGTGTGCGATAAGTAATCCACTAAGGCTAATCTACTGGTGCTGAGTTACAGGTGACCTTATGAAATGCATGATAACTGACAGGTGTGTGGTAAGTAATCTTCCTAAGGCAACCACTGCTGCTGGCTTATAGGTGACCTTACAAAATGCATGATAACTGACAGATGTGTGGTAAGTAATCCTACTAAGGCAACTCCACTGGTGCTGGCTTATAGCTGACCTTATAAAATGCATGATAACTGACAGGTATGTTATAAGTAATCCTACTAAGGCTAATCTACTGGTGCTGAGTTACAGGTGACCTTATGAAATGCATGATAACTGACAGGTGTGTGGTAAGATATCCTACTAAGGCAACTCCACTGGTGCTGGCTTATAGGTGACCTTATAAAATGCATGATAACTGACAGGTGTGCGATAAGTAATCCTACTAAGGCTACTCCACTGGTGCTGGCTTATAGGTGACCTTATAAATGCATGATAACTGACAGGTGTACGGTAAGTAATCCTACTAAAGCTAATCTACTGGTGCTGAGTTACAGCTGACCTTTATAAAATGCATGATAACTGACAGGTGTGTGGTAAGTAATCCTACTAAGGCTACTCTACTGGTGCTGGTTTACAGGTGACCTTATAAAATGCATGATAACTGACAGGTATGTGGTAAGTAATCCTAGTAAGGCAACTCCACTGGTGCTGGCCTATAGGTGACCTTATAAAATGCATGATCACTGACTGGTGTGCAATAAGTAATCCTACTAAGGCTAATCTACTGGTGCTGAGTTACAGGTGACCTTATGAAATGCATGATAACTGACAGGTGTGTGGTAAGTAATCTTCCTAAGGCAACCACTGCTGCTGGCATATAGGTGACCTTACAAAATGCATGATAACTGGCAGGTGTGTGGTAAGTAATCCTACTAAGGTAACTCCACTGGTGCTGGCTTAGAGGTGTCCTCATAAAATGCATGATAACTGACAGGTGTGCGATAAGTAATCCTACTAAGGCAACTCCACTGGTGCTGGCTTATAGCTGACCTTATAAAATGCATGATAACTGACAGGTATGTTATAAGTAATCCTACTAAGGCTAATCTACTGGTGCTGAGTTACAGGTGACCTTATGAAATGCATGATAACTGACAGGTGTGCGATAAGTAATCCTACTAAGGCTACTCCACTGGTGCTGGCTTATAGGTGACCTTATAAAATGCATGATAACTGACAGATGTGTGGTAACTAATCCTACTAAGGCAACTCCACTGGGGCTGGCTTATAGCTGACCTTATAAAATGCATGATAACTGACAGGTATGTTATACGTAATCCTACTAAAGCTAATCTACTGGTGCTGAGTTACAGGTGACCTTATGAAATGCATGATAACTGACAGGTGTGGGGTAAATAATCCTACTAAGGCTACTCCACTGGCGCTGGCTTATAGGTGACCTTATAAAATGCATGATAACTGACAGATGTGTGGTAAGTAATCCTACTAAGGCAACTCCACTGGTGCTGGCTTATAGCTGACCTTATAAAATGCATGATAACTGACAGGTATGTTATACGTAATCCTACTAAAGTTAATCTACTGGTGCTGAGTTACAGGTGACCTTATGAAATGCATGATAACTGACAGGTGTGTGGTAAGTAGTCCTAGTAAGGCAACTCCACTGGTGCTGGCCTATAGGTGACCTTATAAAATGCATGATCACTGACAGGTGTGATAAGTAATCCACTAAGGCTAATCTACTGGTGCTGAGTTACAGGTGACCTTATGAAATGCAAGATAACTGACAGGTGTGTGGTAAGTAATCTTCCTAAGGCAACCACTGCTGCTGGCTTATAGGTGACCTTACAAAATGCATGATAACTGACAGGTGTGTGGTAAGTAATCCTACTAAGGCAACTTCACTGGTGCTGGCTTATAGCTGACCTTATAAAATGCATGATAACTGACAGGTATGTTATAAGTAATCCTACTAAAACTAATCTACTGGTGCTGAGTTACAGGTGACCTTATGAAATGCATGATAACTGACAGGTGTGCCATAAGTCATCCTACTAAGGCTACTCCACTGGTGCTGGCTTATAGGTGACCTTATAAAATGCATGATAACTGACAGGTGTATGGTAAGTAATCCTATTAAGGCTAATCTACTGGTGCTGAGTTACAGCTGACCTTATAAAATGCATGATAACTGACAGGTGTGTGGTAAGTAACCCTACTACCGCAACTCCACTGGTGCTGGCTTATAGGTGACCTATAAAATTCATGACAACTGACAGGTGTGTGGTAAGTAATCCAACTAAAGCTAACCTACTGGTGCTGAGTTACAGCTGACCTTTATAAAATGCATGATAACTGACAGGTTGTGGTAAGTAATCCTACTAAGGCTACTCTACTGGTGCTGGCTTACAGGTGACCTTATAAAATGCATGATAACTGATAAGTTTGCGGTAAGTAATCCTGCTAAGGCTACTCCACTGGTGCTGGCTTACAGGTGACCTTATAAAATGCATGATAACTGACAGGTGTGGGTAATCCTACTAAGGCAAATCCACTGGTGCTGGCTTATAGGTGACCTTATAAAATGCATGACAACTGACAGGTGTGTGGTAAGTAATTCTACTAAGGCAACTCCACTGGTGCTGGCTTATAGGTGACCTTAGAAAATGCATGATAACTGACAGGTGTGCGGTAAGTAATCCTACTAAGGCAACTCCGCTGGTGCTGGCTTATAGGTGACCTTATAAAATGCATGATAACTGACAGGTGTGCGGTAAGTAATCCTAATAAGGCAACTCTACTGGTGCTGGTTTTTAAGTGACCTTATAAAATGCATGATAACTGACAGGTGAGTGGTAAGTATTCCTACTAAGGCAACTCCACTGGTGCTGGCTTATAGGTGACCTTATAAAATGCATGATAACTGACAGGTGTGTGGTATGTAATCCTACTAAGGCTACTCCACTGGTGCTGAGTTACAGGTGACCATATAAAATGCATGATAACTGACAGGTGTGCGGTAAGTAATACTACTAAGGCAACTCCACTGGTGCTTGCTTATAGGTGACTTATAAAATGCATGATAACTGGCAGGTGTGCGGTTAGTAATCCTACTAAGGCTAATCTACTGGTGCTGAGTTACAGCTGACCTTATAAAATGGATGATAACTGACAGGTGTACGATAAGTAATTCTACTAAGGCTAATCTGCTGGTGATGAGTTACAGGTGACTTTATAAAATGCATGATAACTGACAGGTGTGTAGTAAGTAATCCTACTATGCCTAATCTACTGGTGCTGGCTTATAGGTGACCTTATAAAATGCATAACTGACAGGTGTGTGGTAAGTAATCCTACTAATATTACTCCACTGGTTCTGGCTTACAGGTGACCTTATAAAATGCATGATCACTGACAGGTGTGCGGTAAGTAATCCTACTAAGGCTAATCTACTGGTGCTGAGTTACAGGTGACCTTATGAAATGCATGATAACTGATAGGTGTGTGGTAAGTAATCTTACTAAGGCAACCACTGCTGCTGGCTTATAGGTGACCTTATAAAATGCATGATAACTGACAGGTGTGTGATAAGTAATCCTACTAATGCTAATCTACTGGTGTTGAGTTACAGCTGACCTTAAAATGCATGATAACTGACAAGTGTATGGTAAGTAATCCTACTAAGGCTAATCTACTGGTGCTGAGTTACAGGTGACCTTATAAAATGCATGATAACTGACAGGTGTGTAGTAAGTAATCCTACTAAGGCTAATCTACTGGTGCTGGCTTATAGGTGACCTTATAAAATGCATAAGTGACAGGTGTGTGGTAAGTAATCCTACTAATGCTACTCCACTGGTTCTGGCTTATAGGTGACCTTATAAAATGCACGATCACAGACAGGTGTGCGATAAGTAATCCTAATAAGGCTAATCTACTGGTGCTCAGTTATAGGTGACCTTATGAAATGCATGATAACTGACAGATGTGTGGTAAGTAATCTTACCAAGGCAACCACTGCTGCTGGCTTATAGGTGACCTTATAAAATACATGATAACTGACAGGTGTGCAGTAAGTAATCCTACTAAGGCTAATTTACTGGTGCTGGCTTATAGGTGACCTTATAAAATATATGATGACTGAAAGGTGTGTGGTAAGTAATCCTACTAAGGCAACTCCACTGGTGCTGGCTTATAGGTGACCTTATAAAATGCATGATAACTGACAGGTGTGTGGTAAGTAATCCTACTAAGGCAACTCCACTGGTGCTGGCTTATAGCTAACCTTATAAAATGCATGATAACTGACAGGTATCTTGTAAGTAATCCTACTAAGGCTAATCTACTGGTGCTGAGTTACAGGTGACCTTATGAAATGCATGATAACTGACAGGTGTGCGGTAAGTAATCCTACTAAGGCTAATCTACTGGTGCTGAATTCAGCTGACCTTATAAAATGCATGATGACTGACAGGTGTGTGGTAAGTAACCCTACTAACGCAACTCCACTGGTGCTGGCTTATAGGTGACCTTTAAAATTCATGATAACTGACAGGTGTGTGGTAAGTAATCCTACTAAAGCTAATCTACTGGTGCTGATTTACAGCTGACCTTTATAAAATGCATGATAACTGACAGGTGTGTGGTAAGTAATCCTACTAAGGCAACTCCACTGGTACCAGCTTATAGGTGACCTTATAAAATGCATGATAACTGACAGGTGTGTGGTAAGAAATCCTACTAAGGCTAATCTACTGGAGTTGGTATATAGGTGACTTTATAAAATGCATAACTGACAGGTGTGTGGTAAGTAATCCTTCTAAGCCTAATCTACCGGTGCTGGCTTATAGGTGACCTTATAAAATGCATAACTGACAGGTGTGTGGTAAGTAATCCTACTAATGTTACTCCACTGGTTCTGGCTTACAGGTGACCTTATAAAATGCATGATCACTGACAGGTGTGCGGTAAGTAATCCTACTAAGGCTAATCTACTGGTGCTGAGTTACAGGTGACCTTATAAAATGCATGATAACTGACAGGTGTGTGGTAAGTAATCCTACTAAGGCTACTCCACTGGTGCTGGCTTATAGGTGACTTTATAAAATGCATGATAACTGACAGGTGTGCGTAAGTAATCTTATTACAGCAACTCCATTGGTGCTGGCTTATAGGTGACCTTATAAAATGCATGATAACTGACAGATGTGTGGTAAGTAATCCTGCTAAAGCTAATCTACTGGAGCTGGTTTATAGGTGACCTTATAAAATGCATGATCACTGACAGGTCTGTGGTAAGTAATCCTACTAAGGCTAATCTACTGGTGCTGGCTTATAGGTGACCTTATAAAATGCATGATCACTAACAGGTGTGTCATAAGTAATCCTACTAAGGCTAATCTACTGGTGCTGAGTTACAGGTGACCTTATGAAATACATGATAACTGACAGGTGTGTGGCAAGTAATCTTACTAAGGCAACCACTGCTGCTGGCTTATAGGTGACCTTATAAAATGCATGATAACTGACAGGTGTATTGTAAGTAATTCTACTAAGGCTAATCTACTGGTGCTGGCTTATAGGTGACCTTATAAAATGCATGATAACTGACAGGTGTGTGGTAAGTAATCTTACTAAGGCAACCACTGCTGCTGGCTTATAGGTGACCTTATAAAATGCATGATAACTGACAGGTGTGCGGTAAGTAATCCTACTAAGGCTACTCCACTGGTGCTGGTTTATAGGTGACCTTATAAAATGCATGATAACTGACAGATGTGTGGTAAGTAATCCTACTAAGGCAACTCCACTGGTGCTGGCTTATAAGTGTCCTCATAAAATGCATGATAGCTGACAGGTGTGCGGTAAGTAATCCTACTAAGGCTACTCCACTGGTGCTGGTTTATAGGTGACCTTATAAAATGCATGATCACTGACAGGTGTGCGATAAGTAATCCACTAAGGCTAATCTACTGGTGCTGAGTTACAGGTGACCTTATGAAATGCATGATAACTGACAGGTGTGTGGTAAGTAATCTTCCTAAGGCAACCACTGCTGCTGGCTTATAGGTGACCTTACAAAATGCATGATAACTGACAGATGTGTGGTAAGTAATCCTACTAAGGCAACTCCACTGGTGCTGGCTTATAGCTGACCTTATAAAATGCATGATAACTGACAGGTATGTTATAAGTAATCCTACTAAGGCTAATCTACTGGTGCTGAGTTACAGGTGACCTTATGAAATGCATGATAACTGACAGGTGTGTGGTAAGATATCCTACTAAGGCAACTCCACTGGTGCTGGCTTATAGGTGACCTTATAAAATGCATGATAACTGACAGGTGTGCGATAAGTAATCCTACTAAGGCTACTCCACTGGTGCTGGCTTATAGGTGACCTTATAAATGCATGATAACTGACAGGTGTACGGTAAGTAATCCTACTAAAGCTAATCTACTGGTGCTGAGTTACAGCTGACCTTTATAAAATGCATGATAACTGACAGGTGTGTGGTAAGTAATCCTACTAAGGCTACTCTACTGGTGCTGGTTTACAGGTGACCTTATAAAATGCATGATAACTGACAGGTATATGGTAAGTAATCCTAGTAAGGCAACTCCACTGGTGCTGGCCTATAGGTGACCTTATAAAATGCATGATCACTGACTGGTGTGCAATAAGTAATCCTACTAAGGCTAATCTACTGGTGCTGAGTTACAGGTGACCTTATGAAATGCATGATAACTGACAGGTGTGTGGTAAGTAATCTTCCTAAGGCAACCACTGCTGCTGGCATATAGGTGACCTTACAAAATGCATGATAACTGACAGGTGTGTGGTAAGTAATCCTACTAAGGTAACTCCACTGGTGCTGGCTTAAAGGTGTCCTCATAAAATGCATGATAACTGACAGGTGTGCGATAAGTAATCCTACTAAGGCAACTCCACTGGTGCTGGCTTATAGCTGACCTTATAAAATGCATGATAACTGACAGGTATGTTATAAGTAATCCTACTAAGGCTAATCTACTGGTGCTGAGTTACAGGTGACCTTATGAAATGCATGATAACTGACAGGTGTGCGATAAGTAATCCTACTAAGGCTACTCCACTGGTGCTGGCTTATAGGTGACCTTATAAAATGCATGATAACTGACAGATGTGTGGTAAGTAATCCTACTAAGGCAACTCCACTGGTGCTGGCTTATAGCTGACCTTATAAAATGCATGATAACTGACAGGTATGCTATACGTAATCCTACTAAAGTTAATCTACTGGTGCTGAGTTACAGGTGACCTTATGAAATGCATGATAACTGACAGGTGTGTGGTAAGTAGTCCTAGTAAGGCAACTCCACTGGTGCTGGCCTATAGGTGACCTTATAAAATGCATGATCACTGACAGGTGTGCGATAAGTAATCCACTAAGGCTAATCTACTGGTGCTGAGTTACAGGTGACCTTATGAAATGCAAGATAACTGACAGGTGTGTGGTAAGTAATCTTCCTAAGGCAACCACTGCTGCTGGCTTATAGGTGACCTTACAAAATGCATGATAACTGACAGGTGTGTGGTAAGTAATCCTACTAAGGCAACTTCACTGGTGCTGGCTTATAGCTGACCTTATAAAATGCATGATAACTGACAGGTATGTTATAAGTAATCCTACTAAAACTAATCTACTGGTGCTGAGTTACAGGTGACCTTATGAAATGCATGATAACTGACAGGTGTGCCATAAGTCATCCTACTAAGGCTACTCCACTGGTGCTGGCTTATAGGTGACCTTATAAAATGCATGATAACTGACAGGTGTACGGTAAGTAATCCTATTAAGGCTAATCTACTGGTGCTGAGTTACAGCTGACCTTATAAAATGCATGATAACTGACAGGTGTGTGGTAAGTAACCCTACTACCGCAACTCCACTGGTGCTGGCTTATAGGTGACCTATAAAATTCATGACAACTGACAGGTGTGTGGTAAGTAATCCAACTAAAGCTAACCTACTGGTGCTGAGTTACAGCTGACCTTTATAAAATGCATGATAACTGACAGGTGTGTGGTAAGTAATCCTACTAAGGCTACTCTACTGGTGCTGGCTTACAGGTGACCTTATAAAATGCATGATAACTGATAAGTTTGCGTAAGTAATCCTGCTAAGGCTACTCCACTGGTGCTGGCTTACAGGTGACCTTATAAAATGCATGATAACTGACAGGTGTGGGTAATCCTACTAAGGCAAATCCACTGGTGCTGGCTTATAGGTGACCTTATAAAATGCATGACAACTGACAGGTGTGTGGTAAGTAATTCTACTAAGGCAACTCCACTGGTGCTGGCTTATAGGTGACCTTAGAAAATGCATGATAACTGACAGGTGTGCGGTAAGTAATCCTACTAAGGCAACTCCGCTGGTGCTGGCTTATAGGTGACCTTATAAAATGCATGATAACTGACAGGTGTGCGGTAAGTAATCCTAATAAGGCAACTCTACTGGTGCTGGTTTTTAAGTGACCTTATAAAATGCATGATAACTGACAGGTGAGTGGTAAGTATTCCTACTAAGGCAACTCCACTGGTGCTGGCTTATAGGTGACCTTATAAAATGCATGATAACTGACAGGTGTGTGGTATGTAATCCTACTAAGGCTACTCCACTGGTGCTGAGTTACAGGTGACCATATAAAATGCATGATAACTGACAGGTGTGCGGTAAGTAATACTACTAAGGCAACACCACTGGTGCTTGCTTATAGGTGACTTATAAAATGCATGATAACTGGCAGGTGTGCGGTTAGTAATCCTACTAAGGCTAATCTACTGGTGCTGAGTTACAGCTGACCTTATAAAATGGATGATAACTGACAGGTGTACGATAAGTAATTCTACTAAGGCTAATCTGCTGGTGATGAGTTACAGGTGACTTTATAAAATGCATGATAACTGACAGGTGTGTAGTAAGTAATCCTACTATGCCTAATCTACTGGTGCTGGCTTATAGGTGACCTTATAAAATGCATAACTGACAGGTGTGTGGTAAGTAATCCTACTAATATTACTCCACTGGTTCTGGCTTACAGGTGACCTTATAAAATGCATGATCACTGACAGGTGCGGTAAGTAATCCTACTAAGGCTAATCTACTGGTGCTGAGTTACAGGTGACCTTATGAAATGCATGATAACTGATAGGTGTGTGGTAAGTAATCTTACTAAGGCAACCACTGCTGCTGGCTTATAGGTGACCTTATAAAATGCATGATAACTGACAGGTGTGTGATAAGTAATCCTACTAATGCTAATCTACTGGTGTTGAGTTACAGCTGACCTTAAAATGCATGATAACTGACAAGTGTATGGTAAGTAATCCTACTAAGGCTAATCAACTGGTGCTGAGTTACAGGTGACCTTATAAAATGCATGATAACTGACAGGTGTGTAGTAAGTAATCCTACTAAGGCAACTCCACTGGTGCTGGCTTATAGGTGACCTTATAAAATGCATGATAACTGACAGGTGTGTGGTAAGTAATCCTACTAAGGCAACTCCACTGGTGCTGGCTTATAGCTAACCTTATAAAATGCATGATAACTGACAGGTATCTTGTAAGTAATCCTACTAAGGCTAATCTACTGGTGCTGAATTCAGCTGACCTTATAAAATGCATGATGACTGACAGGTGTGTGGTAACCCTACTAACGCAACTCCACTGGTGCTGGCTTATAGGTGACCTTTAAAATTCATGATAACTGACAGGTGTGTGGTAAGTAATCCTACTAAAGCTAATCTACTGGTGCTGATTTACAGGTGACCTTATAAAATGCATGATCACTGACAGGTGTGCGGTAAGTAATCCTACTAAGGCTAATCTACTGGTGCTGAGTTACAGGTGACCTTATAAAATGCATGATAACTGACAGGTGTGTGGTAAGTAATCTTACTAAGGCAACCACTGCTGCTGGCTTATAGGTGGCCTTATAAAATGCATGATAACTGACAGGTGTGTGATAAGTAATCCTACTAATGCTAATCTACTGGTGTTGAGTTACAGCTGACCTTAAAAAATGCATGATAACTGACAGGTGTGTTGTAAGTAATCCTACTAAGGCTAATCTACTGGTGCTGAGTTACAGATGACCTTATAAAATGCATGATAACTGACAGGTGTGTAGTAAATAATCCTACTAAGGCTAATCTACTGGTGCTGGCTTATAGGTGACCTTATAAAATGCATAAGTGATAGGTGTGTGGTAAGTAACCCTACTAATGCTACTCCACTTGTTCTGGCTTATAGGTGACCTTATAAAATGCATGATCACAGACAGGTGTGCGGTAAGTAATCCTAATAAGGCTAATCTACTGGTGCTGAGTTATAGGTGACCTTATGAAATGCATGATAACTGACAGATGTGTGGTAAGTAATCTTACTAAGCAACCACTGCTGCTGGCTGATAGGTGACCTTATAAAATGCATGATAACTGACAGGTGTGCAGTAAGTAATCCTACTAAGGCTAATCTACTGGTGCTGGCTTATAGGTGACCTTATAAAATGTATGATGACTGACAGGTGTGTGGTAAGTAATCCTACTAACGCAACTCCACTTCTGCTGTCTTATAGGTGACCTTATAAAATGCATGATAACTGACAGGTGTGTGGTAAGTAATCCTACTAAGGCAACTCCACTGCTGATGGCTTATAGTTGACCTTATAAAATGCATGATAACTGACGGGTATCTTATAAGTAATCCTACTAAGACTAATCTACTGGTGCTGAGTTACAGGTGACCTTATGAAATGCATGATAACTGACAGGTGTGCAGTAAGTAATCATACTAATGCTAATCTACTGGTGCTGAGTTACAGCTGACCTTATAAAATGCATGATAACTGACAGGTGTGTGGTAAGTAACCCTACTAATGCAACTCCACTGGTGCTGGCTTATAGGTGACCTTTAAAATTCATGATAACTGACAGGTGTGTGGTAAGTAATCCTACTAAAGCTAATCTACTGGTGCTGAGTTACAGCTGACCTTTATAAAATGCATGATAACTGACAGGTGTGTGGTAAGTAATCCTACTAAGGCAACTCCACTTGTACCAGCTTATAGGTGACCTTATAAAATGCATGATAACTGACAGGTGTATGGTAAGTAATCCTACTAACGCAACTCCACTGGTGCTGGCTTATAGTTGACCTATAAAATGCATGATAACTGACAGGTGTGAGCTAAGTAATCCTACTAAGACAACTCCATTGGTGCTGGCTTATAGCTCACCTTATAAAATGCATGATAACTGACAGGTATGTTATAAGTAATCGTATGAAGGCAAAGCAGATGGCAGATTCATAGAGAATGACCTTTGTTAATGTGGGGGAGTTGACAGGACTTTCACAGTGACCCAGGTAATGTACAGCAGGTTACAGGAGGGGGTGGCAGTGACCCTTCTAATTGTGGGCATCCTCAAAGTATGTATGATGGTGTATGATGGAACCCATGCAAATGAAACATAGCTGAAAGATACAGTACCAGTAACCCCACTAATGCAGAACAGCTGACCAAAGGTAACAGTGGATCCTGATAATGTAGGGCAGCTGACAGGCAGAGGATTCATGATTCATTAATGCAGTACAGATAAAAGGCACATGACTGACAACCACACTAATGTGGGACAGACTAAAGACACATGACAGATGACCTTACTAATTTGGGACAACTGACTGAAACATAATGGTGGATCCTTTTAATGTGAGACATCTGAAGGCCAGATAACACAGTGATGAGTGACCCTTCACCTGTGGGACTATTGATGAATATGAGATTGTTGGCTGTGCTACTGCAGGCCGCTGAAGATGCATAACAGAAAATGCTGTTAAAGCCTGAAAGCTGTCAACAACATCTGGTCTGATCCTTATAATGACGGGCAGCTAAAAGGTGCTGCTAGGTGACTGTGTTAATGTAGGGCAGATGGCAGACGCACAAAAGAATGACCCTGTTAATATAAGAGCGGTAACAGGGATGTGACGCAGAATCTTTAATATAAAAAGCTAACAGGCAGATTGGAGGACTGTATTGATACAGAATATTTAAAATGTGTGACAAGCACCTTTTCTGAGAGAAGGGGCAGAGAAATATGCGAGAGATGTCTTTCATTATATGGGAGAGTGAAAAATGATGTTCTAGACGTGGAAGTAGAATAACGACAACAAAGGGAGTGGAAGTAGAATAACGACAACAAAGAGAGTGGAAGTAGAATAACGATGACAAAGAGAGTGGAAGTAGAATAACGACAATAAAGAGAGTGGAAGTAGAATAATGACAATAAAGAGAGTGGAAGTAGAATAATGACAACAAAGACAGTGGAAGTAGAATAAAGACAACAAAAGCGTGGAAGAAGAATAACGACAATAAAGAGAGTGGAAGTAGAATAATGATGACAAAGAGAGTGGAAGAAGAATAACGACAATAAAGAGAGTGGAAGTAGAATAACAACAACAAAGAGAGTGGAAGTAGAATAACGATGACAAAGAGAGTGGAAGAAGAATAACGACAATAAAGAGAGTGGAAGTAGAATAACGACGACAAAGAGAGTGGATGTAGAATAATGACAATAAAGAGATTGAAGTAGAATAATGACAACAAACAGAGTGGAAGTAGAATAACGACAACAAAGACAGTGGAAGTAGAATAAAGACAACAAAAGAGTGGAAGTAGAATAACGACAATAAAGAGAGTGGAAGTAGAATAACGATGACAAAGAGAGTGGAAGTAGAATAACGACAACAAAGAGAGTGGTAGTAGAATAACGACGACAAAGAGAGTGGTAGTAGAATAATGACAACAAAGAGAGTGGATGTAGAATAATGACAATAAAGAGAGTGAAGTAGAATAACGACAACAAACAGAGTGGAAGTAGAATAATGACAACAAAGACAGTGGAAGTAGAATAAAGACAACAAAAGAGTGGAAGTAGAATAACGACAATAAAGAGAGTGGAAGTAGAATAATGATGACAAAGAGAGTGGAAGAAGAATAACGACACTAAAGAGAGTGGAAGTAGAATAACGATAATAAAGAGAGTGGAAGTAGAATAATGACAACAAAGACAGTGAAAGCAGAATAACGACAAAGACTGGAAGTAGAATAATGATATTAAAGAGAGTAGAAGTAGAATAATGACAACAAAGAGAGTGGAAGTAGAATAACAACAAAGAGTGGAAGTAGAATAATGACAACAAAGACAGTGGAAGTAGAATAAAGACAAGAAAAGAGTGGAAGAATAATTACAATAAAGAGAGTGGAAGTAGAATAACGATGACAAAGAGAGTGGAAGTAGAATAACGATGACAAAGAGAGTGGAAGAAGAATAACGACAATAAAGAGAGTGGAAGTAGAATAACGATGACAAAGAGAGTGGAAGTAGAATAACGACAACAAAAAGAATGGAAGTAGAATAATGACAATAAAGAGAGTGGAAGTAGAATAATGACAACAAACAGAGTGGAAGTAGAATAACAATGACAGAGAGTGGAAGTAGAATAACGACAATAAAGCGAGTGGAAGTAGAATAACAATGACAAAGAGAGTGGAAGTAGAATAACGACAATAAAGAGAGTAGAAGTAAAATAACGTCGACAAAGAGAGTGGAAGTAGAATAATGACAACAAAGAGAGTGGAAGTAGAATAACAACAACAAAGAGAACACACAATATATGAAAGGAAATAATGAGCACAGGTATTCAGAAAAGTGCTGTAAATTGACGGTAGTTACAACTCCTGGATGTCACAGTAGCTGAACTGGATGGGGCTCTGATAAGAAAACTCCAGTACAACCCTTGAGTTAAGAATATTGTTATAGCTTTTAGACTTCCTGCTAAGTAACTCTATAGTCATTTTCTGAAAACATTTCTTGTGTAACCAATCATTTTGTGTGAGTACGTATGCCAAACATAATCTCCTGGATCTTGACTATTTCCTCCACGTTTCTGACAGCTGCCTTTCCTTTCTAAGAATAGAGTCACCAGCTGCCTATTAACACCTCGCTGTCAAGTTCAGTAACACCCGTGGCAACTGCAGCTGAGCTGAAATCAGCACTTTCTGTATGTCACAGCTGCAGGCAATATGAAGGGTACTGAAGATTCAGCTGTTTTTAGTCTACAAATGGGCACTGAGAGCTAATCTTTTAACCAGTCTGACAAGGGTATCAGATTAATGTTACAGCCAATCAAAGCCATGCAAGTGTAGCATAGAAGGAAACCACAGACATATGATATAATCATTAAGAAACATGACTCACCAGAGTTTTTAAACTAAGACAACGATAAATGCTTCTGACTGATAACCAGCAAGTCTTGATGTCCATATATTTTATTTTAGACATGACTACCCTGAAAACCTTTGAGAAAGTTCAATTAATCCTAAAGTTGTTGCATGGAATTTTTTTATAGGGGATATCAACTTTGTTAGTGTTCACACTCAGCACAAGGCTATTTGTAGGTTAGTGTGCTCAAAATATAGGTTAAGACGGGCTGTTTACTATATAGTCTGCTGCTCGTCCTGTGATAGCAGCTCTGCATTCTTACACTCTTATTCTAGCCTACACTGCTGTTTTCCCTCTGTCTTGTTGGATGCTGTCACCCCCTTACAGTTTGCAGCAATCAAAAAATTTACTGCTCCCTATCTAAAATCAAAACATTCTTATAAAGGACAGGCAAGAAGCAAAGGGTTGATTCAGTTAAAAGATGTAGGAAACAAATACACCTTACTTACATCATGCTTATACCTAGAACATTCTTCGGGGTTTGACTTGAGTCCCTCCTAGTTATAAGTCAGCTTTTCTGAGGTATAAATAATTCACTGTTCAGATGATAATACAGGGAGGTACTGCTCACTACTTCAGGGACCGTGGTCTTTTAATAAGCCTCAGTTTTTTATGAACAAACTGAGTGCCCAACAACACACTGCTCTCTACTGGGCAGGGACGGTACTGCATTCTGCACCAACACATGTGCCTAAGTAACTAAGGAAGCATAATTTCTTACTGGCTGATATCAGCATGCAGATAAAAATCACACATTCAAAAAGGCTGTATCCAGGCTGCAGTATAAATAAAGTTAGATTTTCCATAGAAGCTTCCTGCAGCACATCTGATGTCCACTTGAGTTACAGTCACTGCTTATGTCACTAATCTGATCCGTATGTCTGATCTCTCTTTGAGTCTCATTTTCTCAATAACTCAATTCAAACCTCTCTAAAGGCTGCTCAGGGTCATCAAAATGGTTATCTTATGCAACACTCACCAGGCTAAACAAAGAGAAGGTTACTGTCAGCTGCCTGTTGGGTGCCAGGATCCGCCACATAACCCATGCACTCAGGCCACTCCACAACAAGTATAAATATGACTCTGTCATTGTCCATGTTGTTGTGAATGACCTGAGACGTACCTCCCTGGACTACATGAAAAGAGACATGGAAGAGCTCTCCGATCTTGTAGCCCAGGCAGGTATGACCCTAACCCTGAGTAGCATTCTGCCATCACCCATAATGATACCACAGTACAAGGACAAAATGACTGACTTCAACAATTGGCTAAGCTTCTGGTGTCATTCTAAAGGGATCTAGTATCTGTCTGCCTGGGATAACATGGTCGACTGAGCACAATGCTTTGCCAGAGATGGCCTGCACCTGTCACCCCTGGGATTCCGGATACTGGCCAATGTTCTTGCCACCCCTATAGTGCCTTTTTAGGCAAGGTTCAACTGGCAAATTCCCCACCGTAACAGGAATAGGCAAGCAAAAACTGAGGGTGATGCTACTCAATGCTAGAAGTCTAAATCTCAAAATGCATGCATTCGAGGCACTCCTTAAAATGGAGAACATTGATATCTGTGCAGTGACTGAGACCTGGCTCAAGGCTCCAGAGAGCACCCCTGCACTATCAGGCTATAACTCATACAACACTTTTCGGCCATGTAACCTGGACCGGAACACCAAAGGCGGAGGTGTGTCCATATTCATTAAGGATATCCACACCTCCAGGCTAGTTGCTCAGCATAATGCATCCAAGGTTATCCAAGTGCAACTAACTCTGGGTGAAACTGCAATTCAAATTGTAGCTTGCTACAGATCCCCCACCATGTTCCAGGATTCCCACTCCTCTTTTCTTGATGTACTGGAAAATATTAGGGTTCAACCAAACACCCTAATAATGGGGGATTGCAACTACCCCACCATTAACTGGGAAAACTACTCATGTACCAACTCCTTTGCTCAACGCTTTCTGGAATTCATAAACTCCAATGCCCTGGATCAACTTATCCACACCCCCATCAGGGGCAACAATATTCTAGATCTAGTCATTACCAACATGAGTGACTGATGTTCCACACCTGAAGTCAACGCCTCATTGGTCCGATCCGACCATAAGCTAATCACCCTAGTTATCCACATTCTGCCCCCACCCCCCATTAAGGAAGCCACGGTAAAAAATTTCTCCAAAGCCAACCTCATGCTTCTCAAGACAGAAGTGGTAAACTTCATGACACCCATGCAGATGGACAATACAGTTATGACTACTGAATCTTACACAATTGCACTTTATAAGCACTTACACGAGTGCATGAATCGTGCTATCCCAAACAGAACCAAGACGCTATCCTCAAAAAAAGGAAGCCAATCTGGTGGACCCTGCCATAAACAAACTGTACAACAGAAGGAAGAAACTGTTGCAAAAGAGAGTAAAATACCATGAGTGGAGGAGCTCCCTGGTCAGCCTCAGTAAGAAGCTGCGATCCCTGATAAAATCCTCCAAAGCTAGTTACGAAAACAAAATCGACACTGATTCTAAAGACAACCACAAAGCATTCTATAGCTATGTCAAGATTCTCAATGGCAACACTCAGATCTGCTCTGAGTTACAGCACAATGGCACTAAATATACAGTCCCAACTGATATTGCCAACATCCTGGCAGATAGGTTCAGTGCGTACTTTATCCCCCTCTCACCCCCTAAAGAGCCCATCTCTATACCGGAAGAATGCAAAGTTCCTGTAATCACCACACTCTCCAAAGCCAAGGACACAGCACCCATGGAACCAGCAACATCCCAGGCTGCATTCTACATGAACTACAGAATGAACTGGCACCCCATCTAAGTACCATGTTCAATCATAGCCTCACCTCAGGCTTTGTGCCCACTGAATGGTGCACTGTGATGGTTATCCCACTCCACAAGGGGAGAGCAACTATGGACCCCTGGGAACTACCGCCCCATTAGCCTGACGAGCCTGATCTGCATGGCCATGGAACGTATCATCGTGGAACTTATAAACAAAGACATTGGTAATCTCCAAACTCTGGACCCCACCCAGTTCGGGTTTGTAAAAGGCAGACCATGTCTCCTAAACCTGACAGACTTCTTTGAAGCAGTCACCAAAGCCGCAGAAGAGGGTAAGGTGGTTCACATAGCCTATCTAGATCTTGCCAAAGCTTTCAACACCATCCCCCACTCTGGAATTATAGATAAACTCACTAAACTAGGTATAAATCCCTATGTCACAAGATGGGTTGCCAACTGGCTCACTGACAGAACCCACACTGTGAAAGTAGCAGACTCCAAATCCGACTTCAGACCAGTGACAAGTGCAGTACCATAGGGTTCAGTCCTGGGTCCTCTCCTGTTTGGTATCTACTTCTCTGAAGTACAGGCTAACACAGAAGGTCTTTGGCTAATGAAGTTTGCAGATGACTGCAAACTAGGAGCCATAATGAAACTCCTAACAATGTGGACATCCTACAAAGGGCCTCAAGGAGACAGATGCCTGGTGTCAAAGCCATGGCCTCAAGCTCAATGCCAAAAGTGCATTGTCATCCCCTTTGGTAAAACACTGTACCCATGAACTACAACATAGGCGGTAGTATATTTAACACCGAAAGTATGATAAGAGACCATGGGACACAGGTGGATAGTAGTCTCTCCTTTGATAATCACATCACCACAGTAGTCAGGAAATCTTTCTACGTGGCACACCTCATCACAAAAAGTTTCTCATCCAGAAAAAAGAGGACATTGTTCCCCTCTACTCATCACTCATTAGACTCATTATAGAGTACAACGCCTTTTGGTATGTACCTCACAAGACATCTACAACAACTGGAAAGGCCACAGAAATACCTCACAAAGAGGACTACTGGCCTCAAACAGATGGACCTAAACTTTGTCACCACAATAAACAGAACATGCCGGAGGGATAGAGTCCTGTCCCAGAGACTTCCCATACTCTGGAATAAACTACCTATCTATATCAAACAAAGCTCCTCAATAGCACGCTTCAAGAAAATCTAGATGACTGGATGGGAAATAGGAAATTCACCATGAGGATCACTTCTGTGGCTCTGTTCAACAGCGGCACATGAAAATTATTTTTTTGGGTGGCAAAAGCCAGGGTACCTTTTGGCTGGCTTGTATAGGCCCTAGGGCGATAGCCTAGTACCTACCTATGAACCTATGAAAACTGCATCTTACACTATCACTTTCTTCATAACAAGCTCTTCCTAATCATCCCCTACATCATTTCTAAGTCAGTTTGATGTTTAGCATACTTCATGTTATTGCTGTAAAGGGTAGCATCATGCTGACCACAGATCAATGACCGGCGAGTTAAAGACATAGGGATAATGTCTTGCATGTTATTGTTGAAAGGTCAAATGCATGCCAGCCTCAGATCAGTACCTTACAGGTTAACATCTTCAGGTTAGTGCTTTGCATGTTATTGCTGCAGAGGTAAATGACATGTAGGCTGCAGGTCAGCATTCTGTGGTCTAATGTTATAGCGGTCAGTGTCCTGAAGTTTATGGGCTACTAGGTTAGCACTCTGCAGGATAATTATGCACAGGTTAGCACTATGCAAGATAATTCTGCATTAGGTAGCACCCTGCAGATAATTTCTTCCACAGGTGAGCACTCTGCAAGTTAATTCAGCACAGGTTAGTGCTCTGCAGGATAATTTGCACAGGGTAGCACTCCGCAGGTTAATTTACATTATGTAGCACTCTGCAGATTAATTATGCACAGGTTAGTGCTCTGCAGGCTAATTCTACACATGTTAGCACTCAGCAGGTTAATTCTGCACAGGTTAGTGCTCTGCGGGTTAATTCTGCACAGGTTAGTCCTCTTTAGGTTAAGTCTGTATAGGTTAGTGCTCTGAAGGTTAATTCTGCCCAGGTTAGGACTCTGCAGTTTAATTCTGCACATGTTAGTGATCTGCAAGTTAATTCTGCACAGGGTAGCACTCTGCAGGTTAATTCTGCACAGGTTAGCACTCTACAGGTTACTTCTGCACAAGTTAGCAATCTCAGGTTAATTCTGCACAGGGTAGCACTATGCAGGTTAATTCTGCACAGGTTAGGACTCTGCAGGTTAATTCTGCATTAGGTAGCACTCTGCAGGTTAATTTGCAAAGGTTAGTCCTCTGCAGGTTAATTCAGCACAGGTTAGCGCTCTGCATGTGAATTCAGCACAGGTTAGTGCTCTGCACGTTAATTCTGTACAGGTTAGTGCTCTGCAGGTTAATTCTGCACAGGTTAGTCCTCTTTAGGTTAATTCTGCACAGATTAGCCTTCTTTAGGTTAATTCTGCACAGGTAGTGCTCTGCAGGTTAATTCTGCACAGGTTAGTGCTCTGCAGATAAATTCTGCACAGGTTAGTCCTCTGCAGGTTAATTCTGTACAGGTCTTTGCTCTGCGGGTTAATTCTGCACAGGTTAGTGCTCTGTAGGTTAATTCTGCACAGCTTAGCACTCTGCCGGTTAATTCTGAAAAGGGTAGCACTATGCAGGTTAAGTCTGCACAGGTTAGTGCTCTGCAGGTAAATTTTGCATTAGGTAGCACTCTACAGGTTAATTCTGCACAGGTTAATGCTCTGCAGGTTAATTATGCACAGGTTAGGTCATGGCTTAGATATACAGAGAAATGTGTTTACAAAGGAGAATAAGGGGAATGGTAGGAAGGCACTAATACCTAGGTCATGGCTTAGATATACAGAGAAATGTGTTTACAAAGGAGAATAAGGGAAATGGTAGGAAGGCACTAAGATCTACGTCATGGCTTAGATATATAGAAATCGTTTACAAAGGAGAATAAGGGAATGGTAGGAAGGCACTAAGATCTAGGTCATGGCTCAGAGATATAGTGAAATGTGTTTACAAAAGAGAATAAGGGAATGGTAGGAAGGCACTAATACCTAGGTCATGGCTTAGATATATAGAAATGCGTTTACAAAGGAGAATAAGGGGAATGGTAGGAAGGCACTAAGATCTAGGTCATGGCTCAGAAATATAGTGAAATGTGTTTACAAAGGAGAATAAGGGAATTGCAGGATGGCACTAAGATCTAGGTCAGGCTTAGATATATAGAGAAATGTGTTTACAAAGGAGAATAAGGGGAATGGTAGGGAAGGCACTAAGATCTAGGTCAGGATTAGATATATAGAGAAATGTGTTTACAAAGGAAAATAAGGGGAATGGTAGGAAGGCACTAAGATCTAGGTCATGGCTCAGAGATATAGTGAAATGTATTTACAAAAAGAGAATACGGGGAATGGTAGGAAGGCACTAATACCTAGGTCATGGCTTAGATATACAGAGAAATGTGTTTACAAAGGAGAATAAGGGGAATGGTAGGAAGGCACTAAGATCTAGGTCATGGCTTAGATATATAGAGAAATGCGTTTACAAAGGAGAATAAAGGGAATGGTAGGAAGGCACTAAGATCTAGGTCATGGCTCAGAGATATAGTGAAATGTGTTTACAAAGGAGAATAAGGGGAATGGTAGGAAGGCATTAAGATCTAGGTCAGGCTTAGATATATAGAGAAATGTGTTTACAAAGGAGAATAGGAATGGTAGGAAGGCACTACGATCTAGATCAGGCTTAGATATATAGAAATGTGTTTACAAAGGAGAATAAGGGGAATGGTAGGAAGGCACTAAGATCTAGGTCAGGATTAGATATATAGAGAAATGTGTTTACAAAAGAGAATAAGGGGAATGGTAGGAAGGCACTAAGATCTAGGTCAGGATTAGATATATAGGAAATGTGTTTACAAAGGAGAATAGGGGAATGGTAGGAAGGCACTAAGATCTAGGTCAGGCTTAGATATACAGAGAAATGTGTTTACAAAGGAGAATAAGAGGAATGGTAGGAAGGCACTAATACTTAGGTCATGGGCTTAGATATACAGAAATGTGTTTACAAAGGAGAATAAGGGGAATGGTAGGA